>NW_004567109.1:47956526-48057074 GCF_000260355.1 Condylura cristata | reverse complement strand
TATGTCAACTTGATTCTGGATAAAAGAAACTATATCAACTTGATTCTAGTTGTCAAGTTATTTTCAATAAGTATAGGTTAACCATATGGAAACCAAAATATACATACAAATGTGGAAACCACATATGCTTATAGCCAGAGGTACTTAAATGAACACATAGAAAGTGGAAGTTGGAAAGCAGGTTTATTACTTTGTCTGAGAGATTCCAGATAAGAACAGAGAGAAGATGAGATTGTTCACTGTATTAATTGATTAGAGGTGGAAAAATCAGTATAAGGTCATGATTAGTATAAAAGAGACACAGGTAAAATAGTATCTAAATATCTATAGGTATGTAGATGTACTTATGCTTGTATATTCCTTTATATTCCCTTGTGTGTCAGTTGAGAATTCCTAGAAGTTAGAATACTATAATAGTAATACCACCTATCCCTCAAATCTTGTTTTTTTTTTTTTTAGTATTCCTCAATAAAAGGAAACAGAATGTGAAGTAATATCTTATTTTTAAGACTGCGAAAAAATATAAAAGTTAGCACTGGAGTATATTCTAAGTGTTAAATCAAAAAAAAAAATGGAAGTATGCAACATAAATACAATACTGTTATATAAAGAGACAGAAGTGGGGACACCCTGGTGGTGCAAGGGCTTAAAGCAAAACACTATGAAGCTAATGGCAGCCATTGCAGCAAGTTCAATCCCCAGCCAGGGAGGTGACCCACATGATGCAGCAGACCTCTCCTGTTTCGCCTGTTGCTCATTTCAGTGAACCTACCTGTTCTGCTCCCTACTCTGTCTCTGGTGAATCCTCTAATAACTTGCACCTCTGGCCTGTACCCCATTCTTGTATGCATAGATAAATAAATCTTTTTAAAAATAAAGGGACAAGACTAGCCAAGGATAAACCTGGAAAATTTGAACAAAGAAGAAAGAAGTTTAGGGTTATAATTCAAAGCATAAATAAGTGACTCTGAGGCAATGATGTTAGCAAAAATTATTGAATAAAAAATGAATAAAAACCAAATTTCCTGCACAGAATAATCCCAAACTATATATGCCAATATTCTATTCTCAGTGAAATGCTTCCCTTCTCCCTGAGCATTTTACATAGTTGATTTCCTTCACAACAGTATGGAAGGAAAAGAGGGAGGAAACAAAGACTTCAGCTGGCTTGGATAACCTGAGAAAGGAGACTGTGGCTGGTATCTGCGGTGATAACGGTGTTATAGTATGTGTTATAGCACCATGATATGAACCCTCAAGAGTGGCTCTTATCTTTGGCCTTCTTCCAAAAACCCCATTTTATCATGAGAAAAATACCAGGTAAATTGTAACAAATGGTCATCTTTAAAAAAAAAAAAAAAAAAAACCCTGCCCCAGACAGCAGTGTCCAGGCATTTCTCTCCATCCACTTTTTGTCCAGTGAATCTACCCCTCTGACTCCTGTAGGACAGTCTGGAAGGTGGAAGGACTGCTTTGATCCTGGTTCAAGCTTTGGACTCTGTACTGTCACTCTGGTCAATTGTTAAATTTTCCTTTTGGGAGTGAAGCAAGGGACCACTACTATCATTTATCTTCTTGAAGTTTTTGGTGTTTTAAAAAAAGATTTATGTTATTAATAACATAATAACCACTCCCTGGTGGCACAGCAGGTTAAAGCACAGCACTAAGAAGCTAAAGCTACTTCAGCATGAGTTTGATCCCCACCCCAGAGGTGACCCACCCACTGCTCCCCTCAGCAGTATACTTTGTCAGTTTGCCTGTCCAGCTCCCCACTCTGTCTTTGGTGAATCCTCTCACCGCCCCTTTACCTCTGGCCCTACACCCCAGTTTTGTATGCATAAAAAAAAAAAAAACTCTAAACAATATTCCTCAAAACTCACCAGGTTGTTAAAATTGAGGAAGCTTTGAAATACAGATAAGGGGAGCAGAAGGAGACAAATGAATACAATGCTGCCTCTTGGAACCAAAGAAAGGATGCTCAGTAAAAATATCAGAAATCTAAATAAAGTGTATATTTTAATTTATATAATTAAACACTGTTGGTTCATTAATTTTGACAAATGTGCTACACTCAAGTAAGATACTAGTAACTGGAGAAGTTATGTGTGAGCATATGGGAAATCTTTGTACAGATTTCTACACATTTCCTATAAATCTAAAGCACTTCTAAAATGAAAAGTTCATTTTTAAGACATATGCATTAAAATATAAAGGAGAAAATATCCACCTTACTTTTAAAAGTGTTTCTAAAGGAAAAACAGTTTTGATTAAAAAAAAAATCCTATATATTGCTACTTTCCAAACTTGCATTTATGTGGCAGAGTGGTTTATAATAGAGCTCTAAAGAAACTGTGAGCACTTAAAAGAAAGCCTTACAATCACCTCCACAAAAGGGAAAACATTTGTTAATGTTTTTATTATAAAATTCAGAACCTTATGTTAGCATTCTAATGCCTCATTAAAGTTTTAATCATTTATGAAACTATATCCTAGCTTATAAATAATATAATGCTTAGATATAATGTTTAAGAAATATTAATTTTGGTTCACCAGAAATGGAAATTATTATTTTATTGCAAAATATATCATACAGAAGAGTATATACCTCTTCTATGTAGTTTAAATAATAATAAAGTAGATGTTTATCCTCACCATCCTTACCATCAAGATTTACAAAGAAGGAAATTATTTCCTTGGTCCCTTGATTACATTTCTATTATTTTAACTTTTGTGTCAATCATTCCCCTTGACTTTGTTTAATGTATATCTACCATGTATGTGTACTTTAAACCACATATTGTTTATAAACCATGAAAAATAGTTTATAAAGATAGTACCTGCTCATTCAAGGAAAGCTTAGTGTTGTCAATATTGGCTGGAGTCTCCTAGGAAACTGAAGAAGAATATAGGGGAGTGAGCAAAAACATAGTCAGAATATGGTAGAGATTAACTAAGCACAGAAAATAATCTTTATTTCCATGTTTACCAATGGATAATATAAAAAATAAATGTGGGGAGGATGGGAAGACAGAAAGATACTATAAAGTAGAAAACTTAATTGCATTTTAACTCTAGAATATTAGTAAAAGCAAACATAATGCTATTCTTTCCTGTTTTAGACATTGTAAATAACAAATTCCCATTACTAGTTACATATTGCCTCTTAACAAATTATCCCCCAATTAATAGCTAAATAGGGATGTATTGTGTGCTATTCTCCAGCTGACTGTGCTCAGCTTGGTTCCTCTGTTTCATATGGTGTTAATTAGGATCATATATAAAAACTTCCATCACTTAGGAACTCCAGGCTGGAATACACAGGATGAATTTGCCCACAGTTGGAATTTACCCCCAATTTCAGTAAATGAATAACTAGAAATTCCTGAGTGGAAGCCTCTCAGCCAGCATATCCTGGGAATGAGTTTTAGCCTGAGCTTCTTGATATGTTGCTTTGTTTCATGAAGATGAGAACAGAAGATATTTTGGCCTAGAAATTACAGTAGTGTCATTTCCACAGTATTCCATTGGTATAAGAAATTACACAGAAAACTGATACTCAATGGATGGAAATGAAATTTCATCTCTTGATATAAAGAGTAGCATGCATATGCAGGAGGAATTGAGGGCAGTCATATTCGCAAATAATCTGCCATTTTGCTTTTTTTAAAAAAACTGATAAAATGTATGTACAATTTTTAAAGATGTATTTTTATTTATGCATACAAGAACTGAGGTAGGCCCAGAGATGCAGAGAGTGAGAGAATTCACCAGAAACAGTGGGGAACAGAACAGGAAGATCTAATGAAATACAGTTCTGAGAGGAGCAGCAGAAGTGACAGGAGGTTTGCTGCCCATATTGTTTAGCTGCCTGGCATTGGGATCCAACTCCTTCCTCAGTGACTAAAGATAGCTTGACATTGCTGAGACTTTAATCCCTGTGCCACCACCAGGGAGAGCCTCAATGTGTATTTTTGATAGATTTTGATGTAGCCAACGTGAACAACTAAAAATCATCAAGTTTCATAATAAAAATTCCTCTATCATTTTGTCCAAATTATGTAATTTTTGTGTTGAATTTTCTGAGAATGTTTGATTTAAGTATGATGCACAGTATTGTGCCTCATGGAAATTTTAAGTCCTATCATGGTAAGGTTAATATATAGTGTATAAAAATTTAGTTCATTTAATAAATATATCATCTACATGGTTATCATCCAAATTTCTAGCATTAATATCTACCCTTTTCAGAAAATAAATCAGAATTTTATCCATAACAGACAACGACACACTAAAAGAGGGTAAGAGCAATTTTAAATATACAGCTTGTTACACTCTTCAAACTGATATAGTACATCTTTTAAGTTTGAAAACTGTGGCTAAAAAATTCTGGCCTGCCTAAAACTGTATATATTTAACCCATGTTGCTTTCTCTTGGGAAAAAAATATGAATTTGTTTTTCTTGAAGAGAGAGTTAAACGTTTTTACAGATAATTTATTTTAACAACATTCTTCCTGACAGCCCTAAGAAAAAGTGTGTTTGTGTGTGTGTGTGTGTGTGTGTGTAGGAGGGGCAGGAGTTTAAACTCTAATGAAGCACCAAAAGAAAGCATGACTTAATTATTTTTCTTGGGTGGGTAATGAATAAATTAACCACTCTGCCAGCTTGCCATTTGTATAGAATTTATTACTTTTTCTTTAAGAACCATATCATGACAAAGTCAATTTTTCTCCTCACTGCAACCTGATTGATGGAACTATGTCTGACTGAAAAATGTCCTATTTTGGCAATGTTGATATCATAAAGAGAATTTGAAGTTTTCTTGAGTTCACATTCTCCTACATAATTATAAATGACAAGTATGTTCATTCTATTTTATAAGTTGTCTAATCATGTAAACTACAAAATAAATAACTTACATATAACTATATGTCTTTAGGAGTTAGGAGTTATATTTTTTAGATGATCACATAGCTTATTCTTCTGGAAAACTGATATCTCCATAGCATCTTAAAAGGTGTTACTATTTTGTATAAAAAGTGACAAATCATTTTCAGTCTGTTTAGTTCCTAATATCCAGGTTGTTTGTTTTTTTTTTTTAATCGTGACTGTGATTTTTAAATAAAAAAAGATCATATAGTCAGCTTTAAATCTTTAACAATAATTATATTTTTCATTAAAATATGTATATATGTAATATAAATATATATGATTGATAATAAAATTGATGTATCTATATATTAACTGTGGAATTTTTTTCTTTAATAAAATATTGCTACCTGTTTACACTGAAGATAACAGCTGTGTTGGGAGAAACATATAGCATAACACTGAACTAGCAAATGGAAAATGAAAATAATCAATAATCTAAACTCAGCATTGCAAACTGCAGTAACAGTATTTTTAAGAAAAAAAAAATAGGTCTTGGTGCTTAGGTGGCAGGAAAATATAATTGTAATACTAACTTTCTGTTTAGTTATTTTTAAATAAATTCTGATTTATGAATGGTAATTAGTTAAAAGGACATTAGATGTGTATCTCTTTAGAAAGTGATCTTCCTCAACTCATATTTTCACGTAGGCAAAATAACTATAATTCTGTAATAGGTGCAAATTCAACTTTCTAGCAAAACTCTTTTACATATATGGTTTTCATTAAATTTAGCAAACATAAATCTATAATCCCTATAGTTACATACAACTTTGGAGCATTTTCAAATTTTATAAAGTGCTTTTATAAAACAACTGTAAACTTTAAATTCTAAAGCTAATGTATTACAAATAATTATGAAGTTTATGCATTAATCTATAATTAGTTGTATTGTTAGAGTTCTTTCATATTCTGCCCTAAATGATAAACCATTTGGAGATTTTACATATAGAAACATTATGTTTGAAATTTTACATATTGAAATTTTATTATCTCTGTTCATTTATTCTAGTGTCAACTTACTGTTTATTAACAGTAAAATGTTTTATTATAATTGAATACTATCAATAGAGATATATTTCTGTGATAATTTTTCCTTACATACAGTGATTTTTAAATCACATAGAAATTTAATATCCTTTTTGAAAGTAGTAGTTTCTAATGATGTGGGAAGTTTATATTTATATTGGGCTTTCTGACAAAGACTTGGGCCATTTTAGGTCTTATCTACCACTGAGAAGTAGACAGAGACTGATACCACTAACACCTCAAACTAACTCAGTGACTGAACTTAATCTTTGAGCATCTCCAGATGAGCATTTGTATCATTTTTGCAGGAATTAAAAAGACTTTGCTTCTATGTGAGGGTTAGTTCTGTGATACTGTCCTACCTCTCTGCAACTCACGTCATCACCAGGCATTTGAAAGCTCTAAAAGGCCAGCTTGGTTCATTGATATTTTATTGGATTATAGTTCTGGGTGGATAGTTCTTGATCCTTCATATTTTCTCTTTGAAAGCAAATGCTTCCACTCTCAGAATTGTATTTGATAACTTTTCTCTCAGAATTTTTTTTTTAGTCTCTTTCATTCATTCAGGAAGCTACTCTCTGCCCTAAAAAGATATAAAGTTAGAAGCCACACACAAATCTAAGAAAATCAAGTTTTACATGTTAAGTACCAATTTATAAAATTAAATGTGAAGTTTTTCATTACAGTTTCATATAAACAAATTATCTATTTGATAATAACTAAATCTCTGTCCTAAGAGTAACACTGAAAACATCACACAATTGACAATGTGAGACGAAATAATAGAAATTAATACTAGTTAAATATTTTTACATCACAATACAAAATAAAAATGCAGACTCCTTTTTCATAAAATATGAAGTTCTGAATAGTGAAATCACTGAAGTATTAAAGCAAGCTCAAGTACTGTCCTGTCTGACTGCAGAAATTGCTTGCTTATGAAGCTGGGCTCAATAGAACTTGCACCTTATAGTTTCATAATAATCTTTTCCTGTTTTTGATTAGTTAGAATAAAGAATGTAAGCCAGAGTGTCAAAGCAGTAGTTAAAATAAAATGCAGACTTTAATAGCTAATGATATAAAAAAAGAAACAGCAAGTTTGATTTTCTCTTCCAAAACATCCCCTGGAAATCTGTTTTATTCTATTTCACTTTGGACCTTTTCCCACAGCCTTCTTTATGGACTAAATCTATTTTTGCCTTTTCTTTCATAGTACAAGATACCTTATCTATTTTCCTTCACATGGAGGGAATCCTTTGGCTTCAGTGATGAGAATAAAAAGTTTTAAATAACTTTGGCTACCTCAAGGAAAATGAGACTCCTCGCCTTCTTAAATTAGAAACCTATGCTTTTTATATCTCACAATTACCCACAAAAACTTATTTTTTTTTTTGCTTTAAATTTTGGAATCAAAAAGTATATGCACACATTCTTACTATTCTAGGTAAAGGAAATGCTGCTTTAATTTAGAGACCTATATAGCTTGAAGCAAAATATTTGTATATTTAAAATTGTAAGACATTATTGAAAGAAATATAAGACAAAGATCATGAAAAGCATTCTGTGCTCATAGATTTAAGAATTATCACCATCAAAACTGCTAAATTATATAAATCTATATTTATACTCTTATATATCATACAAAACTATGTATAATATTATACATTATATAAAAATTCAGTGTATTCCCTGTCAAAGTTACAATGACTTTCTTCACAGAAGTTGAACAAAAAATCATTGAATTTATTTGAAACTACAAAAGACTTTAAGTAACAGGAAGTCTCCTGAGAAAAGCAAACAATATTAGAGGCCCCACATTCCTCATCTTCAAAATATATAAAATGATAATAATTAATACAGGAAAACTGGATACCACATATGAAAGAATGAAACTAGACCACTAGCTAACACCATACACAGAAATCTATTCAAAATGGATTAGTGACTTGTATTTTAAAACCTGAAACATAAAAGACTATATCGACCATATATATACATATATATATGGGCTAGACATCAACCTCAGATATGTGTTTGGAAACTCGACTTTAATGTTAAGGGGCAACCAGTAAAAATTAAGTAAATGGAGTTTCATCAGACCTTGACTCATTAAGAACAGTGAGGATCACTTATTCTGTAGAATGCCCTTATTTTTGAGTTTACATGATAATTCCTCCTGAATAGGTCCATTTATTTATTTGTTTATTTTTGGCAAGAATACATAAAGGGTGTAATATAGAAGGAAAGATGTGTGTATCTCAGAGCAGTTGTATTTGAGTATTATATTGATTTGTGTTCACTAATAATGTTGATAATTTTGGTTACTTGGTTAGATTGCAATATATAGGTTTCTCCACTATAGAATTATCATTTGTCTTTATTATTATGTCTTCTGTAGGGAAATTCAAAATAATGTTTCTAATCAAATACTAACTTAATTCTTTTAGCTCCCACTAGTAGTCTCCCAAATCTACCACCATTCAATGTTTATTTGACTTCATATTGTCATATGAAAGGGACTTTCATTGTTTGTGTGTGTAAGAGAGCATTGATACAATAATGCAACATAACAAAACATGTTGCTCAACAAGCATTTGATGTTGTCATCCTAATAACAACACAAGCTTTAAAAAATAATAATAATATACATCAGTATCATAAATGAGAATCCTATAATCACAATACTGTAGGAATAGGAAAAGGGGGAAGAGAAAAGATAAAGGGAGAGGAAATGTGAAGATAAGAGAGGGGAGGGAGAATGGAAAAGAAAACCAACATAAAGAAGAAAGAGAGGATAAAAACAGTTTAAGAAATTAAGATGAAAAAAGGTAGAAGAAGCCAGCAATATTTAATGTTATTAAAATTTTTACTTATTAGTACTCTAATGTGTCCAATTAGGGATACATATTAATATTTTTTTCAGATAACTATAAAAGAAAAATTTTCATTCTACTTTGATTTGCTCACCTTTGAAAAAGTTGACTCCTTTCTTTACAATATAAACTAGTCATGGGTTTTGTTATATATTTTCCCAAGTTTAAAACTGTTCTTGAATCTAATTTTTGCAGTGATTGACAACTATTTCTTTAAGAATGCAAGAACTAAAAACATAATGGGTAAAGAATAAAATTAGAAGTAGTGAACATTTATACATGGCCAAAGGATGTGTGAAAATTGTGACAATTAAATAAGTTATGGGTCATTTCAATGTACATTCAATTAACATGACTTCAAAATGAGTTAAATCAAGGAGTATTTTCACACAATTCAAACCATTTAGGGAGCATAAAGATAAGCCATCTGTTTATCTATTTTTTAATTAATGCCATTTATAATATTTCAAATGTAGAAGAACTGTGGGTCTGCTAATCCTAAGTGGCCTAGCCAGCCTTATTTTTTAACCTACAGTTCTGTATTCCTAAAGCAAGGTCAGAATTGCCCAGTCTACAGGAACACAATCCTGTAAGGTGCCTTTCACATCAATTAAGAGGCAATGCTGAATCACCCTGGGGAAGAGTGTGTGCATCAGGAGGTATAACCAGGAATGCCTGGGGAGCTGATGACAGATGCACAAACTTACCAGGACTGCCTCAGGAGGTATGACCAGGAACACCCAGAGGGCCTTTGATGTATAACAAGAGACCCCAGAAGCTGATCTGTGGAAAGTCTTGTTGATAAGATTGAAACCCTGACAGGGGAGCTAAAGCTTTATCTCAATTATAATGCCAAGCCAGCAGCAGATGAGTAGGCTCTTAATCCCTACTACAATAGATGACAGTTCCATCCTTCCCCTTTTCTTTTGTTCACTTCCCTGTCATCTCCTTTTTTGCTTCTCCTTACAATTAATGTTGTATAATTAGTTTATCAACAAAAAGGCCAGGATCTTCCTCTTCAGCAGCATCCTACCTTAGGTAGCCTGCTCCATGACTCTGGACCCATTTCTTCATCAGTGTGGTGTTGTCAGACTCAGTAAAGAACAGCTATTTGTATATCATTAAAAGAATAAAATAAGTCATGTATATGATTTCCATAGAAGCCTCTTTGAAAAGAGGTATATTTTTGAGGATTCTAGCATCTTAGTTACAACTACTCACTTTGGTGGACTTTATAAGTAAAGGAATGCATTTCAACAGCTAAAAGAACTAATAGGAATTCTGAAGAACCAGGCTTGAAAAATTATAAAATTAAAGAGGGACCAAAGTATAGGAAATGGCCAAGTCAAATGAAAGGCAAGTTTCCATCTACAAGCTTCCTCTGGTAAAATGGCATTGGGATGGATGATTCCATTCTATTCTGTTCACACTGCAGGAGATAATCACTAGTTCTCACACTTTTAAGAACTTATTCAGACTCAGAGTTGCAGATGTAACCACCTGGTTGTTCCCATATGAATTTAGAGTCCGTACTTTGATTATTAGGAAGCAAGGAAAAGTGTTTTTTAAACCGTGCCTTCTACTTTATAATTTGAAACTCTGTCATCAATTATAATCACTTTCATGAGAGTTTACCAAATAAAGTTCAGATACTTACAGACAGAGCAGAAGAAAGATGAGTGTCCATTTATTGTCACTTGAAATAAGCTTATATGTTGAAATATACTGTCTGCAAAAATTAAAAACAAGTAGAAGAAAATGCAAACGAAAAGGCTTTAAAGCAGGAATGAGACTGAAGCATTAGAAAACAAAAATGGAGACCAATTTAGGGAACAATGTACATAACACATGCTATTTTTTAATGTTTTAAATCATGCTATTAGATATCTTTCTATAACATCAAAAGAGCATTTCAGGTAATAATTATACATTGTTGGATTAGCTTAACAAATTTTAATGAAATATTTTGAAGCATTTGTAATCATATAATTGTTTTCACCTTTGACCAAGATATACCATGATAGCCATTACATTTCTTTGTACTTATGTCTTAATTTTAAAACACTCCTTAATTGTACTCATTAAATTTTAATGAATTAAAACATATAATAAGTGATAATTTAAACTTTGTTGATGCAATATCACTTTTTAAGAATTATCTAAATTTTTCATTTATAAAATATTTTGAAATTATTTCCTTTTCTATTTGGAGCAAATCATGTAGTGTGGTAGATACACACACATATGTGAATATTTTGTAATTTGAAAACACTATCAAATAGAAATCTCTTTACAGCTTCCATATTTTAATTCAAATGTCTCATTGACTACTGACTGGAAATGATTGATGGGTATCAGCTCTGGTACACCTTCCTATATCCCCCCAGGCAGAGCTTAAGGGAGCTTCATGAGCCTGTAGGACTCATAGAATAAGTTGGGGCTCTCTGAAACTCTCCATTTTTTCCTAGTATCATTAATACTATTGCATTAAGTATTGCATCAGGATTTGAGTTCTTAAATTAGTCATATGTCTTGCTTGACATGGATCTTTTTACTCACTTAACTGAGATCTGTAAGAAGCTTATTGCCAGCTAGATGCAAATGTCATCTACCAGTCAAACAATTAGATTTTTGTTTCACTGTTTCCTTCATTGACTGGTGACCTAATTCAACAATAATTTATGAAAGTTCTTTCTAATACATGAGCATAAGCCATGGAGTCTGACTGTCTCAGATTGATTCCTGACCCATGTGTTTATGAGGTCTGTACCCTTGGGAAAATTACTTAACTCTACTGAGTCTCCTCATGAAAGGAGGATAGTAATTTCAACAAATTAATTGATTTATTTTTTGTTTTGAGCTAATATGGAGTGATTATATTTCATTTCACGTATAATTCTAGGAATTTTAATACTTATATAGCCACCATGAAATCAGAATACAGATCAGCTCCATAACACTTTGTTACCCCTTTGTATTCATACAATACATTCATATCTGACCCCTGCCAATTGTTTTCTAACCCTGTATTTTTTTGAGGGCTTTATCCAAACAGAGACTATAATATATAAACTTTGAGACCAGCTTTTTAATTTAGCATATAATTTTTGCATTTTATAGTTTTTTTTGTATGGTTCTATAACTCATCTTTGTCAATAGGGGAGTCTTGTTCCATTAGTAGATGCACCATGTTTTAGAAGTGTTTTGTTTGTTTGTATCCATTATCCACTGAAGCATGATTTTGTTGCTTCTACCTTTAGATAATTTTCAGTAGAATTCCTATGAATATATTTGTAGGGTTTTTGCATCTATGGACAAAATTTTTTTTTATTTCTCTGGAGTAAAGATATCAAAAAGTAGAATTGATGGCTCCTATAATATGTATATGTTTAGTAGAAGGGCTAACTGATGTTCAGAGTGCCTATTCAATTTGCAGTCAAACAGAAATGTATGACAGTTTGATTTCTGACACAAGCTATGCAACTTCTATTGACTAACAAATTCTGGATAGAAAAGGAAAAGCTCTGAAAAATCAGAATTTCCATGGTAGCTTATGTTATGACCCCCCTTTTTGTAATATCAAAATATTCTGAGCAACCATCAGCTTGCAACTGGATTACCTTAGCCTCATAAGGCACTGCCTGGCCCAGGCAAGTAAGTGCTGCCCCAGAGTGGGAAATTCTTAAAGTCAAAAATTTACAATGGGCTGATTAATAAAAGCAATTGGCTGTTATAGCAAAATCAATACTGTAAAATAAGACAGTACTAGAACGTGCTAAAAATTATGAGTCCTTTTACTGCCCAGACTAGAACCCAAATCTTATCACTCTACTCTCTTACTTAACTTTTTATTGCTTAATCTTTAAATGAGGGATTTTACTATCTCCCTTAGTGATTTATCTACCAGAAGACTCCTCTACCATAGTCTTCAACTTTACCTTACCCTGTTTCACATCTTCACCTTGGCCCATGACCTCACTTTATCCTATTTCACATCTCCAGCCCAGTCTCCACCCTAGTCCCCCACTTTACCCTCTAATATGTTTCAATGAGAATGAAGATCATTAAGTAGCATTTAAGCTTTAAAGGGACTTTAGCCAGTTATCACTGTGATAAATACAATAATGTTAGCCTTAAATTTTATGAATATATGTACCTATCTTAATTTTATTAGATCGCTTTTAAGAATAATGTTATAATCTCAGCTGAAGGTCAGTACGACCCCAAACTTCTCAGGAAAAAAAAAAAAAACTCATTGTGATTTTAGCCCAATTAATATGCTAATGTTATCTCACTGCTTTCTTGAAATGTATAAAATAAACTTCTGCTGACAACAGAAGAGGAATACTTGCATCCAACTCCTATTCCCCTGTCTTCCTCATGCCTGCTCTCCTTTTTCCCCTTTTTAGGAATCTCTGCTCGCCAATGCTGCTCCCACCTTAAGACCCTGCCTGTTCTGACCCCCAACAGTCTGTGATTGGGATGGTCCCCAACAGTTTTCCATTTTGTTGTTACTTGGTATGGTCAGAATGTCAGAATCTCCTTGTCTTCCTTCTCATTTTCCTATTCCACCTCATTCCTTTCTTCATTTAGCAATTTCAGTAGGTAAAGTGATAGCTCATCATGGTTCAATTTGCATTAACCTAATGGCTCATGATGTTGACCATCTTTTCATGAACTTATTATTTTCCTACATATTCTCTTTGGTAAATGGCTGTTCAACTCAGTTGCTTTTTTTTTTTTTTTTTAGATGAGTTATTAACTTTCTTGCTGTAGTTTTATTTTTCAATAACCTGTTTTTGGACAGGTTTAAATTCTTATAAAAGTTAAGTGGAAAGTGTATGTTTCCCACATATAACATGTTCACCCATGCACAGCTTCTCCCTTTATCAATATTCCACCCACAGTGATACATAGAATGGAATAATACAGAGAGACAGATTTATCAACCAGGTTCGTAGTTTATCTTAGAGCTCACTTTTGGTATTGTATATTATATGTATTTTTGTCAAATCTATGATGACACTTATGTAATAGCAATATTTTCAAAATTGAGGTATCATACACAATAATACCATACAGAATAGTTTCACTTCCCTGAAGATCCTGTGTGTTCTGCCTATTCAGCCCACTCTCTTCACTAACCCATGACAACCACTGATGTTTTTTTACTGAATCCATAGTTTTGCCTTTTAAAGAATATCATATAGTTAACAATTATACAGCAAATAATCTTTTCAGATTGACCCCTATCACTCAGTAATAGGCATTTATCATTTATCTTTTCCCCATTCTTTTAATGACTTAATAGTTCTTTTCTTTTTAGTGCAGAAAAATATTTCATTGGTCGTAGGCATCACTGTTTCTTTATTAACATTCACTTTCTGAAGGCCAGTTTGTTGCTTCTAACTTTTGGAAATAATGAATAAAGTTGCTGTAACCATTCATGAATAGTGTTTTTTTGTTTGTTTTTTAATAGACATAATTTTGAATTCATTTGTTGAGTTTGTTTGTTTGTTTTTTAAGATTTATTTGTTTATGTATGCATACAGAACTGGGTATAGGCCAGAGGAACAGGGGCAGTGAGAGGATTCACCAGAGACAGAGTGGGAAGCAAAACAGGCTGACTGAAAAAGTATACTGCTGAGGGGAGCAGTGGGCGGGTCAGGAGAGGTCTGCCACGCCATGTGGGTCATCTCCTGGGCTGGGAATCAAACTCATGCTGAAGTGGCTTTAGCTTCTTAGTGCTGTGGCTTAACTTGCTGTGTCACCAGGGAGGTCCCAATTTATTGAGTTGTAAGAGTTATTTGAGTATTTTAGACAATAGATTTTCTGGTCAGATATGTCTTATGCAAGTATTTTCTCCTAGTCTGTGGTTTGTCTTCTCATTCTCAGTATCTTTCTAAAACAAAATTTTAAATTTTAATAAAGTACAGCTTATCAGATCTTTCTTTCATGAATCATGTTGTTGGTGTTATATTAAAAAAAAAAAAAAAAGTAGGTCCATTTAGAGTTTCTCCTGTGCTCTCTTCTAATTTTTTAAGTTTGCATTAAGGCCAAGATCCATTCTGAGTTAATTCTTGTGAAGGAGTAAGATTTGTGTTTAGCTTCATCTTTAAAAAGTAATAATAACTGGTATTGTGTGGGTTCTTTACTCTTTGTTCCATTAATGTTTTTATCTATTTTTTTTTCACCAAAACCACACAATCTTGATTCTTATTGTTTTATAGCAAGTATTGAAGTCAGATAGTGTCAGTCCTCTGATTTTTTTCTTCTTCTATGTTAACTATTCAGGGTCTTTAGCCTTTCCAAATTTTGCAATCAGTTTTTCAATTAGTATAGATTTTTTACAAAAACTTTTAAATAGCATTTAAAGTTTCATATTTTGCATTTGGGAAGTAATTTACTTAGATATCATTTTTTTTAGATTAAAGCTCATATTTTGTCTATCACTTTTAGTTTTTCCCACATTATTTGTTGAAAGCACTAGTTTTATTGAATAGGTTTGGTGACAAGAAAATCAATTATCCATTTTTATATTACTCTATTTCTGTATTTGCTTCAGTTCTATTGATCTGTATATATCTATCCTTTTACCAATACCACACTATCTTCATAGCTGCAGCTCTATAATACATTATAAAATTAAAGGATGGTAATCCCCAATTTCATTTATTTTCAAAAAAGATTGATATTCCATGTCCTTTATATTTCCTTAAATATTTTAATAAGCTTGCCAGTATCTAAAAATAAATTATAAGATTTACATTTAATTTCATTAAATGCATATAAAATGTGTGTCTTAATTGACATTTATTGCATGGGGTCTACTAGTTCATGAAATCAGCATGTATATTTATGTATTTGTCTAAAAAAATATTTTGTTATTTTTTGTGTCTTTCAGATCATATTTTAAGCATTTCTTTTCAGGGGCTATTTAAATCGTATTATTATTTACTATCATTTTTCACTAGTTCATTGCTGTCATGTAGGGATACAATTGATTCTTAAATGCTGTAGCTGTAGCTTAAAACCTTGAAAACCCCTGGGGTTCTCTCCTGGGGTATTTTTTTTAAGTGTCTTTTTATTTTTCTGTAAACATTATCATTTGTCTATTAATAGGAAAATCTTAGTATTATCTTAATTTTGTGCCTTTATTTCTTTGTTCTTGCCTTCTTGCACTGATTAGGACTTAGAATGATGTTTAACTGGAATGTTGAAATTAGTTATCTGTATTATTTCCAATCATCTGAGAGAAAAAATGCTGTTAAGTATGTTAGTTACAAAGTTTTGTTTTCTTGTAAATTCTCTTTATTAAGTCAAAGAAGCCATCTTTTATTCCAATTTGCATAGCTTACTAGTTTTGAGTATGGATAGATGCTGAATTTTGGCAAACACTTTTTCTCCATCTATTGATATGATGGTTATATAATTTTCTTCTTTATTTGGTTCCTTAGTATGACAGATAATACTGATTGACTTTTTGAATATTGAGTCACCTTGACAGTCCTGGACTAAAGCCCACTTGGTTATGATGTGTGATTGTCTTTTATATATTGCTGACTTTAATGCTAAAGATTTTTGCTAAATCTTTCATTTTAAATATTTTTATTAAAAAAATACAGGTCTGTATTTCTTTTTCTTGTACTGTCTCTGACTAATTTTGATAGCAGGGTAATGCTGTCCTCATAAAATAAGTTGATCTGTACTGCCTCAAATTTTCTAGAAACGAGTATATGGAATTGGTACTTCATTTTTTTTAAATGTAATTGCTATAATTCATCAGTAAACGTGGATTTACATATTTTAGAAAGTTTTGAAGTTGGAATGCCAGTCTTTAATAGCAAGAAGCTAATAGAGTCTCCTGATATACCTTCCAGTTATATCACCTATGCCATGTGTCCATACCACACCTGGGTTTAGAGCTGCGGCTGCACTGATGCCAAGTCAAGGAATATGCGGGGGAAAGGTAGTGTGAAGTCACCACGTGCACATTTGTAACTCAAATTTTGGTCATCATTCTTACTCTTACTGCTACTGCTACTTCTCACACTTCCTCAGAAAGCTGCTTCATGAATTTGTCCAAATTATGTAGCTACATTTAGTGGAGAAATATAGAGTAGTGTGCCTGGAATAAAACTAATGAAGCATTAAGCAATATTATATTAATACATCATAATTTATTAGAATAGTTCCTGAAAAGTAGGTAGGGCCCAATAAATGTTAGATACCACCACTGTTATTACTATTATCCAGCTATGTACTGGAAAAGGTCTCTATCTGGTGCTTATTGACCGGGAGGATATATACTGGAAAAAGAAAAAGAACTAGTTCTAGTTTTAAAAATTGTTACAAAGGACAAGAAAAAGTAGACTTTGATGGCACAGTTAGGTTGTAATTACTGAATAAATTTATTTCATGTATATCCAGATAGTCCTGCAGTCCTGTGAGAACTACAACATATATCTTGATTATTAAAGGAGCTATAAATGAAATGCATTATCAGTGTATTCTGCAAATATAAAGAAAGTTATAAAGCTATTACATCTTATAAGACTTCTACTATTTTATTTAGTAATTAAATTAATGGCTTTATTTTAACATGTATTCTCTGACAGATATTGTATTATTTTCTCACTCCAGTTAATTTAAAACTTTAATTGTATCATCTGCTTCTCATCTTTAACCAGTCTTTTGATGAAATGGCAAGATAAGTTCTTGGAATGCTGCCAGTCTAACAATATTAAACAATGCCTATTGTCTGGCAGAGTGCTGAGCTGGACATAGAGGGAGGAAGGATAACAGCATGATCTCAAAGCAGTTGCTCTGTGGTGACCTGAGAAAAAAGGGCCCGTTCAAGTTGAGCAGAAGAAATGCTGTTAGAAGATATAACAGAGATACTTCAGGTTAGGCCCTGACTATTGAACAGAACAACGCTTGGTAGTTGTCCTCTCTGATGTGACTGAATATACTCACAGCTGCCTATGGGTACCTTCTGGAAAAGAAAATAGTAGAAAACCAGAGAGAAGCTACTTTTATTGCATTACACAAAATTAATACAGATTTTCATTATAGCAAATAGGACAGAAACTTTATGTAGACTTAATCTATTATAGTGCTTACTTTGTACATGAATTTAAAAAATATATATTGAGTTAATATTTGGTTACATTGTTGTTTCCATAACAGAAGTCTAGGTTCACTCCCTTCAGGCATAGTGTACCCACCAGCAAAGAACCCAACTCCCCGGATGTAGACTCTTGGTCTCCCTCCTGTCATTGTTCTTGTCCCTCTTCCTCTAGTTGCCCCCATTCCAGAGTCAGATTTTTATAGGGTCATTTTTTTTTTTAAAGCAATTTAAATCTCTTAATCAACGTTCTGCATAGGAGCCTTTCTATTCAAGGCTTTTGGACATGGTCTCACACCTTTTACTTAGGTTTTAATAAAATTAATTTTATAACTTAAATCTCACTTCTACAAGAAAACTTACCTGAGTGACCATCTTAAAAGAAATGTACTTACTTATGCATACAGTGCATACAGAACTGTGGTACAGACCAGAGATGCAGGCGTGGTGAGAAGATTCACTAGACACAGAGTGGGGAGCAGAAAAGGCCGTGTGATGACTGCCGAGGGGAGAAGAGGATTAGATTGGAGAAGTCTGCTGCACATGTGCGTCACCTCGGAGCAGGGATCGAACTTATGCCAAAGAGGCAGCAGCCAGCACCAGCTTTGCAGTGCTGTGCTGTAATCCATTGAGCCATCAGGGAGGGCCTGAGTGAACATCTGAGCTAGGTATTTTATTTTCATACGTTCTTAACCTTTTTTTTTAGTAGTTAAACTCTTTATATTTTGCTCATCCTTTTATTTACAGCACCTGTCACTTAGTAGATTGCTTATTAAAAAGTTAAAAAATAGTGTACTTAGTAACAAATTACAAAGTTTTAGAAGCATTGGTACTTTATCACAGGATAAATGAATATTATATGCACACTGCAGACATTTACAATCTAATGTGGAAAAAAATGTGCAAGAAAATAAGTAAGCATACCTAACTTCTGTCTTTGTTATAACTTAAAACCATAAACCAGCAGTAGTAATACTGCTTAAAAGACTGTGTACAAGTCTTCTGTAGAGAGTAAATGAAAGAGGTTGATATGAAAGTAATCATAAAAAAATCACTGAATTGGCCCTCCCTGGTGGCACAGCGGGTTAAAGCACAGCACTGAGAAGCTGAAGTCACTTCCGCATGAGTTCAATCCCCGCCTGCCCCGGAGGTGACCACATGGCATGGCAGACCTCTCCTGACCCGCCCGCTGCTCCCCTCAGCAGTCGATCTGCCTGTTCTGCTCCCCGTTCTGTCTCTGGTGAATCCTCTCACCCTCCACATCTCTGACATTTCTGACTTGTACCCCAGCTCTGTTGTACCCCAGCTCTGTATGAATAAATAAATAAATCTTTAAAAAAAATCACTGAATTGAATCATGAAGAAAGAGTTCTCATATGTTCTGGAAATAAGTATGTTTTTAAGTGTTTATATATATATATATAATAGGTAAACAAAAGAGCTGTTATGTTACATGTGTTACCTGCATCATGTATAGGAATGTATAGCAGATATAATGCATAGTACCTCTCTATATATTTCTAATATACACATATAAAATGTAATTTTAACCCTACTAGGTTAGCAGAGTTATTATATATAAGCCACCCCTACACAGACAATAGTGCCACAGGTCAGTTATGACTGCTTCAGTACACGCTTTCAATGTTATGGTAAGAGACATAGTCTGTGTATCATTTTGGTTCAGCTCCTAATTTGTCATAAGTAAGGCTTTTACACTCTGCAGGCAAAAAATTTGTCACAATGAATTCTACAACTGAGAACATTTATATAAAATGAATCGTTCCATGATGAATTGAATTATATTGTGGTGTTTAATGTTTGTCAATATTCTTCATAGGCTAATATGGATCTAAACTCTTAATCCTCTCCCAGAGAAAACAAAGTATAACAGTATATTATTTCTAATGATTATTTAGAGAAATGGCCTTAGTTTTAACAGGGTGTGTTTTATCTTGGGTTTAAATTTTCAATTAGTCTCTCATGACCTTTTTCACTATTCTAGTGGCATAGTGTTTCAACAATAATCTCAAACTCCTTTTACTCTAAATCCATTCTCTTGCATAATGATGAGATTTATTCAACCACTTTAGAACTTAAGCATTCCACATAGCACCAACTGAGAGTATTTCTTCCTGCATCTGGGTATCACAAAAACGGAGTGACAGTGCTATGATCGTAAAGCCACATCTCTTCAGTCAACCTAGCTACTGTGTACCCTGTTGATGGTACTCAGGTATTATTAGGTTTATGGTAGAGAAACAGAAGTCAAAATTTCACCTCTTCTTTTATATTAATAACAGAAGTTAAATGTTGACATGAAAAAGAAAAAGTCCAGTTTTCAGGAGCAGACAGTCCCAGAGGCTTTCCTCTTCTACCTCATTAAGTCTGAATAAATTGCAACGTATTCAAGTAAAACTGTGGGGAAGGCATTTTTGTTATTGGCCTGATGGTGATCCACAGGTGCAGGGAATTGCAGACGCATTTAGATGAGCTCTAGCATCACACCTGTGCTGACATAAAGTACACTAACAGAACAGTTAAGAGAAAAATGAAGTTTTGTCCATTCTGTAGACTGGTTCAACCCCTGGATTAAGCTTTAGTTTATTGTTTGTTTGTTTGTTTCCTATACTTCTTTCCACTCCAATTAATGGTCTGTATAAACGCCTTATCATTAAAATAATGATATCCCCCTTATCATAAAATTTAAGTTATACTTCCAAATAAGCCTGTATTTTGGGGAACAAAATTACTTAGCTTCTATATTAAAACTTCTTTTTTTTCTCCTATAAAGCGGTGTGGAAAAATAATTTAAAAGATCCTCCATCTTTACTGTTAATAAGTGATGGTATCCCAGTAGTTTCCTTCTCAAATTTTATAAATAATACAATGACATATTCATATCCTATATGGATAATTAATCATGCATTCCTTTTAAGCAGTTATGATTTGAATAATTTATTACCACATAGAAATTAATTTTATAAGATCTCAATTAAGGGCCCTCCCTGGTGGTGCAGTGGGTTAAAGCACAGCATTAAGAAGCTAAAGCCACTTCAGCATGAGTTTGATCCTCACCCCGGAGGTGACCCACATGGCATGACAGAGCTCTCCTGACCTGCCCACTGTTCCCCGCAGCAGTGTATTTCATCAATCGGCCTGTTCTGTTCCCCACTCTGTCTTTGGTGAATCCTCTCAATGCCACTGTACTGCTGGCCTGTACCCCAGTTCTGTATGCATAAATAAATACATCTTAAAAAAAAAGAGAGAGATCTCAACTAAATACTAAAGACAGATCCAAAAAAAGAGATTATTTCTGTTTTCTCTGAAATGAGTAAAAATTCCAAGCTGTATGTCCAACATGACTTGTTTATTGAAAATGAATCATGTAGGGTAAATGATTTAATTAGGCTTTTTACACCACTAGCCTCTGTGGCTATCACCTTTGGCCTTGATTGTGTTAGAGCAGGTGTGTTGGTGTGGAGCACACATGCCTGATTGTAGAAACCTGACCATAGGTGTGTGCATGTGCAAGTGTGTACACCTATGCCTAGAAGCAAGGGGTAAAAAGGTGTCACCGTGGGGTAGGGGGTAAAATTGCTGTCACCTTGCTTGCTTGTTTCCCCTGCTTATTATTAAAACCTGTGAAGATGATACCAATGACTCCAAAGTTCTACTGTAAACTATTAAAATAGTGAAGTTATCCAGCCTAGGATGATTGCACAACAAATAGTTACCTTAATTTACAGACTCTAATCTTTTTTGCAGTAATTATCCCTTTAAATCACTTTGCGGAATCATAAACCACCTTTAATTGGGAAATACGTAAATAAATCAAATGCAATGTGAAAAAATAAATGTAAAAAGAATATCCTTACTTGTTATATTTAAAAAACAACAAATAAACAAAACCTTGATTTGGCAAATCCAGTTTCCAATGTCTTCTTCAGAAAAGAAGAATTTCGTAAAGGAGGAATTTGTAAAGCTTTCCTCTTCTGAGGAAGCATTCTTTGAAATACAAACCTGAAATCCACTTGGTCTAGATATCAATTTAATACTATTATAAAATATTTTTAATTTGGGTTTTATAAAGGAACTAAATTCATTGAGAATGCTGAAACATGTAGTAAAATGTAATCTATCATGATTACAAAAAATTACTTCATGAACCTTTATAGATGACACTATGCACTGAATTTTTTGCATTAGATTCCAAATTCTTTTTAAAAATTAATAAAATACCCCATATGAACTATCTCAATTTTAGTCCAAGCCAGAATTAGTTCTTGGTATCCCTTTGTTCCTTATCCTACTTCTGAACTGTGTCCCATCTTTTATTAATCATACTGCCATTTTTTTTATAAAGACTTAGAAACAGAAAAGGCCTAGATTATTTGATAATAAATGTTCAAGGATCATATATGAGTCCATATCTTTTTTTAATCTGTATTTTCTATTGCATCCTAATTTGGGTGCTCTTCCCTAAAAAAAAAAAAAAAAAAAAAACACACACATGTTACATTTATGTGTATTCAGTGATAAAGACTGTGATCAATATTTCAGAATAACCTGAAATTAATGGTAGATTCTAATATTAAAAGTTACTGCTTTCTTTTTATAAAATAAATTTAACATATGGAGGGTTGAAATAAGGTCTATATCCATTTCACATTCCAAACCAGGTATTAACTGATAAATTATTTCATAGCTATACAGTGGGTTCTATTTTATAGAAATTGCCAATATCCAATAATCTTCTGGGCAACAAACTGCTATTTCACATAAGTGTGCTTTAATCACAGACTGCTCTTCCATTGGGAAGACTTTGCTTTTACATTCTTATTGAAAGTAATATCACTGATTTAGTATCAGTCTGCTTTTCTCTCTGACATAGAGACAAATGACAGATCTTTCTGCATGTTACACCCTTGCCAACAATTCTGCGATAGGGACCTGTGTCACCTTTCTTATTTCAACACAGGCAATTTTCTGAATACATACTGCAAATTATGTCAATTGTGATGAATTATCCAAAATTGAGTTGACATAGGGAAAAGTTAGAAAGTTTCCCTTTTAAGTGTTTTTCCTCCACACTATGCTAATATATATATATATATATATATATATATATATATATATATATACATATATATATATATATATCTCAGTTGGAGCTGAGGTATCTGCTAAGGAATGACTTAGGGTCAGACTAAGTTTCTTATGGGAGGATGAAGTTTTAGCAATCTGCGCATTCTGAGTACTTTGTATCATCCCAAATATACAGTAGACACAGTAATTTCTTGTTGACTGAATCAAGAGTGTTAATTAGAAAAAGTAGTTTTGGTTGAGCTGTTAATCTTTAAACTTTATTATCCCAATTAAAAGGTATCAAACTTTTGAGACTAGGAACTGGTGAAGACATAGGACAAAGGAAATATGCTTCATGGTTGTGTCTACCTTATCAATTTACCCAACATTTCTTTTATACTCTTATAAATCGTAAACTGTGGTGCTAGGTGCTGCAATATCAAGCTGAGTAAGGTTAATTCTGTACTCTTAAGGACTATTAAGTGTCGGAGACTTTGTCCCTGATCACGGATTATTGGAGGGCAAAACAGGCAGGGTCTCAAGGTGGGAATGGCTGCGAGAGGAGATTCCTAGAAAAAGGGGGAAAAGGTAAAAAAAAGGGGAGCGGGCGCGAGGAAGACACGGGGATGGGAGTTGGGTGCAAGTCTTCCTGCTCTGCCTTTAGCAGAGGTTTATTTTTTGCACTTCAGGCAGGCAGAGGGATGGCATTAGCATATGAAATGGGCTGAGATCACAATCACCTTTTAGCTAAGAACAGTCTGGGGTCATTTTGACCTTTAGTTGAGATTATAACATTTTTAAAATCAATCTATCAAGGTTAAAACAGGTACATAGATTCACAAAGTTTAAGACTAATATTACTATATTTACCACAGTGAAGATTAACCAAAGTAAACATTAAACATTATCTATTACTTAATGGCTTTCATTCTCATAGAGACATCCTAGGGGGTAATGTAAAGTGAGGGGACAAAGAGGAAATTTCTTGTAAATCAAATTAAGGTAAGGTTCTTTGAAAAACTTGTTAGAAAGTTTGAGTTTTCTTGAAGTCTAGAAGGTAGAAAACCTGATTAGCTCTGCGAGAGGAAATTCCTAGAAATTGGATGAATTTCATATCCAAAGACTAGATAGTAGAAAGCTTGAGTGTTTAGAAACTGAATAGAAGGCTAGGTGAGATAGTAGAGTGATAAGATTTGGGTTTTCTGTCTGGCAGTGAGAGACTTTACAGTAACATTTGTTTTTATTAATCTGCCAGTTGTTTAATGACTTTTGACTTCAAGAGGAATTTCTCACCCTGGTACAGTACTTGCTTGTCAGGGCTGGTAGTGCCTCCTGAGGCTGAGGCAACCCAATTGTTAGCTGAAGGTTGCTCAGAATATTTTGATATTAGGATTATACAAAAAAGGGAGGTCATAACATTAGTTAGCGTGGAAAGTCTGATATTTCAGAGCATTTCCCCTCCACCTGTACCATGTCTGTCGATAGAGGTTGCATAGCTTGTGTCCATTAAGGAAGATATAGATTAATAAACCTAAAATAATATAATGGCATATAATAGTTTTAAAAAAGCATTTAGAAGCATTGAGAAATGAATACTGAGTGCAGTTAGAAGCCACTTCAATATTAGAATCTCAAGAATCAGAATTTTATCACATTGTTGATGCCAATATAAATCTTTTTTTTTTTTTTGGCTAATTCTTCACAAGGTTTATATGGCATTACAAATTTTCAGGCACTATTTATCATTAAAAATGAAAACTAACAATATACTCTCTATGCAATGGTCTCTGTTTCCTTTATTTTTTGACTAAATATTTAAAAAATCAAATATATAAATAACACCATTGATTTTATATTCCTCTAACTTTTTCTGAAAGATTACATGATTTCAACTTGTATTTAAATATGCATCAGCTCATCTAGCCTTTCACCAGGCTTCATCTTATTATCTGTCCCACCTACTGATAGTTTCCCTTAAAAATCCAGCTAGAGTCTATTTTTATTAAAATGTGGATTCTTTTCTCCAGCACTTCAACATTAAAATCCCTTTTATTTCTTCCCCATGGAATCCTTCTTTCTCTGATGTTTTACTTGTCTTTCCATCATCTCAACAATATTAAAATATTTCCAAAGATTCTTATGGTTGACATTTATGACCTTTAACTCAAACTTGCATTAATCTTTGTGCTTTCTGCTTTTATAAGAAGGCCACCCATGGTAGAAGCAGAAAGAACAGTTTCTCCCTTTGACAGCTCTGTGACCTCAGTTTCATCATTTGGATTCTTCCACTTCAGATTTTGATTTTTGCATAAGTGATGCAAAGGTAAAGATTGTGTAATGATCTGGACAACTTGGCAGCATCCTGGCCACATTACTTGTTTAGCAGAAAATTATGGTGGATTGTCTTTTGTTCCAGTTATTTTCAATGTTTTGATATCAACTTCAAATATTACTTTTAGCTTAGCACAGTTTAAGTTAGACTAAGTACTACAAGGAAAAACTAAGTTGATTTCTATTAATGAGAGAAAAGTGCAGATCTTTATATTTATTTTCCAAATGTGGGTATTTCTTAGGAAAAAAAAAAAAATCTCACCACCAAGCATCTTAGCAATGCTTTTAGAGTGGAACAGTTATGGATATTGTTTTATTGTATGATGTTAAAGTCTAAAAATAACTCCGCATGTCTATATCAAACATGCTATGAATAGATAAAAATATAAATAATATTTGGATAAGGTAGGACTAAAGTTATGTGCAAATTCAGCATTTGTTTATGCCAGATGACATATATTTAGAGAACATGTATCATTGTCAGTTTTAATGTTATTTTATTTTTATTGCTATAGAGCAGGTTGGTTTATTTGCTGCAGAGAGTATTCATGTTTCTCCATTGCTTTGTGTTTCAGCATGCCCTTATACCATTCCATCTATTTAAATGATAATGGTATGTTCTGGCTATTTTCAGAGGCCAGTTTTCCCATTAAAAAGATGGCATTTGACAAGGCTGTTTCAGGGTTCAATAAAATAATTATCTACAATCTTCAGAAACTCCATAAGTTATTAAATACTGTGGAGTCCATTCAGGAATATAGTTTATTTCCTTAAAGTAGGCCATGGCAGCAATTTTCTTACTATGGGGCTCCTCATATTATTATATTATGAAAACTATGCATAGATTTTTATGACATATAGCTCTGTAGCTCTCAGTACATTCTGTGCGTAAATGTAAGCCCCAAATAGTCTATATTCATTTGATATTTATAAACCCTTTTACATTATTATGTGAGGAAATTAAATGTAAGACAAAATAAGAAAGGAATAAAAAAAGATACACCCTGCCTTCTGTTCATATTTTCCCATGGCCTTTTATCATTTTACTTTGCTTTATACATTTCTCCTGATTCTTTGTTTTCTGCTTCCACACATCATCTGTAGAACTCTTATTTTATTAGAATATTTTGGGTTGCAGGTTTTATGGACCACAGTTGTGTCTATAGTACTTCATATTGATATTTTAAATAGTTTAATGTTTTTCTACTAGCTATATATTATCATATTATCTACTTTGAAAGAAAAGTGTTTATACTTTCTCAGGGTAATTGGTACAAACTAATTGCTCATGAAAGGTCAGTCTCCTCCCACCAGTTTATATTAATGGAACAGACAAAAAAATATGTTTGTACTTTGAAGCTGTTCACGGGTAATAGGATTGAATTTCCAATTTCTGAGTTACTAAACAAATACATATAGATATATACATATATGTGCTCATGTTTGTTGTAGCAAATTTTATGTGTGTCTCTTGATTTTTGCTAGCTCAATGCTCCACATTCGGATCTTTCAGTTTTAGCATTTTATTTGAATAAAATAGAATCATGCCACTATTGTGTGTCTGAATTCAAAATCTTAAGAAATAAGGTTGAGAAAACTCTAGTGTTCAAGAATATTTTCTGTTAAATTTGATAAAATTGTCCATACCTATAATGATCAAAAGCAGTATTTGATCAAAGTAATTAAATGAAACAAAGACCTTTAAGTCTGAATGTATTTCAAGCATTATTTTCAAAAATTACTATATTAAATAAAAAATCTTTTCAGTATTTTCTGGAAAAATCTTAAAAATTTGAAATAATTGAGTATTTGAGAACTACAAACTTTTCAGTGACTGAATTATATGCAGCAATCTCAGAATACTGTCCTCACTTATATGTGAATATTTATCAATGACCTACTAGTGGTCTTTCATTTTCAATGGAAATCCAACCAGCATTCTAAAAGGAATGTAATGGAGCATACTAATTTAATTTTTTTCTTTTTTAGCTTACTTATGTTGAGTGCTATTTTTAAATAAGACATTGTTCATTAGTATGATTTTTAAATATGACATTATTCATGATTTTAAATAAGACATGTTAAATAACATGAGCAGGACACCATACCTATCCTCAAGAGTTCCAGAAAGTATTGAACATAAGAAATAAAATTAGCCAAGACAATCAAATGGAATATGCAAGATTTCAAGTAATGCATGGTAGTGAGGAGAAAGAAGCAAAACTAGGGGTCTAGGAAGATTTAATGGCTAAATAGGAATATCCAACAGGTCTTTAATTAAATAAGAAAGGCAACAACATACCTGAAAACCATTGAAAATCATGAGGAAAATAAGAAACATAATTAGTAAAAATGAGGAGACAGAATTTAAAGAAGAACATCATGAATCAAACAGGAATACCACTGAAAGGAGAACATGATTGAAGATCATTTCAGGGATCCCATCTTCTTTAGGCAATGGGTCATCGGTAGATTTTGAATACAGAATGACATGATATTGTCTATGCTTCTATGTTTCAGTGAGATCACTGTACTATGAAAGAGTACTATGAAAGTCAGGGTAAATTTAAAGGTTACATATCAGAGATAGAAAAGAACCAAATGTGGATGAATTGATTGGTCACTAGAAAAATGAACACTTTGTTGGAATAAACAGTGGACTGTTGGTCAGTAAACATATGGCTAATCTTTTGTATAAATTATTCAAAGTGCTAAGGAATACTATCTCTAAGATGATACCAAATTTTGATGATATAATGTTATAATTGCATTTTTTTCAGAGGTCAGTCTCCCTTAAAGCAGTGCACGTTAAGAATAGTCATAAAGTTCATTTACTTGGAAAATAAATATCAGGAGATAGAAAAATCATCTTTAGGATTTAATGATGTCATGATGTGGAATATAGGAAAACAGAATTAAGAGCAATTATTAGTAGTAGCAAAAATGATAGAGAATGTTTCTTTCTTGCTGTGTGGTGTTTTGTCACCTTTTATACACGTAGCTCTCTAAGCCACTTTCCAGACAGCAGAGCACATTAAATGCATTCATGATTTGTAATTTAAAACTACAGTTGTGCGAAATTGCAGTTTAAGCTTGTATGGATCCATACCCATTGAGTTTGAATTAAGATTTACAAATATGTATTAGGTTTGATAGGACAGTCATTGAATGAAAAATACAATTTGTGCTACTGAAATGCAGCAAAAATATGAAAATTTAAAATATGTATGAAATCTTTCTCACCTATATGCTGATTAGATCTTAGGCACTGCACATAGTACATTTCAGTAATCAATCAGAGTGTATATTCTGAATGCCATGACTCTAAGTTTCTTAATTCAAAAATAAATTGGAGGAACTTATTCTAGAAGTAATTATTTCAGAAAAACATCATGTCCTACAGAACTCATTTATAGTCAAGAGACTAATAAAATAAACGAGGCTTTTAAGTTCTTGGTTTTAAGTAGATATGGTTGAAATCTAAAGTTAAAGCAACACTTTCTCTCTCTTTTTTTTGCCATAATTGTGCTTCTAACAACAAAAAAATGTTCTAACAACAACAATTAGAATTATTCTAACATTAATATACAAAGGAGGGCAAAGAGAAGAATAAAAGGTTGAAATTATCCTATCACTACACACAGTTATATCAGAATCAAATGATCCTACTCAAAGGAACAAATTGGTCTAAACCTGTACTCAGTGCAGAAATTAGCTCAGCGATATTGTTTCTCAGCCTTGGTTATTCTTTAGGAATTGCAAGCTATTATCTTTAGATTATCTCTTTCAGTAGATCTGTATTTGCAGTGTCCCAAGTCCATTTTAATCTATAGTCATGGTTGATTACCTCTGCTTTCCCACAAAATATTTACAGAGATAAAAACACATGATTTCCCAGTTTAGGAGTATTATTGATCCTGATTAACATTTTTTTATTAAGATGGGATCTATGGTTTTATAACTTTGTTCCATTGAAACTACATTAGCATATTTAAGTTCTTTTAGACAACTTCCCCATATGGGGCAATTTTATATCTAACAAAGAATAGTTATATAATCGGTGGGTTATTTACATTGCTTTATTTAATTACTTTAAATCAGTTCATAATTAGCATGCCTTACTCTGAAGTTGACAGAAAATTGGAGACTTGCATACAATAATTTTAACCTATTTAGCAGTTACAAAAGGCAAATATTAGTATCAGTACCATCACTGTAAATAGAAGAACAATGAATTATAGAAGATTTTTAAATATGCCACAAATTGTGTGACTAGTGAGTACTGAAAGTGGGGGTTCAACTCAAGTATTTAAATTCTCAAACACTATCCATGTCAGAATGCTCATTGAAGATTAGTCAAATTGCACCTACCTCATTTTAATATTTATTGAAAACTGTTATCCTCTCCCAACATTTCAACAGCCCAAGGACCTTCACTTATTTTCACAACCTTTTTACCCACTAGGATTTTCTTTCCATTTAAGAAAACTAGATAGACTTGCCTTAAGCACTGATCCAACATGCCAATACCATGCCTTCTGAAATTTAAAACATCTCCTATAATCATCAAGGAATCTGGTGGGCTTAGGCCTAACTTCATGACTTCCATTGTTTCCAACTGATTGTCATTAAAAGCATTTATTTTAATCTTGAAGTAAAATTTCACTTCTTGATAGATTTATATGCACATGCTGAGACACACATACTGTGTGTTTTATGAATTCTGTATGACTTATGAAGGATTCATTTATTCAGAAAGTTAGCCCTAAACTAGCAAACTTTTCTGATGTCTTAAGTGTTCCATTATTTTTTCTTTTCTTTTTACTTCTGCATCTCCTCCTTTTTAACATAACCTTAATCTTCCAAGTCTGATTAATAGCCTGGTAGTAAAAAAAAAAAGTCATAAGCAGGATCTATTTCCTAAAACTTCAGTTGTGACTGAAAACGTATTTTCTCCTACTATTTAGTTACCTATTTTTTTTTAATTTCTCCTCGTTCTCATCAAAATGTTCCTAATAACTTTCAGTTAATTGTCTACTTTATTTTCTAATAGGTCTGCTAATTTTCATTATAGTATGCTTGCCGACAATCAAAAATGAAAGATTTATTGGATCGTCTGTTTTTTTTTCATTGATAGCTATAATTGACAGAAGTCCATTAGCCTTACTGTTATTGTCAATACAAAAGAAATATGACTTTTCCTTATTACAGTGATCACAACTGCAATCTATTCCAAATGCTTGAACATGTCTATCATGCACAGATTTTTGGCAGCACAGATTCCCAAATTAAATAATGGATAATGTGCCCTATAAAAAGTGTTAGATTTTACACCTTTGGAAAAACAATAATTTGAAAACGCTGTTGAATTTTGCTGTTTTTTTTTTTAATATTATTGCAGGAGTGATCACTTATAGAGAAAAAAATGATGACAAGGATCTTTGAAGTTCAATGGACAAAATATTTTGATTATGCAAAAATAATATCACACTGTTATTGTAACATGCAGAGGTTAAGCAGGATGGAATAGATGCCTAAGAGGAGAATTGCTGAATTGTATGATTTTCACTGTAGATTGTTTTGCCATCAAGACATGGGGCGGATGGCTAAAGGAGAGTCCTGGAGCCCTCAGCAGCTTGTTCAGGCTTTAATGCCCTTCTACACCAATTGTTGTGGAGCAAGCCTGCAGGATGTCAACTCAGGAGGCCTGCCTGCCTCTCAGCCACTGGCAAAGCTTTATTCTTTCTCTTTGCGGTCTCTGGTGGTGGTTCACAACCCTACCTCTCTGTAGTCACATGCCCTCACATGGTTGTTCTGTCAGAGCTCTGTTCCACTGCTGCAACCTTTCTCTGTGTGATGCCTCCTTTTTAACCTCAGCCTCCAGGCTCAAGAGTGCCCACTTTTGTATACCCACACTATCCCCAGGTGCCCAGCATCAGGCATGTGCACCATGAGCCCACATCCCAAGCACTCTTGCATTCAAGGCCACAGGTGATAACCAGAGGTCCCTGATAAAAGCCTGAGCAGTCTTCATTTACCCTGCATAGATGTTTAAGGTAAATACAGATAGCTTTCCATAATGATTGCAGCAGTTTATATTCCCACCAACAGTATAATAGTGACCCTTTTCTAAGCATCCTCTCCAGAATTTGTTGTTAGGGCTTTTTTTAATATATGTCAGTCTTACAGGTGAGGGATGATATGTCATTATGATTTTAAGCTACATCTCCATTGCTGGGAATAATGCTGAATAGTTATTTTCATGTTTTGACCTCCTGGATATCCCTTTTATTGAACTGTTCATATTTTATTGTCTGTTCACATATCTTTGGAGGTAGGGCCCTCTAATATATCTTAATATATACTAATCTGGTTATAGTAATTTTAGATCCATGAATTCTAATGGCATCTCCACCTCCTGGCTATCTTTGAGCACTGGTTGTAGTACCAAGTCCAGATTCTAGTGGAAATGGAGTCACAGTCAAGAGTTGTTTTCTTTTCTAGTATAGAGATTATCCTAGGGCATTTGCTCCTATTGTTCCAGAAGTTAAACTCTACTTAGTGAAAGTGCTCAAATGTCATGCGTGTTTTGCTCAGGGTGAGGGGTGACATTAGGGGACAGAGGTGTGTTTCAAGTATTTTGTCAACCTAGGGTTATAAGTAGGATTCTCTTCTTTGAGAAGACACAGGTAATTTAACCACATTCTCCCTGCCAGTATGGTCTTCTGTTGTTCTGTGTTGGGGGACTCAAGTTTAAGCCAGTTACCAGCCCTCTGCATGCCTGCTCCTATAATTCTCTTCCAAGTGCGTATCCTCTGTTCTAGCTAAATGCTGATTCTTATCCAATGCAGTGCGAGCTCTCCAAAGCCCTTGGTATGGTTATGTGTCTCTCATGCAACAGTGATACAGTCTTTCTGTACAGCAGAAACCCCTCCTTCTTGTAGGACATACTGTCCTGGTATTACTATAAACACATCTCAATGAAAGCCCCTCCTACCCCTTTTCATCATAATGTTGTTCCTATGTGTACTATATATCTCTCCAGAGTTATTTACTTCTACTGCAATCTAGCTGTGGGTATCTGGAGGAAGCAAAGCCAGTGTCTTCAGTGCTGGGTTTATAATTTTTAGCAAGAAAGCATTATGCTAATATTTATGTTTTAGAACTAATATTCTGACTGATGACTGGGATGTAGATTAGATAGGGAGCAGGACTTGAGTCTCAAGGGTCAGTGAATGATTTGACCGCAAGATTGCCAACGCACAGATCAGAGGAGTGAAAAGATAGAAATAAAAGGACAACTGAAGAGAGCTTTCAAATATCGGGTTGATAGAAATTAGTGATTATCTGGACTCTGGAGGTAAGGGAAAAAGAGACATCAGGGATGATGTAAACATTTCTGACATGTATTGCTTTGAGGATGGCAATACTATGTCCAGTGAAAGAAAAGAAATTAGAAAGACTTGGGAAACCAAAATGATAAGTAAAGTTTTGCATATATTTTAAGATATTAATCTCAAGTTTCCTGTGGATGGTTTGGCATAAATGTCCAAAAGAGAGGTGCCTATATACAAGTCCGGCAGAGAAAATAGAAATATACAATAGCCATGGGAACGATGTTGCCATATCAGTATTGTTAAATAAGTGATGTGATTGTGTGAATTAGGGTATTTAGTAGAATTTAATCTCAGTATGGCTGACCTTGCACTATGTGTTTTTTAGCACACCCAGTTAAGAAATTTAAAAATTATGTTAAAAAATGATAAATAATGCAATGGTAAATGTTGGAGACCAGCTCCAACTATTGAGGTGTCTGGAGGCAAGACAGGCAGGACCCTAAGGTGGGAAGGCGTCGGTGAGCGGAGATTCCTAAAAAGAGGAGAAGGAGAAAAATGGGAAAGGGGGGCGAGGAAGACACAGGAGTTGGAGTTGGGTGCAAGTCTTCCTGCTCTGCCTTCAGCAGAGGTTTATTTTATACATTAGGAGCAAGCAGTGGGATGACATCAGCACACGAACTAGGCTGAGAGATTACAATCATCTTTTTTTTCTAAGAACAGTTTAGGGTCATATTGCCCTTTAGCTGAGATATAACATTCTAAAATCAATTAAGGTTAAAAACAGGTACATAAGTGCACAAAGTTTATGACTAATATTACTATAGTGGAGATCAACTAAGATAGAAGCCCCTTAAACCTTATGTACTACTTAATGGGTTTTTGTTTTTCTGCCTGAATCATCCTGGGAGACAGAAGAGGAAATTCCTTGCTAATCAAATCTCTGAATAGGAGATATAGGTGAATTTTCTTATCTAAAGACTACATAGTAGAATCCTGAAAAACTAGCCAGAAGACTTTTGTGGATTCCTTTAAGGTGTGGCAGGTTGAAAACTTGATTAGTTTAAAAACAGGCAACCTGGATGTATTTCCACATCTAAAGGCCAAACAATAGGAAGTTTGAGTAATTCTTTAAAAGGCTGAATAGAAGGCTAGGTGAGATGATAGAATGATAAGATTTGGGTTTTCCTCCATCCGGCAGTGAGACTTTGCAAAAACAGCCCTTTTGCTTTTATTTATCAGTCAGTAGTCAAGTCACTTTACTTCAGGGGAATTTTTCACCCTGGTGCAGTGCTTGCTTGTCAGGGCAGGCAGGCCTGATGTGGCTGAGGCAGTCCAATTGTAAGCTGAATATTTTGATATTGCAATTATACAAAAAAGGGAGGTCATAACATAAGTTAGCGTGGAAAGTCTGATTTTTCAGGGCAATTCCCCTCCATCCGGACCGTGTCTGACGACAGAGGTTGCATAGCTTGTGTCAGGTAAACCACAACTAGTTTATTATGCCAATCATCTCAATTGTACCTATCTTCCATCGGTACTTTTGATTCTTGTTTACTGATTTAATACTTTAGGGAGTAAAATTTTTATAAACAAATCATAGCGAAATATTTTTGCAATAGTATTTAGACAACTCCAAGTACCCAATGGCACATTTGTAGTCACATTGTGATCTCAGAGGTCTCTCATTTTAGGTGAACAGCAAAGGAGCAGACAGTTATGCCACTGGGTGAATCTTTCCAAACTACATTATAAAAACAGTATATATTTAGTTATGATAATGGATGGTAATTAATGTATGAGCCAGTCACGATCACCACATAAAACAGTGTCTGTGGCGTAAGACTAATACCGGTCAAGGGAAAGGGAATAAACTAAACAGAGATGATATAATATAGATTATACCCTACTTCATGCCACACTGATGATTTGAACCTCAAAAGATCAATTTTCAGTGTTTCCGAGAAGCTCTATAAAATAAAAACATATTTATATTTAAAGGCTGAAATATGGGAAGCTGCTAAAAACATGGATGCTGAAATTGCTAACATTTCATAGAAGATGAAAAAAGCTCCCTGCCTTAATGGAAACTGAACCAAACCCGTAGAGCAGCAGATGTTTCCCTTTAGCAAACTTTCAAAGCAGCAGGAACTCACATTCAGTCAGGAAACTGGCAGAGCCGCTGCAGCCATTTCTAAGTGGCTATGAGAGTTGAGAGAACGTCCTTGAAGACCTGTACTCTGGTTAAAATGGAAGTGGAGGTTTTGGCAGACTCTGTTTTCGGCTGCCTGCCAGTGACTTTGAAAAGTGTGACAGCTAACGTAGCTGCCCAGATAGTTCTTTGGCTGCACCTCTGGTTGGAAGACATGATTTTGAAAGAACTCCACACAGGAATTCCATTTGGCAAAGACTTGCTTTTTGGCAAGGGTATGGAAAGTCTTTTTGAATATAAGCATTGAAGAATAAATTGTGTCTGCCTCAGGATAAAACTTCTGGGGTACAGGAAAAGAATTAGGAGGCAGGTTATACAGAGGCAGAAAGTTTTCAGACTGGCAAGAGACACTAGAAATTTGCAATCACTAAAAATGACCCAATTGCAAGAGAAAAATGAGAAGTTCTTCAAAGGACCTAGGGAAAAAAAGGGAGCTGGCCTGGCTACTCAGGCTTTTCTCTGGATGAAGAAACCAAATAATAAAGATCAGATGTGAATACAAAATGGGAAAATGTATGCTTCATTCAAGAAAGCATTTTTCTAAAATATTAAAATGCTTTGAATTATGTAAAACAGATTTTACTATGTGGAAAACTGGCTCCACACTAATCAGAAGTTCATAAAATGCTGACCTTAATTTGTAGGCTTGGGTTCCTCTGTTACCTGCTGTCTGAAATAATTGGGGGTGGAGGGGGCAGGGGGCAGAGAGGGCTCACTTCATTTGCATCACCACTGTGAAATCTCTCACACAGCACACAGTAGGGAGGTTTCAGCCCTGGCACCTATGGGTGCCTCACAGTGTCCACTTGCCTCACCTTGGGCTGTTCAGCTGGCATTAAGTCTTTGGCTCCATCAATTCATACACAACTTCTGATTTAAAAAGCAACAATGTTTGGTCATAAAAGGCCATACTGGTTACTTTTTTCTCTTGTAAAATATGCTTCCGTCTGATGAGTGATTGCACTCAACTCATTTTGCCTGGAAAACATAGGGTGCTAGCGTGACTGAATTTCAATAAACAATTTATAATGTTAAATACTTGAATTTAACTAAATGTCCTCAATTTTATTTACTAAATCAGATGCAAATTACAGGGACAGTTTTATCCACATGAGAGTTCGCTTTGTGAGTTTCTACTGATATTAAATATACAAATTCACTTTGAATAGTGTCCAATACTGGTGAACCTAACATATTTGGCTCTGTGTAAGAACATTGATAGAGAAGATCATGCTCAGTCTTTAGCCTGAATTATGAGCTTATTGAGCTATGAAGGAATGTATTTTATGTCTTTCCTGCCATTAGAGGTTCTGAAGAGATAGCTAGAAATATGTCTAAAGGAAAACTGGATGAAAAGACAAACAAGACCCGAGGAGATGAATACATACTTTTTCATGATTTACAAATTATACATTGAGATATCTATGAGTTTGAGTACCATTTCTTCCAGTTATCTACTCTTGTAATCTTGGAAAATTTAATGAAACAAAACTTGGCAATTATTGATTGGCTTTGACATGTAGTAGATGTATAAAACACTTTATCACCTGTGTTCTGAAAATGACATTACTATTATTAATATCAGAAAACTGAGACTTACATCTTTATATTTTTCTCTAAGAGCAGTATTCAACATGCAAATGCTTTAAACTACTATCAGAAAGGAAAGGAATTTGATTATAATGTATTGAAAGAATTGAGGCCCAAAATGTAATTATAATCTAAAAATTAAATAGACTACTGCTGTTCTGCATTTTTAGATAATGCTTAATCAAAAGGCAATTTTACCCAGTTACTTGAGGATATTTGACTTCCATGGATAATTGCCTAATGTAAACTCAGAGGACACATATTTACAGTCAGCAGTTTTGAGAAACAATACCACAGAGTATTTGAATCCTGCTTGTGTTATTCATCCTCTTCAAGTTTAGAGCAGTGAGTTTAGAAGATTAGTTGGCTCAGAAGTACTTCCTGGTGTGATTATTATAATTTTCCGAAAAATAATGTTTTAAATGTCTTATTTGGTTGAGGCTAACATTGTTTTCTACAGAAAATCTTTTGTTGTGTACATTTTACCTACTAGATAATGAAAATCTTAAAGTCAAGGGCTATAGATATTTTACTTATAAGTTATCAGAGCAATATCCAATGTAAAATAGGCACACATTGAAAAAAACAGTAAATTGAGGAAAATATAAGTTAGTGAATCAAATCATTAAGGAAATAAAGTTCATCAATAACACTAAATATTTATATAATAAAAAATGTGTAGTTAATTTGAATGAAATTGCTGAGGTGTCTGTTTCTTCTACTTACCTTAAAATCTGTTATCTAACAGGCCTTTCTCAGAATTCTATCTTTTTAAAGATTTTATCTATTAATGTATACAGAAATAGGGTGCAGGCCAGAGGTGCAGGGGTGGCAAGAGGATTTCACAAAAAACAGAGTGTGGAGCAGAACAGGCAGATGGACAAAGTATACTGTTGAGGGGAGCAGCAGACGAGACAGGAGAGGTCTGCTGCACCATGTGGATCATCTCCAGGGTGGGGATTGAATTGCATGGAAGCAGCCATGGGTTGACTTTGCTTCCACAGTGCAGCACTCCAACCAGCTGTGCCACCAGGGAGGGCTTTCCTCAGAATTCTAAAGGAGGTAATAATTTTTTTGTCCTATCACTTTTTGAAAAACTTACAATATGCATATAAGTATGCTGAATAATTAAATAAGGAAAAATTGGATTTTCACTGTCATCACTTTATATTTGAATAGAATTTAATCTGCATCAACTTTTCTCAAAGAACAAGTTTGTAATAGCTAAAATATACACTTATAACAAAAAAGAAGGTGCTTATAATATTTCTTCCCTCGTTGTAACATTTATGCAGAAAGTGTAATGTTCTGGTAGAAGAGCACATTATTTTCCATACTGTACAATGATAATAATAGCTATTCCATGTGATTAAGAATGGGGCTGCTACATAACAGCACTGTTTGTGCTTTGTTACATTTTTAATATCCTGTTAAACAAGTCAAACCTCTTTATGAAAATATAACGGAAAGGATTTGATACAATCTAAAACATTCTAGCAAACGTGATAGTCACAAATGAATATTGCTATTGTATTACACAACAATTATTCCATTCATTAATGGCATGTTTGTTTTTATGTTTAAACATATCTTAGGACAGCGAAAGAAAGGAAAATAGAAACAGCATAAAACAGGAAGTTGTCTTTTTCTTTTATGACAAGCTGTATCTGAAGGTTGTCTGACATGTATAGTTTATACTAGCCTAAATTTTTCTATATTAAAAAAAAATCTACTGTACTAGGTACCTCAAATCTCCCTAGCATAGAAGCTCAAAGATCAAACATACTCTTCAATTATACACAATCCTTCCTTTCATTATGAAGCCTACAACAAAACAATCATTTAACACTTGTCAATCGGCTATACCTTTTGTATCACTGTGTCTAGAATAGCAAAATTAGATGCAGGCACATTGGCTTGGGAAAAGGCAGCTGCCTCTGTGAAAATGCATACTGAAATACAAAACACTTGAAGGAAATCTGAAGACAAAGTGTCTGAATACTCAGTGTCTGACTGTGCAAAGAAGTAGGTTTATACAGGATTTTCCCCCTTAAAATGTAAACCTTGAGTGAGTAATAGAAGAAACTGAGTGATTGTATGTTAATACCATGATGTGGCCTAATGATTATCAGTGCTATATGATTATCAGAACTTTAGAAAATATGGAATGATTCAAGTTTGTAGATATGGAAATGACACAATGTTTTAGAAAGTATGATTTGGTGTTCACAATGGTGAACGAAACAAATTGTTATGGAATGGGGAGAAACCATAGCATAAGATAAATTTGTAATGCATTTGAAGTTGTGACATTAGTGCTGTGTGGAAAAAAATAGAGTGGAACGAGTGAAAAAAACAGCATGCCTGGTATTTTAATTGACATAAATGTCTTTACCAGGAGGAAATTTTAGAAATAAGTCAAATAGAACAAAGAAGAGAAATTACTAGACCTCTGGATGACCAGCTTTGCAGAAAGAGAAGAGATCAGTTTCCAAACAGTTGAGGTATTTAGGGAGACTCTGGAACATCAAGGAATCTGATATGGTTGAGTCAAATCAAGCAAGGAAAACAGTGTGACAACATAAAGTCAGGGTCAGAACTAAGGCCCTGATTAGTAAGGTATAGTCTTCAAAAATATAAGTAGAAGCCAATCATTTCTTATAATCTCTGCTGTTTGTATGTCTCCAAGACACTATCATCACTTGGCTGAGTCATTTCACAAATATCTAACTGCTTCTGACTTGGTATTGAAAAGCCCCACGTCTGCTTCCACTTTGGTCTGTACTTAATCACCAACAAAGTGATCACTTTAAAAATAACTCAGGGCCCTCCCTGGTGGCTCAGCCAGTTAAAGCTCAACATTGTGAAGCTATCTATAGCCAATGTAGCACAAGTTTGATTCCTAGCCTGGTAGCAACCCACATGGCGCAGAAGACCTCTCCTGACCCAATAGATGGTCCCCTCAGCAGTGTATTTCAATCAGTCTGCCTGTTCTGCTCCCACTCTGTCTCTGGTGAATCCTCTTACTCCACTACATCTCTGGCCTGTACTCCAGTTCTTGTATGCATGCATTAAAAAATAAATAAATAAAAATAACTCAAATCAAGACAACATTGTCGAAGGCCTCATTGAGTAAGAAATCCACAATTCATGTCCTGGATATTCTTACCATGTTGTGTTTGGCTGTTATGTCACCTGCTTTCATTCATTCCACTGAGCTCTCTGCATTCACTCTAATCCAGACCTATTGACACCTTTGAATCTCCTAAAAAAATATATCAACTACAGTCCCACAAGGCACTGGCACATAACTTTGGAACAAGGTTTCTTTGGATATTACAAATAGATGCATCACTTTTCATTTAAGTCTCTGCTCCAATTTTACCTAAACAGAGAGAGAACTTCTATCAAAATGTTATCCTTACCATCAGTTTAAATCACTTGTCCTACTTTATTTTTCTTCACACATGTATTAACATATGACTGACTATTAATAACTTTGATTTAATTACTGTTTCTTTTGTCTCCATGTACCAAAACTGAAGTCTCCTGAGAGTTCATTTTTGTTTTTGTTTTTTTGTTTTGTTTTGTTTTGTTTTAATTCACTGTTTATTTGTAAACCCTGAACTATATTTGGTGTATCAAAATTAACCAGTAACTATTTTTTTTTAATAAATGAATAAGAAACAGAGGTTAGTGGTTATTCTTGTTGCAGACAAATTCAAGCTCAAATGTTAAAAAAAAAACAACAGGAATCAAGAATCTCTTCAAAGATTTTATCATTGATAACTCCTTTGAGAGATGGGACACTGGGAAAAAAAAATTAAGGTGAATTATCTTAGAATTAAATGATTACATCAGAAGTAAATATACCAATTCTTCAGATGTCTTCATGTTTTACTGATTTCACTGTTTACTAGGTTCTTAATGTTCTTTGTGTCTACTGAATTTTTTATGTAAATACAAAATAATGGTGTGCTACTGAAACACTCATGCAAATTTCCCATTCAATGACACCATGTCGATCATCTGAAATTGGCCATTGTGGAAGTATATGCACCATGAAAACTGAATTGTCACAAGTTCACAGCGCTGCTCCACTGTCTCTCCTCCTTCAGCAGCAGCTCAGAAGCTTTTGCTAAATATTTATCAGTTTATCAATGCCTGAAAATGAACATTATACTATTATTTATGTTTTCTGGGGCATTAGGGCAATCATTTAATGTCTCTTTTTAAAAAGCAAACATAATGAGGTGACGCTCTTTTGACAATCATAGTGATTCTATATAAATGTATATTTACAGGAAATCTGCCCTATGCACAGGACCTTTGCTAACCCATATAGCATATTTTCGAAAACTAGAAAAAAATAACAAGTGTCCTCAAAACCCTTACCTGTCATATTTTTGTAGTGTGCTGATTTTTCTCAAAACAAAATATAACATTCATCCACCAGAAATTCTTATGATAATCAATCACTTGCTAGAGAAAATAATGTAAACTTTGTGTTTGTTTGAGGAAACTATAAGACAAGTTGTTTTTCTTTGCTTCAATATGTAAGGCCTTAACCTAAATGTGCAATCACTTGCTTGTTCTTGTACAACTCTCTTCAAAGTCCATTTTGTCTTTGTTTTAGTGGGATTTGGGGGGATGGAATATCAAAGACATAACAAATATAACAAAAAAGCTGTGTGTTCTTTTATTTCCTATCAAGTACATCTCTCAGGAAAATCAACTATCTGAGGCATAATGCTCCCCAACAACACAGTAATGACTTGTTCTTCTCATGTGAAACAGATTAAATTAATAGAATGAGTCCATCGTTCTTACAAAGGGCGCACTATATTTCAGAGAACTTTCTAAAAGAATGACTGTGTAATCTGCAGGGAAGAAGAATATGCTACTCTATATGTCTCATGCTGGAAATCAGTTTGTTCACAAATTGTATGTGCTTGCTCTAGAATGATATTATATGAGAATAAAGTTTCCATTAGTATTCTGAATAAGGTAAAGAAGATTGGGCTTGGTGTCATTAGTTGGCTTTAGCATGTTATAACATTTCCCTTTCTGACCAATATCTCATCATATTGTGGGGTCCTATTGACATAAAATGGGGCACTTCCTTGCTGGCTCTTGTTACTAAAAGAGCTGCCTCTCCCTGAGGTTAGTCAAAGAATGAGTGAGTGAATAAGTGAATGAATGAATAAATATATGAAGTTTTTCTCCAGAGACTTAGAAATAGTGTCAGTTACACCAGTCTTTGAAATCAATAGAATGGTAGAAAGGGAGATGGTAGAAAGGGAGATGGATCATTTGGTTGAGCTGTTTTTTCTTTGATTTTCATTGTTCTCAGAAGCAATGGGGAATTATAAAGATAAAATTCAGCATAGGGGTTAGTTTGAGGTGAGAAAAAGATAAATAGTTGTCAAAGTTTGGTAACATTCCAGTTGTTGGTGTCAATGATAAGCTCATTATATTATGATTTTATTAACAATAATAATTTTGTGAACACATGCACACACATATTTTGCATTGCCATACTAAGGAAGATAAAGTTAATCCAATTTTCATCCTGATTTTCTGTTTTGTATTGTTAGAAACTTTTCGTAGTCTGCTGCTATCTTGTCTCTGCAAAGAAGTTAACTCTTGTTTGTAAATGCAGCTCATGTGATTAAGTGTTACTATTACAAATAAATGATAACAAATTGTGCCTCTTTTCCAGAAAACAAAATGAAAGCATTTAAAACATGCTTTATGTTAAATGAAAATGGTTTATTTAGATGAGTATATTCAACTTAGGTATGTGTTACTTCATCCTTTTTTAGAACGTGTCCTTGGGTATTGAATGCCATAAACCACTGCACATATGGGATGAATTTTTAAGAGAAAATTACTAGCACCTGGATTGCAGTAACATTCAAAAGTCTTTTTTTGTGTGTTTCCAGCTGGCAATGTTTCTGCTCATAGAGAATATAAGTTTATAAGTTAAAGTCCTTTTTCTTCATTCACACCACCCTAACTCCCTTATCACACTTCTCATTCCTATCCTATGCTTCTTCAATCATATAAAAATTGATTTTACTCTAAGTTGTATATTAAGCCCCAGTGACCTATTTTCTCCATATTTTATTGTATTTACAAAACCTCATACTATATTCTTGAAAGCTCTCAAAACATTCACTTTATGTAATACTGAATAATCCTATATTTTTAGTTATAAAATATATAGACCAAATTTGACTCTTTTTTTTTTTTAATTCTGCAATATGAATGCTAAGGTCTTCTAGCAAATACCAAGATTTCAAATTTTAAAACACCTCCAGGAAATTAAAATATTCTGGGGGTAATTTTTAGCATTCAATTAACAAATAATACAACGGTTTGTTTTATCACCTCAAGGATTCATTACTAGAAAAGTGAGCTTAATTTGATGAATTAATTCCCAGAAAGGATGAAAACTTAGTCTAAGTTTCCAAGAACATATACACATTCATATACACATTTCTATTCTTGAGGATTCAAATGCAAGTCACTTCCATTTTAAATTTTCGTTAGGTTACTAAACCTGTAACTAACCTTTTTTTCCCTTCTAAAAGAGAAAATCAATTATGTTTCGGCAGATTTTCTATTTTTCTTTTCCCCTCCTCTTTGTAAAGATAAATAAATTATGTTTAGGCAGATTTTCCTCCTAACTCTCACATTCGTGTAACTCTTATGCCTTGTGGTTTACCACTATCAGCACTGCCAACTCTCAAAATGTGTTCCAATGTCTTAGATTTAATAAGCACATTAAGGATTTGTGTTTGTATAATCATTAAAAATAGTTTCATAATGATACACATGATAGACATAATTTCTTCGATAGCTTGTATAAATTAACAGCAACAACATTCCCTTCTGGTGCCATGTGGGACATGTATTAACTAACATGAACCCCCAGAAGCCAGAGGGAATAATAAGGAGAAGAGCAGGCAATAGGGGAACAGATTCTGCTGTCCCTTCTGAAATCTTAGCGATAATAATGACTTCTATGTAACTTAAGAGCAAAAAGATGGAGCAGAGCCAGAAGTATTCAAAGTGTAATAGACCATAATAATTCAAATGTGTGATTGTAAAAAAGGGCAGAAGGAAAAGTTCAAAGCACATTCTCAAATGTGATTTTTTTATATCTGTAGAAATCCAAGGGACATGCATGACCTTTATCCTACTACCTTGTCTCACAGACACCACAACCCATTGGGTAAAAGCAACAAGTATTCAGAAAGAAAATTTTTCTTCTTGGCAACAACACTTTACAACAGTCCTATCTTTTCCTGTATAAACCTTAAAGTGCTTTCCTCCATTTGTTTGGCTTCACAGATCTCTCTAGTTGTCAATCAAGAAATTAAGTTTTACAACTTTGGAGGAACGGTATCACAGGTTAGGTGACACACATTCAGAACATGTGTCATTCTATTTATGGCTAGTATCAGAGTCACTTAATAGACAAATTATCCAATAATTACAAATTTAGTATAGATTGATTTCAGCCTGTCATCAGATAATATTTTTAATTTATTTCAAAGAAGTATCTTTGGACTTTTTTCACTAGGAATAAAAATCTATCTGTCATTTGTTGGATTTTCAAAAAAGCACTTAATAGCATTCTTTCCAACTCTCTAAATAAAAGAAAATTCTTGTCCCAAAGCAATTCCTGTCCATTAGCAATACTTGCCAGATGACATAAGATCTTCTATACTGGCAGATTCAGTGGCTGTTTGGAAAGCTTCACCACCACCTGCAGCTGCACCTGCTGTGAGATTTTACTTGTAGATTCCTTGGTGAGTTCAATATCTATTGCTTAGATTAGTAAAATGAGTGTAATCCTAGAAGCAATTTTCTAGCATAGTTAAGGAGTTTCCCTAGGTAGGAATGGACTATATAGAAAAGTATTTTCCTTGCAAATGTATATAAATGAAATGGATGCATAAACAATAAATAGAGTATCGGGATGTAATTTTCTTCACTAACTAAGCTTATTGTGCTATAATTGTCTAAGTTACAATTTGCCAAAGTATAAGTTCTCTGATAAGTAGTGAATTAAAAAAAAAGTAACTATCTCTTGAATCTTTGCTATTTAATTTAATAATTTCATCAGCTTGTGGCAGAATTTTTTTTTAAAGTGTTTGTGTTCTGTGATTTCATAGTGTGTTAGTTCTCTTAAAGCAGGTAAACTTTTACTTATCAAAATGAAAATGAAAATTCCATATGTTTGGTCCTCCTTGGTGGCACAAAGGGTTAGATCTCAGCAATATGAAACTATTTGCCTCATAGCTACTGCAGCACTAGTTTATCTCCAGCCAGGGAGCTGACTCACAGGGTGCATCAGACCTCTCCTATCTTGCCTCCTGCTCCCCTCAGCAGTGTATTTCAGTAGATCTGTCTGTTCTGCTCCCACTCTGTCTGGCAAATCCTCTCACCCCTTACCTCCCAAACCTGGCACTTCGGGCCTACACACCACTTTTGAATACATAAGTAAATAAAATAAATATTTAAAAAAAGAGGAAAATCCACACTTTGTGCCATTCTCTGAAGGTTGGACAGAGCATAGTGCAATCCCCAGATACAGTTCTGACATCCCTCTCTATCCAGTTCATAATGATCCAGCCCCTGTGACAGCTTGAGAATATTTAAATATAGTGACTATATCCCTGCTTCAATAATCAAGAGCCTTTGACTATGCTCTTTCTGAAAACTGAAACATCCTTGCCCTAAATATCTGCACCCAGGGCTCCTGCATTCAATAGTGTCTGCTTGAATGTCCTCTAAGCAAAGATGCCTGTGTTAAATTTACATAGAATGCATCCTACAAATAATTTGATATGTTTCACTCTAACATTCCTAGAAATAACTCATTTTCTGTATATTACCAATTTCATATCTATAATCAGGTTTATGTGTCTCTTGTTTCTCATTTACTGCATTTAAAGGTAAGTTATACATATATACATATATACACACACACATATATACACATATACACACACATACACACACACACACACACACACACATATATATATAATCAACGTTAAAACTGTCATTTTTCTTCCTTCTTTTTACTAGGTAGTTGATTATCTTCATGGATGCATGTATTACAAATTTAAACAAAATATCTACTATACTCCCCCTCACTTGCCCAAAAGTTCATATAAAATACATGGTATTTTGTACTTTGTTTTCTTAAGTTTGCAATTTGTCTGGAAGTTCTGTTCATATTAATAAATTACTTTTGAAGTGTGCACAGTGCTCATTCTGTGGTTCTGCCAGTGTAGATCAACCAGCATCTTCTATGGAAATGAGGGTTGTTTCCAGTGTTTTGCTGGTATGAATAATGTCACAATAAATAACTTTGTACATATTTTATTTCATTTCATTTTCTTCAATGTATATGTTTGACACAATTTGATTCCTCAATTTCAGTTTGTTGTGGCCAAGGATATGTTTGTAATTGCAAGAGATATTGCAAATACTATTTCACATAGTTTTACATCAATGACAATGTATAGAAATGTGTCCTCACAGTTTTGTCAGCAAATAGTTGGATTTTAGTCTATTTGGCTGAGAAGAGTGTTGTATAATTTTAATTTGTATTTCTTTTATGTGATGAAGTTGAATCATCTCTTCATATAATAAAATAATGTGTGTTTTACACAGATACTCACAAATTACAAGTGTCTTTTACCCTTTTTCCAGTTTTAGTCTTGTTGATATTAACAGAAAGACTCTAAAGCAACCCTTTGTGACATACAATGTCTCTCAGTTGCTTGCTTCCATTTCCACTTTTCCTCTGTTCAAGATATTTTTGGCTATGAAGTAGTTTTTTTATTTTAAATCTACTCAAATTTGGCAGTTGTTTTTTTCACCTCAGAGTATTTAAATTGAAAATCACTAAGATGAATTTACATATGTGTCAAGAATAAAAGCATTAAAGCAACTTGTGAGAATGAGTTAGAGAATGTGTCTGCATGGCTTTCCTGTTTCAGTTGTTGTCCCTATGGCATCACAGCCTCTGCCAGGAAGGTCCTATGTTCTGAGTCTCACTAACCTTCACCCACCACCACTGCAACAGTGATGTGTTCTGTCTTTTCCTGCCATGAAATCTACTTCAGCATTTCTTCAAACATCATGATTTGAAACTTTCCTTCTTGGGTAATTTCCCTTAACATTATTTGAACTGTTAATGAGCTTGTAACTAAATGTTCAGTGAAGTTTGTTTACATGACAGCTTATATTCATTACAATTTAGAAATAAAGAATAATGTTTCAATATCATAGAAAATCACTGCCTGCTGAACACAAACATACCAACTAAGTTCATTAAGTGTTAAATTATTAAGTAATTGATATTTTAAATGGTTTATGCTATGCAAAAGTCCGTAGAGGATTGTTTTATTGCTCTTTTAGTGTGTTTATTGACAATTGGGGAAATTAGCTAGAGGTTTTGAATAGGCAGTTGTGTTATTATTATTCCTATTTAATATGTTGGAATATAGCCTGCCTCTCTGAAAATTTAACCTCTAGCATGTTTTCAAGTATGAAGTTTATTCAGATAAAAGGTTATTTGTACTTGTATTATTTCTTCTTATTTTTCTCACTTAATTCTTTAATACTTTGGGGATTTACCTTGGAGGATGGTGTGATCCATAGTTTTCTGTTTCCTTTTTGCCATGAGTGTCTCTTTTGCCCAGATGTCCTTTGTTTCATTTGCATTTGTAAATAGACCCATAGTTACTCAACATCTTTGAAATAGTAGCTGATAAACTACACTTGCCAATATATTTGTGTCTGTTCATCCCCTACACATTAGCCATTTTCTGGTGCTACATAGATTCTATCCTCTGAGTCTCCTTGCACTCTTTAAGAAATGTTTTATTGTTCTTACAACTTTATAATCTGTCTGCTGGTGACTCCAAAATATAAACTTCCAGCCCTGTTCTCTCACTTGTTACATACTTGACTATTTAACTACCCAAAAGGAATCTCTGCTTCAAAATGCCCATAGCTTTGGTAAATTTCTTCCTCATGTATGGCCAAAAATCCAGTGTCCTCTGGACATCACCTTCCTTTCAGTTGCTCAAATATTACTTTCTCACTTCTTTGTATCCAATCATTAACCATGTTCTTTCTTTTACTATTTCTGAAATAACTGTCAAAGTAATTTAATTCCCTCTACCCAGTTGCTACTATCCCAGCTAAGAAATCATGACTGGGATTCTTTCTTTTCCTTCGCTCTTTTCTTTACTACACTACTCAATTCCTCAAGCCAATTCCTCACACACACACACACACACACACACACACACACACACAAATAATTTTAATCGAGATTTTATCATGCCATTTCCTGATTACAATCTTTTTATGGATTCCACTTAACTATGTTATAAATTTAGTATATTTTACAAGGTTTGCAACACTCCCATGATATATCAAGCCACCTACCTCTCACTCTTATTATTTAAACTCCGGATATATAGATTTCTTTCATGTCCTGGAATCTACCATGCTTTCGCCACATCTGAACTTTTACATTTAGTATTCTCATTTCTAGCCAGAGTCACACACCACTTATTCATTTTTCCCTAGCTAATATTCCTTCATTTCAAGTCAGTATAAATAGCATTTCTCAAAGAAGCATTTGGTAATTCATGTCTTCAACAAAATATATTAAGGACAAGCTGTGTAACTATTTTGATGTATTAAGGATACAACATGTCACAAAACTTATGATATTCGCATTCTCATGTGGGAGAAGTAGATATAAGCAAATGTATAAATAAGTAAATTCACAGACTATTAGATAAAGTGCTGACACACATTTAGTTCACACTGCTAAATGTGTGTCATTTTCGCAACTGCTCTGATCTTCCAAGTAGTATATTGTAATTTCATTAACCTAGTTCTTCATCTCAGAACTTTCAGTCTAATCAAAAAGAAAAAAAATGAATGACTGGCATAACAGTAGTTTTCTGGCTCTACCCCCTTCATTTCACTTTGCTCAGTTGGCACTAGTTCACTTAAACTTCCAAGGCCCCAAATCACAAACACTACCAAATGATTCCTCATGGATTTTGAAGATCTTACCCTTTAAAACTCATGTGTCTCTAACTCAGGGGAACCACACTTAAGTTACCATGGAGTCATTTTCCTAGCCACCTATAAAAGCTTCTTTTGCTTAAGTTTCTTTTCAATTCTTAACTTTCTGGGAGCTTAAATTAAACAGGAGGAGTGTCCCCTGAAACAGCACTAACATCATGGTAGGCATGCATACAGCACCCCTCTCCAAGCGAGACTGACCATAGTATGAAAGTAATCTCTGATCACTTGCTCAAAATGATCCAGGAGGAGATAATGATCAAGCAAGAAAGATAGAATTTCCAGACAAATACTTTGGGTAGGTTTCTTGAAATAGAACGGAAGATAGAAGCATGGGATCTGGTTTTAGAAACAAGTATGAGTGATTCAAACAAAGTAGCAAGTTACAGTCTAGGAGTAAATACACTGATAGTGATTGTGTAGATGTGAATATGGGAGTTTGATTTCTATTCTTCAGTAAAAAAAGAAGTATGTCATTAAGAGTAAGGATGTTGAAAGACTGATATAGATTCCTAGTCTACATGAATCATTCTGTGTATATCCTTTGGTAGTCATCTACTGCCTACTTCTTAACCTCTTTATATTATTAACTTATTATAACTTATATTAACTTACTATGAAGTATATATCTGGACTGTAAGTTCTACTATCTTATTTCCAATAAATATTGATAGAATTGAAGTAAAATAAACTGTAAGATATATTATAAAAAAGAATATAATACCATGGAATAGGATGGGAGTAGGGAATAATTCCCCATTTGAATGACTTTGTGGGCATTCATTATAACCAATAACAAAGAAAAAAAAATAGAGTAAGAGAAAAATATGTATGTGGATTGACAAATTTATTTATGAATATATTGATTTTCTTGCTTCCTTCTGGAATATATCCAACTGGAGAGGTTACATTAGGATGTGGGATATACAAGTGGAGAATTTAAGCATAAGATTCAGGCTACTGTACAAAATGATATAAAAATAAACTATTATAAAAAATAAGTTAACACCAACATTTAAATTAACATACTACATTTTTACACTCACATTTCCTTATTTGTCATTAAAACATTGCTTGTTTGTTCCTTTCCTCCCTTTTTATCTGTCCAGGTAGATTTTAAGCCCTTAGAAGGTAACATTTAAAGTTTTTTTTCTCAATACAAATGGTGATCACAGTGAATTTGATAACTATTTTCAGTTTCTTATCTTGCTATATTGGTATTACTAGAGGAGAGGTTTATTATAATCTAAACTTAGAAAACTCATTTGGAAAGCTGTATCATCTGACATAAATAGAAAAAAAAAGTAGATTAAAAAATGGCAAGCAAGTATTGGCAGTTAAATCATTTTTCAAAATATGTTTTCAGAAATGTTTTCCAAAAGATTTGATATATCACCTCAGGCTTCTTTCTTTGACCTACTATTATTATGATCCTTATTCATTCAAGGCCCATTATGTAATGACACATTTCCTATCCCTTTGAAGTGAGCTATACACGTGTATTCTTTCTAATATAAATATGATACATTTGGGGGTAGAGTATCTGGCTTTTAGAGTGTTGTAGGATCTTTTCCATTATGAGCATCCAAAACCGGGGTAAAGATTAATGTCTCCATCATGCAAATATAATGAATCCTACCAAAGGACTATTTCAATAAAAACAATCAAATGCACATGTGTGAAAAGGAAAAGCTGACACTCCTGGATCCAACAGGCAGTAAGTTGTGGCAATTTAGCAGGGCAATAAACAACTTTCCATAAAGCTGTTTTAATAATGAGGCAAAAATTCTGGTTTTTCCCTCTAGAAACTACATGTCTGTCAAATGCTTGGAAACATTCTTAATATTGGGATAGACAAGTTAATTGTGTATTTAGAAGCCACTTTCATCCTTTATATAAAAATATGCAGAAATTAGAACAATAAAAGCTACTATGCCATTTTCCTTAAAATGAACAATGTTGGTGTAAAGTATGGCAAAGTCCTATTTTTTAGCCTCTTAATAACATAAAACTTCTAGAAATGAAAGTAATTCAGATTGTTGGAATTCATTTGTGAACTGATAGATTATTTACGTCTATTGACTTTTTTTTGTTGTTTGTTTAAAGACTATTTATTCACATGGAACAGGGGTACAGGCCAGAGATGTGGAGGATAGGAGGATTCACCAGAGACAGAGGGGGAGCACAACAGGCAGATCGACAAAGTACACTGCTGAGGGGAGCAGTGGGCAGGTCAGGAGATGTCTGCTGGCCAGTGGATCTCCTCCGGGGCAAGCGGGGATCGAACTCATGCGGAAGTGGCTTAAGCTTCTTTGTGCTGTGCTTTAACCCACTGTGCCAGCAGGGAGGGCCACATCTTTTGACTTTTAAACTTGTTCTTAGGTATAGTCTCTGCCTTCAGATTTGTTACTGCCCTGTCCTTCTAGCCACACTTATGCTCCTACATCTAAGGTTCATTGTTTGTCATACTCCTGAGTTGATTCAACTGATTCTCTGTAGCTATGTAGACACAGCCAGTGTGCTTACTTCACTGTGTATTTTATTAACCTACCAGTATGGGAAAGTGATAGAGTAGCTGACATGAATATAAGGACAGAAAATTGCATCCACAAATATGAGTGAGAACAATGCAATACAAATTGATGATCAGAACAACAAGGCTGTGAATAATGTACCCACTAAGTGAAAAAAAAAAAGTGTATATACATTATATACGTATATCTAATATAATGTGTATATATTATATATATGATCTGTAATTACTATACTCCCTATACCTGATCTTTCATGCTGTTTAGCTACCTTTGAACACTTTAAGGGACAAAACTAAGATGTAGAACACTCCAACAAGCAAAGCCTTGTCTGGCTTGTCAAAATGTACATGCTTACTTTACAATTTATCGCAGCAGTATTCCTGACCTGACTCCAGGCTAAGAGATTCAAGAGCAGCATGCTTCTATACTTTAGCATACTCACCTACTAGAGACATTTTGATAAATTCTTTGGACAAGTGTATTCTGCTCAAAGACAAAATAACTAGGAGGTTTTAACCTCACAATAACTGAAATATAATTTATTTCCTTTTCATTTATTTTTATTGTGATCTTTGTTTTGTTCCACATGTGACTCTATTTTGCTCAGCTATATTATGAACTCCTATAGGGTATGAACTTAACCTACACTGTTAAGGCAAGCAGCTACCAAGTGTTAATGTATGGAACCATAGGATATTAAAGCTATGCAGAGGAGGCTCATTGATATGTAACAATTACGTATATTCCACAGTATACTAGACCCTGTGCTATTTCTTTGTGATGCAGATCTGAAGGTTCATCTAGGTACAGGGATGTCTTTTTTTCTTTTCTTTTCTTTCTTTTTATTTTTTTTTAAAGATTTATTTATTTGTTCATACAGATCTGGGGTACAGGCCAGAGGCTCAGGGGCAGCGAGAGGCTTCACCAGAGACAGATTGGGGAGCAGAACAGGCAGATCTACGAAGTATACTGCTGAGGGGAGCAGCAGGAGGGCCAGGAGAGGTCTGCCACGCCATGTGGTCACCTCCGGGACAGGCAGGAATCGAACTCACACGGAAGTGGCTTTAGCTTCTCAGTGCTGTGCTTTAACCTACTGTGCCACCAGGGAGGGCCCAATAAATAAATAAATCTTAAAAAAAAAAATTATCTGTTTATGCATACAAGAACTGGGGTGTAGGCTAGAGGTATGTAAGAGATTGAGAGAATTCATCAGAGACAGAGTGGGGAGCAGAATAGGCAGATCTACTGAAATGCACTGCTAAGGGTAGCAGCAGATAAGACAGGAGTGGTCTGCTGTGCCATGTGGGTCAGCTCCCTGGCTGGGGATCGAACTCATACCACAGTAGTTGGTGATAGCTTGATCGCATTCTTTAACCCCTGATCCACCAGCGAGGCCCTCTTATCTTTTTTTTTTTTTTTTTCCTTTCTACAAAGAGTGGCATACACAAGCTCCCAGAGTTTTATAGCAGAGTGAGGCAGACATTGCTCCATATCCATATTTGTGAAACTTGTTTTCCTGTCAGGATGACGATAATGAAAAGTGATAGATTTTTATTTTAACTGAAATTTGACCATACTATAAACATATATATTACACAATGAGTATGTATCTGGAAAACAAAACCTAGTCTGTGGTTTTTACTATGTTACTAAAAAGTTTAGCAAAAGATTAGTTGTTTACAGTGTTATTCAAAGCTAATCTAAGGACTGGGCCTGACAGATGATAATTTCTCTAAGTGAAGGTCCCTATCCCTGGGGAACTTTGGCCTCTGTTTATATAAATAAGTTATTTGCAAAAAATGTAATCCATTTTTTTTAACAAAGGAGAGTGAAATCTCTAGTTCATTTCTAGTATTTTCAGCTAGCTAAAAGGATCTAAGTTTTAGCAAACTTAGTTAATTTGTAAGGCAAAAAGACAGTTAAACTTCAAGCAATCTCTTGATCTTACAAAATTAATTGAGTACAGTGATCAGCACTTAGGAAGATATAAGAAGCAAAGTTAATTTCAATTATTTATCTTAAAAGAAACTTAACAAACATGGGAGGACATATAGGTTGCTATTTTATGGTTCTTCATGCAATTCAAAAACATAACACAGTCTCAGTTTATGGACTTTTCCGAACATTTCCTTCTGTATTTCTCCTCCACGGTTCCTTACAATGAACAAGTGTCATCATTTTACTGATGCCAGGGACATCTAAAGGTAACCTTGGCAGGGTGGTGGTAGATAGTTTTTAACAGAACAGAAAGTAGAAATTTCTTTCCTTGGTCTACAATCAGAATTTTTTTCTTTTTATTTGAACAAATGACACTGAGTATTAAAAATTGAAACTATGAAATTGGTTGTAAGAAGAAGAATGTTCCAGACAAAAGGAACAGCCCATACAAAAATATTGAAAAGGAAAGGACATGATAAACATAAAGAAAATCTAATGAGGCTGAGAGACTAAGAAATTGAAGAGGAAGGTAGTTGTCATGACATAGTCATTAACAAAGGCTGACAAAGAATTTGTTTTTAACTCTCATTCAAATCAAATAAGTCATAATTCATTGTAATCAAGCTGCCAACATGATTATGAGCCAATGCTGTCAAATATTCTTGCATAGCAGCTATTAGCATTCTGCCATTCTTATAAAAACATTTAGATTAAATCATTCAAGAATAATCTTCACATGCACAATGTGTAAGAACTCTTCTGACTCACTCTATAAATTCTCCCATCATGGACTATGTCAGTCTCATACAAATACATTTGTGCCTGACTTACCCCAATGTCACTTTTCACATTGTGTCATCCTCAAGCCGACTGAAGTACATATCACTGTTGACAGCTGCCTGGCTTCCTTCAACTTTCTTGACACAGTTTAATCAAAACCCCTCTGATCCTACTCTAATTGTTCATCCTTTGACCTTTCCTTTTTCTCCTCCTTCCATTATGCTAAATATGGGTGTCTCTGGATTTCTACCTAGACTTTCAACTGCCTTCTATATTTGTTTCCTTAAAAATGCTATACAAAATTTGAAGCACTGTGACATTGATAACACTTGCTATAGAACTAAACATTCATTCAAATTATGGATGATGGCGTAGTGAATGATATTTTTGTTTCTAATATTTTAATCTTTAACAAGAAGTATCATTACAGTTCATACTACCTCTCCTTGCCTTATTATTCTGTATAGGACACAGATGATGAGAAACCTTTGCCTCAAGATTTTTCTAATTCAAAGAATAGAATAATCTCTTCTAAACCCAGATTTCTTAGTACAAATAACTATCAGCTACCTTAAAAAGCATAAATTTCCTTATACAATCACTTTTTTAACCATGATAGTCATGTTCACTGTGTTACATGCTGCTCTGTGTTTTCCAAAATTGAGTGTTTTTGCATATAGTCTCATACTGCCCTTTCACAAGGATCCTTTGAAGACAGTTCTCCCACTTAACAGGTTAGGAAATTTGACTACAGTAACTTACTCAGGTATTAAATTAGTTTTTGCTTCCAAAGATGGGAAGATATTAAGTATTTTTTTACAATCCTTTCTTTTGTAAAAGCAGGAATAATTGCAATCTGAATGGTCATAGTCAAGGTCAGGAACTCAAAGGATATCTAAGATTAATGTATTTTCTTATTTCTTACCCTTTCAAAGAACAAGAACCATTAATCTATTTCTTTAAGGAATGATCTTTCTCTGACTTCCCTCCCTTTTTCTTGCTTCTCACAAAAATATATTTTCTTTCTATATACATATAGAATGAATGTTAAGTTGACCCATAACCAAATCTCTTGAATAAAACAGCAGTTTTGCTCTCTCTTCCATAGCTGTACCTGGACCCATCAGTACAATTCAAATCAACATCATGCATGAGTGAGGGAAAAATAAATTTCAGTTTTCATATTTTTTATTGTTTTAAACAGGTGATATACCACATTTAGTAAGGTATTTGGCCATGACCCCTTGTAAAGCAACACAGTACTAATAAGGTTAAAGTCTGATCTCAAATGTATTACCATTTCTTTACAAAAATATATATGAATATTCATATTAATATACTTGCACAATAATTCCAATTATGTATTGTTGTCTAATAAGTCTGCAACTAAATATGGGAAATATTTGTAATCCTAAGAGTTTTTTGGTTTTGTTAATAGAATTACTAAGGGGTTGAGTTTTTTGGTTTTGTTAATAGAATTACTAAGGGGTTGAGTTCTTAAAATTTATGGTTAAGGAATAGAAAGTTGAAATACAAGGCTACTTTGACTTGACCCTTAATCTGATAATCAAATCCAGCTATCTGGAGCCCTCAGTTCTGTTATTCATCACATCTGCATTAAGTCTTTCATATGGAGATTTTGGCAAGTGTCCGGGATTTTTACTTTTTCATTTTCACTGAATAAATATCATTAAAAGGGTGTTCAAACAAGTACTTGTTATTAGTCTTTGCTTAGTTATAAAGATAAGAAAATATTACAAAATTCCAACTTCTAGTGTGAATTTTCTTCTCATTTAAATAATAACTCTTATTTAGCTGTGTCTGGACACAAAGAAAACCAAACTATACCTTTTTGGGTTCTTCTAGGCTGGCAAATAAACAAGTATCAGAACAGACTGATAAGAGAAAAACTCTAAGTAGTATAGTAACAACAATTCAACCTCCTGTATACATGGGAGGGACCCAATAAGATTAACTAATTCATCTGCTTTGCTTCAGATGCCATCTTAAATAATCACAGCTACACAGAGGAGATTGGTGGTAAGGTGGGGAGTAAGGAAGAGGTCTGTTAGGGAAATTTCTAGAAAGGGCGAAATAAGCAAAGGTATATTGTTATTCAGTGTAGTCCTGAGAAGGAGATAAAATTTTGTCTTCCTATTATAGCGATGAAGATTTATCTCTTTTTTACTTATTTATGCATATAAGAACTGGGGTGAAGGCCAGAGGAGCATAGGTTGGGGAGAGGTAAGGGGATTCACCAGAGACAGGGTGAGGAGATTAGGTGAGTCTACTGAAATACACTCCTAAGGGTCACACTGACAAGACAGGAGAGATCTCCTGCACCATGTGGTTTAACTCCTTGGCCAGGTATCAGTCTCATGCCATAATCTGGTGACACAATGTTAGCACTGAGACTTTAACCCCTGTACCAGGGAGATCCTGTATGTATGTGTCTCATTCAAAAGGCAACACCATATTCAGAGATCCTCCTATGAAATAAACCTCTGACCAAAAGAGCTATACCTTGCGATGGCAGGTTTTTATTCCCTTTCACCTATCATTATATATTATATACTTTTTTTCATTATCTACATTTAGTGAACTGTTCTATTTTGTCATTGTGAGCCTTATTCAGAAAAGTTTAACTCGTCCACAATTAACTTTACTTTTGGTATCCCTGTTACTATATGTTCCAAGTATCTTTTTTTTTTTTGTATAAATTAAAATGTGTTTATATAATGGTTCAGTTTCTAGCACTTACTGCTTCTCCTCCTTTTCATTATTCTCTTTTATTTAACATTTAATTTATCTGTAAATTTTTCTTTCACTAATGCATGAGGTATAAGCCATGACTCTTGTTTTCACCTTGGCATCCTAAAACTTAACAATAGTTCCTGGTACATAAAAGACACTTAGAAATATTTAAAGATTCAAGGTACTTATATTTACTGAGCAACTATTATATACAAGACTGTATCTTTAATAGATGGTGTTTTTATATAAGCATTTAATTTACTTATCTGAGAAATTCAGTTCCCACCATGTGTCAATTCAAATTTTTCACTTTTTATAGGATTATCTAGTTTTGTTTTTTATTTCAATGTGGAGGTTTTTTTTTTAAGATTTTATTCATACAGAACTGGGGTACAGGCCACAGATGCGGAGGGTGAGAGGGTTCACCAGAGACAGAGTAGGGAGCAGAACAGGCAGATCGATTAGAAGTACACTACTGAGGGGAGCAGCAGGCGGGTCAGGAGAGGTTTGCCACGCCATGTGGTCACCTCTGGGGCAGGCGGGGATCGAACTCATGCGGAAGTGACTTTAGCTTCTTAGTGCAGTGCTTTAATCCACTGCGCTACCAGGGAGGGCCTCAATGTGGAAGTATTTTTAAGATAAACTTATTTGAATAAAGAAACTGATGGAAGGGAGCTTTTTCTTTTTTGTATCTCAAGTTCTTAGTGTTTTAAAAGATACCTAAAATAAAATGTTGAATTTACTTTTCTCAACTCAAAACTTACTGATTTGTCAACTATTAAAAATCAGTTATTATTATTATTTTTTTAAGATTTATTTATTCATACAGAACTGGGGTACAGGCCAGAGATGCGGAGGGTGGGAGGATTCACCAGGGACAGAGTGGGAAGCAGAACAGGCAGATCGAGGAAGCACACTGCTGAGGGGAGCAGAGGGCAGGTCAGAAGAGGTCTGCCACTCCATGTGGTCACCCCTGGGCAGGTGGGGATCAAACTCATGGGGAAGTGGCTTAAGCTTCTTAGTGCAGTGCTTTAACCCACTGCGCTACCAGGAGGGCCAAAAAATCAGTTATTTTAAAAATTCCTACTTTGGAATTTTATCCTAGGCTAAGAGTTAATGCTAAACCTACAGAACACATTGGTTGAAATTTGTACAATATATGGTGATGTTCTTTCAATAGCCAGGACTTACAGTTCCAGAAATCAAGGTAGAAATAGTATCAGTAACGATATCACTCACTTTTATCACTAATGACCGAGTAGCAAACTTTTTGCTTATTGTTTCTGCAACGTTATGCTCTGGTGACCTAGAGATCTTAGTTCAGAAGGAGGAATGTTTCCATTATGGTATTCAACACTAATTCCATTGAACTGGAAGTAAAAAATGCCTGAAAAAGAATGGCCTTGTCTTCTTAACAAAGTTGAATCACAGGGAATATGGGGGAATTCATTGTATTCTTTATGTAAGTTCTCTAGGTTTTAGACTTTTTTTTTAAATAAAAATAGTTATAAAAGCCAAAAAAAAAAAAAATGTGTGCCCCTGCCCACCTGGACTTTGGACTGCTAATGCCTTGACTACTCCTCAGGCAAAAGATGGTAGTTACTGTGCTCTCAGGTGATTACTCCGGACTGAAGGGGACATTGAACTACCACTCCACAAGACCAGGGATGTAGAATATGTCTAAAATGCAGGAAGTCCCTTAGGATATCTTTTGGTGTGATTAGGGTTTATGAATGAGATAAATATGTCTAAAATGCAGGAAGTCCCTTAGGATATCTTTTGGTGTGATCAGGGTTTATGAATGAGATAAATGAAAAAGGACACCAATCCAATGTGAGTAGGATACCAAATCACTCAGACCTTGTAGGAATGAAGGATTGTGTCACACCACTTGGTATAGAAAGCAAGGAGATACAGAATGGGTAATAGAAGGCAGTTTTCATAAATACCAGCTATGACCATGGGGCCAGTTGCAAAAAGTGAAAACTATCATTGTTGTATTTTCTCCCTTTTCTGATATGACTAGTTATTGTGTACATATACAATTTTATTTTCGTATGTGCATGTATACAGATTTTATTTTTTCCTTTTCCTTTCTTGTTCTCTTCACATGTAAGATAAAATGCAATTATTATTTTTCTGGGTTTCAGGGAATATCAAAAAGTAAACATTGATTAAGGACTCTGGCTTATTTTCTATGAAAGGGGTTAATACATTTTTTGGTTGTATAAAGTATATTTGTACCATGTTAGGCTGAATTATACCCTTCTTTTTATCTTTTTTTCTGGAGTGAATTGTATAGAATTGGAAAGTTGACAAGGAGTGAATGTAAGTTGTTAGTTTTAAGTGCCAGCTTAACTGGCCACAGAATGCCCAGACTAGATATCATTTCTGGTGTGTTCATGAGGGTATTCTTAGCATTGAAATGTACAATCTCAGCAAAATAAATTGTTCTCTTCGATATGACTGGGCCAATTACTAAGGGCTGAAATAAAACCAAAGATGAGGACAAATGTTAGCACAACTTTTTTTCCTACTTCACTGATTGATACAGCCTGTCCTCTAGTCCAGGTCTTTGGCTTTGAATTGAATTATGCCACTGAATTTCCTGAGTTTAGGCTTCCAGATGACATGAAGGGATTGTCACACCCTCCATAATCACATCATGGGAGTCACTCAATTCCTCTTAATAAATCCTGGATTAATTCTATTGGTTCTATATCTCTAGCAAGCCATGATTAATACACAAAACTCTACTCTTTTTTAACTTAATATTTATTGATTGAACAGTTATTATGTACCATTAATTAAAAAATTTCCATCTTTACATTTTTTTTCTATATTAGGTTTAGAGAAGAAAGTTCAGCCATAATTTGGGGAAGATTTTTTGGTAGAAAACATATGGACATTTTTATTATTTTGGTATTTTATCACTATGAGTGGACTCTAAAAGAAAAGAACAAATGCTGGAAAAGTGGATAAATTCTTCATTACTCATATAAGCTTTCCAGTAACTATGTTATGATATTGTTGAAGCAAAAGAAGAATTTTAAGCCCTTTTACCTACTCCAAATCTTGTGCACCAAGAATATGTCATAAATATATGTAATAACCGAAACATATTGATTATACGTTATATATGACATTTAAAAAAATATATTTACCAAAGTATCCTATATTATCAATGTTACAGCTTGACAATGGGGTCTCAGAAACAAATTCAAGTCACTAAGGGATAGTTCTGCTTCTACAAAACTATAAGCCTCCTTAGGCTACAAATTATAGTTTTCCCCTATATCCCTGTGATTAGAAGAGTTCTTTGCATATAAAAACAAATAACAGATAACCTTTCATTCCGCCCATATCCTTATGTTACAGATAACATCTCCATGAAAGAGGAGAAAATCCTTGAATCATTCCATGTTCCCCATCCCCATATAAATGCAGTCACTTTGGATTAACCAAGATGATTTATATGACCTGGTCACCAGCATGCCATGTGCTAGACTTCCTTAATGAGGCACAACAGGGAAGAAGTGAGGTGGATATATATAAAAGGAGGTGGAGCACACATATCTATATGTGTGTGTATGTATATATGTGTAGGCACATATATACATGTATAGATACTTAGAAGAGACATATGGATGAGAGACAGGAAACTTTTTGTTATTCCTTGACAGAAAGAATGGAAGCTATTGCCTAGACTTCACAGTAGATTATGAAGTATATTTTAAATTTTGAGGCTCTCCTTGTGCCCCAGATCCCTGGGACCCTCCTAACCCCTTTCAGGCATCAGCTGCCCGACTTCAGGCAGACTTATTGTTTGGATATTTTCCCATAAAAAGTTGGTTAATTTTTAGAATTTGTTACGTGAAATCCTTTCTTTTCTCTACATAAATTTTATTCATCTTTTCACAGTAAGAATCTACCTCTTAGAGCATGAATCCCTCAGCAGTTTGGGGTCCCTGGTTGTCTACTAACAATATTATATTTGTGACACCTTTTTTTTTTTTCATCTTAAATATGACAACAATCATCAAAAAGTACACTGAGTCTTACCTACATGAAACTTAAAATAATAATTAACTATAGGAAATAATAATGATAATAACACAATAGTAATAAAATGTAATCATAAACATTTAATTTCAAAATATGACATGAGGGAAATAAAACATTGAGGAAGTTACATAGGAGCATAATAGAAATAGCTGCTTGTTTCTTCAGATTCAGATAAAGTCTTTTTGAAAGAGTAATGTCTGCACTGACAAATAATGCATGAGTTGGTGGCTTAATGTAAAAAAAAAAGTAGAGTTTTTATAAGAGGGGATCTGAAATGTAGAATAGCATGCTCAGTGTGAAGAATAAGGGAAATCAGTATAAATGGAGTGAGAAGGTGAAGAAAATTGTGGAGTAAAAAATACTTGAAAGGTTTGTCCAAGGTTCATCATTTGGGTTTCATAAGTTACATGAATATTCTTTTTTTTTTTAATAAAACTAGTGTACCCCCATTTAAGACATTTAAGCAGAGAGCTGACTCTAGAGAACAATGGAGAGTCTGAGTTTTACCCTACAATTGGTGTAGTAGTTTGGCTTGCCACAGATTCATGAATGTTGACAGGATACAAAGACTCCTTTTTTAAACTCAGCAATAGCAATAGCAGTATTTCAGCATTTGCAACAGTTCTCTGAATCCATTTCCCTTAGGGTGATGCAAAGAGGAGCAAATGACACCAATTCCCAGGGCAGTATGCCTGAAGAAAATGCAACCTTTTATAAAGCAGTAAAAGTCTCTATGACTTTTGCTCCAGGGGCAATTCTTTGTCCTATCATATAGTAAGTGAGGTGCCATTTATTTAGGATAGATAGCTGGAGGCTGGGGATTAGGGAAGGAAGGCAGCAATATCTTTCTAGAGTGCTTGCTCTACAAACATCTTTGATAATGCCATCCAAAAGAAAGTAGTCATTGCCAGTGCCCCTGTTCACAAGAACTATGAAAAATGTAAAGGCCCATGGAAAACTGCATTCTAACATTCCTTCATAAGATCACGTTTGTTACAAACTAAATATGACAGTTTTATTGAAAATACTTTGTCTTTTTGGGCTTTCCCTGGTGATACAGGGGGTTAAGGCACAGCACTGAGAAGCTGGCTGTGGCTGCTTTGGTGGGAGTCCTATCCTCCTCCCCAGACTGGCCCCCAGCCCATAGAAGACCCCTGCCCAGGAGGTGATCCACAGGGTGCCACAGACCTCTCCTGTCTCACCAGCTGCTCCCTTCAGCAGTGTACTTTGTCAATCTGCCTGTTTTGCTCCCCACTCTGACTATAGTGAATCCTCTCACTGCCCCTGCGCCTCTGGGCTGTACCCCAGTTCTGTATACATAAAAAACTAAATCTAGAAAAGAAAAGAAAAGCCATGACAAGACTTTGCCTTTTCAATCAAGTTTTCTTGGAAAACTTTTTTCAACACCCAATTTTAATATACAATTCAGTTGATTATTTCTAGTTCCCAATAGAACTATGAAATGACTATGATTGTTCACTTTTGTACAATATTTCCTTTTCCCTCTCAGGTGTAGTCTGTAAAATTCCCACTACCAATTCACCCATGCACCATCACGATAGTCTCTTCTGCTCTTCCCTCCCTTTGTGACCCCTCTGCTTCCCCCTCCAATTTATAGTTTCTTGTTAATCTTTTTGTTCTTTTATTTATTACTTTTTTCCTGAACTTTTATTCAGTTCTTCTAGATTCCTCCTATAAATGAAACCATCCGATATTTTCCTTCTTAAATTACTTATACAGCTACAGAGTAGCATATGTTTTTTAAATATTGGAATCCCTAGTGAAAACAACTAACTAAAAATATTAGTCAGCTGTCATTCTGAAATCAGTGGAGAATATTACTGAATTACTCATTGGGACTACATTGTAAGTGGTATGTCTCATATTTAGGACTATTTTAACTTTCAATACTTTTTCCTTTAAAAATGTCCACAATATTTGAACAGTTGGGTATCTTCTAAACATAAGAAATGGGAATGAAATTACTATTTATTCAAGTATAGTAAAACATTAAAAGTTATCAATTATCCTATACTTATACCTGAAAGCAGTTAGAGAAAATCATCTGCTATGAGGCCAGATTTGACAAGTTATATTTTAAAAATATATTTACTGTTAAACCATTTTTATATACAGCAGCCACTTTTTTTTTATAGATATAACTAGTAATCCAATAACTAATTTTGGCCTTTAGACACATTGGTGTCAAATCTCTCAGAGAATTTTTTTTTTAATTTCATTTACAAGTGTAATTTGTTTGAAAATATAAAAATAATTTCCTTTCTTGAAATGGTTGTATTAGAAAGGAAATAAATTCCAACAGGAAAACAGATAGAGGCTAGAGTACTGGGGAAATCAACTTGGAACATTTTTTTTGACAAGAATATATTGCATGTGACTTAGACCATATAATCCCACCATTTAAGGCAGGGGTGGAGGGAGGATTTGGATGGGGAGTAAAAAGTACAGCAAAGTGCAATATTTACTTTAAAAACGTTTGCTGCTTCTAAATTTGTCAATATATACCTTTTATCTCACAGGAGATTTGAAGTGACTAAGCCATAACTTACTTTTAAAATAGACTTTTGACATTAGCAAAATAATCATTAAGTAACAATCAGTAGCTCATTTTAATTTTTAATTATTACAACAGAATATTCTTTGAAAACAAAAGAAACAGAATTTGCACATCAATTAATATAGTTATTTTAACACAAAAAAAAGGTGAAATGAAAAAAGTACTTGTCATGAAGCAATGGAGATGTGATCATAACAACAAGAGGATTATCAGTGTGGGTGACAATGACCTATGAGGATCAAATTAGTCCCGAAAAAGTAAAATAATTTTATACTAATCTGGTTTTGATCTTTCCAGAGTTTAAATCTACACATAAACTTCTGTTGCTTACAATTTAATAACTTTGCTTTACAATTTAATATCTTAGTGTTCTGATCACTCCTTATTGTATAATAATGATAAAATATTAGGAAACACACTGCAGATTTTGTCAAAGGCTTTTATTCTATAGAATATATCAAAAAGCAAAGTATTTGTACTCAAGAAACAAACACATACATATTAACATTGTATTTTGGATAGTTGCATAACATGTTTCAGATTTTTTTCTTTAGGTGATTTCAAATCAAATTATTAACTACCAAAAAGATGAAAACTAAAAAGAAACTGTCTTGAAATATTTTATTGATATGATAGGTGGGTATATATCATTCTTTAAAGGTATTACTTTATCATTTCTTACCTAGTTTCAGTGTTTTCCAATACTCGAATTAAGAGTCTGAACAGAAAATATCTTAAAACTTTGAGCTAACAATGAATTAAACTAAAATAACTTTATGAATCAAAAAATCTAAAATAAGCAGTCTAGAAGTTATTTTAATGAGCTATTAATCCTTTCTAAAAATACAAAAATTGACATTCTATAAGGAACTTTGACTTTTGAAAATTTGTAATAGTGGAGCAACACTGACATACAGTAGTTAAGTGAAGCTCAGCAGCATTTTTTGTATTGATAAAAATACACACTGGGAGCATCCACACACATATAACCCGCCCCTTCCCCCACACACATAAACCCCCCATCAATCTCACTGAACAATGTATTAAAAAAATCTGTTCTTTTGCATTTTTTTTTGTTCTGGGCTGAATAATTTTTTAATATAGTTTGAGGCAAAAGTTAATGTTGTCCAGCATAGTATTCTACTTCAACATATGGTAGTCTATATTTTAGTAAATAAGTTATCATCAATCTAATGCATAGCTCTTCCCCAGAGTTTTACTTCCTAAGTTCAACATTATAATACAAACAAATCATTCTTGAGTTTTTAGCCCTACTCCCAGGAGAGGGCAATGAGGCAATAAAATTAGACAATGAAATTATGAAATAAAGACTAATGACACCGAGAAAATGTAATGCCATATTTATCTTTGTATCTTTCCTTAGTTTTAGTAATACTGTTCCTCAAACTGTTTCTTGAATTATGTATTCTGAAAAATGTGCATCTTTTTCTGGCATTTGATAGCTTCAGAAGACATTTATCTACATCGTGAAGGTCATGTGTGATGGAAAAACTAACAGTATAAAATTATGTGCTAATGCGAAGGTGTAAATGGCAATTAAAACTCATGACCTGGAAAAAGTATAAGCACCCCTGTGATTAAATCATATGAAAGGTAAATATGAAATGAAAGTAAATAAATCACCCTGACCACACGTCGTTATGTTTTAGAAAGCACTGTGCCCTTTCTAGTCAGTATCTTGTTGATAGTTACAATAAATAGTTCTATAACCTAAATGCTTGAGGGCAAATAAGGTTTGGTCCTCCTGCAACCCCAATTTTCCAGTCTTCTGTACAATACTATACATTGAAACAAATCATTCTTACCATAATCCTCTTTTTATGAAGTTGCCTTTTTATCAGTGCATAGCAGAGAGATGGTCAGTTGGAGCCAGGAAAAGACAAAAAAGAGAAAACTTCATAAATTGGCAAAAGCTCCTTAAGAAAAGTGCAGAAAAGTTCTGTGTAAATGATTCATGATTTTTTATATGAATTTTGTCCTTAACTATAATTCATAAATGAAGTTTTGATTATAGCTCAACCTAATGTTCTGTGTATAACTAAGAAAACATTCTAATTCTATCTGGAATTCAAGTTTTTACATGTAGCCATCCCTTTGAATAAATGACTGCTATAATGTCATATCTGGAGCAGGCCATATTGTACTTTCCAAAGAGAATTATAAGTAGCTAAATTTGGTGCTTTGAGATTACTTTAGGGCTATAAACTCTTCAAAGATATCTACTTGCTTTGGAAATCCTTTTTCCTCTCTACATGCATTCGAATGTTTTAGAATAAGCTCTTCATCGAACAGGCTGTATCCAGGAACTTGCTGTGCTTCTAATAATTACTCACCTTGCTGCTGTTCAACTTCAGAAGAGAAAACCGCTGTGGAGAAATAGTACTAGTAGTCTTGTAAAGGGGATAAAATGCGTTTTTCTGACAGTAATCTCCCCTTCGTTGTGAAGTTTCAGTTAGCTTCTATAAAGCTTACTATGAAAATATAAAGTGAAGGTACCAATGTGTAAAGTAGTTTTCTTAAAAAATTGATAATAGGGAGCTCCATAATCTCTTCCAGTTTGCTGCATGTGTTGTCCAGAATGTCACTAGTCTAAAAACACTAAGATGGCATGATCACCATCCAGTCCCATTTCTTCTCCTGAAGAGTGTCCCATGCCTTTCCTGGCAAACAAAGGGAACTTGTCTGGCATAGAGGGGCCTATGCTCATAATTGCCAGAGTAACCCAGAAAACTATATCAGAAATGAGGTCAATTCACAAAAGAAAATAGGTAACACAAGATAAAATAATATACTTAAAAGATATTGATGATTTTGAATACACATTTGCAAATTCATAATGGCAAATATAAGCATATTATAAATCTTGATATTTTGATATTCATATTCTGACAATCATCAGTTATAAAGATGCTTGAAAATAACCTGTTGTTTTTTCATCCCAGTGTATCCTTTAGGGCTTGAGATGAAATTAACCAATTCTTTCACTTATTCAATAGTTATTGATCTTATGTTTGTGCTTGCTATGTGCAGATCCTTAATAAAGGTGAGAATTTATAGGTGAAAAGATTGATTCCTAATCTGCAGGACTCCTAAAATTTACTGTCATGAGATATTCGATGGAAATATATCATATATACATGTATACATTCATATTTCGGTATCATTAACTCATTTCGGTATCATTAACTCAAATATTCTATTAACAAATTTGTTTGATTTACCATGGCAGGCAAAAAATATCCAAAATAAAGATCAAAATTGTTTTGTAGCTTATAGGCTGGCACTTGTCTTTTTAAAATTCAATATTTATGTAATAAATATTTCCTCTATGGTAGAACATGATCAGAACAAAACAGCTACCTGAAAAATACATAAAAGGGTAGTGAAATAAACTGAATAAAAAAATAGTCCTGGTTGCTGATAATCCTAATTTAATTCTATATCTATAAAACAAGATAAAGAAATCATAAGACCAAGGGAAGTTCCCTAGCCTCAACACATACATATATTTAGGATGAGCAAATGAATGGCAGGATAAAGCAAAACAAAATGCTCCCGCCCATCCAAAATATCTGTCTCCTAACCCCAGAACCTGTGACTATGTTAGATTATATAGTCAAGTGTAGTCGATGTTTCAAAACGAGAATCTGAGAAATAATTGAAAGGTGTTATATAAGTTATAGGTGACAGCATGAATAGGAAGCATTGACACAGGTCATCTGATTCCAACTCTAAATTGCTCACCTTCACAGATAGTTCCCTTTCTTCCCCATAGTTATCAGATTACACTGCTGTACAGTTGCCATAGAAGTTGTCTATAACTGACTTCAATCATTTATTCCTTTCACCTTAACAAGAATGTAAATCTCAAGCAAGTAGAGTCAGTCATATCCGTTACTATACATTGAGATAAGGGTATGGGGATGTTTGTCTATGTAGCAGTGCAATTTATACCTCCCCCTTTCATCCCCAACCAAAGAAATCTATAAAAGGTCATTTTCTGATCAAGTTGCTGCAGATACACTTTTGGAGTTAAGAAAGAGATACCTCCTTAAAAACTTATGATATCACATGACATAGCACACAGAAAACAGTATTATAGTTATAAAAATTAATTCTAATGGCTAGTTTTCAGTTACAAAAATGTAATTCTAAAGGCTATTTTCACAAATGAAATTTGGATAATAACAAAAATAGATCCAAAAATAGACCCAAATTTACAGCAGCAAATTAATTAGTGTTTAATCTGCAGTAGGTCAATAGGTAACACATATGGGACTGAAAAAGAGAATTTGACCATTGGGGCTGACTCATATGAAAAGAGGATTAAGAAATATCAGCAATATCAGCAATAGATATGCTTCTGTATCATTTTATTTATGTAATAATCTCCATGCCAAAGTGATAGTAATTTATAACTAACACTAAAATTGAGTATTAGACATGTTATATACTAATTCCGGTATATATATGTATCTCACACACATATATAACTATACATATACTGTTACTAAATTTTAAAATTGTATCATATATGTGTATGTATACATTTATATGCAATAAAATAAATTTATAGATGGTATCTTGTTATATCTGCTTACATATGAATATATATGCACATATTTTATGTGTATATAGATATTCCTTTCTATGAAAACATTTATGTTTTTGAAACTCCAAATAAATAAGACCATGAGGAGTGACTGGTATTATACTTTCTACCCTCCACCATTATAAATATGGTCAAAATATATGAGAAAACTATAATCAGGTAATGGTAATATAACATGTGATCCTTGAGAGTAAAGAAACACTTGAGGTAAGCTCTACATTCTCCATGACTTTTTGACAGGGTCAGTCTTCTAACCACAGGCAGTGTTTTGGAACTGAGGGCAAGTGTGGCAATCTTGTGGAGAAGGAAGCTGAGGAACTGAAAAGCAGCTATGTTTGTGGGTAGAGTACAGAAAGCAGAAAGCTGCATATATGGAAGAGGTTCATCTATGTTGTAGCTTCTTATAAGCTGTCGACTGAGAACAAGCTATATTCATACAGAACAGGATTCTGAAAGGCATAAATATTTACAGAGAATGACTGAGACTCAGTGAAGTAACTCTGGAGATAAAATGACAAGGCAAAGTGAAAGATCCTAAAAGTAATGAAGTCTTGCTAGTCCCTTGGGTATTCAGCTGAGACATCCAGAAAGGCCAACTTTTAGCAAAAGGATCACCTCCCAATATAAGGACCGTGTCTTGGAACAATTAACAAAAGCAAAACAGATATGTTTTTGTAAAAACAAAATCAAGATTTGAAAGAATTAAGAGACTCTGCCGTCATCTGTCTGTTAGAATAATTCAATATCCTTGGAAGACCACAACACAATGCAAATCTGCTAAAATGTTTTATTCAAAAATTCTACATACAGGAATATAGAGAAAATGAACAGAGAGTCAAGAAAAAGACAAAACTTGCAAGCCATGAACTTAGATCTGAGGCATGCAGTAGAAGAGAGAGAGGGTTGAAAACAGGGAAGGGAAGAACATAGGGATTGTGGTGATGGATCATGGGTGCTGTGGTGGTGGGGGTTATGGGGATTACACCTGAGGGGAAGAGTCAGATACTGTACAAAAATGAATAAGGACATGAGAAAATAAATAAATATAGTATTTTATATATAATCACAGTTACTAGAAATATTATTAAGCAGGAAAAATATGACCTACATTTAAGAAAAAAATAGTCAATTCAGAACCAAGATCTTTAAAACAATAATTATAGCCAAAAACTTGAAAGAAAAATTTGACAGTGAATGAAGTATTAGAAAATCTTAGTGAAAAAAATGATAAATATAAAAGAAGGCCTAAATGAAAACTTTAAAATTGGAAGAGTTCAATATATGAATTTATACTCCATGGGATAGTTGAGCAGAAAGTATCAGTAGATCCGTAAAAGGGTAATCAACAGAATGATCTAGTTTGAAGACATGAGTAGGAATTATCTTATTTGAAAAGCAGAGGGGGGAATGAAAAAAATATAAAGAGAGCTGCACTTGATATGAAGGATAATATCAAAAATCTAATATATGTATAATTTCAGTCTCAGGAGGAAAGGGGAGAACAGGCTTCAGGAAAAGAATTAGTGAAATATTGACAGTTTCCATAATTAAGTGAAAAACATCAATTCAGAATTGAAGAAGAAAAAACACAAAGATAAAAATCTTAAACATAGTAAAAGAAAAAAAATAAAGAAAAATGAAAATGCATCTTACCAGAAGGTAAAGTAAATCAATATATCCAAAGAAATTATCCTTAAGAAATCAGAGAAAAATACATTTCCAAATCAATACTGAGAGGCTCTTTTATTACGATAGATTGCAAGACCTATACTATTTAAGATGATAATAGAATTTTTTTTAAAGACTTATTTATTTATTCATACAGAACTGGGATACAGGCCATAGATGCGGAAGGTGAAAGGATTCACCAGGGACAGAGTGGGGAGCAGAACAGGCAGATCGACGAAGTAAGGGGAGTAGCAGGCAGGTCAGGAGAGGTCTGCCACGCCATGTGGACCTTCTCCAGGCCAGGCAGGGATCAAACTCATGAGGAAGTGGCTTAAGCTTCATAGTGCTGTGCTTTAACACATTGCACCACCAGGGAGGGCCAATAATAGAAGTTTTTAAGGCTGAAAGGAAATACCGTAATTATAATATTTGGATATTTCATTTGAATTCATAAATATGAATAAAGATTACAGAAATGGCAAATATATGAATGAAAAAACTGGTCTTTGTTCATGTTTTGAAGATAACTGATTTTAAGGCAAAATATGTATGTATACATATATGGTTTGTAACAGATATGAAACATTTAAAATTGCCTCAAAGTAGAGAATCTATCATAAAATTAAATGCCTCAACATGTCCTAATGTTGTAAAGGACAAGAGTACCTCTTGTTATGTTCATTAAAATAATTTTTGGAAAATATCTGTAGCTGGGAGCTGGTTATCAGGAAAACCAATAAGAATAGAGACTGGGATCTTCAGGCCACCTCAGATTTCCTGACAGGGGAAAGGGATTTGAGGTTGATTATAAGTGCCAGTAGCCAATGAGGTAATCCATCCTGCTTATGTAATGAAACCTCTAGACAAAATTAAAATGAGGGAGTGTTAGAGAGGTTCCAGTGGGTGAACTTTTGAAGATTTAGGGGAAAAGAGCATATCTAAAAAGGACATGGATGTTCCATGCTTTTCCCCTAGACATTGGCCTATGTATCCCTTTCATCTGACAAATGCTGAGTTACAACCTTTGTAATTTCAGCTTTCTAGCTGGTGAGTGTGTTTCCTGGATTCTGTGTACTGCTCTAGAAAACTAACCAAACCTAAGGAAGGGATCATGGGACCCTCCAATCAGCCCATTGTTCTGAAGTCCAGGTGACAAGTGGGGTTTGTGACCAGCTTCTGAAATGCTAGATAGTGATCTTGAGAGACTAAAGCCTTACCTTTGGGATCTGCTCGATCTCCTGACAAATAGCATAAAAATTGAATTCAATCCTTGAACTAACTTCTGATGTCAGAATTGCTTATTGGTTTGGGGAAGTCTGTTATGGATACACCTCAATGAAGTGGGGAAGAGCCATTTCCTCATCCCCATTTACATATATTCAGCTTGAATTACAAGTCTCAGTAGAACATGAACCAGACTTCCGGGGGAAGAGGGTTTGGAAGGTGGCTTTATAAAGGGAGGTATAATAAAGGGGAAAAAAATATATTTGGAGAAGAAACATGTAGAGACACTTAGAAGAGATAATTGGAAGAGACATGTTGAGAAGCTGTTCCTGGTCTGTGAAGACAATATTGATTTCATGGTGGATTATAGGATATAGTTTGAATTTTTAGTTGGGCTACTGTGTCTCAGGGGGCCAGAGATTAGATTTGTGGCACGATTTTGCTTCTTATCAGCCTTGCTTAGAGCCAAGCTTATTTGACTAGGCATTTGGCAGTGAAGGGATTATATAATTTTGTAGTTTTCTTTGGAAGATATTATTTGAATTTCTTTCTTCTCTCTGCCTCTATATGCACACCAGTTCTTTTAAAATAATTTCACACTAAAAGTTTACTTTCTTTGTCTTTATGATACAGATGCCAGACACTTATTAGAGGAGGCACCTCTAAAAGTTTGGTAAATATACAAATTCTTTTGAAATAACTAGCATGAAAGATGACCAAACTCATGACTTTATATTAAAATAGACTAATCAATTACTCTTTCATCAGATATGTCACACTTTATATCTTTATTATTGATAAGTAACAATGCTATTTTTGGTAACTTTTGAGTGGCAACAATTATTCATTTTTTGAGATTTTGAACATGAAGTTTTCTTTTAATGGTTTCAAAAATATTCCTAAATTTTCTCTATTGCATTGCTTAGCTCATTTATGCAAGCTTATCACTGGTAATTGCCACTAGAAATGACCAAATAGTTGTGTTTATAGCAACATGTAGGTTACTGCTAATATAATGTAATTTTAACTTTTAATGAGTCTGGCAAATTTTGCAAACAAGTATGCCAGGCACATCTTTTCATTCCTGTCGAAGACTCATTAATATGATTATTTTGTCAAACATCTTGACTGACAAGTTAAATATTACTTCCACACTTATGTGATTTGTAAGAACACAACACTGAAGGGGGAAGCTCTGTCTTTGGTTGTAATTAAATGGGATCTTATCTTACTATTGTCTTTGTCAAGGTACTTATGTTTTTCAGGTTCACTAAAGTAAATGTTCAATTGAAAATAGCATGCTTCATTCCATTTAAACTGTATGTGTGAAGAGGGCTATTTTCTTAGGATACCCAATATCTCTTTAGGCACAAATCACATTTTATTCAATCATATCACCCAGGAATATAAAACTATATTCTTTAAATAAACGCTGAATGATCTTCTATGGTGCAGATGTCAGAATGCATCATAGTTCCAATAAAAGGGAACATCAAGATTTAGTTTTAGTCTAAAGAAAAATATGTCCACAGAATTATGGTGTATAGGAAATGTCTCTTTTAAGACCACTATATTATGTTGTATATATATTAGGTATGTTGTCCTTACAACAAGGGATCTAAGACATGTTATGTAGTACATAACAAAGGACACTTTGGAGGAATAATCAATCATTTTATAACCAATAATAGTAAGGCATATCATAAAAAATTGCTTCTTCATTTAGAAATTGGAAGAACTTCTATTTGACTTCCTCATATCAGGGTTTGTCTAGGTTGAAAATAATAAACTTATGAGAAAAGACATATTTCATTTAATAATAGCATATATACCTCCTGAAAAAATGGGAAAGACCCAGCATGTGGCTTTATCAATAGATGCTATATTTTTAAAATATTCATACAAATCTGGGGTCAGGCCAGAGATGCAGGGGCAGTGAAAGAATTTACCAGACAGAGTGGGGAGCAGAATGAGGAGACAGAGTGGGGAGCAGAACAGGCAGATTGATGAAGTGCACTGCTGAGGGGAGCAGCAGGCAAGACAGGAGAGGTCTGCTGTGCCAGGTGGGTCACCTCCCTGGCCATGAATCAAACTTGTGCTGAAGCTGTTACAGCTAGCTTTGTAGTGCTGCACTTTAATCTGTTGCATCACCAGGGTGGGCACAATAGGTGCTATCTTAAATGATTCAAACTGGCACAAGTCAGCTTGGGGGAAAAATTTAGTTAGGGGCCCTCCCTTGTGGCGCAGTGGGTTAAAGCACAGCGCAAAGAAACTTAAACCACTTCCACATGAGTACAATTCCCGCCTGCCCCGGAGGTGACCGCATGGCGTGGCAGACCTCTCCTGACCCGCTCGCTGCTCCCCTCAGCAGTGTACTTCGTTGATCTGTCTGTTCTGCTCCCCACTCTCTCTCTCTGTTGAATCCTCTCACCCTCTGCATCTCTGACCTGTACCCCAATTCTGTACAAATAAATAAATCTTTAAAAAAAAATTTTAGGACATTCATTGCCTAATTTATTGAAAAGAGATTAAAGTATGTCTTCCTGAAATGGACCCTTATATAAATTTAGATATACACATCAAAACAACCTCCATATATAGCCTCTCAGCCCCTCTGAAATCAAACTTTTGCCAAAAAAGACATATTTGAGTGTGTTTTTTATGCCCCCCTCATTTGCTAAATGCAAATGTTTATTACTGAAAACATTATGTTTTATAATTCCACACAGAAACACACACACACACTGTAGGATTTCAGGTCAAAGGTAAAAAGAGCCTTAGAAATTTGTCTATACATTCTTATTGTTATACATAAATCCAAGGCAAAGGGGATGACTGGTTTGTGAACCTTCACCCAAGTAATTAAGAATACTGGTGAAGACCCAAGAGTAAATTTACATGAAGAGTGAAAAGAAGAGCTAACAAAATAGAAAAAAATTATATTGCTGGAACATGGCAGATGTCCTCTGTGTTATCAGCAGATATTGCTAGGTGAACAAAAACTAGGGTACAATCAGAAGCCAACAAAGCTATGTGTGTTTTTAAAGTCCACATGGATATTTCACTCTTCTCTGCCCCCCATTCACAGAACAGCTGCCATGTTGGGAGTCAGGAGGTGGAGTCCCGAAAAATCTTGCCTTTCACCATGGAGTTGACTATGAGCCAACTGGCTCAGAGTTGCCCCCTCATTATTTCTCTTATGCTATAATGCAAAAATTGAGGAGAATGGGATTAAATTTCTTATCCACAGATCTTTACTGGTATCTTTGATGAAAGTAACCATTCTACCCTTCCTTGTCATTCCTCTCTACATTTGGTAACAAGTTAATATTTACACACCATTTTAAAATAAAATTGTAGGCTGTTTCTATTCACTTGGAAGGGAAATTTTGTACAATATAATGTAAGCAAAGAATTATTTTGTTTTAGATTGTCATTTCCAAAAGGTGATTTTAAGGGACTCTAGCCATGCATCAAATTCAATCCCACTCAATCTCTATGAAACTTAGTTTGAGTTTCCTGCACAAACATAGTTCAACTAAGTTTCCTGATGCTTGGTGTGCCCTGCCACAAAATTCCAGCCATGTTTTTTGTGAAAACCTGGAAATGTAACTGAGGTTCCTTAAAAGAAAATAGGATGATCAAATGTGACTTATCAGGAAAGAAGTTACTGAATCTAGGTAGACTTGGAAATACTATCAATCATTTAACATGTCCTATTGCTTATGCAGACACTTGGCTCTTAAATGCTACCATCTCTGTAAATCTAAGGAGATGCAGCTGATAATGATGCTCTTTTTGGTTGCAAATGAAAATTTTGTTTGAGTAATTCCATTTAATAAAGTTAGTTCAATCATTTATATCACTAAAACACACATGTACACACAAACAACAATTATAACTTTATATTTTTCCATTATGGAATTTGGACAGTATAATACAGAGCTTTAAACAGAACAAAAGTAAATACCATAATAGATTGGGTTTGCATGCTTGAATATTATTATGCGATTAATACCATTATGTTAATCATATTGTATTATTACAGTAATAGCTGATATATATTGTCAGGCACTAGTCTAAGCATTTATGTAGATAACTTTTTTTAATCTTCACAAGAACTTGATTAAATTGCTTTATAATCATGATAAATCTGCCAAAGTTTGTATTTATTTAGGGTTAATAATAGCTAACACTGAAGGCACCTATTAGTAAGTCCTCTTTCTATATAAACTCTATATGAGGTCAGTATTATTCTTAGTTATAACTGAGAAACCTGAGGCATAATATGATTAAGATGTGTGTTCGAAGTCATCTGGCAAGAAAGTGGAGGACCCAAATTTGAAGTAAAGCTTCAGATTTCAATATTGTTGTTACTCAGGAACATTAGCAAAATATCCTAAAGTCTATATTTAGTCATAATCTACTACCCAGTTGCAATGTAATGAAAGAGCGCAAACTTACAAATGTGTGACTCAATCACATTCTAATTGAAACATTTTGAATTAGTCACCTTTCCCATATATAATGTGAACATAATTTTGATGAGTGAAAGTTTTATGTGAACTGGTACCAAGTCAAGAACATAGTAGCTGCTCAATCATGATTATGTTACTCAATAATATACATGTTCATATGAAGGGAAATCATACTGTTTAGATAGACTTACTTACCTGCTTAGAAGACTTAAAGTGAGCGAGATCATGTATAAAAGGAGTAATATCTGAGGCTGTATTGCAATGTAAAAACTTAGTGGTGAGGTGGTGTCTTTGTTCCTTATTACCATGTAAATGAACAAAAATCTCCTACTTGAAAATGACTTTTTGGCAAAAGGTTTAATTTTATTTATTTATTTTTTTATACATACATGAATTGGGGTCTAGGCCAGAGTTGTGGGAGAGGGTGTGAGAGTATTCATCAGAGACAATGGACAGATTTACTTAACTATACTGCTGAGGGAAGAGGAGACAGGAGAGGACTCCTGAGACATAATGTGGGTCTGCTACCTGGCCTGGGATAGAACTCAGACCACAGAGGTAGGTGATCTTAACCCCTCCAGGGAGGCCCTGCCCTTATTGTTTTCAAAGGAGAAATCACACCTAAATTTGCACTCCTGTTGTTTAATGTAGCTTCCTCAGTAAACACCCTAACTGAACTTCCCCTCCATTCCCTCAAATTCCATTGTCTTAATTAGATATTTAAATGGTATCTATATCCACATGGTGAGGTACTCAGTTATGCTGGTTGCTCCGCCATGCATATCAGAGGCACATATGTTATTATTAAACTTCTATATGATGTTTTCTTTTATTAATTGTTTGAAGTTTGCTTGATTATTTGTCAGGCTAGAAGAACACCCAGGGTTTCAGTATGATTTCCATTTCATCAGGAAAACCACTAAAAGTCACAGAGTTACCATACCAGTAGGTATTTAGTAAGTGATTATTGACTTAAATGAAAACTCACTATAATACATGTAATTTTTGTTATATTTAGACCCTACTTATTTAGGCAAAAAAATAAAATATGCTACAAGTTGTTATCCAAATTAATTGTGCCCAAGTGAACATAGTCTTGTCCCACTTAGAATAGCTAGAAAACATTAGTTCTCACAGAAATCTGAAAATAGACAGCACCTGACCAGACAGGTCTTAGGCCCTTCTATCACACATGCTGGTGTCATCTTTGCATAGTTAGGGATCAGCTAACACCTACCCAGTATGTGTAGCTCCCTAAGAAATTTCTGTCTTCAAATGTCAAACACAAGACATATTTTCATAGACTGTGAGTAGAAAAGTTTCTTCTTTCATTTTCAGTATCTTTTTCTCAATTGATATATCACTTGATTTTGTAAAACTAGAAAAAAATAAATGAGCAAAATAATTTTAAATTACCAGTTACATTTTCCTTACACTTAACCTTTCTAAAGTTCCACAGAACCAGTTAATTAACCCAGTTTGTAATTGTAATAGTCATGCTGAGCTTCCATGTATTTTTAATCCATGATTCTTCCTTAGAGGATTGATTTGTTCTTTCCTGTAGCTTATATATTAAGCTATATATAAAGGTAGTTGAATTTACATTTTAAAATAGCTCCATTTTTCTTTATGCTTGTGCTTTGTAAATTTAAAAAATCACTATTTTCTTCTGGGCAAAGGCATTTTAATTTCAATATATCTTGCTTATTAGTATTTTTTCTCAGTTGTTGTCCTTATATACTTTCATTATTTTGATTTAAAAATATAATTGTTCCTATTCCCTCATTTCATAGGTTAGGATATATATGGCTGAAGGTTAAATGATAATCCTATGCTTACCATTTTTGTTGATAAGTATTTATGGAATCAATGACAAACTGTGATAAAACTTCATAAAGCCTCACCTTCTTCTTAGGTAAAATTTATGATTAAAATATATGAAGGTGCTCACTACTTTGTTACAATTTAATTAAATCATATAATATGTTACATTAATTTATTATAGAAATATGCAAGTTCTCTTCAAATTAAAGGTACTCTGTCTAAAGTACATATCTATAGTGTGAGAATCCCCATTAATAACTTGTTTGATAATATAGTATTAACAATAATACCCAATGTGTGCTTTCAAATACATATACATATCTTTATTATTGTAGATTAATGATTATTTTAATGAGTTTTATCTAAGATTGGCCTATTGTGATAAATGTTTACAATGGTGTATACCATTTTTTAACTGTATACAATGTTTAAAAAATTGACACAATTTTTGATATCTTCAGCCAAATGTACCCATTTTCTCATTAACTATATTAAGTTCCAAAACTTAACTTTTTGAAAAGTTTTTGTTTAGAATGTGAAAAATATTCAACCTCTCAGGAAATACTTGATAGAAAAATTTGGTCAGGAAAGAAATTAAATGGAGAAGGACACATGTGAAATTGCCCATTATAGATTTTTATTGAAGGCAATAGTTGTATTTTTAACATAATGAACATAGTTTACATTTCTCTAATACTATTTTTTTATTATTCCAAATAAAATAATCAGCTGACATGACTCTATAACATCCTTGTCAGAAAGTTGTAAGGAAAAGTCTACAAACAAACTCCACAAATGGATATAATTTAACTTAAGAACAGTATCTTCCCATTCAACTTATTGCTGTGGGGCAATTGAGCCATTTACTAGTGCTGGGAAACTCTGAGATGTTTAAAATGGCTTTTAAAGAAATTGTACATGGCTATGATGTATTCATTTGCAGACGGAATGCATAGGACATTATGATTGGTGCGTATATTTAGCCACAGATATACATACATCTGAAAATCATCCAAAATGAAAAAAAAAGTGATATGACTTAATTCTGTGCTAGATTTTAAGAAACTATTCATTGTCATCTTATTCTCTACTGTAAATAAAAATCCCACAATTACAATTTTATTGAAATACTCTGATGTGTATTATGTTTATTATGCCAACATGAAACTTTTCTAAAGATCATTTTATCTTTCATTATAGCTATCAAGTAGAGGAAAGGAGAATAAAGCTTCAGTGAAGAGGTTAAAACCCATAAAGCCATGTGCATCTAAATAATGTTGTAGTTTCAACATCTGTAAAGTAACAGTTGATGGAACCATAAAGTATTATAGATAAGTGCACAATTCTAGTTGGACATTTTAATACATCTCTCTGTCATATGGAGCAAGCACGAAATACGTAATGAGTTAGTAAAGATATTAAAGATCTGAAAAACACAATTCACCAAATTTATCTGGTTTAGCCTGTAAAGAAATATATAGCCAAAGCTTTAAAATGCATATTCTTTTTAAGTAATCATGTACACTTACCTCAATAGACCAGACCTTAGGCAAAAACAGATTATACTAAAATAAAGCTATGATAATATAAACATAAATAAATTATAATAGTGTTTATTCTTGGGGATCCTGGAATGTTATAAATAACTCTATAGATTCACAAGAGTAGTATTTACATAATAAATACAAATGGGTAAATTCATGTCCTTGTATAACTAAAACTTTATATGATCATAACTTTTACCATAACAAAAGTAACTAAATTGATATTGAATAGGAAATTCAAGAATATAAAGTTCTACCTGCAACAAAAGAAGTTTTGTGTTCTAAGCACTGAACATTCCCCATTTTACCCTCATTCTTAGATATCTCATCAGGAAATAAAGCAATGACAACTTATATAAGCTAGTTCATTAATTATATAATTAAACATGATTCAGTAATTATGCCTACAGATTTTGACCAACAGTTATCTATATGTAGATGCTTGTTGCTCAATAAGTTAGAGCAATATATTGACGCATTACAGTTGATATGGGTTGAAACTCCAGTTTGATTTACCACAGAATTTGGTAGAAGTAACACTGGTCTAAGTGGAAGGTTCTGACCTGTACCTTATGAAGCCCTGTTAACTTCCAGTGCTTGTTGCCTGCAATTCCTGGTAAGCCAAGAAGGCCAGCTTCTATGCTAGGAAGTTCACACATAATAAACACATAAGTGACAAGAGAACACATGAAGGGGAAGAGACCGACCCACAACCACATGGGAAGAGAAGTCCAGTTGATCCAGGCTCCTAGCTATGTCCAGTCTTTTAACCATTAACTGTATACTTCCATCCAATAGACCACCAGCAAGCTGAACAGCAAAACACTCTCAGCTGAATATAGCCCAGATTGTATAGTATTGTGAGGAAATAAAATAGTTGGTTTTTAAGCCACTAAATTTTAGGATACTTTGCTATGCTGGTATAGATAACCAAAACACTGTATCATTAACTTAGCTTAGGGTTTAATGTTAAGTATGATAATTAGGCAGAACTAAAATGGAATGGGCATTGGGGTTGCTATGAAGTGACTTTTATGTTCACCTCAAGTAAGAGTGATGAAGCATATAATGGATTTTGAGTCTTTTAAAATCTAGCCTGAATTTCTATCAAAAGAATTCTCTTTATCTTAATTGGAGTTGAGTTAGTATTATGTTTGCAAAATAGCCACAGGGAGGCCTACTGACCTAGCTTTTGTATAGAAAATCAAAGTGTGAATCTTAATTTCACAGGCATTGAAAAACTTTCCCACATGTGTATTTGAATCCAGAGGTTAGCATATTTAAAGGCCTTTTATTTTGTCTTATTAGGATAATTTAAAAAGAAAGTAAAACAATGTATATTCCACAAAGGAGAATGTTTCTTTTAATTGTTTGAATAATTCAGGAAGAAAAAATTTCAAATTACATAAATGGGAAATAGTACATTTTTACCATGTAAAATACAAGACACCCTATTAACTCTGAATTTCAGATAAACAATGAGTAATGTATAGTCCAAGTTCTGTTCAATTTTTTTAACAAACTTACTGAAAAAGCCATTCCTTGTTTTATACACAATTCAAACTTAAGCTGGCATGTACTCATTTTATTTTCTAAATCTTGGAGCCTTAAAATAGTAAAGTCAATGAGTCAGAAGGAAGACGGGAGAATTGGATTGAGGGTGGGATGAGAAAAGTAGTAGAGGAGAAACTGGAGCAGTTAACAGGGAAACAATGGAACAAAGAGGTTGAGAAAAGAATAGTCTACAATCATTGCTTTGAAAGTGGGAAAATAAATATGCTAGCAAAACCTAATGATATTTCAAGTAAGTATACAGTGTGCATTTAGGCATATATAAAAACAGCTTATTGTTTCTGTAACCATTACAAATTCTCCTGGTGTTTTTCAGACGACAAGGAACAGATATTCCATCATTCATGCTCTGTGTTCCCCTAGTTTGAACTTGCCTTTATGGATGACCTAGTCCATCTGAGAAAATGCTTAATCTTTCAGATTCTACATTTTTGCACTCATATACCTGAAGATAGTGATTTGGAAGGATATAAAAACCTGATGGTGATGGGAAAGGGGAGGCACCCTAAATTGGCCGTAGTTGAAACACCTGTTTCCACTTGTGTCTGCAGCTGCATGTTAGCCTCTGTTCACACCAAACTGATAATGAAAGAAATACCTGGAGCTGTGCATGCACCACGGTCACTGAAGACTGACCTTCCTTCTGCTAGTTCTCACCTTCTGCTTACCCAGCCACACAGTGAGTTTTTCTTAGATACCTGTGTTTAATAAGAAAGATGCTTGAGCCAGGATTTTCATGCTTCTGCACTTAAAAAAAAAAAAATATATATATATATATATATCTGGTAACAAACTTTGAAAAATAACTTAGATTGAGGTTCACTTTATAAAACAGTTTAGCCTTCTAAAGGAATTATTTTGTATTTATTTGAAAAACAATAGTCCTATGAAATAAGTAAATATCAAATATTTATGAAAATACAGGTAATTTTTTAATATCAGCTGACAGATGGCCTCTGTAGAGTCTGTATTTACTATTTGTGTCTTGATCCCACCAATCTTTTTCATTCCATATAAACTTAGTACGTACCTGGGGGTACATCAATAGTTCATGAGTATGATTTTAAATTAGAATCCCTGTGTTTTAGCCTAGTGAGACCTATTCTTCCTGCTTTTTAAATGTAATCAGTATCCCAAATCAATATAACATTTTTTTGAAAATGCTGTTTTATGTTTAGAAAATTGATTATTAATCCAGAAAAATAGCTATGCCTTTTGAAAGATGAAAAATGTCTCAAATATGCATTGAAACTATAAATGCTGAAGGAAGATCTGTCTGCTAAAATTTTCAAGGACAAAATTTTAAAAGAAAAATAGTATTTTTTAAATTAGTAATGATTTGTGAGTTTGCACAAAATACTACAGAATTTTAACATTGATGCTGAATATCTTTTCAGATTTTAAGTCATTAAAATATATTTTCTTATTTATCAGTGAACTTGTATTTTAGCCAAACAGCTTCACAGCTTCATTATGTACTGCCAGAGTTAATCTTCCCTCATTTTCAGGTTACTTATTTGTTTATTAAATCACTATATACCAAAAAAAACCTTTCCACAGAATGATTTAAAAAAAAGCAGGGGGTAATGTTAATTGTATTATTTGCAGAAGAGAAATTACATAGAGAAAAGTCTTTGTTGGAATTTTAATGTATTTGTTAGTTTTACAACATTTGGCTCAAGGAGCAAAATTAATTCCATTACAACAAATCAATAGATCATTTAGGAATAATATCACTACTTTTTAATTGACTTCAAAGAACTTTTTTTATTAATTATATCATTTGATCCTCATAGAAATTCTAATGCTAGAGGGGCAAGTATATCCCCTTTTTCATCTATGAAGTGATTAAACCTCAGAGGAATCGATTTTATAAACAAGTGCTAATAAATAGACAATTGATGTAAGTGCTAAAATGGGTCTGTTTTACCCTTTCCTCTGCCTATTATTCTAGAAATCACTTCCTTTTATAATGCCATTGATTTACCATTGTTTTACAAAATCATATAATTTCAAGAGTAAAGCTGAATAATACCTTGATAAATTTTTAAATTTGTGAGTATTCAAAGTATCTAAATTTATATCCTTTATTTTCTTGTAGTTCTACTTGCAGCATACTGAGAAGTAGGGTTGTAACTAACTCATCAGTTCTAGTCTTGCCCAATACATGTTTAATTAATCTGAGTTTCAATTTTAAAGCCAAGATTAAAATGGCTTTATTATAGAAATAGGGACCAATAAATTTAGAAACCTCTTGTTTCCTCTTCAACTAGAAAAGAAGAATCTAACTTCATGAGGTTGGTAGAGTATTTTTCTTAAATATAATATCAATCAAACTTCATAGGACACATAAAATATTAGCTCAGACAGAACCAAAGTACGAAGTCATATCTTTGGTGAAACAACAGTTTTGTTATTCAAGTCAAGACAAAATTCTGTGTGTGTGTGTCAGGGGGAACATTTCATGATAAACAATCCTAAAATATTATGCTATTGGCAAATTTTACTATGCATTTATAGTATTATCAGTTTACTATATTTTGGTTTGTTCAAATAATTTCACATATCTAGTAGAAATTGTGTCTTATGTGATGATTTAATCTAACCACAGCTGCAGCAATATAAATTACACTTAAGACTATGCTGATTGATTATAATCAGTTGTAATCATGTCTTATAATTACATTGCATTCTGGAGGCATAGGTTTTTAAGCCTACTCAGCACTGAGCTATATAAAGAAGATTATTTGTTAATTCTGACAGTCTCAGTCAACATTTAAAATTGCCTGCAAACAATCAGTTTTATTAAATTTATTGTCCAGGCATCAAATAAGTTTTTTTGATGTAGCTGTAGAAATTGAAATAGAATTGTATACCAATATAAAGCTCACTTATTTACTCTTTACACGGAAAGTAACTTTTTAGAAACATTCATAATTCAGGAAGTGAGTTCCATTGATGTAAGAATTTTTTCACATGCATTGTATTTCAAAGTATGAACATTTACCAAAAAAATAATCAAGTGAAAAGATGGGGATCATGGGAAGTTACAGATGGTACAAAATTGGCAGAAAATTGATAATTTATTAAAACTGATTACATAGAGATTTGTTGTGTGATCTGAATATAGATATGTATGTTGTTGTTGTTGTGTCTGTGTGTTTTTGTAGAAGGGGGGTGGAGGCAAAAGGTGAGGAGAGTAGAGGATGAGAGGATTCACCAGAAAGAAAATGGGGAGTAGTATAGGCAGATTTACTGAAATACACTGCTAAGGGGGGCGGCAGATGAGACAGGAGAGTCCTCTGAGGACATATGTGGGTTAGTAAGGGGTTGAACTGAAGCCTTAGCAGTGATAGCATGGAGTCTTAACCCCTAGGCCATCAGTGAGGCCCTAGATATGCATTTAACATATTTAATCTGTAGAAATAATGATTAAGTAGTTGTTGTCTCTGATTTTCCATCTTACTGTTTTATCCTTGATACCTCTGAAGAAGGTTTACACTATGGTTTGTCAGTTTATTTTTGGTGCCCCAAAACTGGTGCTAATGAAGAGTGCTGTCCATAATATTTTAATAGTGATAAAGACACATAATAGTGAATGTAAAATGAACAACTTTATGCTTTTTGAACTCCCTTTTATTGATGGTGTAACAAATACCAAATAAGTTTTCTTTGATCTGACATTTTTGATCAAGTCTCAATAACTGAGGACAGTTGATTTCAAATACATATTCAAAATAGAATAAGTAGACTTTGACCCTTAGGATATAGCCTGAAACTCAAGTATCACCATACATTCTCATCACCTTTCACCTTATATAAATGAAAATGAGGGGTTTATCAGGAGAGAGAACAGTAGGAATGAATATTTCCTTGAAGACAATCTTTAGGGAGCTGTGATTCTTCACAATACCTTGTAATGAAGAGAAGGGAGAGACTCCACCTTCTACTTTGAGTCATAGGAGTCAAAATTCAAGATAATGTGGGGCACAGTGACTGGTTGACTAAAATATAACTAGAATAATATAAGGAGAAGTGTGATGGTAGATGGATGACAATGTATGCTAGCTGCACATACACAAAAAGGGTGCAGGCTTCCTCTAAAAACAGTAAAGATAGGTGCACATGAGGAACCTTGAAAAGACCAACTAAGAGACAGTCTTCTGTAGAAGTCATCTGTGTGGGATACATGGGGGGGTGAGGGGTGTATGTGAGCTGATAGGGAAGTGATGGACAGCAAGAAGGATGACTATGCCTCAGCCAATCAGGCATTGGGGAGTCCTCAAAATAGGAAAAGCAAGTCTGATCCTTGAATAAGTAATAAGAGTTTTCCAAACACTACTATTTATTGATCTGTCACACCAAGAACCCCATTCCTAGGTTAAACCAGCTCCTGCAACAAGCGGTTGGCCTTAGCTAGAAAATACTTACACAGGAAAGGAGGTAGAGAAGGAAAAGGAGAGAAAACACTTTTCTCTATAATTGTTTTTCAGTACGTAGATGTTGCCTGAGCTGTATGAATAGGCCTTAGTGAGAGTTTAGCTGAGAAAGAGAGAACATAAATTTGAAGTAAGTCTGGCTATTCATGATAGTACTGAAACATAGGTCTGTGCTTATTAAAGGCAGGTTTTCACTGACTTCTAAACAGTAGAGGACAATATCAGTTTCTCTCCACTTTTTCTCTACAAGGAATTTGCTCCCTCCAGATAGAATATGTGATCTCTTGGGACTTATGAAAATAATAATAATTGTCTCAAGAAAGAAGAGACTTAGAAAAATAATACATGGTAGTAGAAGTGAGAATTAAATCAAAAGCCTATTATGACCATAATGAGTTGTTTCCTAATTTCTTCCCATGATTACTTCATGACTGGGAAGAATACCTAGCCAAATCAAATTAATTTAAGTAAAAAGAAAAAAATAATACCTCAAGTTTATAAAACAAACTCACTGATGAAATCTTCTTCATATAAACTTCTCCACATAACAAGTTATTAGAAATTACTTAGAGAGAAGGAATAATAAAGTGCTGCTTTATGTTACGAAATTTGGAAGATAGATGCTAACTTGACAGAAGTAAAGAGACTCCAATCTGCATAATCCATTATGAAAGATGCAACCAAGAGGACTTTGTTAAAAATGAAAATACATTGTAGTGACAAATTTGAAATACAAGATGAAATCTTTGGCTCTACTCAACATGCTTCAGTATCTTTTAATTGAATAAGACAGTCACTAACCTGGCACTTATTCACCATTATTATTACTAAACCCTGTTTGTAACAGGTTTCTTTACACAGTCTAACAATAAAAATAGAAATAATCATCAATTTACAGAATTAAAGTAGGTGAGAAACTTAACTGTGAAGATTGGAATGTCTACAAACTGAAGTGGGACTATCTAGCAATAGTTGAAATTTATTGGCAAAGTTAAAAAAAAGTATTTTAAATGTCATAGTGGTGGGAATGTCAGGAACAAGGAGCTTTTCAATTTTTTGATACTTATTTTGTAAAACATCAGTACACATCCATTTGGAACTCCACAGGTCTCTATAGAAAAAATACTTTAAGGATATGTTAATAATCTGAACATTACTTATTCAATTATTTTAATAGATAACCATCCATTGAAAAAACAACTAACGGACAATTATGAAGAATATGGTTCCATTTTCACGAGACTTGGCACTTAACAATCTAAGGTGAGTAACTAAGAATTATAATCCAAAGCTATAATTTTGAAATACCCCTATATCATGAAATATAACTGTATCTACAGGCAAATATATGGTTGACATTCCACAAGACATCTAGTCTTATAAGTTTTGAGAAAGTTAAACACTAAGCTACTTGTAGCATCAAGTGGTTATTCTTTTGCTGGTGCTGTTATAGTTTAGATCTTTTTTGGTCATGATATATTATTTCCTGAAATGATTTTTTTATTTATGCTTTTCATTATTTGAGCTTTAACATTTATTACTACTACAACATTTGTTCCCCCCTTTCTATTCTTCTTCCCCTCCTCTTCCTTTTATCTTCTTCTTTGACTAGTTAAATTGCAATTCTTAGTAGGAGTTACTGCTTTCCAAGATTCTTGATGTTCTGTCCAGGTTTATCAAGAAGGAATATCATACCCATCATGACTCTAAGAGGAGCATGGATACCACATAGCTCCCTCTTTGACTTGTTATAATAGCACTTACTCAGGTCTCTTGAAATATAAACCACATTCAGATATGGAACAGATAATTTCAGACATTATCTTTCCAAAGTAATGTCGTAGGTAGTTGAAGTTTTTAAAATTACCTATTAGCAAAATCCATACAAAGAGGATAACACACACGTGCACACACATGGTGATGAGGTGAAGAGCCACTACTAATCTGCATGCGTATATAAATAATATGCATTCACTTTTCAAACTACAAATCCCCAGTTTTATGTAAATTTCTTATAAGGAGAAAAAAACCTGAATTTTTACCATTTAAGTACACATATAGCTATTAATCTCTGTTGGTAGCAAAACACTAATATCCCACACATCTATGTGAGAGATGTAGTGAGAAGAAGCCATAGTGAGAAGGGTCACTGTGGGCTATGCAGTCCTAGTAGAATACGATAGAACATAACACAATTATGCTTTAGAAGCATTTTCATAACCATCCATTTTTGTGTGATAATTCAATTATGGGAACAGTTTTGTTGGAATTGTTTGCATCTTCTAGAATGTTGGCTCTGCTTGGCTCTTTATTATGCCACTGTGACCTTCTCACTGTTCACTGATATGACATTGTCAGGCCTTTTTCTCTACCTGTGATGATAGAAAAAGTTCTGCCCTGTGCTATGTGCTTAGACAACACTATCTGGAAATTACACTTTTGCTGCAATGTGGGAATAGTAACAAAACATCAAAGATCTGATTCTATTTTACCTTTGTTGCTCTGTTAGCATTGGCCCTATAGATATCTAAGATGTTCAAAGGAACAAGAGCTCTGGGATCAGAAATCTCTAGGTTAAAATCTCAGCCAATAGATGCTGCCTCTTTCATTGTAATAGAATGAGGTACTGAACTAAATAAGAAATCTTTTCCTTATTTAATTGACTGAGCATGCAGATTCAATACAAGGAAGTGCTAAGATCTAGTTCCCTACTTTTACAACAGCTCTAGGAAACAGTTCTAGCTAGAAAACATGCTCAAATGGGCTCGACTGCTTCACTTAAACTGAAGTGGAGAATTGAAGTAATTCTTGTAATTCAAGCAGAGAAAACACTTAGTCTCAACTATTTAAATATTTCAGGCAAAAGAGTTTCTTGGGCCTGAATTACGAGTGGTTGCCCGGTGCTCCACTTTACCTCACATGGGCAAACACAGCCCAAATGTGCAACAGCAATTTTAATGGGCCCAGTCAGGCTAAAACCCTAATGAAATGGCTGCAAAATGAAAAGCCAATAGCATTTTAACTTCAAGCCAATGCATTGGAGGAACTGAAAAATCACCTGGGGAAGATCAGTAGAACAAATAGGTGGACAGAGAAATGCCCCTAATTTCTAATGATCAGTTAAAAATATATGTAGATGCCTAGGATAGTACTGTATAGGTGTGGGACTCCATTTGACATTTGTCTTAGATTTAATGTCTGACATTTGTGTAACTTCCAATTAAAACAGGATAATGTAATTAGATAAGAAGGAATTTGTTGGTTAAGCTCTGAAATTTCATTATATTCTTTACATGAAATAATCTTCACTACTTTGATATTTCACTAATTTTCAGCTAGTTTTATGAAATGATAATCAATAGAAACTAATAAATCTTACAAACCTGCAAAAATTTTGAAAATGATAGTCTAGACAAGATATGAATGTATGTATTAATAGCAATGTATTTAAATCCACATGCAAATCTTATATTCAGCCAGCTTACACTAATGTTGTTCTACTGGATTTTCCCCACTGCTTTTATTCTCATTAGTTGTTTCATTGTTTTATTGTTTGATGGATGCATAATACCAATCTGTCAAATATCATCCTAATTCATGAGTATCGAAAAAAATATTTTTGCATTTATATTCTAGACTAAGTTTTGGGAAATAGTTTTAAAATGGTAGTCAAAAACTCATGTGGGAAAAAATGTCTATGGAATGATGTGGTAAGCTCACTAAAAAGAGAATTTCTATTTTATAATAATTTCAATAGGTTTGAGGCAATATCCTGTGGCTTTGATTTACTTTTCTGTAACAATAAGCGATGATGAAAAAAAAGGAAAACTTCTAGATATCATTGAATGGCAAAAAGGGGAAAACTTCTAGATGTCATTGATAAATTACTGACTTGGCTTTGTTCCAATTGACACAATTTAATTATCTAGACATTTAAATCCAGTAAACTTTCACTTAAAATATCTACTTAATGCGGTTTAATAATTATTTCAATTAAACTGTTTAATTATCCAAATAGGGTTATATGAATACAGACAACTGCAGCTCAACATTAAATATTTCAATTTATTTAGGTCACTTTTTTTATAAGTATCATCTTTTCTTTCTCATAATTTTTTCTCTAACTTTTATTATGTTTGCCCACTAAGTAATATTCAGTAAATATCACTGCTTATTTTTCCCCCACTGATTATTATTAGAAAAAACTGAAAGAAGATATTAAACTGTTCAGTTAACTTAAATACATACCTAGGTGATAAGCTTTACTTTTTAGAAAGTATATACTTTCTAAAAAGGATGAAAAGTTGTCTCACATATCCCAATGAAAATACCATTCCTTTACCATTTCATGATCACTTATTCCTATTCTGGATTTAATATACAACTATCTGGAAATATGTTTCTAATATATGTCAGAGAATTTACTGTTTCACACTAGCTAAGTATAGAAAGACAAAATAAGTCCATGGTTTTGAAGTAGGAATTGTGACATTGTAGGTACTTGTTTGAGTGCTTAGATTTTGAACTGTAAAAGAGGAAGCAGTCAAGGCTTATATAAGTGACTGGTATGAGGTACTTGTAATATAGCACACTGTGACTAACAAATGCTCAGTTTGTTATGACTATTTATTAAAGGGTAAGAAAATACATATATGGGATGATGAAGAGAGAAATAGATAAGTAGCCAAGTAACTATACTAAAACTAAAAAAAAAAAGGTACTTATCTTTAAACAACTGCAATAAATATTATATTCCTTATATCATTGTGTGAAATAGACATTAGTCCCATTTTAAAGATAAGAAATCTGAAATTTTGCAAGTATAAATTCTTCCCCGAAGTCAAAAAGCATTTATTTGAGGTCTATTTGGAGCCAAAGCACATGCTCTTAATGATTTCTTTAATGTATTAAAAAGTCTGGTACTCTCTCTAGAATAATTTTTCAATGAAAAAATTCCTACTAATTCAGAAACATCCCTCAATATTTTTAAGTGTGATATGTGTAATGCATTTTCTCTATGAAAAGGGTTTAAGAGGAGGAAAAAGATTAATACTGAGAATGATAAACTGATATCAAGCCTGACCTCAGCCATTTTTCCCAAGCCTGACTTAATTTCCTACATCTTCCCCTTTTCAGATTAAATTAGGTTCCACTGGATCATGCTTCTTAACCTTGGTATTACTGACATTTTCTGACAGCAAAATCATTGGGCAAAAGGCCACATCTCAGGTTTCCACCCACTAGATGTCAGTAACACTGTGGTTCCCTCTTTCACTAATTGTGGCAATCAAGTAGTATCTCCATATGGCCAGATGTCCCCTGGCAGGAAACTTCTCCAGTGTTGAGAACAACCAGATTAGCTCAACAATGAAAGCTTATCATTCTTTCATTTAAATTCACTTTGAATGAAATTCAAAATATTATGAATTTACAGTGTTACCCTGAATGGACATTTAATATAGAAAACAAAATATTTATTGTTTAGTGCATTCTAGAATTTCTTCAGATATTCTGTGGTGTCACAGCTTTATGATTAGTTCCCTATAAAGCTCTGAAAATGCAACTATAGGAGAATTTTGAGTAGCTAATGCAATTGTTAGAACAAGCCAGATTGTGTACAAATGATGTGATAAATAATGGTACCATATATAAAGGTATCATTACATTTATTTTTTCAAATCCCATTTTATTGTTGTTGTAGAAGTCTGGTAAATGTGGACAACTACACACAAAGACATTTCTGAAAGTACCAACAAAATAATGAACCCACTTTTCTTTGCAGTTACTAATGTATTTTCACATTCTCTGTGGCTTTAAACACAAGTTTTACTTTGGACAATGTGACTTGGTGATATTCTTTATGCCTAAATTGCTTTAAATTCTTCTCATTTATGAAAAATGTTAGTTTCACTGTTGCCTTTAATGTATGTTGGTCTAGAATAGGGTATCTTAGTAGTAAATATAACAAACTCCTCACTTGTGCCCTTACCCTCTAAATTAAACACTGTTGTTAGTCCATGTCTCTGCAGATTCAATTCTTGCTAATTTCTGGTGGGGGAATGACTAGTTTAATGCTTTGTGAATGGCTTTGAAGACTAAGTTTTTGTAGTCTCATATGCTTTCCTTTATAGATATCTCAACCATCATTTACCTGAGAGGATTTTTTTTTAATAAGTTTATTTTTACATCATTTCGTGCCTTTTTCCATCTCAGTTGTCATCCCCGTGGGCTTCCCATCACCAAATCACCTGTGTGCCATCATCACAGTCCAGTGCATTTCCTTCCCCCCGCTGTTTTTGATCCCATTCCCCACTCCACTGCATAAAATGTCTCTGGTATATTATTGTTATTTTCTCACCTGGTCTGTTATACTTCTGCTATAAGTGAAACCATCCAGTATTTTTCCTTTTCTTTCTGGCTTATTTCACTACGCATGATCTTTTCCAGCTCCATCCATGTTGCTGAGGAGAGGATGGCTTTTTAACTGTTTCCCAAGTTGAAAAAAAAAAAAAGAACTCAATAAGTGTTATTATTGAGATAAATTGAGTGTCCTTAAACAATAAGGGAAAATATTAACAGAAATTTATGCTTGTGTTTTTTTCTGAATATTCAAAGCAATGGTTTTCAATTAATATTTACCATATTCTATATAGCAAAAATAGTCTATTTTCTATGAACCCTGGGTCTACTACTTAGTAAATGATGCAAAAAAGCACTTTTTAAAGTTGTACTATAGACTAACTGAATCACACATTTATTGTAACAAGCCTTATTATAAATATGATTGAAAGCAAAAAGTAACTATTACTTCTAATGTTTGTAAAATATTATCAATTCCTATTAAAATGTCCATAGATTTAAATACATTTTCACACATTCATATTTATATATGATAATTATAAAGGTGCTATTTCCTAGTAGTACTGAAAATTTCCTTCTCTAGTTCAAAAGAAGTCATTGTCAGCAGTTTACTAATATTTCGCTGTTTCTGACTGAATCCTTTTTATTTTAACAATCTATTTTGGAAAGCAGACACTAAGACAGTCTCGTATGTCTATAAAATCATAGTGAAAAAGAATATCATATACAAAGGTGTGTGTTTGTGTATGTGTGTGTGTGTGTATGCATGCCTACTTATATGAAAGAGAAGAAAGAACCACATTTGTTTACTGTTAGGTGAAATTTTAAAGAGAACACATTGAAACAAGTGATCTCTGTAGTTGTGACTCAGTACTCACAAACTGCGGGGACTAAGTCACTGTGGCTGTGATGAACACTGGGTAGGGAGATTTTGGGGGAAGCTATAATCATGCTTTAAGTGAGAGATGAAAATATTTTAAACTAAACTTAACACCTTGTGTCTGTTACTTTATAGCCTGAAGACTTGCACATTTAACTACTTCTTTCTAGATTTGGCTAAACTTAACACCTTGTGTCTGTTACTTTATAGCCTGAAGACTTGCACATTTAACTACTTCTTTCTAGATTTGGATAGCCAAACTATTCAGGGAGGAGTTCAGTGTTATTTGAAGAGCCTTCATGTCATTAAAATAGCTACCAAATATTCCGAGATTAGCACATGTATTCAGTGCTACATGCATTCTTGATAAAGTCCAGTGAATTGGAAATAAATTTGGTAATTTCATTTACAAAAGACCTAAAATTTATTTATTTATTTTGTATAGGACTAGGGTATAGAGCAGAAGGAGCTAAGATAATTGACCATAGACAGAGTGTGGAGCGGAACAGGCAAATTTACTGAAATACACTGCTAAAGGGAGCAGTGTAAAACCAGTCTGCTATGCCATGTGGGTTAGCTTACTGGCAGGGATCAAACTTAGGCAGTAGCTGTGATGTGCTGAGACTTAACTTCTAAGCCACCACGGAGGCCCTAATACCTGAAGTTTCCAAGATCATTCATCTAGTAAGTCAGGTATGTGGAATACTAAGCAACTTTCTTCTTACTTCAACATTTGTATATGTATACAAAAATATTTTAAAATGCATCAGGATATTTTTAAAATATCTGATTACTATAACATTGAGTGGGAGAAAATAAACAATTCCAATTAACCAAACTAATAATATTTAAAATTTCCAGTATGCCAGAATTATCTAAGTAATATAGATACTTCACACATCTCATTTTCCCAAAAACCTTTTGAAGTAGGCTCTATTATGAACCTTATTATAAACTGAGAAGAAAGAACCACAGATAGAGGAAAGTCTTAGCCTTCAAACAGAAGCAAAACATTGTATAGTATGATCAAAGTTTTATGTGTGAATATGACTTGACTAACCTATTCCCTGAAAAAAAAGATATCTCATTGCCGGTACAATAGTTAAATCTGTTTAATGTGTCTTCCTAAGTAAGATAAAGTAGCATTTAGAACCAGTACTGTATTCTTGGGGAAAAAAAATTAAGCCAATGAAAAAACAGGAGAGATATTTAATGTGGTTCTGAAGTGATACCTGGAAAGGATCCAATTGTATGAGTTGGCTTCTCTGGTATACAGAGATGGGAAGAGGAAGAGAGGAGAAAAATAGAAAATAATATTCACCTTGGTTAAATTCATGTCCTATTCTACAGACCTATCTTTCTCTGAGGGAAAAAAGATGAAAGTCAGAGTATCTCAGGTATCAATGACTTAAGGTACACATGTCCTTGAGAAACATGATATTGTGACCTTGAAGATCTTTATCAAAGAAAGACCATGACAAGGGATTGGCCACTGAATTAATTTCTATTTTTCATTATCCTCAGGTAACTAAAGAATGGATTTCTCCATTTCACATACTGAATTACTTGACTAATGTGAATAGATCAGGCAGATATGGAATATATATCACAGAAGTTATCCTAGAATGCATTATGTAGTTGTCAGAATGGAAATTAGGGAAAATGACATAAAAATAATTTTGAAAGGGTAAGGTAAGTAAATATTGGTGAGATCCATAGGTTGATTATCATGGCAGAGTTGTAATTGTATGTTCTCCATAATAAACATATAGGAGTAATCACTAATTAGCAAAACTACCTGGAATAATCAGCAGTTGGCAAAATAATTAGGTAAGTTCTAATTTACAAGTCAGTACTTGACACAGAAAATGAGAATAAGGGGAAAAAATTGCCAGAAGCAAAAGACAGACAAGAATCAGAAAGGCATGAATTTCATAGTACATAGAACAGGGTAGATGGTTTAAAATCCAAAAAGAAATTTCTCAAAAATGTAAATGAGTTTTAGCATATTGGTCCTGTTCTATCACCTATGAAGAATTCACCAAGTCTACGGGGCCCCCTTCAAGCCACAATTAATCCCAAGGCTACCCACAGGCAATAGGTGCTATAAAATAGGGCAGAGATCAAATAATCTGCATTAGAGAATCAGAGCTCACGCAACTGATGCTTAAAAATGCGTTTTCCCACACCTGACTTATCCCAATATAAGTTCTCTCTTTAACTTACTGCAGCTGATTTCACTGTTCAGTCTGACAGAGCAGTGGCTCCTACCCTCCTTTGAGTGATCTTGGACCTCCTGAGCTCAATGTTCAGCTCTCCCCTCCCTTTCATACTTCTCTCTAGGTAACAAGACATGATTTTATTTAAGACAGGGACTCCTTTGAAGGTGCTTCATAAATGTTCAGATTGACTAAATTTATTCATTCATGTATATAGAACATTCCTTCTGCATGTTTAAGCTCATGGAATTTTATTTTTCTTCTTCCATGTAAAGAGGGATATAATTGAATCTATCCAGGTTGTTGTGAGGATTATTTGAGATAAAATAAAGCACTTGACACAGGGTAAACATGAGGAAGGTTTGCAATCACAATTATTATCACTACAACTAGCCAATCAAATGGGTAGTATAGGGAAAATGGAGTTACTCAGGCTTATTTTCCACTTTCCCACTGCTGGCTTCTATGGCAATCCCCTGAGGCCTGGCCCACCTAGGTTTCATTGGCCCCATGTGATAAAATGTGGGTGCAAGAAGCACTTGGGAGCGAGAGCACAGGGCATGCACAGAGCATAGGCCAAGCACAGACACCAAGGGTGTAGAAGTATGAACACAGGGCACACTCACCTATGATTATAGATACCCAGGACAAGAAGCCAAAGAGCACAGAACATGCATATCTGTAAGTATGGATACCTGGGCTGAGACAGAGAAAGTACAAGAGCAAGAGAAAAAAGCCATTAGCAAGGAGATTCCTGGGCTGATCTCAGCCCAATGACAGGCTGGGTGGCTCTGTTGCTGCCAGCATCCCTGCTCATTAGTCTGCCTGTATGTGGTCCCCTATATCAGCATTAAAAGCCTGTCATATCTACCAAGGCCACCAAGATCCTTTATCTATTTGCCCAAATCAACAATGAACCTTCCTACCTGTGCCTGGTAGGTCATTACAGGTAGTACATCCCCAAATCCAGCCCCCTACCTCCATCTCTCTAGATTTTCATTTCTAACCCTCAAGTATCTCCCACACAAGCCAGAAAGTAGAACTGCAGGATCTAAGAGATGGAGAGATGGCCTATGAATGAGGAGGGCCGATTCTCAGTTTCTGTAGTAAGAAAGCATTTTAATCATTGAAGTAGAATTTTGTTTGCTAGACTTTTTCTTTTGGGCCAGTAGCTCAGAGGGTTGACATAGTGACTGTGAGTGTGAGAAACAGTCACCACGTGCCCTGCCAGACAGAAGTGGTAATTAAGGACACCTGGCTCAGGTGGAGGCAGCAATATGTGCAGAGGAAAACAGCTGATTCCAGCAGGCAGCCCCGATGTTGCTAACACAAGCTCAGGCCTAGTTGAACTATTCCTATAGCTATTCCTGTAATATGCCCAATGTCCCTTCCCACTTTCTGTTGCCCTGTGCTCCAACTGTTATTTTCATCTGAATTTTTGGTTGCAACTGTGTGTGAGACTGGTGTAAGAGGAGATTAAGAGAAGAACTCTCACTTGGCAAAATTCATTTCTGTGGGGCTGACAACTGATATACAAGGCACCAAGTTTCTTTCCACTCTGGCTCAGAGTTTCATACAGGATTTTGGCATGAGAGCCCCACTCCTGAAGCTGCTAGTGATTGTCTTACTTGTCTTGGTTATGATTAAGCCACATCTGCTTACTTTTCCTGTTGGATCGAAACCCCTGCTTAACTAGAATGACTCACTAGTTCTATCACAGGCTACGCAGGCAAAAATTCAAAATATTTCCTTGTAACAGCCTATCGTATCAAGCCAAATAATTGAGCATGAATAATCTAATTAATGGGCAAGCCAAGAAAAGTTGTTAATCAAATGAATGGGCCTAGAAAAAGAAAGTGTAACCAATTTAAGTGATTTAGACATTGACCAGATAAAGAAAATTTTGTATTGTGGTTACTATGAAATTTATAATTGAATATCGGTATAATTACCTAGGAATTCAATTTTTACTTGGTGGAGCTATTGGTACTTAGAGATGTCACTGAAAAAAACAGAAATCTATTAATGTAAGAAAACATGTGAGGAAGGAGATACATTTCTTGCTGTTGAAGCAAGGTGGAATTCTAGGAGTGTAGCAAAAAGAGTGACCTTCAGCTAGCCTTTTTGGCTCACTGAGGAGTTCTTAAGTGTGAAAATAACTTCTGCATCTCCTTCTAAATACGTTCATATTGAGAATGAGTTGTCTCTGAGTGGAGAAAGAGTTTAAAGTCTCAGGTCTCTGATAGAGAACGCTTTCTCCCATCTTGAGAGCTTAACCCTAGGAGCAGGATGTTATAACCCTGTTCCTCATAAAACATAAGCTCAAAATGTAGTGTGAGCTGGGTTTGAACAGTCCCTCACATCCCTCCCCATCCAAGGATTTAGTTTAAAATCGAGTCCAAATTATATCTTTAGCAATTGTAGGAAATGGAAGGGAGAAAGGCTATTTGACCTGATCCTTTGAGTGAGATAGAAACAAATCTCTTCTTTCAAACTGCATTAACTTGTGTCAAGTACCCAGAATCCGTTTAATAAATTGCTTCATTCTAGTGACCAGAAAGAGTTAAGATATCTCTAAATGGCAAATAGTTCTCGACCTTCTGGGCAGCAGATGTAAGATGGGTTATTAAGAGAAATATAAAGTACAAGAGTTAATAGAAAAGTGAGGGGTGCTATCTAAGACACATCAGCAATGAATACCACCGAACAAAATGTACTTATTAAAACAATAATGGACAAAGGTAACTAACTACACAAAGAGACCTAAAACATAGCACAAGTATGAGAGGAATTTCTGAAAAAGCAGTGCTAAGATGTAAAGAACTCTAACAAAATCTTTAAGTGCATTTGTATTAAAATGTTTTAGAGAAGAGGAGACCAACAGGCTATTCTTGTCTTAGAAAGAGTGGAAAAAAAAAAAGGTCACAATGATCAATGCTGTGGACATGGCCTAGATATTTGGTGATCTTGCACCTTCTTATATTTTGAAATAATGAACATTAATGACATTTGATATTACTTTGTGAACAGGAACACAGAACTGGGCACTGGGATTTCAAAGTAGCTAAGTGATAGGTTCAAACAGCCCTTGACAAGAAACATGTAGGTGTTTCCAAGTGCTCCATTATACATACATACATAAATATATATATAGAGAGAGAGATACATACACACTGTGTGACAGTGTGTCAAATTATCTTTAAAGCTAACTGAATTCTTGCAGTCTGAAGAAACAGAGACACCTCAGCCCCTTATAAGAATCAGCATAAACTAGACTGTAGAAAAGACCAAGGAGATAAAGGAGATAGCTGAATAACCTGTGATACGTGCAGATTCATTTAATGCTAAGATCTATCTTTCAGTGTGATTTACCCTGCATTTTCTGAAAATACATAATCCATATGAAAAGATGTGATTTGCTATTGTGTATGTACCATCCTGAACATATGGAGGAGAGGCCCTCATGTAATAGCCAGCCCCCCCCCCCTTTTCCACCACTGTTTTAATGCTATATATACTGAAACTAGTCTTTGCTTAGGTTCGGAACCTCTTATTAGGATGATCTCCCTAGACATCTGTTTCTTGTTCAGTTGCCTTTCAGTAAATGTTTTCCTTTACCTAGTATCCCAGGTTCCTCATTCTAGTCACAACTTCAAGATAGTCAAAGTTTCTGGATTTGGGATTCAGCATTTTTATAAATTATACAGATGCCCCTGCACATTCAGCCTGGAAAAGGGTACTGGCTACCAGTTGGTGAAGTTGCAGGGAGTTAGGAGAGACATGGAAGGAAACACATCAAGTGAGACATATAGAAATACATCAAAGAAACATAGGTGAAGATACAACTGGGAAGTTGATTCTGGTTCTTGGCAGTACAGTGCAGCTGTTACCCTGACTTCAAGTTGGGTTAAGTGTTACGTTTTGAATTTTCTCTCTCTTCTTCTACCCAGCTTCCTGAGACCTTAAACACTTGTGTGTGTGTGTTTCCAGACCAGGAAGTACTTTATAATTGTGGCATTCGAATCTCAGTATCCCTGCTTTAGGATGAGCCTTTTTTGGCAGGGCACTTCCCATAAGGGGATGTATGATTTTCAGTTAAATTAGTAATGTACTTTCTTTTCTCTATGCACACCAATTCTATGAAAAATCTTTCACATTAAGAGTCTGCAGAGTCTGCTTCTTTTGCCTTTAAGCACACAGCTGACAGGTCCCCTTTTAGAACAGGCAGTTCTTAATAGTTTGGGGTATGTGGGTACCTTTCAGTCTTATACTAGCAAAACAGACTTCAAATATTTGGATTTTCACCATCCTCAGCCATCAGCAGGAAAAAATCTATTGGCCCAATATTAACTGAATGATACTATTTGAAGAACTTCTAAAGGCATGGTGTAATGTGCAAAATTCTTAATCAAAAGTATAGCTTTACTTCTGGTGAAACTATCCAAATAAAAATACAAGTCGTTTTTTCCATTGGAAGTGTATTTTCCTTGAATATCATTGCTGACAACTTTTAAAATTTAAGTGTAATTACCTTTTAAACATATTTAAAATATTAATCTTCCCTAAACATGGAACCTACATTCAAATTTGAAATGAAGATCTTCCATAGTTATGATGATTATTATTGTCATTGTTATTATTTATTAGCATTAGTTTGCTGAACATGAACAAGACAATACCATGCATTTCTACCCAAGTGATTAGTGATAAATTCATTCTAAATTATATAATTTTAAGGAACTACAATATAGAGGACTATATTAAATCTTTTTTTTTAAGTATATAAGATATTGTTAATTGTTAACACATATATGTTAACCAGTAAATATATTCATGTTCTTTAATATGGTTTTACAAACTTTTGGGGACCATTTTATTTACTTAAGCAAGTCTCAGAAAATGTGTTCACACTAGCCCTGTAAACTGTCACCATGTTGTATGGGAATATTAGTGAAGTATTCCACTGTGGTGCTGCTTTGAGCTCTATAGTAAATACTGTGGATCATTTAAGTGTTTTTATATATTTCACAGATTTGTACATTTTTATGTGGCTATACATATTTATAAGTTTTTAAAAGAATCATTTTGTTTATGTGTACAGTTCAAGTTTATTGAAATATATATTTATGAAAGTTTTAAACCACATTATAGCTTATATGAATACTCATTTAGTTATTTAGCCCCAAACTCATGGAAATTTTTTTTGCCACAAATGATTATACATTTCATTTATGATAAATGCTTTGCAAAGTTCAGGTTTTTTTTTTTATTGTATCTTTTTAAATAACAATAGTAAGGATTGCTAGATGATAATTTATATTTTGTATTTTAGAAATCATTTGGGAACATGCTAATAAAAGTACATTGGCTAATTTCTAATCAGAAATAACTCAAAGTTACTAGAAAATAGGAAATTTTAAGATATCTGTCTATTCTTTGAACTGTAAGTAGAATGCTGAGCTTCATTCTTTTACATAAATATTTATTCTGTGCCTACTTTCTATAGGTAACTGCTAGGGAAAAAATGGTGATTCAAATATAAGAAAGATATTCACCATTCTTCAGTTGTTTACATTTAAATATTAAAATAGCCTACTAATGTGATTCATATCTTTATTACATTATAACACATGTTAAGTTATGATACTATAAACACTTTATTATTTGAAAATATGTCATTATGACTTGGCAGGGTCTCCAGGAATGTGCTACTTCAGTTACTATTCATGTTTTCTTCATTGCCAAACATTTTAATGAGTTCTTATAACTCATTAATTTCATTGCCTCACCAACCATTTACAAGTCACCCTACTCTTATCTGGATTCCACTTAGCACTTCATCAAAACAACTAAAGCTTCAGTTTCCAAGAACCTACAGGTTACTAAACACTACTGACCATCTGCTACTTTCTTTGCATATTACCAGCATTTGATACATTTTTTCCTACTTGAAAGATTACTTCTTGGATTCCAACAGGCCACTGATCCCAGATACCCTCTTCTCTTTGTATGTTAATACCGTCTCTTTTGCATTTTTTATTCCAGCCTCTCAGTAGCTAAAGTAGCTAGGAGCAACTCTTAACTCAGCTCCCATAATTACCACCCTACAGTTGTTTATCTTGTATTTTTGAAAATGACATGGTCACCTATCTTATTGCTTCACTCAGAAATCTGCAAGCCTTGCTAATCTTAACTCACTCTCCCTCACATTTATGATTCTTCTTCAAATCATGAATATCTGTAAATTTATCACCACTTTTTCTCCATCTTCAGCATCACCATCTAAATAATGTTACCATTATCATTTACTGTAGGACTGTACCATGTGGCCTTCACATATCTGTTCTGCCCCTTTTCCAATTTTAGTCATTTTCCCAGTTTTCTAAAAATATGTCAACTACTTGTATTC
>NW_004567109.1:47941740-47956426 GCF_000260355.1 Condylura cristata | reverse complement strand
CACCACCACCATTTCCACAGGGAATTAAAACTCTCCAGTTACTGTCTGGTAACTTCAGCAAATTTAAGAGGAAAACATGGGGAACATTTTTCACAACATTTAGGCAAGACCACCCACTGTCAATTTCATCACTTATGTGTTTCTGAAAATCCTAATGACTGTGCCTTGTAAAGCAAATTGAAAATTTAAAGAGTACAAATATTTACTTGCTATGAGATGCTGTTAAAAAATGACCATAAAATTCACTTTGAAACAAATAAAATACATTCACAGAAATATCCTCAACTGCAAGATACCAAGTTTTTAACATTGTTTTTGAGGTTGTAAATATTCTAGATAATTCCAAAATTAGAAAGCTTTTTTTAAATATATGTGCAATTTTCATGAAAAGGGATTTCCTTAATTTTTAAACAAAAAAATAATTATCAAATTAATAGTGAACATTACAAAGTATATCTTGAATACAGAATATATGATTGCTTAGTAAGATAATTATAAAACAAATCCTTTAATAACTTTCATCTGTATCAGGAATAACTATTAGTAAATTATAGCTTATACTTATTTTTTACTTTTCCCTGAGTTTAAAAACTAAAGGATATATATTTCCAACTTGAAATTTATATAGTTATAGAGATAATTTACTAAAAAATAATTAAAAGAGAACTCTGAATACTGATTTTTTTTTAAAGATTTATTTACTTATGCATACAGAACTGGGGTACAGGCTAGAGGTGGGCAGTGAGAGGATTCACCAGAGAAAGAGTGGGGAACAGAACAGGCTAACTGATAAGTACACTGCTGAGGGGAGCAGCGGGCTGTCTCGCCTTGTGTTCACCTCCCAGGTGAGAATTGAACTGATGCTGCAGTGGCTTTAGCTTCAGTGGCTTTAGCTTCTTAGTGCTGTGTTTTAACCCACCATGCCACCATGGAAGGCCCACTGAATGATTCTTAAAGGTGTGTTTGTGCAAACAAATTCCTAGCCATATATCAGCTTCTGTGCCTTTAGATGTATCTTTAAGAGTTTGAGTTATCTGAAATCTGGTGATTCAGATCTCTGGGAAGCCAACAAAGAGATACAAGAAATTAACCTGGATAAGCAAACAGATTTATTTCCCTATTTTAAAGTTATTTGAATGCATCATCTGAGCCTAAAGGGCTTCTAGCAAGATAAGCACATATCACCCTTTAAACTCACATATTCATGTAAAATGCAATCCTTAAAAGTCATTTGATACTGGTAACAAACACCAAGAGAATTTTTTTTTTTTAACACCAAGAGAATTTTAAATTGAAAACACAGAAAAGACCAACTACCCCATAAATGCAACAATAATCTGTGACTAGGACTGCTCTACACTGCTTGGGCCACCGGAATAAAGAAACACTTCACAGCCCAGATGTCTTGGCATTCCTTTATTTCCTGCATAATCTTTCTTCACTCTTTACTTGGGAAGAAGCGCTTATTAGAGTATTCTTTAAAGTACTGACTACTGATCTTCCATGGTGGTGTCACATGGTAATAAAGGGCTTTTTTTTTTTTGGAAATAACCTTGTGGTTCAGTCTGGCTTTTTGAAAGTGACAGATTAGACCTGGTTAGGTGGTTAACATGAAGATGTAGGTATACTGATATGTCTCCATAGTCTGCTTTTTAAGGTAAAAGATTAGAAAGGTATTTAAAAGGGGAAGCACAAAAGTAGAACAAAGAAGTGATGGTTGATTGGATGTTGGTACACTGGTCACACAGAGGCATCTGTACACTTTGTGATATATTCAGCAAGCAGCAGTTCAGCTGCCCTCTGGGCAGAGATTATAGTACACTGATGAGGTCAGAGGGAATTTCAGGTCATTTAGATAAGAATTGCACATACCCTGTGGTTATCCCTGTTACGGTAGTAGGTTGTTCAACCAGATAAAGGTGGTTGATACATGTTAGGGGGAGAAGTTGCACTATTGTTTTTAAAGTAAATCAGTAAGACCTTTTGACTGCCTTGTTAGAGTAAATCAGTCAAACTGTTGACTCCTTAACCATTTGCTTCCTGGATCTCTGAAGGCCTGCTTTGGTCATAAAATCCAGATCAAGAAATAGAACTTTGCCAGTCAATCCAGAAATCCCTATCATGTATCCATTTCCAGTAACAGTCTAAATGAATCCTCTATCCTGCTAAGTAGCCATCACAGTAATCTTTCTAGTAATGACTTCTTTATATGAATTTATGACTTTATTACTGAGATTCCCTTGCTTGAACACTACAGCTTAATCTTTGTCACTAAAAAAATAATGTGTTTCAGATCTGTTTCATTCTACAAGTCCCTCTACTTTCCTTTTTCGTTCATACAAGAACAAGCTATTTATCCATTGATGGGCCCATTTGATGGTCATTTAACCTCAATGTTACTGATTGCTTACTCTTTGCTCTCTCACCTTGGTTCTATGCTTTCATCATCTCCTGCAAATTAGTAATTAAAACAAAGAGATAATAAGTTTTGTTTCTAATCCTGTATCAAGAAGGACTGCATTATTTCAACAGGAAGCACATAATGCTCACTTGCCTCATTTTTTGTGATATATTCAGCTGAAGATGGATAATACGTAGATCCATTATTTTATTGGGGTTTGCAAAATAGTGATATTTTAATGCTATAATTCTTTTTTAAATTATTAGCAGAAATCTCTTATAAGCAGATATATCCTTCATTTGCTATCTGCTTACTCAGGACACAACTGATAAAAGAAAGGTAAGATAAAGTTAGAATTTTTACTGTAATTACTGGTTTTCAAGCTAATGATATAGTTCCTTATCAATCTCTACTTTGACTTATGAACTCATGAATTTAAACACATTTGATGTATCTCTATACATTGCAATTGTTATCATCATGAAGTTCAAATTTTCCTATTATGGGCCATTGGAGCCTAAAGTTGCTGTTAGTTCATTTGATATCACCTTAAAAGCATTCAAAAGTTTCCTTTTTGTGTGCTATCACAAAATTTCCCAGGGTTACTTTGTATATTTTCTGTCTCAGAACTTGAATCAATGATTTTTCCAAAAGCTTTATTCACTTCTAGTGGACATGTTATTTAAAATTCACAGCCTGGGCATAGGAATGCTCCATGCTACTGGGTTGGTCATTGTTGTCTGAATCTTTTAACTAAGCACAGCTAGGGTTGATAGATTGCCAGGATGAAATACCTCGTTGAGTTCAAGCTGACACTTCCATTTCAAATAGTGTTTTATGCAATCTCTTAATATATCTGTGCTTCTTTTCTCTTACAGATGGTTTCCAAGGACTTATTTATGATTACAATATAAATATTAGAAATGCTGCAAACTTTATAATATCACAAAATTACTTGTTTCATTTCATATTTTCATGGTCTCGAAATAATAGAACAACAAGTATGCTTACTAGAAATAATACAAAAACTTATTATTACAAAATAAATGGGGTGGCTACCCTCCCTATTTTCACTCCCTATTCTTTTTTTTTTTTTAAAGTTTTTTTTATTTATCCATACAGAACGGGAGTACAGGTCAGAGATGTGGAAGGTGAGAGGATTCACCAGGGACAGAGTGGGGAGCAGAACAGGCAGATCGACGAAGTACACTGCTGAGGGGAGCAGCGGGCGGGTCAGGAGAGGTCTGCCACGCCATGTGGATCTCCTCCAGGGCAGGCGGGGATTGAACTCATGCGGAAGTGGCTTAGGCTTCTTAGTGCAGTGCTTTAACCCGCTGCGCCACCAGGGAGGGCCCCTCTCCTCATTCATATTCTACAGGAACTGGTTAATTAATGATGTCTTTCTTTCTATGTCTACAGTCATTTTACTTTTATGAGTATTATTCTCTAGTATATTTCTTGGAGGGAAACAAACTATTCTGAATTCTTGTATGTTAACCATAGTTTATTTCTTTAAATCTGAAAGAAACTAAATTACTGGTACATTCCTTGACATTTTTAAATGCACTACTATTTATTCCCTTCTCACATAATATAGTGCTAATTTTCTTTGCTATGTAGTCATGTATAAATGTTTTTTTGTTCTTCATGACTAAAGGTCTTTTTTTTTTTCCCCCTTATGGTTATAATATTACCAGATGTCTTGATTTTCTTATTTCTATGTCAATATTTTCAGGTCTTGGTGAGATCTTTTTAGTTTCAGAAAAGCCTTTTTAATGCAGTTTTTGTAAATTCTTTAACTCCCTTTGATTTTGTTTTCTTTTGTAGAAACTGCTTGGATCTTCTTTGTCTGTCTTTAACTTGTCACTTACTTTCAAACCTGTGCAATTCTTTCTTTACTTCCATTCCTTTTAAAAATTTTTACCTGACATCTATATCATAAAAATAATCTCTGTTGTTTATTCCATTTGTTTTTCTTTCCAATTTGATCTTCATTGCCAAAAGATTTTTAAAATTATTTCCTGAATAATGTCACCTTGCTTCTGATTTTTTACAAGGATAATTAATATACATGCCTTTACATACTCATGTCTTCAATACCCATTATGATTTCAATTGTGTCTGACCAAAAGACATTTTGAAACTATAATCTTTGATATGGTGAAGTAGTATTTTTGCAGAGTATAATAAAGTTAAAGTAAGGTCTCACTGAATTAAGAGGACTGTGAATCCCATCACAGTCCCATAAGGACAGCCAAAATTGGACATAAAAATAAAGAGAATGCATGTGATGATTCAGAGACACATAGGGAAAAATATATATACATGTAAAAAAAATTGAGGACAAGATTATAGTAACATGTCAAAAATAGCCAAAGTCCACAACTATGAAAATGCAAGGGGGGATTCTCTCCTAGAACCTTCAGAAGGATAATGGGCCTACTTATGACTTAGTGTTTTGGACTTCAACTCATTACTTCTTTGAGAGTAAATTCATGATTTGTTTTTTAAGCCATCTGTGTGTGGTAGTTCATAGTGGGATACCTACTAAGTTAGAGTTTTGAACTGTTTTGTGAGAATATCTTCAGGGAGTTGGTCCATTGTTACAGTGATTTACTCTTTTTTGTTTTTTTTTTCTTATTTACTTTTCCTAAACTTCTAGAGCAAGGTAGTTTTCAGAAATATATTTTTTTCTTCTTTTTGGTCAATTTTGCACTCCTGTTGAATTTGAATCAACTATATAGGATAGATTTTTCTGCCCCAGGATTTTCTGAATTCGCTTCATACATTTTGTTCTAGACATCTCCTTTTCTTCATCTTTGTTGTCTATATAGTCCTTAATTTTGCATCCTCCTCCATTTCTCCTTAGTTGGGGCTCTGACATATAAAGGAAAATGTCACATAGGCCCGTGAATGCAGCATTGCTAAATACTATTAGCTATGTTGGATCTGTTTTTGTTTTTTTTTTTTTTAAGTCAGCTGATACCTGACACTTTCTTCATTTACCTCCTAAGTAGACACTTATAATATAGATGCCATGCAGTAGTGATGCCTTTTCCATGTACTCTTCTATACTGGGACTCATTGGGAGATACTGTCATCTAGTTTTACTGTAAATGTCCTTGGACATTGGCTTTAAAATCTAGTTGCTTACATGCTAGGATTCAAAGAGATTAAGACATACTGCCAATTGTTATCACCCTAGAATCTGTACTTAGTATCTTTTTCAAGTCACTAAGACAATTTGATTGACTCCTTCCTATATGTTAGTCACTTGGTTAAGCACACTCTTTAAATTGTTTGATTTAGTACTCATAGCAGACTTATGGAGCCAGTATCATCACTAGCTACATTTTAAAGACAATTTTACAAATATGCAGAAGTGATTATCTTGCCAAATTCTAATAGTTACAGTTATCTAAAACTAAATTCTAACTTAAAAGATAAAATTCCAAAATTTAGACTCTTAGCAAATATACTATGCTTTCGGAAATAAATAAAAAGATAAAACTCTGAATTGAAAGTAATGAAAAATCAGAAAACTGGCCAAAATAAGATATCTGTGTGAATGCATACTACTGGAACAAACTTACTGATATGAAGGAGATAAGACATTGAGCATAAGAGTGCAATTAAGGAAGAGAAGGATGTTCACTTACTACTTTTATCAGACAAGCCTGGTCCGAGGTTTACAAGAAGTTACAACTATTTCTAAAACAGTTGAACTGACTATCGAAGAGTCACTGTGTTCTGTGTTAAACAAGGAAAGGTAATTCATCTGGCCTATTTCCTCCCCTCAGAGATGTTTCAATTTATATATAGATAAGATGTGTTCATGAATAATTTAAGATAGTAAATATTAAAAAGCATTCATTGCTGCAAATAATAAAAGCTTTAGGAGTTTAGAAGGGCAAAACACATGTGACTAGAGTAGTAATGGATATGTCTGTCAAAGCTCAGAGGTTAAAGGACATCATAAAAGAAAATGAGAATTGGAGAAGTGATAAGAAGAACAGGTACATCTCAGGTAATCGTGAGATGGTGTCTTTAGGACAAAAAAAAAAAAAGTCCTATGACTTGCTAAGTGTTTTCCCGGTTTCAGATTAGGAAGCAGAATTCTAAAACAAGGGAGAAAAGATAAGGCCATTACTTACATTTAGGAGTGGAGGCATAGATGGGAATGGTGGGGAGAAAGGCAGAATGTTTAGTTTGAAACTATGGACAATAGCTTCCCACTGAATGGGAGGGTAGAAGCCAAGGGTGCATAGAAGCTCCTGAAGGTATGGTATAGATTCATTCATTAAGCTGTTTACATAGGCATCAGTATTGTATAAAGAAATGCATTTGATTTCCAGACAGAATAACCCATGTCAGTCTTGAAGCTATCCCATAATACAAGGTATTCTAAGATCCTGTAGCAAACCATTCTGAATGTCTGTCACCACTCACATTTGATACCAAGGTGCCCTTGGAATTAGTCTTAGACATATATTAATTGGGGTCAATATCATATAAGGTGATATTGAAGTCACCTTAATTATATTGACACAAAGTTTCATTTTAATGCTAATAAACATTATTCTACTGTCACAAACTTCAAAAAATTATAAAAGATTGAAGTTACTGAAAGATGAACTATATCAGATTCAGGTAGTTAATAACCCTGGACCCCATTTTAATATCATATTACACAGGAACAATTCCACTAGGCAAAAAAGTCATCATGTTGCCTTCAAGTGAAGCCAAAAAGGGAAAGAATGACTGTTTTTCTATTATTTTAGCTGGAAGAGTAAGATATTTTGACTATAAATAACAACTGCAGAAAATTATGTCATCACTCTAAGAATCGTTCAGTCTCTGAAAAGTTGAAATGTATCCTTTTTTTCAAAAATATACTTTAAAGTTTACTCCATTTCAAAATACATTTGTATAGTTTTAACACTATTCATTTTTATAGTTTGGCATAGTCCATCTTGTATATTTGCTATAATGGATATGCAATATGTATATATATGTGCACATTTTATATAGCCAATAATCATAATTAAAGCAAGTGTGTGGAATACTCAGAACCTTAGATTTGATTTATATTTAATAACTGAGAAAAAATAAAATGTCAATCATGTTTTTTAGCTGTATGCTATAATTCCAATCAAAAGAGATTGCCTTTTCACAATTTGATTTTAGGAAAATGCTAGATCAATGTTATTGACTTAAGAGATTCATTCATTATTTATTTTAAACTTTGTTTATTACCCAAGTTTCATATAGAGACTAATTATTTAGATGGGAACTGCAACTGTCTAAATTAATATTAGGAAAATTGAGTGTTTACCCTGAGGCAGCAAAATTGGACTTTGTCAGGAAGCTGATCTGAGGCAGTTGTGATACAAATGTTTAAAATTACCCATTAAAGGGAAAGACTCTGCAGCCATTACTTTCCATTAGAGTATAATTAAATACAATTAATAAAAGCTGTATTGTCTTTTAAGTTCCAAATTTTCTATTTGCAGAAAATAGGTTTGTGAATGGCAGCTGTCAGGAGGACTTCAGTTACTGACAGGAAGCAGTTAAAACTTTCCAATGTTGTAGACTTGTATAAATAGTACTTTTTACTGTATGCTACCTTTAACTAAAGTGGAGGGTTCTGTGACCAAAGCCAGTGACAACTCAACCAAGATGCAGCTTTAAAGCAGAATTAAACAAAGACTTTTAACAAAATAGTCATATTAAGAACAAACTCTCTTTTCATTCATGAAAGCAAGCTCTCAGTACTGCTAAAGCAGTATCAACAGAGGATTGACACCAGTCCCTTTGAAAATTAGCTTAGAGGGCTGCTGGGTCACCTAAGGATAATCACTCAACATTTTTGACAGCAGCACTCATTAGTAAACTTTTCCTATTATTATGATGACATCTACTAATTTATTTGATGACTAAAAAAAAATCTTCCTATTCAAAGCCAGAGAAGAGATGGGTGGCCCACAACCGAGAATAACACAGTGTGCAGGTTTAGTGGAGCTGGCTAATATTGCTAATAATTTTGTGCTCATTCTTTTATTCCTTGTAAAAATGTGAATTTTTTGGTGTATTCTATATGCATTTAGTATTGATCACAGCATACAGTATATATTAAACATATGTAATACATGCTAGGTCTCTTCCTTTATTGTCTTCAAAACAGTCAAATGGACACATATTTCCCTATGAATGTTTGATTTCATGTTGTGTGTCTTATAGGTGCTACATGAATAGATTTCCCATCGTATCACACACAGTCATATAATTGAGAGGGAATAAAAGGTGGAGGATGAGATAAATTATAGAATCAAATATGCAAGTATTTATTTATAAGAGGCTGATAATAGAATTTAAATATTACTTATATTTACTTAAAGCAAATAGGCTTTCTCCTTTGTCTCCCTCCTTTTATACCTTCTATTTCCTTCTTTTGGTAAGATTGAGTAGATTGATTTCACTAAATTTTGTGTGAAATTTTATCTTATTAACAAGTCATCTGTTGTTTCATAATTATTTCTTTTGATTTGTAGAACTAAAATGCAAAATAAAACGTGCAATAAATAAATGTCAACATAATCTAGAAAGAAAGCTATATTGCAATTGATGTACATTCAGAAAGATCTTTTTACTTTATGTCAGAAAAAAATATTTTAAATCAGTTAATTTGAACACATAACTAATCATTGAATCTCTTCTTATGCATTTGGGATACCCTAATTTCACACCACATAGAAGGATATACATAGCCAAAGGTATAACTAGATTGGAGACAGATGAGCTATATATTTTTTTACATACACTTAAACTATATTCTATTTCTTAGGGGGTTTGTAGTCTTTGCCAAGTGATTGTATCAAAGAGTTGCTCAAGCATAATACACACTCAAGCCTTTTCTCACACTGTAGTTTTCTTACATATTCTTTCCCCGGTTACTCTTACTGCCCCAGCTGATCCTGTATCCCCTTTTCTGTACATATAAGATTATTACTATGTGAAAATCCAAATATACATAGAGAAAAACTATCTAAAATGTTTCTAAAGTCAGTATTCTAAAAACCATATAAAGCATATCATTATGGAACCATTCTCTCTCTACAGCACTCAAACATCTAAAATTTTATTTATTCCTCTTTTCAAAGAGTTTCCTTGAATGGGTTTCCTACAATTTAAAAGCGCACAGTCTATGTTTTGGAAAATTCTGCCTTCAATTTCCTAACGTGCTTGCCATTCCCTCTAGGGATGAACTGTAAATTCAATAAGGGCATAAAAATTTTAATGTCCTATTTAGTATAAAATTCTAGTACCACAGGTGCCAGGTGTAGAGGATCACCAATATCCATGCATTAAGGTTCACTGCACACATTCCATACTTAGACAAAAACATCTCTGTTGGTATTTCTTGCATTGTCTGGTAACTGCCAAGAGGCTTTGTAAAACACAACAATATGATTTCAATCTGACATGAAGATTTTCAACCTGGGACTGTGACTAATATAGGAAGATTGCACAATATCTTCTTGCCTTGCAAATTATTTTAGTACTCAATCCCAAGTCTAAAAACACTCTGAATGAGTGAACATTTGTAGTAAAAGATAGTGATAGAACAAGAGGGTGATCTTCTCTTAAGAAATCTATTTTGGGGTCTCCCTGGTGGCATAGGGCATGTTTCAGTGCTATCATGCTATCATTGCTATGGCCTGAGTTTGACTCAGCCAGGAAGGTGACTCACATATGGTGCAAGGGACTTCTCCTTCCTTGCCTGTTACTCCCCTCAGTAATGTATTTCAGTAGTTTTATCTGTTCTGCTCTGCATTCTCTCTCTCTGGTGAATCCTCTCACCTCTCGAACATCTAGCCTACACCCCAGTTCTGCTATACATAAATGAATAAATAAATCTTTTAAATAGAGAAGATTTACTCTTTACAAGGAATGGTATTGGGTACTGTGTCTACATTAAAGGAATAAACACAAAAAAATCAGCCTTTCTCTTTTACTTTATAAACAGATCACACAAACCCATAATCTTCAAAATTAAAGGTGTATATAATAATTGCTATGTGAACAATGAGGCAGTGAGTATGACGTTCAAAAAGATGTGTAGTCAAAATGTTCCTTAAAGTATAGGAAGTTGAATTCTTTTTTTATTTTTTTCATAAGATTTACTTATTTATGCCTATAAGATCTGGGGTACAGGCCAGAGGTGTAGGAGGCGAGAAGATTCACCTAAGACAGATTGGGGAATGGAACAGGCAGATGGACTGAAATGCATTGTTGAGGGGAGCAGTGGGTGAGTAAGTAGAGGTCTGCCACTCCAAGTGGGTCACCTTCCTGGCTGGGGATTGAACTCATACTGCAGTGGATCTCTATAGCTTCACAGTGCTGTGCTTTACCCTTGTACCACCATGGATGCCACAGAAGTTGGATTCTTAATGAAACTGATTATCAGTTACTCTAAATTTTAGTAATTGTTACCATTGGATATACTTTTAATACTGTTTTAACAAAATGATCAGTGAGTTAGAGAAAATAATATTTAAAAGTTTATAGCAATGATTATTAACAGGTTTTAACTCATCAGATATTTGAAATGATTTTCCAGCTTTGAACAACAGTTTCAACTGTCTTTATTAGTTTCTTTAAAATATGGGTGAACTTGGGAAAAAACAAGTAGGTTTATGATTTGCTAAAGATAAAGTAGAATTCAAGTAAAGGGACTTTGTTCTTCCAGCAGAAAATGATAGATTATTTGAGGGTTGAATGTTAACAAATAGCACATCTAATTAGGTATTTGCCTTCTTTGGAGTTCTAATGAAGAATTCTAATAAATGATTATAAGACATAAAGATTATAAAGGCATTTGGAAGGCAGCTTAATCAATGTGATTGGCCAATGCATTTGAAATTCATTCTCTACAAATAGTCTGCAGTAGCAATTAAAATGGCATCAGACATAAAAACAAATCCATAATTTTGAAATAAATACAAAGCATGCATTTTTTCTGAGAAACAGTAATGACTTCATTGAAAGACATTTCCTGGGTATTACTGACAGCTACCACATTATTGGACTCGGCTTTGCAAAAACCTAAGGTTTTCCCAAGAAAATCCCTGACATTGCCCTTCATGTTCATTGTTTTTACTCAATTAAATCTCTAATGGGGGAGGGGTAGCAGGAAGAAAATGAATCCCAAATGGCAAGAACACAATAGTATATAATATAGAGTTAATTTTCACTTCATGTAATTTTTTCCCTTTAGAGTCACAAAAAGGACACAATAGAAACTCCTTTCCTAATAATTCCCAGGTATGGGAAATTTAGTATCCTTCAGAAACTGATATGGTTAGCATTTAAAAGAGAAAATAATGTTGCCTAATGCTTCTAAAAGATCATCAGGAACTTCAGCTTTGTATTTCATAGTGGCTAAATCTTATTGAAGACATGTGTACTTCTGTATGTTGAAAATATGGTGGTGTCCTATCTTACATAATTCAAAATAGATTGCTAATTTACAATGTGAAATTGTGAGTTTTGCCAATGTATGCTTAATATTATATATATATATATATATGGCATATTCTTTTAAAAATGCATGCTTTGTTATCTATTTATGCACATGCCCTCAACATTAATCAACCTGTTCGGTAGGCCTTTGGTAAAATAAAATATGAAGTGAGCAACATGAAAAGACACCTATATGAAATGTTTCTTATTATTAAGGGACCTTTTCTCTGTTGTCAGTATGGTGGGTGTGAATTTTTTTTTTTATTATTACAGTTTTCATGATAGCTATTCATACTTGGTTATAGTGTTTAAGACTGCTAACGACATAGGAGAAATTAATTTAAAACTTTGTTCCAAAATTTATTAGCTGCATTATAATATATCCATATTATAGAGAAAATTTAACTATAGTCCAGAGAAGGGCTCCTAATCTGTCGCTGATACCATCTCAGCAATGATGGGTAGAGGAGCAGAGATCGTCAGGGAGGTTGTCAGTGGTAAAAATACAGATTTGAGTCATGATATAGGTCTGTAACTTGCTGCTGCCACCTTAGCTTCTACTGCTACTGCTGCCTTGTCTTCTTGGATGATTAATATTGAGAAAGCTACTTTTGAGCCCAAGGCCAGACACAGGCAATCTTCTCCCAAGGGTTTGTAGCTGAGTCTATAGCCCCAAGTGTTGCAGCTGCAAACATTACCGTTAACTTCTAGGCCTTCCAACCTGAGGGGATGGCTGCAGCTGGCCTGCTCCTGTTCCAGGACAACTCCGGTCTCCAGGCCTTCAGGCCTAGTGATTACAGGTCCTTTGGCACTGTAGTTGAAAGAGCCTGGGATAAGTATAATGACTAGTCATTTCTTTTGCTGATGGGAAGTCTTATTTCACCTTAAAACAGTTCTGCTTATAATCTAACACTTCCCTCATTCCAAATGTGGAGTAAGAGGAAAAGTAAAAAAAAAGACTATTGTTAACATTCTTTCACTGAATTTGTTTCTACCAAATCAACCATAATATTTGGGAAGCCTTTGATTACATTCTGAATGTTCCTTTTTACTCACTGCTTTGCATAAAGTGAAGGCTGGTTTTTATAAACTGACAAAATAGTTCTTTAATACCTAGAAGTAATTATTGGCTTGTTTATGCAGGAGTAAATGGTTAAATGTTTGATATATTTCCTTCTTGTTATGTATTGCTGCCTGTAAAAAACTAGAATGCCTTATTCACATTCTAACTTAACTTATTATTCTTTATCCACTCTCTTGTTTATTCTCAGTTTGCTGCTGTTCTCATAGTCTGGATCATGATACTAATAACCATTAATATCTTTGCAAGCAATTAGTCAGTCTTACAGTTTGCAAAGTTCTTCCACATACAGTTTCTTATGTGAATTTTATGACTGCAATGAGATGGGTGGTAATAATAGTATAGAGCAAGGAGTTTTATGTACATTTTAAAGCTGTAAAACTTGAAGTGTATATGACTTAGGTATTTGTCAAAGATCAGGAAAAAGGAAATCTGAAAGTCAAATCATCTGTTTTCCACTATTGATCCCACAGCATGTGGGCTGATTACACAAAATTGTTATTGATTCAAAAATACATGGGTCTTGAATCTGGTTCTGTCACTTAACTACTCGTATTCCTCAGGGTGACCTGCAGTGTATGTTTTTCCCCCTAAAACTAAAAGTAGAGAGCCAGGTAATTAAATATAGATGTAATTTAATAAAATATGAAACAAAATGAATTAATAGTGGAGTATAAGTAAATGCTAAGAATAGCTATCAGTTGTTGACTTGAATATTCTCTCATTGTACCTTTTTACCAAATACTATATTCAAATAAAAAGGTTTTGGCTGAGACATATGAAACAAAAAAAAAAAAATTGCAATAGGAAACTGTCAGGTATCATCAATGATTGCAGAAGTTTCTGTCTGACTCTTGTAGATTTGAACCTATTGTCATCTTCTATCATGAAAGCCTTCATGAATCTTTTGATTTTGTTTTTGTTTTGGATTACTATCTATTTTTATAAGTAAGCTATGTATGCAAACTTCAGAAAAATTCAAAGCTGAAACATAATATGCAGAGCAAAAACTAAGTCTCTTGATTGTCATTGTTTTCTAGTCATCTAGATTCTCTGCTATTGAATCAACTACTGTTAGAAGATACTTTCCAAAGATGCTTTATTCATTGATAATAAAATATACATTATCTATCATTTCTATACTTTCCAGCATACTTAAGTAGCACATACCTTTTAACACATGACCAAGAGGGTAAAAATACCAGATAGATATTTCCCACAGTGGATTCAGTAGTTGAAGTAAATTATGTTGATGCAGTGTCCTTAAAGAAGAGAGGAGGTCCTCCCTGGTGGGGCAATGGGGTAGGAGACAACACTGCAAGTGAGCCACAGCCACTTCAGTGTGTGTTCAATCCCCAGCCCTGGAGGTGATCCACATGGTGAGGCAGACCTCTCCTGACCAGCCTGCTGTCCCATCAGCAGTGTACTTCATCAGTCGGTCTGTTCTGCTCCCCAACTGCCTCTGGTGAATCCTCTCATCACCTCTGCCTGTACCTCAGTTCTGTATGTATAAATACATAAATCTTAAAAAAAAAAAAAAGATAGATGGGGGAAAGCTATACAGGCAAAACAACAAATGCAGTCGTTTGTTCCAGCCTGAGATGCTAGGTCCAAATCATTCTCAAAGCCTTTTAAAGGCAGGAATATAACAACACATACATATTATAGGTATATCTATAATG
>NW_004567109.1:47809502-47941610 GCF_000260355.1 Condylura cristata | reverse complement strand
TGTCATTAACCATACTAATTTGTTACAGATAGAAAGCATAAATGTTTTGAGTATATAAGTATTTTGTTACTTACTGAAAATTTTCTCAAGCGTTTCAGTAAGACCTACTTAACATTGTCATAATATTACCATCCAGTGTTTATCTTTTCTAAGCAGATGTTTTCCCACATGTAATATATCTGTTTTGCAATTTTTCTTATTTCTCTAAATCTTGGTAAACAATCTAAGTTTATTGTACTTGAGTTAGAGAACTGGGGTGGTTATTTCTCTTTCAACATATGCTATAGGCAGCCAAGATCTCACCCATTCTTTGTTCGAAAAGCAGAAAGTAGATTGGACCATGAAGCCTGGGTGGCTATTTAACCAAGTCTCTGCATATGAATAGTGCAATCCATTTGAAAGAGAGTATAAATTATAGTATAAAGTATAACTTTTAATATAAAAAAATTAAGTGTAAAAGGAACACACTAAACTTATTTCCTATCTCTAGCAGACATAGGATAGTACGACTACTGTATTGCCCAGCATCCAGTCCGCATTTTTTGATGGATCATTGGCAGAGACCCATATGTCACTGAAGTCAGGGATCACAAAGAAAGAAAAGGCGGTAAGAAAGTAGGAAAGGAGAGAAAAGGCTAACACCTTTTCTTTCATGTACATGCTCTGTCTCCCTTCCTGGGTAAAAAGTTTTTATCTGAGGGCTTCACATTAGGATTGTAACATTTAAGTTCAATTAAAAAGGTGCCCATAAAGCAGTAAACCAGTAGGTGTTGAAGACTAGTCCTCATGGATGGACAGACAGCACCTAGAAGATACAGGCCCAAGGTCCTCCAGCCCAGCAAGGCCCAGCTTACTGGGTACAATATTGGGGACTGATGAAAAAAGGAAATTACTGAGTAGTCCAAAAGGGGACTTTATTTTATTTTTTTTAAGGATTTATTGATCTATGTATACAGAACTGGGGTACAGGCCAGAGGTGCAGGGGCGGTGAGAGGATTCACAAGAGAATTGAAAGTCCTCTAGCTCAGACTTTCTTACTTATGGTTTGTGAGTTTAAATGATCATGAAATGTTAACGTGATGTAAATGTAATCAATCAGGAAGACTGTACTCCTTAAAATGTAAATACCATCAATTTAAAAATATCTACTTCTCAGCTATATGTTGTCCATATCATTCCCAACTCAACCTCAGAGTTTAGCATGGTCCTTTTCACATGGTCAGTATAAATATTTACTGCATGGGTATTGGAATTAGTAATAATTGAGGTAGTTATATATAAGAAAATGTCTATCTAGTAGAAGTCAAAATCTTGATGAGCAGACTGTGCCCAACAAGTGACTTGAAGTCAAATTGAGTCAGCATTTCTAGCTATTTCAAATCCAACCAAGTGCACCAATAGTAATGGAAAACTAAATTATCTGTTTCACTAAGTGAAAATCCTAACAGCAAATTAGACTTTGTGACCATACAGCAGTTCAGCATTTGTTTGCGTATGTGCATGTGCAGGAGTCTTTTTTTCCATTCTAATTGAATTTGTGCTACACAGCACTGGGCACCTAAACAATACCAATTACTATTTGTTGAATTAGAATGACAATTGCTTAAACCTACCTGTAATTACTGCTGCAAGCTGCATTTTGCCTACACTATCTTGGCAATGAGGCATCTGTTTCCTACTCTGTCACTTTCCCCCTAGGGCTTCAAAATGAAAGTTATAGAGGAAAACATGGGATCTTAATATATGTGGCTAGAACAAGAAGTAATCTGTGTGGGCTCTGAAACATATTTCTGCAATTTTATAAATGCCTGTAATTCAACAATAACCACCAAAACTGTAGTTTATTTCAGCTTGACTATAAATGAGCTTGTTTCCTACTAAATCATTCATGCCACTATTTTAGAGCTAGTTATTATCATAATGATGATCTTGCTCTGCAACAATTATATTAAACAAATTCCTGTTACTAATTAATATTTTTATATAAGACAAATTATTTCTTCTCTATCAAACTACCTTTTGGAAAAAAAAAAATTCAACACTGTTGCTTTGCATTGTTTTGTGTCTGTTTACTGCCCAGATTAGTGGATTCATTATTCATGACTTGATTACTACAGGAGAATTGTCAGCACAAAGTTCCTACATAATATGCTTCTGTCCCTCACACAGACATATTTTAAAATACAATACTGGGGGGGGGAGTTAAAAATGTCACAATGTAGCATCCTCCATTGACATAAAAGATTAACTGAAAAAAAAGTAAAGCTTAGTGTTGAGTTGGTGCTATAGTCTTTGTTTGACTTTACACTTGTTTATTTACGTAAATAAAATTTACCATCTCATTTGTGCATATTTGTTAATTACAATACAGAGAAAAGAATTTCTAATAGAAAATTTGTTTTATTCTTTAAAGAAAGGATTAACAGGTTTTTCTGTATAATAGATTTCTTATAACAAATCATGCAACAATATTTCTAACAGTGTACCAAAATATACCAAACACTTAAATTTTTACATAATGATATAATATAGATATCATAATTGCCAATATACTCATAGGTATCCTTTTTTTTATCAGCATATCAGGGTGACTATAAATAAAAACTAAAGGAAAATACTTTTTTAAATAAACCTCCAAGTCCTTGTACAGTAAACAAGAACGTATTTTGACATGTAATTTATCAAGTTGTAAGACTTCTATTGTTGTAAACAAAACAAGAAAAAGTAAAGAAAAATCAAAACTAAAAGAAAGTTAGTGCAATCATGGCAAAAGTCTTTTGAACAAAATGTGAATTTGGGTATTTTGTCATAGTTTTTGTTACAAGCTATAAAGTTGATTTATATGTGTATTATCATTTTATTATACAATTTAAAAACTCTAATTTTAAATAGTTGCAATTTTCCCCTTAGTGTATGGGAAATCCATTTTGACCATGAACTTATTTTGGTAAATCATTTAAAAATATTAATATTTGTCATAAACCTTTAAAATTAATACATAACACTCCCAAGTGCTAAGGGTAGATTGGCATAGGATTTGAAATGGAAGGAAATTTAGCTAACAATTTTGAAAGGATTATTTTCTGCAGTATATTAATGTTTGCCAAGCCAAGGAGTTCTTTGAAATTGTTTATTCCTCTTTGCTGTGTAATCTGACGTTTGCTGAGATAATCAGTTTTTTTGTTGTTGTTATTGTTTTGTTTTTTTGGTTGTTGTTGTTTTAATTCTCCACTGAAATGCCTCAAGCCAGGAATGATAGACTATATAGTTGGGTCCTTCAATACACAATGACAATGCAGTGCCCGTAGAGTTTCAGCTTTGGTTTGTTTGTTTCATTCTAGCTCAAACTTTAACATCAACATATAGCCCTTTCATCATGAATCTTCATATTTCTCCAAATAACAGTCATAGTGGAAAGCCGGTTTTGTTGATAAAGTGTCAGTTGGATATCATCAACCTTGGGAAATTTTTTTAAAGATTTATTTATTTATGCATACAAAAACTGGGTGCAGGTGCAGAGGATGAGAGGATTCATCAGAGACAGCAGAACAGGAAGATCTACTGAAATACACTGCTGAGGGGAGCAGAAAGCAGGACAGGAGAGGTCTGCCTTGCCATGTTGGTGACTTCCCAGGCCAGGGATTGAACTCATGCTGCAGTGGCTGTAGATATCTTTGTAGTGCTGTGCTTTAACCCCCTGTACCAATACCAATCTTAGGGTATTGACTCCTCAACTCTCAACAATGCAAATTTTCTCTCCTAGAAAAACAAATGGATTAGCTTTACATGAGAATATTGTGTGGATTTGGAGGCATTTTACTAGCTACATTAGCTTTCTGCTAGAATCACATTTGATGCTTGAAGTTCATATGCTACCAAAGATGCCGTCATTTACAATGCTTTGGTAAACCTGATAATTCTGTGAATGTACAGTCATTATATTTTCCTCAAACCATTATGATCTTTTCATCTTCAATATCAGCAAGTAAACAAACATTCATGTTAAATAAATTTCAAAACTATAATTTACCATCACTTACAATTTGATAAAAATGACTTTCTTTGGTTGTAGAGATTTCATATTTAGGTTTGGTTTGTATCAGTAGAGAATGTGAGAATACATTGACCCCAGTATTAAACATGAAGTGCTTGGGGATTCCCTCCTGTGATAGTCTATTTTTATGTAGTTCTAGATTAAAAAACAAAAACAAAAAAAAACTGAGCTTAATTAGTGCAGTTGTTTAGAGAAGCTTAAAGATGACCTGTCTGGCCCTCCCTGGTGGCGCAGCTGGTTAAAGCACAGCACTGAGAAGCTAAAGCCACTTCCACATGAGTTCAATTCCCACCTGCCCCAGAGGTGACCACATGGTGTGGCAGACCTCTCCTGACCTGCCTGCTGCTCCCCTCAGCAGTGTACTTTGTCATTCGGCCTGTTCTGCTCCCCACTCTGTCTCTGGTGAAGCCTCTCGCCGCCCCTGAGCCTCTGGCCTGTACCCCAGTTCTGTATGCACAAATAAATCTTTAAAAAAAAAATGACCTGTCTGTCCTGTGCCTCAAGCAAATATGATCCACCTCTCTCAAGAGTTGTGAACCTTATCAAATATGTTAAATAGTTAAAAGAAAAAAAAGAGGCAATGGATCACCAGAAAGGAATTTCATCATTCTGTAATTTGGTGTGAATTTGCATGTCACATGAAGATATTCATTTCAATATCTAGAAAGACACAAATATCTGAGATAGTTTTTGTTAAGATGTATCCGTGCTCTGGAGGTTTGCATTCCAGTGTATGAATATATCAACATTACTTGTTGAAATGAACAGAAGTCAAATGCGTGCATTTCTGAGTTTTATTTTTCAGAGAATTCTACTTTATACCAAGTTATTCTAAGTCAGCATCAGGCACAGTGGCATGATGTCTGGCACTACGTAATTCCTTCCTTAACAGTAGAACAAGAGAGCATTTACAGTAAAATATTCATAAATTGTCAGCACATCTGTTGTTATTGCCCCCAGGGCCACATTCATTTAAGTCTCCTGTTTTCCAGACGTTTTTCTGTTTTCAAATATACACTGTACTTTGATCTGGCACATTACCAATCAAGCTGCCTTTTATAACCTGGCTACACCTGTTTCTGCAGGTGTAGTAACTATGAGAGGGCACTTTCAGGATGGAGGAAGGGGCTACCTGGGATTCATTTTAAGCCAGCCATTTCCTCACAGCAACCCCAGACAGCTATTGGGAATTTCTCATGAAGTATATCATTAGAATTTTTTCTCTTTTGTTATCAGTGTGGCTTCCATTAGAGTAAGACTATCTCTTGTACTATGTTTTTCAAATGAGATGTGCATGAGAAAACAGACATCTTAACAGAATTTTAAAAATATTTTCCTTTATTTGATATTTTTATTTTGGCACTTTTCTATAAATCTGTCACATGTGAACTTACATTTTATATATAAATAGCTAATTTGTGGCCATATTATTTGATCTATTTACTTGACTTTTGTTGAGGGTGTGTGATCAACTGTAGTATTTGGAGTGAAGTAGGGTTGGTTTTAGTTGATTTCCATTTTGTCTATTTATTCCATAGCATACACATTTCTGTCTTCCTATAAAATATATTTACCGATTCTCATAACACACTGAGTACACATAGTCTTTGCACTGTCTCCAGTATGTCTTGCACTGAGCTTCTATCCCTTGAGGTATATGCTTTCTGGGAGTCAAGATCGTCGACTCAAACCTCTTAGTCATTGCAAGTTATTATTGCAATTAAGTAATACAGTCTCTACTGTGTGGACATGAAAGGATATGAAGAGAATAAAATTGTATGATAATTTTGTGTATGAAATAATTGAGTGCTTTGCAAGAGCCTAATAAGTCATATAACTCTCAATTGCCACTGAATTTAGATGTGAACAATGAAGTGCTAAACTATTTGGTTATGGAGGAAGGGAGTTGGGAATATACAAATCAATATAATAACCACTATATACATACAGTTCTTCATTTTCATATTTAAATTAATTAGAATAAAGTACTATTAAAAATTCACTTCCTCAGATGTGCTGTGTTTGATAGTCATATGCAGCTTGCAGTTAAAAATTGAGCAGTGTAAATATAGAATACTTCCATCAACACAGAAATTCAGTTGGTAGTGCCTAACAGACATTCTGCAGTCAGATGAATCTTTGTCTCATACTTTACTCCAAATAAATAAATCAAAATTAAAATTGTTGATGAATTTGTTTTAGGGAAAAAAAGTCCCTTAATTCTTAATGAAAGATTGACAAAATGTAAATGTTTATAGGTTTATATGTTTATTAATTTAAATTTTTAAGAATGTTATGATTTTCAATTTAATCCATTTTCCATTAATCTGCTGCTTACTCTCCTTGCTATTATTGTTTAAAGAGTTTTACTCTGAAACATCAAATAATAATAAAACAACCACTCTAGAGAAAGCTGTGTTTTTGTACAATGGCTTTCTCACCAGTGCCCTGTGGAACCTTGGAAAAGTTGATCCTGCCAAAATGTTTATTCTCCAAAATATGGTAAACTACATGGGAAAATTGGAATCTACAAAATGGGAATATGAAGAGACAGTTGATTATATAGGCTTCTTATAAAGACTAATCAAGCTAACATAGCAAAATATTTCTGCTATAACAGACATATTGGAAGAAATTAATAATTATTGTAACAGTAAATTACAGCACTTGAGTTGTGAGAAAATTTGCAAGTGTCATCATATCTCTCATTTCATTAGCAATTGATTATTTTTTATTAATTTTAATAGAAAAGAGATCTCAGAGAGATATAGTGAGATACTAAGTTTGGTAATTCATTTCTCTGTCTTTAAAACTTACTCATTATATCCTTATGTAACACATTCCTTCATAAAGTACACACAACAAAATTAAATGTGTACTACTAAATTACTCTCATTTACAGAAAATCTTCTGGTTTATAGCTCATTTGCAGATATTATCAATAATAGATTCCATGACAAAGTGTCATGGTTTGAGCCATTGAATTCTAGTGGTTCTTTTGCAAGTCACATATCAAACCAGTAGAGCTACTCAATTCTTATTTGAAATAAGATATAACAAAGTCTTTCTTCCAGTTGAACATTCATCAATGAGTTCTTGTAAAAGTATTTCAGATCAGTAGAAAACAAAGAGAGATTGAATCCATGCATTTTATATTCATTTAAAATAATATACTAGATCTAGCATAATGTTTTACAAGCCAAACCACCTAGGACCTTGAATCAAGAGGAATCTATAATACAAACCAGTCAATACTACAATACAGGACAAAGACATGCTGTGGAATTGCTAAAATGTGAGTGCTAATACCTGAATAATATTAAAATCATATACTTACTCACTGTTTACAAATCATACTAGTTCTCTCCTTCCCCCCCAAAAAAAACTACAAAATAAGAAAGAAATAATAATGAAAGAATGAAATAATAATGAAAGAAGAGTTTACAGAACATTGTATAGGAGATGTCAGATTCAGCTTCATGAGAATTGACCTTCAATAGTGATTTAGGGAAGAAATAAATATGGACTGGAAGAGATTTTAAAAGTCTCATTATTTCTAACATTCTACATATCTCACACATCTTTGATATTCTTTCTATGTTTTGAGCTCTTGGTAGCTTCACAACTATGTATCTTTTGCAACAGTTAAGAATTACAAGGAAAATGAAAAGCTCTTCAGGACACAGAGCATTTTTATTTAGCATGGTATATTACTGGTTAGTTAACACAATCACTTGTGATAATGTGTAAATATATGTAAAATGCCACCGTGAATAAACACCAAGCTAGTAGCTGATTACAAGTAGTTAGTGATATGTTTAAGTAACATAATGTGGGTTTAGAGAAGAAGAAAGAATTTAGGTTTTAGATTAAATCTTTTCCAGAACATTTCAATTTTTAGGAGAATGTATTCTCATATTAATGAAATATTCATATCTTAAAATGGAATAGATGATGTAAAAATAAACTATTATAAAATTAAAAAAAAAGAATTATCTAGAAAAAACAACCCTCATCTAGAACACATACTCCAGTGTGACATCTTATCCTATGGTCATCACCTTTTGTGCCCCCCCCAAAAAAAACAAAAAAACAAAATACTGACTTGTCAAAGTATATTTCCAAAGGCTATAATAATTCATAAAATATAAAGGGCACATGTCATTAAACTCGTTTGTGAAAAAAAAAGAACACAAAGAAACACACAACAGTAAGTTAATAAAGTTGTTTTCAGAGACATTGATTGAGAGTAGAGTTGTATATAACCATAAGAAAGCTATATTTGTAAATATAGATCTTAAGTGTAGTTAAATTACATATAAAATTATATCGTATATATTCTACGGAATACAAGTATACAAATTAACACACATTCTAAAGCCAAACATATGTTGTCTTAGAAAATCAAACCATCCTTATGTATGCATGTAAAATAGTGAACAAGATAATTGAAAGTATATATCATTCTCTTTTGCTTATTTCAAAGTTATATGACATTTCTTAATGAAGCAAGGAGTAATAGTTAAGAAACCTCTCTGTTAGCAGTTGTTGAAACAGAATGTATTGGGGAAATGTGATTAATTTCTACAAAAAAAAAATTGAAATTAAACTATCCAAATAAAGATGATGGAGGAGTAATAATATGAAAAATATTAGAAAGAATCACAATTTAACGTAGTCTGATGAAAATTCAGAAGCTAGAAAATATCCATTTGACAGCTAAGTGAGCTATAGTAGGAAAGTCAAAAGGTTATAAAAGTGATACTAAATCTGGCCTTGGTTTCCCTTACCAATAAAAAGAAACAGAATTTGAAGACAAGAAAGTAGTTTATTACAAATTGAGTAGGGTAGCACATTCACATCTGACCACTGTCCTACTTTCTGGCAGGCACAGGGGTGTTTAGCCAGAGTTATGAAGGAGTAGAACGGGGAGTGGGTAAGGTCAGTGTGTCCATCCCTGTGTTTCAAAACCAAATTAGAAATTGCCATCAGGTACAAATGACTGGTTATTTCTAATAAATAAGGATTATTGATGTTATTGACTATTCTCTAATTAGTTTGCGTTCATGTATTTTCATAGTGAAATTAACTATGTAAGAAATTTTCATAGGTCAGTCAGTGCTCTTTGTGTGTGTGTGTGTGTGTGTGTGTGTTACACTTTCCTTGCTGTATTCACAACACTATAAATCCCCCTAGGTATAAAAGCTGGATAAACTCAAATTCTTAAATATAGCCAAAGTTTGGGTGAGCCCTATGAGTGCTGAATAAACAGAATGTTGAAATAAAACCACTTAGACTCCTCTTGGTCTACCATATGTCATATAGATTTAAAACATTCATTTTAAAAAAGTTTTCCCATAATTTACATAACCAGTATTTTCAAATATTAGATTTAAATCAGGATTAACCTATTGAGATAATTCTTAGTACATTTTTATAGAATTAATTTTGCCTAATTACTTAAAGAGATTTTGTTTAATAGACTATAATATAAATAAAGGTTGATTGACTCTATGGAAATAGAGAAAACAACCCTTGAGGTTCCTGCTAATAAAATGTAAGTGTCTACATTTCATGACCTTTGTTGAACCTTCTGATATCTTTATCTTGTCTGTTAGCAATCTAGTAAGCAAGGTTATCAAAGCCAGTTGAAAAAATAGTATCAAATTCTATCCTAAAATTGAGGAAACAAAGAGTGAAACATGTCTTCTGTGAAAGTTAATTGAAGGGCTCAGGATTTATTTTTATAAGGTTAATTAAATGTATCAAAGTGATTATTTTCCACTATTATTGGGAGACCCCTAAAATAAACATGAAGCTGTATTCTTTGAAGAAATCTAAGGAGCAGATATTTATATGACAAATTTTTATTTACATACATTTGCATATTCTGCTTCAGTATGCAAAAGTAATTAGTACAACTCAAAAATCATGTGTTTCAGATGCACATTTAGAGCCATTCAAAGAACCAAGGTCAACCATGGTGTGCAAATTAGGAAATCTGATTTAATAAAGGGTGTTTTTCCCAAAGTAGGGATCATTTTCGAAATGTTTTGCCTAAAGACAAAGGTTTCTAAGCTGATGACTGTAAAAATAAATGACTGTTTCCCCAATGTTAAAGAGATCTGTATGTATTCCTAGTGTACTTGGGGCTGTTTTTTCATTGACTGCCTCCTGTCTTAAGATGGTATGCTGCATTATTCTACCTAATAACTGAGGATGCTATCAAGTGAGGTCCCTTGGCTGATCACATCTTTGATAGGAAGCATTTAGTGCTCTAAAAATGGCATAGAACCTCAAAAAGAGTCTTTAAAAATTATCAGTCCTGCTTTTCAACCCTAGTCACTTAAGCTGTTTACTAAAGACCTAAAATAAGAATTTTTTTTTCTGTTTTAAGTAAGATAACCTATGAAGTTTTAAAAGGTGCAACATTTTGGGCATTATGTTTCCCTTGCCTGAGTTATGAGGGAACTTTAATAAAAAGTGTCAGTAATCTGAAATCCATTTAAAGTTGCTTCCTGGGATGTACGATTTACAGAACCATGATCTGTCTGTGATGGATCATAGCTGATCAGGTCATTTGCTGATAAACATATATCAGAGGATTTGCCTTTCTATTTTCTGTTGAAATTCTCACACTATAATGGTATGTCCTTGCAGAATCTACTCTGACTCCCAAGTTATTTTTTTTTTTTTTCAAGAAAAGTCTATTTGCTGGAACTACAGCTTATCCTGTAGAACTAACATTGCTATTTATTAGAGTCCTGAATTCTGCCAAAAATAAAGTACTAAATATTGTGATAAAAAAAAAGAACATTTAATCAAGCAGTCAACTTTCTGAGCTCCTGCAACCTCAATCAGTTGTATATTTAAGAACATGAAGGCACTTGGCAAGAACTTTCCCTTTGCTAAAGGATAAGTTTTATTTTTTGCCCTTGACCTAGAATTTTTGATTTTCTGATGACTTTTTAAAATAACTCCTTTCTCATTCCATTATGGGCACTACTTCCAAAATACCACACTACTTCATTACCATCTCATTCAAAAACTTGCAGAGAGGACTTAACCACTGTAGAGGGGAAAACTGTTTTCCTCAAGCCAGGGTCCTTTGGTTGACTAACTGGTAAAGATAGATTACTAGGAGAAGGACATACATACCATTTAATCTAATTTTTACATGGCATGGGGACCTTTGTAATTAAATCAAGACCTGGAGAAATGGTTACACATGAGTTTTGTTTGTTTGTTTGTTTTTTAAAGATGTATTTATTCATATAGAACTGGGGTACAGGCCAGAAATGCGGAGGGTGAGAGGATTCACCAGAGACAGAGTGGGGAGCAGAGCAGGCAGATGGACGAAGTACACTGCTGAGGGAAGCAGCGGGCAGGTCAGGAGAGGTCTGCCACACCATGTGGTCACCTCCCGGGCGGGAATCGAACTCATGCGGAAGTGGCTTAAGCTTCTTAGTGCTGTGCTTTAACCCTCTGCGCCACAAGGGAGGGGCACACATGAATATTTTTAAAACTAGGTATGATGAAAAGAGGACAGCCCTAGAGAAATATGATAGGTCAGAAAAGTATGAAGTGCAGTAAACTGAAGTGGGGGAGGGAATTAATAAGTCTTGATTATTCCTTTGGGTACTTGCTAGCATTCCTTTTGTCTTCTCAGAGATAAGGCTGTACCTTTCCTCTGGATAGAGAGGGTGCCTCACAGGAGAGCTTTCGGACCCCTTTCAGGAGAATGTCAGGGAGAGGAAAGGTCAAAATGACCTTCCTACTTCTGCCATTTTCTCAAAGTCTTTCAGCTAAAATATTCATAAAACATGGCATCTCTATTAGTGCATCATGTCCTGATTTCCATCACTATCCATATGGGAAAAGCTAAATAAAATTAATGTATTTTCAATTCTAGTATCTTGATTATGATATAATACTATAATTTTTAAATGTTATCATTGGGAGAAACTGAGTAAAGGTTTCATGGGATCTTTATGTATTATTTTTACAACAGCATATAAATCTATAATTCAATAAAATTCTCAATTATAATGGTAAAAATAGTGCTTTATATAATATAAGTGAAAGTGTAAGGAGTAAATGAAGCCATTAAATGATCAAGCTACTGTATGTAATTCTCCCCACATAAATATTGACATTCAATATGAAGAAAATATATTCAAATATCCATTTTATTTTGTATTAATTTACACAATAAATTACATATTGTTAGATTTTGGAATTGGAAATAGGATTTTTAAATCACTGATAAGATTTTTTTTAATTTATGTATTTTTAACAAAAGTAATATTGGGATACCCCCATCAGGTATTGCCAATAGCTCATCCACCCAATTCATCCTTATTCCACTACCATAAACAATTTGGTTTATAAAGGGTTAGACAAAAACATAAGGCCTGGGGCTTTAGGGGGCATAACAGAAAGGGATAAGGACTGGCACCCATATGACAGGGGTCCCTCAGAGGAACATTACAAGAGAGAAAAGTCAGTAACAAGAAAATGTCTCCAGTTTATCTGTGTTAGGACATTGGCCAGACTTGAGCAATCAAGAAACTGCATGCATGCTCACCACAGCTCACCCCCTAGCCCCAAAACATGAGCATGACTATAAAGCCCCAAAGTTGTTGTCACCAGTAGCAACCAATTTGGGACCCTTCCTGATCAGGAGCTATACTGTTAACTGTCTGCATAAATCTTTTCATGTATGCTTGCTCTGGCAGGACTCAGCCTGTTTCTTTAACTCTTGAAGCTTTGCTCCCAGCAGCTGACCTGTGATTTTACTTCCTTCAGCTTGCATACTGCTGTTTGCATGTGGTGTTTCAATTCTTTGTTGCACCAGTCATGGTTCCCAGTCCATCTTATCACCACATGTAACATCTTATATTTGGGGCCTCATCCACAACAACCTCCCGGTCTCACTTCCTTCCCTCCTTTTTCTTACCCCACTCCCCTTAGTTTCAGCTCTGTAGTCTTCTATCAAGGGTTAGTTTTTAAGGTTTTCTTTATCTATAAGTTTAGTTATTTTATTTTGCACATATTAATGGTGCTATCTGGTATTTGTCTTTCTCCTTCAGACTTATTTCACTGAGCATGATCCCTTCCACCTCCATCTATGCTATTGCAAATGGCATGAGTTTATCTTTTCTGAATGCTGAGTGGTATTCAATCGTGCATCTTCCTGACCCGTCCATCTATTCTGGGGCACTTAAGTTGTTTCCATAATTTAGCTATAGTTAGTAGTAGTGCAATAAACATCAGTGTGCAAGTGTCCTTTTAAATTAGTGTTTTTGTACTTTGGTGCTGAGAAGCCTAGTAGTGGAATTATTGGTTGAATGACAGATCCATGTTTAATGTGTGAGATCCCTCTGTACTTCTCTCCATAGGGACTGGATTATTTTATATTGCCAAATGCAATATAGTAAGGGTCCATTTTCTCTACATCCTGGCCATCACTTTTTTCTGGTCTTTTCACTATAGGCCATTCTTACAGGTATGAAATGGTTATGTACCCATTTTCTAAGATTAGATATGGTATCGAAATGAAGAACGAATTTGGAACTATTTATATGCAAAATGTGGACTTGAGTAGTAGGAAAAACAGTGGTATATGAGGCAAAATATGTCATTGAATAATTAATAAAATATTTAGGGTAGTGTCTGTAAAACTTTACTGTACCTATAGAATTCTTAGAGAACTTGCTAAATATGCAGATGCCAGGATACAATCCTATAGGTGCTGATTCAGTAGATCTGGGATGTGTTTCAGAATTATCTCAATGGTACCCATATACAGCTGTCAATTTGAAAGTCATTGATTTGCACATAATTCATTTCAGGGCAATTAATTTTCAAGTACATATAGAAATATATACATGATTACTCTCATTAATAAGCTTAATATTATTTGGAGCCTCACAACTTAATTTAAATGAACTAAGAACTTAACTCCCTGGTTCATCAGTAACTAAGAACATCATATCTGCTTATTGCATGAGAACAGCAATGAAAGACAGTATCTTTGCTTTAGAGACTGTTTTGTTATATGAATGCAAAGTCCAGAAAAGTATGAAATTTGAAAGTATCAAAAATAATAAAAATGTAATTGCTGTATAACTAGGTGATGTAATTCTGGAAAATCTAAATAGCATAGGGGTTGGTAGTTAATTTATTTCTTATGACTATTTTCTAGATCAGATTATTAAGTAATCAGTACACATGTTCTATAAATAATGTAAGAACTATGCACCACTGCACAAAGCACATATTTTTTTCTGTTTTTCAGAATCGAATAGTTTTTATTATGTACACAAACTTACTTTTGAATATAGATATGTTTGCTAGACTTTCTACAAGCCAGCTACTATCACTGAAATACTGAATAATAAAGCTCCCTAAATATGGTGCTTATGTTTAAGCTCATATTTATAGATCACAAATGACCTAGAAAATTATCTCAACCTGAGCAGATTTGCTCTAGGATGCTGAGAAATGAGTAAATTAAGGCAAGTCTTCATATGTCTACATTTAGGATTTCATTTGCTAACAGAGTAAGTGGCAAGTCCCTCATACAAACATTGGTTATTTTGTTTACTATCCCATTAACCAACATGAGTAATATGGCTAAGTCCAAAGATATGGAGCAGTGAAGTTCACGTCAGTTACATTTGCTATAAGAATGAGGGCATTCTATTTATTAGCATTTGTATTAACATATGATTTTTATAATTAGTTCTTTAAACGGCTTAACTTTAACTAAAATCAACTTTGACAGCACTTTCACCAAAGTATATATTCTTTCTATGAAACCATTTGTATCTATTATCTTTGCAATGTAACAAATAATCCCAAAATGAGTGGCATAAAACCACAGTTTCATATTTGCTTACAATTGAGGCTATACAAAACTGGGGAATCTTGCTTACATTATGAGTTCCACTAAGGTATTCAAGCTATTTACTTTATTCCTGGATCTGGATCTTTGACCACAGATATCAGGCATTTTAATCATGTCCCGTTACTTTACCAAACATTTTTTTCACTTTCATCCCAAACAAAATTTGTAAATGTATTTAAGTATCTACTACCATTAAAAGCACATATGAAATTGTGTAAGATTTCCTTCCTTTCAACTATTGTATAATAAATCTCAAGTATTACTTACATCCTCCATTCTTCTGCTCATCCCCAGGGAGACGTTTATTTTAGAGTATTAGGAGTTTTTCTAAGTAGCTAATTCTCATCTCGAGTGAGCGGTTAGGTTAGATTAACTAAGGTTTACAGTGAATCTGAAAAAAAAAATAAGTCATTACAAAAGAATTTTTTTTTCTAATTTGCAAAATAGTGCAATTGGCAGGAAATACACAATTATAGCTCTGTTCTCATCAGTGTTTACTGGGCACTCTGCATTTATTCAGAGTGAATAATATAATATTCAGTGAACTAAATAATATAATATTCAGTGAGCTAAATAGGGGGATAAAAAGGTACAATGAAGATGACACAGACTGGAGATAGTACATAACTCTTGTTCCTATATCCAGAAGACAGCACCAGACACAAAAATAGGCCCACACCTTCAATTACTGGGCACAGTACTGTGGGCAAGATCCACCTATATGCCCCATTTCCAGGCTCTTCCTCTATGCCCAGTGCTAAGTGGTCCTGCAAGACTTGAAGGGACATGGAAGATAAGTGACAAACTGCCCTCTATTATTTTTCTTGTAATCAATAATGTATGACGCTATTGCTGTGTCCTTGATTTGTGCCAGTCTGTTCAATTCAACAAGTAGAAATTTTTAGAAACAAGGCAGGATGTAAGTCTAGCCACAAAGAATTCCCCTCTATGTATGTTTCCCGGGACTTGTTAAAACAGACCCCAGCTGCTATTCTTTAGACTATAAAGTAAGTTCCTCATTAATTCTGCCCCTTTAGCAGCTGACAGGCAATTTGACTGCTTGGAAAACACACTGGATTTTTATGACCCACACGAAGTAATCATAACCAGCCATATGTAAAACCACAAAGCATAAATTGATGGAACTAATACAATTTTACCCAACAATATTAGAGGTTATATTTTAGAACTACAATAGCATTTCAAAATTGTCCTATAGAGGTACACAGGATTTTACTTTCCTATTAGAATGATGCATAGATTTACTAAATTTGTTCATTATTTTCTGTTAAAAATTTATATTTTCCTTGCAAATGTTTTATTTTTAGATAATTTCATATTGTTTATTGGGAGTCTGTGTTAATACTATACTATCTATAGAGAAAGATACACATACCTTTTAGAAGCTAGTTCAGAGAGGAATATATTAATACACAAAGTCACTTTCCTTTTTCCTTAGGACAAGTAGGTTGAATATTTTACAGACTTTCATCTTGTTTTGAGAACAAAAGTTATTCATAATATGGCATTGTAACGTGTGTATGTGTTTGTAAATGTATGTATACATATAAATATATGCTCTCCAATATCTCAAAATGTAATTGTACTTGGAGAGAGAACATTTAAAGGGGTAATTAATTTATGTTTTAAACCCATGGCTAATTGTGACCAATGGTGAAAACACCATTAGTTATTAGTTGCAACTATATCACATTAAAAATATTTTTCACAGCAAAAAAAAAAATAAAATGAAAATAAAATGTCTAATGAATGGGAGGATATTTATACATCATCCACTTTAGAGTTAATATTCCAGGTATGCAAAGAACTCTTTTTTTTTGTTTTGAAGATTTATTTATTTATGTATGCAGAACTAGGGTACAGGCCAGAGGTGCAGGGGCAGTGAGAGGATTCATCAGAGACAGATACTAGTTTAGTGGAATTTAAGACAAATTGCAAACTACGTATTAAAGACATTTTGGTAATGTTAGATGTCTAAGTAAGAGATAGTATTTAAATCATTTCTTCCAGTATTTATCTTTCTCCATCAGGCTCACTTCCCTTAGAAGTATCCCTTCCACTTCCACCCAAGTTGCCATCAAGAGTTTTTGATTTTTTTTTTTTTTTGGATAGTGGAGTAGTATCTATTGTGTATATTACATGTTCTTGATCTACTCAGTCTTTCTTGGCAAATAGATTGTTTCCAATCTTAACTCTTCTGAATAGAGCCAATATAAACACAGACGTGCAGGTTTTCCTTTCAAATACATATTTTTGGGCTCTTTGAATAGCTACCTAGTTGTGGAATTACTGGGTTATATGATAACTACCAGATGGTTTCACATATATATGGAATCTAGAAAACTCAACAAAGGATCAGACAAAGACAAATTGTAAGACTGACCCCTGAAAACAAACCATATATCTGAGATATTCAAGAGGGGGGGAGGGAGCAGAGGGAGAGACTAGAGTATAAGGAGGAAGGAGATTGTGATGGAATATGTTAGAGGACTGTGGGCACTTTGGTGGTTGGAAAACTATGGTCAATGCACCCGAGAGGATACAGACTATATTATGAAAAAATATAAATATATATGAACAAATAAATTCAATGTATATTATGTAAGGTTTTCCTTTTAAATTAGAAAATATAAACATTGTATATCACAAAAATGGGTATGATACAGATAATGTATTTTGGCCTCATTTTTTTATGAGTACTTATTTTTAATTTAAAAACTCCCAGAGGGTTGGGGGGAATCCAATTAGAGATTTGACTAGAGAACAAATAAGATTAAGTATAAATATACATTGTTGTCATGAGTATATAATATTGCTTATAAAATGAGGTCAAGTCATGGGCTCAGTGTTCGAGCCCCAAATCTGTCCTATTAGATTAGTCTCTGACCTAAGATTTACCCTTATGATAAGGCCTTTACTTTTGAATTAGGAAGAGGATTCAGCTTCAGTTGAGAAACTATCTAAGGTTTTCTTTGCTTTTATCTCTGCTTGAGGAAATTCATAGGGCAACATTGTAGAAGTAGAAATCCAATCAGAATATGTACACTCTCTTGGAGAGGAAGTTGGGTTCAAAGTGATTTCTGTTATCACAATCGGATATTGCAAAGATTGCCTAATGCAAAATTGTTACAACCCATTCAAAACTGCTAGGTCAAGTGCTCAGTAGCTAAGTAAAATCTTCACTGAACAAATTTCAAAACTCCCAAGCACATTTGGCAAGAGGTTTTCTTCTTCTCTTTAGACTTTCAGTACAACAAGGCTTATCTTTTTGGATGTCAACAAATGTTATATTGGTTCAAGTAAATTGGAACAACAGGAGAGAAAAAAACTAGCTTGGCAATCAAGAATTTTAAAATCTATGCTAGTTTTCAGTGGTTCAGTTAGAGGAATATTCAGTCTTTGCTATTTATCATGTTTTTTTGTTTGTTTGTTTTGTACATCCCACTCATGAGTAAACAACATCAACAACAGAAGGAAACCTAGAGAAGTAAATGAAAATCTGAAGGAAAATTAGATAAAAGCAGCTCTAGCAACAGAATAGCCAATTGATAGAACAATCGCATCCAGCTGCTCAAATTCAGCACATAAAATAACATAGAGCAACACTCTAAAATAACAGTGTTTCCCCCCACAGTGCTGGAACAAGGAATACAAAGCTACAAACCAAAGATAATAGGCTTTACTATTGAAATCTTTTCTAAATGAGAGGAATCTGTAGTATGAAAAATTTAAGATTTAGGAATTGTTTTCATGATATGTAGAGATCATAATAATTTACAAATATAGGTATATAAATAATGTGATGACCTGAAATTGGACAATAAAGGGCACTACAGCTGGCCAAAGACAGTACCCAGATAGCTTATTGGTCACTGTCTGAGTTCTTCACCCTTGTGCACTCAGATTCAAAAAAAAGGGGGGGGGTATTTATTGAACAAACAAGGGAAAACAAAGAATCCCTGATGCTGCAAGTGGCTGGTTATCTTACCCCAGGTAGTGTCCTGTGTTTTGGAGTTCTAAACAAAAGGCATCTCAGATGGTGTCTTTCTAGCACTGAAGACCTGGAACTTGTATTTCTGACCAAAATTCCATTCTGCCAAAATGGTATCTTCTGACTACTGAAGATCTGGAACATGTATTCCAAACAGAAGGCCCAAGATGGTATCTTCCTGCCACTGAGGGCCTAGAGCATGTGTTAGCCAGATGACAGGCCAGGATCCAATTTGTGATAACAACAGAAGATGCAGCAAGAAATGTTCACCAGAGCTGCTAAGGTGTGCCAGCATAATTTCAGACAACCAACTCTGGGACTGCAGCTGCAGTGGCCCAATGACCCTACAACTGGCCCACACTCATATAGCTCAGTGAGGTGCCCAGCTCCAGGTCCTCACCTTCCCCTCCTAGGTGGCGCTTTCATTCACTCAGATATCTGTAAAGCTTCTCAACTTTTCTTCTCCGAGTTTGGCCTGCTAGAAGTCTCTCCTGTGGAGGCCCACAACAGCCTTCTGGGAGATCGGCATGGTGGGGGAAGGAATGGCTGATCCTGGGGGCTACTTCTGCTATTCCTTATATTCTCTATCAGAGTCTCCACACCCATCCTTTTTCTTTTTCTTTTTTTTTTGCTTGGGCATATTCCCACTCAGGCTATTCATTCTCACACATGCCCTCTCATCCAGGGGGAGCCACCTATAACAGCCTTTGGCTTCAGTGCACAATTAAGAGCCACAGTGAAATGAAAATCTATATGGGCTCAGTAGGGATCCAGGGATATGGAAAGTTGCAGTTGTCAAGTGAATGTTAGGAAACTATAGTTTTGTCATAGCAAATTTGTCTCTCATAATCTTCAGGGAAAATAAATTCAGGCCAAAACTAAAATGCACACCTAGATGAGTATCTGCTACATCTTTCAGAAGAAAAATAATGGTTTCTACCTCTTTTTTGCCTAACTATCCCATAATAATAATAATTATTATTATTATTTGCTTTGTGGAACTTAAAACATGTCCGGTATCACTAGATAGTCTTAAAGCAAACAATGGCCAGTGCTAGACAACATGTACAAAGGACCTGTGGGTGAAAACTCAAAACAGTAGCAGACACGTAAGGGTCCTCTGGCCTTACAATTCTGGAGGTAGCACATGGAAAACAAATAGGAACAGACATCACATTTTAGGGAAAAAACTCTAAAACTTTATTTGTGGAATTTTTATTAGAAGTTTCTGATTAGGCCACATTAGGACAGGAATATAATAGCAATCAGACAGGCCTATCAGAAATTCGTCTGTAGGTTCTGCAGTCTCTCAGCTTTCTATTTCTGGGTTTGGAAAGGTAACCCTTCTTGTGGGGCTCATTAGAGAGTGGTGGGTATGCCTTGTGATTACAGTTACTGCCAATGGCAGTATTCATGATCTTATCATGACTGGTTGAGTATTAGCCCCTTTCTTGAGGTAAGGAAGGCAAAGTCCAAGTACTTTGGTTGACCAAGATGGAGTGTTTTAATTACAGAGAGCAGATAGTTTCTATGAGATCAACACTTTTCATGTCTTGAGCAAGTTAAACTTAGTAGTTGCCTTCCATTTCCAATCTGTATTTATTTTGCCTTTAGGCAAAATGTCTTCACATGTTACAATGACACATTGAAATTTTTAGTATTAATTAATTCTCAGACTTAGGCTATAAAAATATTTCATGTAACCCTTTCTCTTTCCTTTCCTGCGCGTTGAAAACAAGGATGTTTCTTAGGGTACTTTTTAAACAGAAAAGTAGAATAAAATAGCAATTGTATTGATAATTATGAGTCTAGCTTTTACAAAAACAAAATATTTTTGAGAAACTACCCAGCATGGACTTTGGAATCATATATATTTGATCTATCAGTCATTACTATAAGTTGGGAAAGTTATGTGGATATTTTTGTGAGGTTATAATAAGATTATAATCATCCATAATTAAAATATCTAGCTTTTACAAAAACAAAATATTTTTGAGGAACTATCCAGCATGGACTTTGGAATCAGATATATTTGATCCATCAGTAATTACTATAAGTTGGAGAAGTTATGTGGATATTTTTGTGAGGTTATAATAAGATTATAATTATCCATAATTAAAATAACCATTAATCATTCAACATACATCAAATTACTTCTTAGAAATAAATGTGTCAGTATCTGAAAAGTTATTAGCTTCCATGATCATAATACAATAATTCTTGTTAACTATAAACTTGAAACGTGATAACTTAAGAACTCATAACATATATAGCCTTGACTTCAATTTTTCCTTTATTTGGCTTAATGCATTTTTGGTAGTAATTAGATAATGGGTGAATACACTGTTTGCTTTTAATTGAACACTTCTATAAAATGAGAACTAAAAATTAAAGAGATTTAATATTTAACTTTATCTTGCTAAAAGAGTATGATAATTTTCATCATTCTAGCAATTACATGATTATATATAAACAGAAAGGTCAGAATTTAAGTGAGATGAAAGTTACATGTCTGGAAAGATCAACATTCCCTTGTCAAACAAAATTTATAAGAAATACAGGGAGAGAATTTTAATTTGGGAAATGCATTCTAGATACAAACTGGAGAAAAGGGTATGTAAAATAAAGACACTTAACTCAGAGGATATGTGTTACTAAAGGAATTTAGAGATAAAGAAAAAAATATACATATTGTTTATAATTTCAAAGAGAACATATCATGAATTATTGGCACTTACTAAAATGACTCGAGCCATTCAGCTCTGTCTCTATCAACAATATGACAAATTTTCAAGCTTATAAATCTTATAAATATTTTGCAACAATTTAAATGACTGTTATAAAGAATATAGCCAATTAAAGGTTCTATGAATGGTATAATGCAGAATTCAACCACTTCTCTTTTTAGCTTAAAGTGATGGTATATTGCCAATAGATTGTGATTCCACCTGAATAAAACATTTCAGCATTTTGTGTTGGGTTACATATAATTAGGGAAAGGAACATTCGCTCTTGATGTGTGGATTCATTTAGAAACCATTTTATGTGTGGTCTTCCCAAATATTTTTAATTGAAGAGATACTTAACAAATTTAATATCTCTTCATTTCTGTTTCATAATTAACGTGAAAATGGGAGTCCATATGGCAGATGAGCAACATTTAATAAAAATAGCTGGCTAGCTTGCCAGAACAGTGATGTTATAGTGAAAAGATTTGCACATTACATAATTCATGATTTTTATGGGAGACATAGGGTTAGTCATAAGAACTGTTTTGAGCTTAGACTGTAACCAAGATATACTACTGTTTCAATAATGAATAATGCAGATAACATCTACCCTCCATGAACTACAGAGCAGAGAAAGCTATATAAAACATCTAATTAGGAAAAAAATTAACGGTGAGAAACATCCAGCACCTTAATGGAGAATCCTGAAAGAAAGATTATTATTTCTGTTCTCGATTAATTTGTACAAACAGATTTGCACATTTTCTAGCTCTTAAAGCCTTTGGCAAGCTACAAGCTAATTAAAGAAAATGATCTCTTTTCCCTCCTTTTAAGATGAACTGATAAAATATTTTGTCATGAAGTTTTACATAGTGCAAATTATGCAGACCTTCAACATGATAAGCCTTTAAAAATAAATAAATAAAAAGCTCATGACTGAGAAAGACACAGAGTACCCAACTCATTATAGAGCAGTTCTTAACACAAGAACAGTGTTTTCAGGAGTCAGCATTTCCACTACTCGTGCTTCTGTTGATTACACAGATAAAATTAGGAAGATTCATTTCAGATTCAAGCTCCCCCTTGAATAAAGTATATTTTTTATTGTCATTGTCTTTGGAAATTGAAAGTATAAATCATGATTCTTAGACCAAAAGGAAAGAGTTTCTCCATCTCCCCCCAACTGTAGCCCCAAGAAGACAAAATTTCCTTAATTTCCTTTTGTCTCTATATTTTATTTATCCTGAAAAATTTGTGTGTGTATATATGCATATAAATTTTATATGCACATATATACAAATTGTATATATACATATATATACACACAAATATATATATATACATACATATATACATATACACACACACATATATATACATACACATCCATATGCATAATACACACACACACACACAATTAATAGTTGTTGTCCAAATATAACTCTTGACGTTATTTGGACACAGTTTACTAAATCCACATATTATAGACAGATACTAAAAGGAAAATATAAAACTGTCTTTCTCACCTCATATCTTTCCCCAGTGTCCCCAGTGACAATACTGTTATTGTTATTTGTTGTCAACATATTTATGTACAACTTTTTTTTTCACATAAATGCATGTTTCTATTTTTTTTTTTATATCGGCATGTAAATGTCTGCAAAATTCTTGTCAATAGTTACATAATATCCTACTGGGTAGATTATGTCAAATATAACTAACAGGAATATAGATGGATACTTTATGTGGTTTATGCTGCTTTATTACTGTAAACAGTGATAAACTAACTGATCACACTTATCTATGTATCATACTACCTTTTAATAAGGTTGTGAACTTATTAAGGTTACACATGTAGTATTGTGTTAAAAGAGCTTATCTCCCTACTACCATCTCTCTCATTAGTCCCAAGAATAATCCTATTCCATAAAGTTGAATAAATATTGTGCACTAGCACAAAACACTTATATAAATTGTGTAAATTTCTAGGCATATGGTTTATACACATATGCATCTCTATTATTGCTATGTGCATCTTCAGTTTAGATACATATTGCCAAATTCTCCTCCAAATATTTGGCTTCACTAGCATTTGAAGTTGTATATTTCTCCACTCTTTCACAAGTTCTTAATATTATCAAACACTTGCATATTTCTGTATCTAATTGGTAAGAAATGAAACGATAAAAATAACATTATTTTTAATTTGCATTCTTAACTTATAAGTGAGAAGGAAATATTTTATAATGCTTATGAGTATTTGTAACTTGTAACAGATAATTCCATTTGTCTGTTTTTCTGGCAGACTACTTTTCAAGAATCCTTTGTAAACAACAAAAAATTAGTTCTTTGTCAATCGTTTTCTTGGTATTTTTTTCCCCAGTGATTCTCATTCCAATATTTATGTTTTATTCTTCATGCAGTATGTTACATAGATTGTCTTTCTTCTGCATATTAAGTTTTGCAATACAAAAGATTATTAACTTGTCTATGTGAAATGGATACATCAATGAACAAATATACCCATGCTTGTCTAAAATGTGTGGTTTGATATAAGAGATAATATAGGAAATTAACTTTAATTTTCCCCCCAAATTAAAGTCTCTCTTTCAAATAATCTACAGCACACATTCTAATATATCTTTGTATTAGTAGTCCTCCTTAATTAAGAATCTTATTTTTAAAGATTTCCTTGTTTATATTTGTATTTGTTGTCCATATAAACCTTAAATTATTTTCCAACATTTTGTATTTTGCATTTTTATCAGAAACATTTGATAGGTTCAGTTAATAGTGTATCATTTTATTATAGGAATTTGCATAACCTATAATTATACATCTACATGATTTTTTATAAGTTTTTTAAAGAAGAGGATTTTTTTTAAGCCTAGGGCAATCCCAGACATGTAGTAACCACACAACTATGTGTTAATATGGAATAAATCAAATGTAAATATTGATTTACATTTGTTGGTGTGAAAATATTTCCAGATTTAAAAAATAATGCACTCTGAGGCCTGATGTTTGATGTTGTTAAACAAGTGGAAAAGACAGTACATGTCTCTATTGCATTCCTAAGTGGAGCTCGTGATTTTAAATGTTAATCTAAGACTCCTTAGTTTTATAGTGAAACCATCCAGTATTTTCCCTTTTCTTTCTGGCTTATTTCACTAAGTATGATCTTTTTCAGTCCATCCATGTTGCTGCAAAAGGCGTGTGTTTATCTTTTTTTTTAGTTGCTGAGTAATATTCCATTGTGTATATGTACCATATCTTTTTAATCCAGTCATCTACTTTTGGGCATGTGGGTTGTCTCCATGTCTATCCTATTGTAAATAAAGCAACAATAAACATGGGGGTGCAGGTGTTTTTGAATCAGTGTTTTTGTGTCTTTTGAGTAGATACCTAGGAGTGGGATTTCTCAGTCATATGGAAGCTCCATTTTTAGCAGTTTGAGAAACCTCCAGTTTTCCATCGTGGTTGTACCCACCAGCAATGCAGAAGAGTTTGCATACCCACCAACAATGCAGAAGAGTTCCTTTTTTCTCCACATCCTCGCCAACATTTGTTATTGCTAGTTGTTTTAAGTTGTGCCATTCTCACTGGTATAAGGTGGTATCTCATTGTGGCTTAAATTTGCATCTCCCTTATTACAAGTGATGTTGAACATTTTTTTTCATATACTTTTTGGCCATCTGCATTTCCTCTTTGGAAAAGTGTTTTTTAGCTCTTCTGCCCATTTTCTGATGGGGCCATTTATTTTTTATGACACATACTTTTAAACACAAAGATAACCATAATCTACTGAAACATTGATTCCAAAATTGGAGAATAATATGAATACTTAGAAATAAGGTATTCACTCCATCAGACTGCCTGCTAAAATACTATATAATATGTTATATATTATATATAGTTATGTATTATATATAGTTATATATAGTTAAATATTATATATAATATATTATATAGTATATATATAGTATATAATATAGTATAATATAATAGTAGTTTTGCAGCCCATGCTTTACCAAAGCTTCTTTAGTTTAACTGTCTTTATTCTACAAATCAGTTTTTCTTAGGGGAAAAAAGAGCAAGTGTTTATTGAATAGAATTGTGTTTTACATGATGTTTTTTATACCCATGGCAACACTGAACATTTTGAGAGGAGACTTACTGAATAAAAATAGCTATGATTATCTGCTTAGTCACAAGACAGAAACAGCATTAGGCATTGTAAAAAATGTGTTTGAAGAAATGAAGCACTTTAAGAATGCTTAGATCATTAATAATACCATCAGGAGCTGCTTTCGTAAGTGTGTGGCATGACACTGGTATCACTCACATTATTTCCTGGACACCCAAGATCTTTAACATCTGCCTGGAGAATCATCGTAAGTGATGGTCAATTCACCGACATCTATTAAAGTCAATTCTTGAAACACTGCAGAACTTTCTTCCCTTTTACTTTCAACATTTTAATAAACATGAATTCATGATTTAGAGCTTGAAACCAGGAAAGTAAAAATCTAAAAGAATGCCAACATCTTTTGCAATCTGTTGTATATATAGTTGCTATCATTCCAATTAGTGATTTTGTAGAGAACTGTTATAATAATTTTACACCACTTGCACAAAACATACTCAGTATGCTAAATATCCTTTAGTATATTACTAAGTCTACTTGGTCACCTAATTGATATCATTTGAAAGAATATATAAGTTTTCACCAAATTGGTAGCCTGTGAATATTATGCAAATGCCAAAAAGCCTGTACCCCCATGCTTTATGTGGAGGGTTCTATCTTTAGATAGAGAGAACAGGATGTATGTATTTACCTTTTTTTTTTTTTGCATTTGTTTTTTCTCCCCATGAGATTCTTTTTTTTTTTTTTTTCATCTTTAGGAATGGAAGCAAAGATGAAAAAGTCATTCAGTAAAATCTGAACATGTAATTTCTGGATATTTCAAATCATACACAAACTATGGGATATTATAAATTCAAGATAAAGGCTGTGAAAAGGTAAAACAGATTTTTATCTTTGTGCAATTTTATATGCTAATTTAGATGCAGCAGAGATAGTTTCATCTGAAGATAATTTTTTTTATTAAAAAGTTTATTTTTACATCATTTTGCACATTTTTTTTCCATCTCAATTGTAATCCCCGCGGGTTTCCCATCACCAAATCACCCCTGTGCCACCACCATAGTCCCGTGCATTGTTTGTTTTTTTAAGATTTTACTTATTTGTGCATACAGAACTGAGGCACAGCAGATGTTTGGGGGGTTGAGAGGATTTACCAGAGACAGAGTGGGGAGTAGAACAGGCAGATCCACAAAGTACACAGCTGAGGGGAGTAGCAGGCAGGTCAAGAGAGGTCTGCCGTGCTATGTGGATCATCTCCAGGGTGGGGATGAACTCATGCTGAAGTGACTTTAGCTTCTTAGTGCTGTGTTTTAACCCACTGTGCCACCAGGGAGGGTCCTGAAGATAGATTTTTTTTTTTTTTTTTGCCTTGCCAATCCACCTGACTACAAAAGAAAAATATGTTGTAGTTTTAAAATAGTTAAGGACACAGAGAAGGGTAAGTAAACAGAATTGTGGCACATAAGATATATAAAGGGAAAGGAGCTTGAATTAGTTAGAGAAAGAGGAGAGTAGCTAATTTCAGGTTATGTAGGTGGTGGTGGTTATGAAATTCCGATAATCCACACCCTTAATGTTATTCTTCTATTAAAAAGATCCATGTGTGCTGAAACATTACCATCAGCAATAATGTTATATTTAGCTATAGTTTTGACTATGAGTTAACTTTCTACAATGCTATGAAACAGTATTTTCTCTTGTTTTGATTTCTGGTGTTATTACTGAGTATAGACTTTATCCAGTTTTTTAAAATGAGAGATTAATAACTAACATAATTTAATGTTGTAAACATGCTTTATACAAGTTTTAAGATTGTGTTTAAAAGTGTTAGCACTTTAATTTCTATTTGCATAGTCATTCCTTTCTCTGATTGAGATGATCTTTCTAGCCATTTTTTACAATGAGCTGTAGTTAGCCATCAATGTGGTCTTATTTTTTACATTTCATGCATGGTTAATCACCAGAAACCTAGCAGCATTTAGGTCAAGGTAGGAGGGAAAATATTTTTGAGCTGTGAGATATTTTATATCTAATCAAGCAAGGTTTTTTGAGAGCAGAGATTTTATGCAAGTCAAATGGCTAGTAAACAAAGACAAATAAGTGCTGATTGCTGAATTGTGATGAGACTTAATACCTAAAAATTAAACTCACCTGTTTGCCATTTAAAATTTCAGGGATACCTTCCTATTAAAAATGTTGTTTTTTATATGATGGCATATTCTTCATTTGCTCAGCTAAAAAAGCAATTGTGTAATAAGTTTTTCCATTTGCAGTTCAATGAATATGTCCTTATATCACTTACCCTCAAGCCATGGTAAATTCTTAAGTATTATGCATTGTTTTATTTCTTATGTTGCATTTCCCAGATGCATGAAATACATGCTTAAATGAACACACATATAAGAAATATGTCTTAATTATAAATATCAGTATCTTGGTTTCATAGGGAATAAAAAATAACCCCTCCATGTCTCAAGCCCTGATGTCAAACACAAGAAATAAACCAATTTTTCATTTAACATCCCACTGTTTCTTTCCCCACAGATTTTCTTGAAAATTCCCACTGTTTCTTTCCCCCAACTTTTCTTCTTTGAAATTATTTCAAGTTAATAGGAATTTACTTTAATATTATGCATGTCTTACAGTATATATGAAGATATTGCAGTACTTAACAAAGATATTTACAGTCTAGCTACACATACACAGAAAAACTATCTATATAAAAACTTTGTTGACCTTTCTTATTCATCACTGCCAGGTGAGATGTCTTAAAACAAAGTTTTATTCACAACAAATCCATGTTCAAAAATTTTTAAGGTTTATATTGAATATAAATCCAATAAAATAGAAGTATCTTTGTAAATAATTAGAACCTTCAACATTACAATCTGTGGTTTCAATGTAATTTCCTTACCCAAAGATAGGCTGTGCCATTGACATACTAGGATTTTAATACTTATTTCTAAAATTATCAATATTTTTTTCTTTGCTTGATCCATATGTTTTCTTTTTCCTATATGCCTTCTGTCTCTATCACTTACTGGAAAAAATAGCCTTTCAAAGCTCTTCAAATACTGCATTTCTCAATCTCTGTTTACTCCCTCAGAATTATTTGTTTAATCTGATTTCTAATACCAGTTTATAGTTTTCCTCTAGTCATATTTGTCTTCTCATGAAAATATTTTATCACCAATATTAACATATAATTTCACTTTTGTAGAGCATGGGGTTCAAAATATAGATTATTAAATCTCAAATTAAGCAATTAATAAGATGAAATATTAAATGTCATAAGGTTCAATTTGCATAGGCAAACATTCATTTACTAATAGCAAGGATACTATAGAGAAACAGGTTCATTCAAAATAATAGTGCCACATAAAAAGCCCCCTCTCACATTGTTCTTCAATTCTGTGTAGAATTCTTTCTCTTTCTGGCTTATCTCACTCAGCATGATCTTTTCCAGCTCCAGTGTGTAGAATTCTAATTGTTGCAGTTAGAAAGTTATTTTTGTTATTTGGAAGTCACATAAAACAGTAAAGTAGGAGGTGAGTTTGTATGAGAACATTGATTCTATTCTAATGGAAGGGAAGAAAAGTATAATTATCGGTTATTTGCTATGTACTGTAGATTTTCCTAGGAGGAACAAAGATATATTCAAGTCTAAAAAAGTTGATTTGATAAAAAGTTGATGTTTTTCGTGATGAGACAGAATGGACAAATGGTTCATATCTCATTAAAAGATATTTGGAGCTTAAATTACTAGGGTAGATGAAATTGAAATTAGCCTCCTTCTTTAGGTCTGCTCCTCCCATTTAGTCTATAGCCTTTATATCCAAATCACAATCTGGTGTGGTTACAGGCTTTACATCTATATTGCTGTCAGTGTGAAAGAGGGAGGGATGAAACTGGTTGCTACCACATCTTTGAAAAAAAAAAAAAAGAAAAGAAAGATGTCAGTATATTTCTGATTAAATCTCATTGACTATATCTAGTGGAGTAATAAGGTTTGTTTCTATTTCTAACTAAAAAGAGATTGAAACATGTTTTATTCTAGGTTGCCTTGTGCCTAATTAAAAATCAGGGGTTTTATTATTACAGATTGTATATTGGGTGCTATTTTGCAGATGTAGTAAGAAAGGGGTCTTGGGTTTTACAAGAAGGTATCTATTGAGACCTTTGAGTGCATTTTTAATAGAATGATGAAGATAAAATTGTGAGGATATTAGACAGAGAATTGTTGGAGAAATTAAATATTGCATTCTCACTAAACATTTGCCTACTAAAGAGAAGTAGAAAATTTCTAGGGATAGCCACAAAGTTAAAGGAAAATGAGAAGACTGTTTTGAAGGGCAAATTATTGACGTTAATCGGATAGAGTTGGGAACTTGGCATGAAATAACATTTAAAATTCACAGCCTTCAGTTTGAATGAATATGTGTATCAACAAAAGCACTTTAAAAGAGAGAAGATTGGCCCTCCCTGGTGGTGCAATGGGTTAAAAAGCAGCTCTGCAAGCTAGGTGGAGCCCCTTCAATGTGAGTTCAATCCCCAGCCCCAGAGGTGACCACATGGCACAGCAGACCTCTCCTGTCTTACTGGCTGCTTCCTTCAGCAGTGTGCTTAGTCAGTGTAACTGTTTTACTCCCCATTTGGTCTCTAGTGAATCCTCTCACCACCCCTGTGCCTCTAGTCTGTACCCAGTTCTGTATGCATAACTAAATAAACCTTAAAAAAGAGAGAAGATAATTTGATAGTGACTATCAGTAACCAGTGCCTTCTCTGTTTAACAGCAGCCCAGTTATACATTATCATTGAGGGGAAAGGAAAATAAATATTTTACTTGCTGAATTGATATTAAATTGCAGACATGTGCATTGAGTTAAGAAGTTCTCTAAATATCTAGATATTTAGCATTCTGCTAAATATCTGTATCTCTGTTGGGTAATTACAGCTTTTTTCAGTGTTTGAAGAACACATCCATTAACAAGTACTTTATTAAAGACTTTGACTTGCTTACCCTGGATATTGTACAACTTAAATAAGTTTTTTAGTAGCTTTAGTAAAATGTATATTTTACAAAACTACAATTGGCTTTATACAGACACTGTTATTGTTTAATTATGGATTTCTCAGGATAAAAAAAAAAAACTCTCTGAAAATCTTGCTGTCAGAGACAAATTCTTAGTTGGTTTTAGAATATAATGTTGGCTTCCCAAGCAGAAAACTAGTTACATGAAGTGCTGAAAATTCACCACTAGCTTTTTTTCAGTGAAACTATAAATAACAGCTATATTGTGCCTTGGGAAAACAAGCATAGGCTCAAAACTTTATTAAAACTTATTTTTCCCTTGAACTGCTGTGTAAGTCACCTATAGGCTAAACCTCATAACTTATGTTTCATACTTAGCAGAAAAGAAGGAAGGTAATTGGTTGGTGTGACTGTATCCATTCCCAAAATATCACACAAACAAGTTTGGAGGTAAGGTGAGAAATCTTCTGAAATGACAGCAATATAGCAATTATATTACTTTAAATTATTATTTTAAATAAGATTCAAGGTCCAATTTTGTTTGTTTTTTAAATAAATAACTGGGGTACAGGCCAGAGGTACAGAGGCAGTGAGAGCATTCACCAGAGTAGGAAGCAAAACAGCAGATAGACAAAGTACACTGCTGAGGGGAGCAGTGGGTGGGTCAGGAGAAGTTTGCTGCACCAAGTGAGTTACCACCTGGCCAGGGATTGAACTCGTTGGTGCTGAAGTGGCTGCTGGGCTAACTTTTAGTCCTGTGCTTTAACCAGTTGTGCTAGGGTGTGTTTGTTTGGGGGGTGAGTGGGGGGGAGGGAGGGAGGCAGAAAGATTAAATTTTAAATTAACATTTTCCCAAGTTGTGTTGTCTGAACACTCTTTGTTCATAAAATAGAAATCAAAAATTCATTTTTATGGATTTCCATAATCTATTCCAAGCAAGGTGAATGTATTTTTTAAAGTTATTTCATTTTTATTGGTCAAAAACCTCTGAAAATAACTGTTCAACTTTGAAGATACAGAAGTAAATAGTCTCCAAAGTTAAAAATCATGTTACCACTAGAATGCCTGTAACTCGGATTCAAGGTTTATTCTTAACAGTTTCCAAAATTGCAACATAGAAACACACTGTGTTTATAAAAGATATGGAAAAGAGAAACAATTACTCTTACAAAACCCCACACAATATGACTTTTTAAAAATGGGATATTTGGGCCCTCCATGGGTGGGTTAAAGCACAGCACTAAGAAGCTAAAGCCACTTAAACATGAATTCGATCCCCGCCCTCCCCGGAGGTGATGCCAAATGGCTTGGCAGACCTTTCCTGACCCTCAGGCTGCTCCCCTCAGCAGTGTACTTTGTTGATTTGCCTGTTCTGCTCCCCATTCTGTCTCTGGTGAAGCTTCTCTCTGCCCCACACCTCTGGCCTGTACCCCAGTTCTATATGAATAAATATTTTTTTTAAAAAAATGGGATATTTTTCCATTTATCCTATCCCATTTACAGCCAATAAATTTATTGGGAAAAAATCCTTTAATATGCATTTTGCCCTTGAATTTAATGAGTTAAATTCACCTATATATTTGTATTTGTATATTTCTGCTCCAAACCCAGCAAATCAAATACAAACAAATCCATTCACTATATATATATATATATATATATAAGAAAATATCAGGCTTCCTTAGGACTCAGATAAAATGATGTAGTTAGCACAATGCATCATATATGCAATGAAGGCTCATTTAGAATGAATTTGGAGGAACTGACCCAGAGAATGAAGGCAGCAATGCATAGGTGAGATTGGAATCTTAGGCTGTTTGAAAGAGCAAGAGTAGGTGAAAGGAAATAACCGGGAGACATTTTTTTGGAGTGTGTTCCATAGTCTTTGAAGTGTCATGTGTCATTGCCTTGTCATAGAACTAGCAGTTCTGTTTTCTAATATCTTTTGTTGCTGCAGAAATTTATGTTAGGGAATGATTGAGGAGCTCATAGTTGGGTTCTAGAGAAACAGGAAGGTTGGAATGTTTGGGATTTTGAATGAACTGGGTTTGTGTAAATTAAAGCATTACAAGTAAAATTACCATTTCAAAATACATTTATTATTTTATAGTAAGCATCACATTGCATTTTATTTACTTGTGTATGGTTCTGTCTTTCTCACTTATATTGTTAGATCTTCAGAGAATATAGTATATCCTATTCAGTTTTTATCTGTAAGCTGGTTCTAAAAAAAAAATGGTTGTCAAATGATATATAAAGAGATAGGTAGGAGTGTAGGTAGGTATGCTTTTTTTTAAATATATATATACATATATATATATATTTATTTATGCATACAGAATTGGGGTACAGACTAGAGGTGCCAGGGTGGTGAGAGGCTTCACCAGAAACAGAGTGGGGAGCAGAAAAGGCAGATCAACAAAGTACACCTCAGAGAGTCATCTCCAAGGCCTGGGATTTAACTTGCACTGAAGTTGCTGCAGCTAGTTTGCATTGCTGCATCCTAACCCATTGCACCACCAGATAGGGCCAGGTAGGTAGGTATGTAAATAGCTATGTTCTTTCTCCTATAATTCATTATTTCTAGACAAATATTTACTTCTGATAAAATTCAACTATAGATGTCATTTTATAAGAGAATGTTAACAATAGAGGAGATATATGGCAGGAATGGAAGAATGAGAATGGATCTAAAAGCTGCTTTCTGTGAGAAAACAGTATACAAATCAGTCCAAGTTAATGAGGTGGCAGGACAGAAATGTGATTTTCAACTTAATAGGCTCCAATATAGAGTCTGCACTAACCAGTTTGGTCAAAGTGACACTTGGCTATCTATACACACAGTAGTTGCCTCTTAAGGTGCCAGATTGCACTCCCCAGAAGGGTTCACTCCGATATATTCTCAAGAGCATTCTCTCCTGGAATAGGAGGAAAAAGTTTATTGTTTCTCATAACCATTCCTATTAGACATAATAGTTATCTCAACATTTTCCCAACTACCCTCACCTCATGATAATCTTTATGAACATGTCCTTGATACAGACATATAATAAACTGTAGGAACTTACCGCATTGGATAAGTACATTGAATTTGACAAGTGCTATGCAGGGCTTGAGGAATACAAAGATGAATAGACCTGCTTTTTTTCCCCTCTGTATATTCATAGTTTATAGAAGGTTAAAGATAAACAACATGAATTTATGATGCTAGGGATAATATACAACCAACCCAATCCTGATGATTTTTTATCTTTCAGATAACCCTGCCCAGAAAAAAAAAAGAAAAAAAAAGATTTTTTAAGCTTTTTTTTTGGCTGAAAGGTCAGATAAAGCACAGTAAAAGAAATGATCAACTATTCTTTTTTTTTCTTTTTTTTTTGAATTTGGGAGTTTTCATTCTTTTTTAAAGAATATATTGAAACATGTGTCCACAATATGTTCAACTATTCTTTATTAGAAAAAAACATGAATGTTGATACACAGGGTATAAAAATAAAGAGATAAGTGAGAAATAATATATTAAATGAATTTATATGTGTATATATATGCATATATATGATTTATATAAATTCGTCTGTGTAAGCTATAAGTCATTTGTGACCATATGCCTAAGCTATTTTTTTAAATAATATTTTACTATTACACTTAAATGACAAACCCAGAGATAGACTTTAAATATGATATGAGATCACAGCATAAACAATATAACTAATGTCATTGTTTTTTATTCTCCACCAGTAGGCTGCTTTTCTTTCTCCTGTTGTGCAAAATGTGCATGGCAATGCCAGTAAAATAATTTAGTGGGAAAGAAATATAAATTCCTTGTTGCTTCCATATAGAGCTTAGAATTACCTTGAAAGCCATCACTCTCACAGGGATTTTAATGTTCTGATTTATCTAGGAAACCAAACATAATGGTAGCTTTAGGTTATTTTTTAAATGAAGACTTTTGCTGGAACATATATAAAAACCACAACCTGAAGTATACTGATCTTACTTTAATGTTCAAATATTTGCACTGATGATCGAGGCACATTATTATAGTGAACTCAATAAGAAGAAACCAATATAAAATGATATTTATATAGAATCTTTCTAAAGTCACTTTTTACTTTAGATGACTTTAGATTTACAGAAAATTTGCCAAGATAGTAATAAGGAGATCCCATACATCTCAACACCTGAATTCCTATATTACTGACATCTTACTTTAGCATGACACATTTGTTACAAATTTAAAAAATATATTATTAACTAAAATCCACACTGCACTTTTTATATAATGCCTTTATCTGTTTCGGGAGCCTATCAAGAATGCTTTCCATTTAGTCACATGTCTCTAACTGTCTTCTTATATTTGACACTTTCTCAAACTTCTTATTTTTCATAACCTTGATGATATCAAGGACTACTAGTGAGTTTTTAGTAAATTGTCCTTCAGTAGGGATTTGTCTTATGTTTCTCTCATGATTAGATAAGGGTTATATATTTTTGGCAAGAACATCTAGGGTCCTTAAACACTTTTATTTTTGTATACACTCTCATTTGCAACACATCTCCCTCTCATCTTTCTTACAGTATAAATTGACTTTGTGTAAGTAGATAAGTAGATGCCATTATACTGATTGTGAATTTAGAGTATATAGAGATAGTGTGTTGACTTTTATTGTATCCACATTAAATAGCACAGAGACTAATAATATTTTTGAGTAAAAGATTTTCATATGTTTCAATGAAATGCAGACACATCAATCACATCACTATAACTAATAAGCAGTAAAATATCAGAATATGTATACTGTTGGGTAGAACTGACTTACAAGTCTCTGCTCCTAGCATTTGATTATATTCTTGATAGAACTGTATTTTTTCTTTATATTATTTATTTCATAAATGTAGGTATCATATCAACAACAAATCTAAATTTGAAAAAAGACATGATTGTATGGTACCTCTAAGTACACGTTTAAGATTTATTGAACTAAATTGATATTTTGTTTCCCTATTTTTAAAGTAAAAATGCTTCTGGATTTGATAAAGGTTCTATGAAGTCTCTCTCACTCTTGTTACTATTCCTACTTTCTTCATAATCACTACAAAAAATAGAGTTCAATTAAGAAAATCATGTTGAGTCTGGATTCTAGCTGATTTCTGAGCCATTCAGGTTAAAATAAATGAATAGATGCAAAACACATAATTGGTACTTCAGAACCAATGTCTTTTGAATTCAACATTTTAGACTTTTATAAGCAGTTTAGTATAAGAACCAGATATTTTTTTGTAGATATTATCCTCGTATGCATAAAATTTTTACTTTAATATTCATTTAGCTTAGCACTAAAATGTAATCACAATAAACATCATTCATTTTTAGCATAAACTTTAAATAACACAAAGGATATTCATCAGATATATTTCATAACCATAGTGTATGTCTGACAGTTTTGCAAGTAAAATATAATGTTGCATATAAATTATATTATGGCTTATGTTTTATTTGAAATATTCATAATATTCATTTTGTAAACACAATATAAGTACAAGAAAATGACAATGCTGTAATTGAACTCCAGTGAAAAGTCTTGCCTCTGAAAATTTTAGATGAAATCAACATTGTGTGAATTTTACTGGGGGTAAGGAATAACAATTTATGTATCCTTTTTTATTCTGGGAAGTGTATTATGTAATATTACTGTCATTTCTTTACTTCACTTTATCAATAACTTGGCTAAAAGTAGAACACAATTATAAACAATAACTTTTAATAGAACTGATTGTGTGATAAGTAAACCAGACAAGTGTATATGTTCCAATATTTTCTATAAAATTATTATATAATTGTATCTTAATTAAGTAATGGAGCTGCAAAAAAATAGAACAATGTATATTCAATACTGGTATAAGCCAATTTTAGGAATTAATAGCACATATAATTAATTATACTATAAAATAAAAATATTTCCATGGTTGTCTTTATTTGAATAATAGACTGATATGAACCTAAAGACAAGCAGTGATATAGAAAAAGAAATGTAGGGCCATTTAAAGAGGTCGAAATCATACAAAATTTATTTTTTCTTTTGATCACATTAAATATTCTATATAGTCAAGAAGCATGACTTTCAGGTAATAAGTTGCAATCCATATCTGATTAGCAGATGTTAGTCATTCTTGATTCAGTGAGTCAGACAGCAAAGATAACACAAATGTTTTTACATTTATTTACAAGCTTTTTGAATTAAAAAGCCTTAAAGACACAAAAAAGGCAGATTTTTAGAATTTGCATTTAACCTATGTTGTTGAATTTTGTGTTTTAGAAAACTTTCAAAAGTGACAGGGTTGAGAATGTCTTAATATTTTCTTTCTCTACTTATGAATGGGTAGAATGTATGTAAGAGTTGGCTAATCTACCAATTATCTGCATCCTGTCTAAGAGAAAATTATATTTTATTGTATTATACTAGAGTGATATTATTTTACAGAAATGTATATAATTAAAAGTATAAGATGATACCTCATCAGAATGAAGAAGATGATTGAGAACAAAGCTGGCTGGGAGCTTAATGAACTCTGATGGTACAGTAGGTTTTGGTGATGGGTGCAGTGAGTTAACAACCCCTGAAGGGGGAGATCCTTGCATCTAAAACAATGTAAATGAATGTTACTGCAATGCAAAAATTAAAAACTAAATAGCTAAAATAATGTTTTAGGAGGAAGTAGAGCTAATATATTAGAAAAGTTTAAAAAATATTTCTACTTTTTTGGCAAAACTCAATAAACAAAAAAAAATAGTTCTGTTTGGATGGAAAACTGGCTAGCTTCTAAGTTTTATTTTATAATAAAACTAGTCTTTAATAAGCTTTAGTACTTTATTTCAGTCTCTCAAAATCTGTTTGTCAAATGTTTCCCTGTGCATTGGGACCTCAAAAATAAAAGGATTAGAAGCTTTGAAATAGGTCTATAATGTAGTACAGAAAAACATTAATTCATAATTGGGTTATAAATATAACTAATTATATATATACATATATATATTTGTATATATATGTATATATATATATATATGTATACATATGTATATATATTTTCAAATCAGCATTAAACATAACATCTATGCTACTAAACTATATAACTAATAAAGATAAGTCTTAATTTATGGGAGGTAGGAAGGGTTATGATTTAAATTAGTTGTATCAGCAAGAGATTGGGCTGGATACCTTCCCTGGTGGCACAGCAGGTTAAAGTGCTACACTGTGAAGCTGTCTGTAGCCACTGCATTGACAGTTCAAACCCCGGCCAGGAAGGTGACCCACATGGTGCAGCAGGTCACTCCTGTCTCACCCACTGCTACCTTCAGCAATATATTTCAGTACTGATCTGCCTGTTCTGTTCCCTACTGTCTCTGGTGAACCCTCTCCCCACCATCCCCTACCTCCAGCCTGTAACCAGCTAGTGTGTGCATAAATAAATTAATCTTAAAACAAATAAATAAAACCATGCCTTAAAATAAAAGAAAAAGAAATTGGGTTGGACATATACCAAAATCAGAAGTTGGTAGAGCTTTGCACATTGAAGAATACACTAAAATAGTTTGGCTAATATTAAAGTGCAGAACATCAAGAAAATATTACAAAGAACAAAAAGAGAATGACATGCACATTTGATTTATTTAAACTAACAGCATATCACTCGTTAAATACATTTATATTTATTTTGTAAGCTTAAAAGTTTCCACATCTTTGCTGTACCTTGATCAAGCTACATTCCATTACCAGATCTGGATGCAGATAAACTCAGTAGATCTGGTTTTTTATATAAACATGCTCATATTTTCAGATTAGTCAAAATTCATCTTTACAACCTGATTCTAATGAGAATGTTCTTTCCTGGGTTAAGATCATAGAAAAACCATTTAACCTCACTACTTAACCTGATCATTGTTCATTTACTTGGTTATATCCAGCAATAAACTATAAACTCATTTAGAGCAGAGACCCTGCCATATGAGTTTTATTTTAAATCTAGAACATACCATTTTATCTTAGAAATAAGCAGTAATTTTGAGATCAAGCATTGTCTGAGTACAGACAAATATCTGCTCACTTGCTCAATGAAAAAATACCCAGATTTTGGTTTTGCTGTGATGTCACTGTTCTTTATTTCTGAGAAATAAAATAATCCATTTTCTTCTTCTATAAGTTAAAGTATCCAAGCTAAAAATTTCTATGACTCTTAAAGCCCTAAATCTATGAATCTAAAAATTGTTTTGTCATCTTCTATTCCTTTGGCTGTAATTTGATGATTAAAGTTTTGTCCAAGTGAAAATATTCCATTTTCCCCTACTAACTAGTGTACTGACAATGCAAAGACTAGCATTTCACAAAAGAGAACATCCAGAAGGTCAATAAACATATGGAAAATGTTCATCATCATTTCCTATATGAGAGATGAATGTTAAAACCTCAGAGAAATACCACCTCACTCACACTTGCGAGAATGGCACAAATTAAAAAGATTTCCACGGTATAGAATATCATTCAGTCATAAGGAAAGATGAAATGGAGCCCATTGTAGCAAAATGGAGAGAATTACATGCAGTAGGGCAAGTCGGAACAACATCTAAAATAGAGCTAGGGGCCTCCTTACTGTCACAAGGGGTTAACAGTCTCAGCACTCTGAAGCTATAGGCAAACACTGTAGCACAAATTCGAACCCTTCCAAGGAGCTTACCCACATGGTGCAGCAGACCTCTCCTGCCTCACCCCACCTCTCCAACTCTGTCCTGCACTCAAGCTTTTTTACGCATATATCAGTAAATCATTTAAAATAAAAAGTACTGAGTATTAATAAATACATAAGGACCCTGAGCTTAAGAGGGAGGGGAAATGAAGTAGACAGGCAATATAAAGAAATGATGGTAGTGGGGAAAAAAATCAGTATTAATTGCTGTAGAAACAAAGTAATAAACCATTTTCAAAAATGTGTGTTTTTCTTGTCAAATTCTCAGTGCCTTTAGTGTGATGATGCACTTATAAATCTTTTAGAGAAACACATGCACAGAGATACTGTACATGTATCTATTCAAAAGAGTAAATATTTCTGTTCATATCACCTAAGAGAGTAGAGCTCATCTGGATACATATAGCACATCCTCACTAGAGAAATGGTGAATACCACACCCTTCAAAAGGTGCATCAGAAATCTTATTTCTCTCCAACAGTTTTAAAGAGTTGAATTTCAGTGACTTCAAGGTCACACTTTATTTTAAGTAACTGGAATTCCCATAGCCCATATGGCATTTGAACATAGAATGCTATATTTTATTATTCGTTAAAATTTTGTAGGATTACCACTCTCTTGTGAAAATAGCAGGGGCATAATGAGCTACTTCACACCTGCAATGAATAGAACAAGCTAGTGAGTTAGTTATAGTTAGCATTATAACATGTTATATGTTATATGTTATAACAGTTAGCATTATAACATAACTTTAGAGTTTACTTCCATAAGAACAAAAACTACAATTAACAAAATGTCCACATCAAGATAACAAAGAGATAAATAATTATAACAGATAATATTAATGTGGAGGATGAAGAAGCAATAGGAAAATAACTAAGTATATTGTGGTATTTTTTAAATTATTTATTATCTTTGCTTTTAAACATTCTTACTCACTTTTTTCACATTATAATATAATATTTCTCCCCTCAAGTGAACTCCTTCCCGTCTCTAGCTTTCATTTTCTTCCTGCTCCTTTCCTTCCCCTCCTCAATGTCTCAGCTCTTTGGTCTGCTTTCAAAGTCCAGTCTTACAGTTTGTCTGTCTGATCCTTTGTTTAGTTTCTCTAGATTCCACCTGTAAGTGAAACCATCCAGTATTTATCTTTCTCTGGCTCACTTAGCTTAGAATAATCCCTTCTAGTTCCATCCATGTTGCCACTAATGGCAGGAGTTTATCTTTTTGGATCACTAGACTGGCCCCACCTGTTGTATGCATTCCCATGCTTGACTTGAATTCTAAAACTGGCCAAAATCTCTTAAAACATTTTTTTTCCTCTAATTTATAATGTATTCAAATTTGGATATCTTCAGAACTAAAGTCAAAAGCTTTATTTAACTTACTTGTACCATCTTTACTCATGTGTAACTCACAGTATCACCATTTTTAACCCAATTACTCCTGACTGACACATCATATAAAGTTGACAGTAGGTGATGGTAATAGTAGTTCTCAGTCACTTGTGTTTCACCATTCAAGGCATGGTCCTCATTCCTTGTTTTACAAATGTGAGTCCACTAAAGGAACCTAGTAGAAATGCTAAATTTTTAGCCCACCCCAGAAAAACTGAGTCATAACCTACATTTAACTAGATAATCCAGGAATTTGTAAGCACACTAGTCTGAAAAGCACTTCTTAACAAAAATTCAATGTTTGAGCTGTGAACCCAGAAATTCTGATTCAATAATTCTGCAGACATACCCAGGAATTTGTCACCAATCATCCTACTCAGGGACTCCCTGGTAGCACAATGGGTTAGGATGCAGCACTGTAAGCAGGCCACAGCAGCTTCAGTGTGAGTTCAATCCCGCCTGGGAGGAGATCGCATGGCGTGACAAACCTCTCCTGACCTGCCTACTGCTCCCGTCAGCAGTGTACTTCATTGATCTGCCTGTTCTGCTCCTCACTCTGTCTTTGGTGAAGCCTCTTGCCGCCCCTACACCTCTGGCCTATACCCCAATTCTATATGAATGAATAAGTAAATCTTACAACAACAAAAAAAAATCACCCTAGTTAATTAGAATACTGATAGCCCTGAGACAACACTTTCAGAAATACTGCAAATGTCTTTCTTGGTGTATTATTAAAATAGATATGAAGAGGATATACATGTGAAGGGGATTCTCAAAACAGAGATTCTTAAGTAAAAGTAATGCATCACGGTGCTTTCAGGGCTGGGGAATCTTTCTAGTGGTTCCCTCTGTTTGTTGTAACCTGTACTTGCTGAAATAGCCAAATCAGGGGCAGTGGGCATTGTAGCCTCAACCACCATCTCTGAAAAAGTATGATCTACTTTGATAGAATATCATCTCAGTGTGTGTTTTGTTCAGGGAAATGGGAAACTCCTGGGGGAAATAAGAGAGAAATTTGAAATGATATTCAGTAAAATAGCAATGTCATTGTAGGTTCACCTCTTTATGTAATATATCTTACCTTTTATTCTACTCTCTCTTCTTCAGCCAGTCTATGAAAGACATAGAAATCATCTCTACTGTTTTTAGTAAGAATATCTGATTTGACCCTTCCCTTATCATAAAAATGATGTAGTCATGAAAATAACATAGAAGTGAAAGAGTAAAAATCCCCAGAATGCTGTAAAAATATGATACTATTAATTCCCAATCCCAACCCTACCCCAAGGCAAATTAGAACTGCAATGTTCATTCACTACTTACAGGAACATAAATTGGTACAACCTTTCTGGAAAGCAATTTGGCATTATGTTTCAAAAAAGTTTAAATTGTCCATACCCTTAGACCAGCAATTCCTTTTCAAGTAATTTTTCCTAAGGTGATGTAAGCAAAGATGTATATACAGAGGCCTTCATGGCTATGTTATTTGTGGACACATATCAGGACATCACCTTACATATAATAATACAGGAGTGGTAAATACTACAGTAGACATATGGTGAAGGCTTGAATAACTATGTAAATGATTTAAGATGACCTAAGATAGACATATTAACTAGCAAGTCAAATTAGTAAGGTGAACCAGTGTCTTTTCTAAGTAGGAGGATGAAAGTCTGAATATGGAATAATAAATTAGAATGTAATGAAAAAAATATATAAGGTTTGGGTCAAAAAGAACTATGTTCTAGTTTAAGCTCTAAATTGCACAAATAACACAACTAAAACTAGTTGCTTGTCAAAGCTAAGACTCAATTTTCTATCTGAAAAATTAAATAAAACCTTTTTTTTTAAATTAGGCATCTATGAACATTTGAGTTTCTCAACAAGAGTTACAGAAAGTAAGAAAGGATAAGGAATAAATTTAGTAAAAGTGTTAAAAACTAAATGAGGACCTATGTGATCCAGTGGGAAAGCTTAGAATATCTGCCCCACTTAAATGGAGATTTATAAACTTCAGTCTTCATAGGTATGATCACACGATAATTAAAGTTCTCAGCATTTGAATTTCACACATGACATGCACAAGGTGACGGATAGCAGTTCTGGGAGCAAATACTATATAGTAGTTATTCAATGTCCTCCCTTACCACAGTTCTATAAGCAAGTAGCCTAGTAATAATGCTGTATCTTTCTCTCAAATAGTACTTATAGAAAATACCCTCATGGTACAAATATCATTATATACTTGTAGAAACACATTTTCAGTTAGACATACCCTAAAAATTATTTGGTACCTCATAGAAAAAAAAATGGTACAATGATAAGCATATGCCTTTTTGGATAAAGATGGATTAAACTAGCTGAAATGAATGCATATTTCTCCAGAGGAAACAACTTCACAATGGAGTGCTCAAGATGCTGACTGACAGCAGGCAAAGGGCTGTTAAAGTATATGAGTGATCTGGACTCTGTAGTAGATAGTGAGATGTTAAGCTTCTGCTGATCACTAAAAATTATTTAGGCTAGTGAGAAAACATACAGGATTAGGAAGAAATCCAGAAGGATCTAATTAAACAGGATGATTGGGCAATGTGATGACAGATTAAATTTAGTGCAGATAAGTGCAAGGTAATGCATATTGGGAAACATAATTTAAGCTTTCCATGCACACTGATGGCTTCTGAATTAGTCTGAACCTCTCAGGGAAAGCATTTAGAAGTCATTATGGATAGTTCAATGAGAATACTGCTCAATGTGCAAGAGCATTTAAAGTAGCCAATAGAACACTTGTAGACATTAATTTGAGCATGTGGAATAATATGAAAACTATTAACATGAAATTACATAAATCAATAGAATTCTCATACTTGACTATATTTATTTTAGGTACTTTATCAGCAGACACTAAGGAATAATTGACAATGTGTTCAAATGTTAAATTAAAAGTGGACAAATAGATTGTGTATTTATTTAGAATACAATAGCAGCAAGACACAGATTTAATAGGCTCAAAAATAATGAGTGGTTCAGCAAAAATCTTCTTTGAACTTTCCTTTTCAATAAGAAGTAAAATATGAGGGTAAGATGACACTGGTGGTGTTAAAATCTACATTTTAACAGAAATACCTTTAATATGACTCAAAATCAATCTGCAATTCACTGGTGAAGTAAATCATTGAAGCAAATAGCTTGGCAAGATTCACCGAGATTTGATATTTATGTGACTATGAATAGCATTTGCAGCTATACTAGCTACTACAGTTCAGAAGTCACAGCATCTATCAATTCTTTTTGCTTCAGGGTTTAGCGAAATCATAAGAAGCTCAGGGAAGATTTGTTTTCCCTAGTTTAATAGTATAATTTATAAATGACTGGAAAAACATTGTAGTAACTTGGTCATTATGTAATTTATTCTCAAAGGAACTATTTCAGGTGTCATCCAATATAAATTTACTACTTTAGAAATAATTATGTTCAGTAGCGTATATTAGGAGTCATAAAATTGCTAATTCAGGTACTCTACAAGTAGTTATAGAGATCTTGGTAAAAAATTTAATTAAACAATAAACAAAAATGTTAAATTTGTATTAGCATTGTATGGTCATTCATTTGATAAATATTTATTAAGCATTTACCTTTTTCCAGAAAGTCTACAAGTTATTAAGTACACAAATTAAATAAGGCCCAGCCTCTATCTATCATAAAATGGAACATAAACAGGACCTTTAAAATAGATGCATGATTATTCTAGGTGTAAAGATAAAGTATTTATAGAACTTAAACATAGATAATGGACTTGTCAAGCTTACTTTTGAAGAGAGCATTAGCTAACTTCAGAGAAAAATTTATTTTTTAAATGAGAACTGAAAAATAGAAGATTTTCTTCTCAAGAGAGGGAAAGGGCATTCAGATCAGTAAATGGAATCTGAGGAAAAAAAATAATAAAGTGCAAGGTGGCAGGTTTTAGAGAACTGAAAACATCAATAGCTTGGTTCTTACAATGTAAGAGTTCAATACCAAGCATTTTTTCTTATAAAACTTAATTTGGGAAGAGTAGATTCATATGAAACCACTAAAAACCAAACATGTTAATAAAACAATGTTAAAGCCCATATTTAGAAGTTTACCTTTCAATGCTCCCCCCCAAAAAAAAATGTACATATGGACAAACTCTCGCTGAAAAATGTGATTATGATGTATATTTCTTTGATCCTTAACCTGGTGGTGGCGTGGGATCAGTTTGAAGATGTTTCCTAAACTTGACTACTATTTACATTGAAAAACTTTTATCCCAGGTTAATTGACTTTGAGAATCAGTATGTCTGGGGTGGGAAAATAGTATTTATAATAGGAATCACAAGTGATTCCCTGATTGAGCAACACTTCATCAGTGTTTTTTTTTTGTTTTTTTTTTTTTACTGTTTTCACATGAATAAATATTCTCTATTAGAAGAACGGCAGAGATTGACATTGAACTAACCCATGCCTGAAAATCAAATACTTATGAAAATATGCTAACAGGAAATAAGTTCCCTTTATAAAATTATTACTATTACTCTGTTTATATCAACTTCATATGTTCAATGAAGTTCTTAAATGTGAAGGCAATGTGTAATTATCTACCTATATTTTTAAATCACTATATAAAATTATAAAATGCTTAAACATCCAATTACTAATTACCAAAAAATAAGTTGTGAACAAATTTTTAACATTTATGATCTGACACATTTTCTTCCTTTATGTTTTTTCTTGTTCATTTCATTTTGTTCTATATTCTTTTCTCCAATGATTTTCTAAAGATTTTAACCATTTGTACAAACCAGCAAAATAAATAGCTAAACATTAAAGACATCATGGAACTGTATTCCAGAAATGAGTATATGGAGAAATATAGCTAACAAGTCATGATGCTATGGGTTTTTGGCATTTTTCATACCATTTTAATGTAATTTGAATTATCCTGCACATCCTTTTGTACAGAGTGTAGGGGTGTAAATGTTTCTATATACATGGGTCAAAAATGATATTGAAAGGTTTGTATTTTTTATATTTTTGGTTGGTTGCTTATGACAACAGTATCATATTCATGTAAGATTTTTTTTTTTAATCTGAGGGACTATTTACACTGTAAATTAAAGTTTAATTTACGTGTAAATTTATAAGTATTAACAATCAGAATACTTAAAGCACACCCACAAACTAAAGAAAAAAAAAAAGTAGACTACACATAAAAAACAATTGGAAAAATAATACAAATGACAAATAATATATAAAAGGTAATTGATTCCTTTACTAGAGAATACAAAATAAAACAATATTGAGAGCTTTGATTTGTATTGCCAGAAATTCTAAATACTATTATGGTGCCACAAAAAGACAAGTTAACCAGGTTTAAAGATTTTGTAATTATATACTTTTTTCTCCCATCTTCTAATTTCATGACCTGTGTTTTTAATAGGAGAAACTAAGTGAGATAAGTGGGAATTTTTGGTACTATTTTTATAACTGTTCTGTAACTCTTCATTTATTCTGAAATAGAAAAGTTTATTTAAAGAAAATTTAAGAGCTAATCTACTAGAATGCTAGTATTTGGATTGAATTTCCCATACATTTCAATTTGTAGCCAGCCCAGAACATATGCAAGAGGAAGTCAACAGGGCTATGGGTAACAAAGCCCATTCTAGCAACATTCCAAGAAATCAGCATCCTCACCCGTTTTACCTTCTGGTCAGTTCAGATTTGGGGGAAGTTATTTTAAAAATGTAAACTAAAAGAAGCAATACTAGCTTCCAAATTATAAAGTAAGAATATCATGAATTTTCAGCACCTTTGATTGACCTTCCATCTATAAAATACAGACTACTGATTTTGTGGCCTGTTATATGCAACTCCTTTAGCATATAACTGCAAAGTGATTAAGAGCAAGTCTAGACATTAAAAATGGAAACCTGAATTCATTTGCCTACATTCATTTATTAAACCTTTGACATTTGGCAGCTTGCTTAACCTCATTAAACCTCAGTCTCTTCATCTGTAAATGAGGATGGTATGTATTTCTGATGCAGTTATGAAAGTCAACTATACAGAACTTGTTAAATTCTTAGTGCATTGTATCATGCTTTAGATCAGTAAATTAGTGTTAATTTTTGTTGTCTGCCTTTTACTATTATCCTATAAAAAGTGAGTTCAGTTTATATTCCCAAATAACTAATACTTTGATAAATCTGAAAGATAATATCATGAAAAAAAGATTTTTCCTCACTGTTGGTTTCACATATTAATTTATGCTCCACATAACTAAACTTGAATTTGGATGTGTATATAGGCAGAGTTACAGTTAACATAAATCACAAAGGGCGGCATAACACCCCTCATAACTCTACTTATAATAGACAAACCATCTCTGCATTTACTTTTGTCATGTCTTAAAATATAATTTTATACCTTGAGAAAATTGCTGTCCTAATGTAATTATGTAATCATAGACCTTTGTATTTGGAAGGGTTCATAAACTGAGCCAATTTGATCCACTGGTAATATCTATTTTATTTAAAGCTATGTAGTAGTCATAGTACTAATTATCTTATGTATACTCACTCATTGAATTTCATTACATCCTTCAAACACCTAGCAAGGTCTTTAATCTCATTTTTCAATGAGAACTTGAGTCTTAGTGATGTCAAGTATCTAGCTTAATGTTACATGGCTACCAAACACCTTTGCTTAGGTTTAGATATAGACTTACTAGCACTCTCTTTCACCTGGTTCCTTTCAAATCAAACCTACCATTTTAGCCACAAGTCCTATTTTCCTTTTCCTGATAATTCTTTCAATAATACACATGCCTAGCTAGCAGTCATCTTAATGATGGTCTCTCATCTAGTAGGTCACCAATGTCATTACCTCTAGAGACAGTTCACTTTATCTGTAGAATCTTATAATCTTATGTAAGCTGAAATTGTTTTCTTGTATTTTCTAATAGTAATTCACCCGGGAATATATTTTTCACCATACCATTTGTATTAGATAAACACTAATGCAAACACAAGCTAAAATGTTTGGTTAAAAGCCACAGTTAAAAACAAACAAAAAAAGTTAATATTTACAAACAGTTAAATAGTAAAGATATAGCCCTATTTTAAAATTCTCTCAATCGTGTTTCTCAAGCTGGAGCAATTTCTAAAATGTAGATATTTGAAAATATGTTTTTGTGTTACTATGAACAGATGGTCAAGGTTGAGTTAGTCATATATATGGAGTAAACATTAGTTGCTATAGTGTTGAGATAAATGTGAACTAAATTAGAGGGAAAGTCACTGGGAAAGGGAAATTATCAATAACAAAGTTTTAAAAATTTAAAGGGAATAAACTCTAAAGAGAACAAAACATGTGCTTTGGTTTAGATGATGAAGGAAAACACTAAAGAACTTTTGTTAAGGAGAAAATGGTGACAGAATGTAATGAGGAAATACCTAGTAAGACTACAGAAATAGTGTTGAGCTTTTGTATTACCACTGAAGCACAATAAGTTTTATAAAAATAAAGAATACAACTTCAAAATAAAGAATTGTGTGAAAAATTGTCATGAAAACTGAAATAAACTTTTAAATTCTGATTCCAGTATATTTGATAACTCATAATTACACAAAAACTTTAATATAAATCTTCTGCTGAATAATCCCTAAACTATTCTTGCAATAAAAGCATTAATTTGTAAATGTATCTATATTTTCTATATCTATAGCTAATCTACCTATCTATCTTTATCTTTATATCTATCTGTGTATATATATTTCTTATCACTGAAGCTCCAAGTGGACAAAAATAAACCATTCTAAATATTTCAAACAAGAAGGAATTTGGTCATATAACATTGTTACATAGTGTATGAAAAACTAAGAATCCAAACAGTAGGTTAGCTGTTGCTACCCTTAGGGAAGGAGGCACAGTCACCTTTAAGGATGAAACAGTCTTGGGGACCAAGCTTAATTATGAGGAGTCTACACAGCTGGCAATCAAAGCCATGGAGAACATTCATCTACTTGTGGACAAACCACAAGAAAGGGAGTAGAGGAACAGTATTAGACTAACACATATGTACATTTCTTCCCCTCAGGTAAGTGCATCACATTTACCAAAGGCAACTGAAGCAGGCTAAATAGAAACCTTTGAGCAGAGCCCACAGGGATAAACTCTCACATGAGGCGGAGAAATGAAGGACTAAACACTGGTCTGAATGCAAGTAATCCAACTGGCTGTTATACTAGCAAGAGAAAATTTATTTTTTATCACATTAATGAGCAAAGGCAATTTTATTAATTGTTGGGAGAGACAAAGATTTTATGTTCCATATCTCATAGTTTCAAAGATTATTAAGTCCATCTGACGTATTTCTTATCCCAAATATTCGCATTCCCAGGGGTTTCCTTTATTTCCTTACCCTTTGTGGAGTTCAGTCATCAATTAATAAGTATTAAGTATAAACAATACTGTCAATACCAATTATTCAATTAAATATCTGCATAATGATGGCAATTTTAATTCCTACTATTTTTAAGTATATTTATTTTTCAATTCTGTCCTGGGTTTTGATAGTAAAAGTACATTATAACTCATAAAATAGTTTATCAGTTTATCTTTTCAGTCTCTTTATCACCTTTTCTCTATTGATCACATTCCAAAAAGCCTTCATTGTAATTAATGTGTTGATAAGACATTTGTGATTTTAACAATTAATTTATATTGACAAAATATTAGTCTTCACAAAGTTTAAGATATATATTTTTTAATTTTTTAAAAGATTTATTTATTTATGCATACAGAACTGGGGTACAGGCCAGAGGTGCAGGGGCAATGAGAGGATTCACCAGAGACATAGTGGGGAGCAGAACAGGCAGATCAACAAAATACACTGCTGAGGGGAGCAGTGGGTGGGTCAGGAGAGGTCTGTCACATCATGTGGGTCACCTCTGGGCCTGGGGATGGAACTCATGCTGAAGTGGCTTTAGCTTCTTAGTGCTGTGCTTTAACCTGCTGGGCCACCAGGGAAGGCCAAGATATTCTTAATCACAGTTGACTTACTTGATCCCTTCCTTTCTCCCTTTAACTTAGCATGTACTTTTCTGACCTGTATCACAACTGCCCTTGTTCTGGATCCCTTTATTAGCTCCTCTTTTGCCCAAACATAAATATTGGATATCGGAGACACATCCCTGGCCTTCCAGTAAATTTTTATCTCAAGGCTATTGCATTTAGCATTCAGTTCAAATTCCTTATTTGATCTATAAAACTATAGCAAAGATAATATATATGCTGTAGTTATCTTCCCAGGCATACTTGGTGGAATCAATAAATCTCTAAATATATTTATCTCTTCCATAGAAGTCCATTGACCTCTGTTGTCTTCTTAAATTCTGTAATATTTAAAGCTACAACCTTTTTAAAATCCACAGTTCTTTAAAGTCAAGTAGTGTCATCCTACATCTCAACTTTCTTGAAACAGAGACAAGCAGTGGAAGCGGAGGCACTTTTCCAGTACAGAGATATGCTTTTCAATGAAAAGCAAAAAAATTAGATTTTGGGGGCTTTTTGGCTATGCTTTTAAGAATCTGAATCAGTGATGCAATTCTAAGGACTTCAGGCCCCAAAGCAATCTCACCCTCAACCCCCATATTAAAATCCAGAGAAATATCAAATAGAGATCATAAAGTTAGATGAAAGATTACCTGTAACTATGGCCTGCTGCCACTTGGTAGGACAATCAACATGCATGGGGGATTAAGCTATATCAACTCAGTTGAATTGAATCAGCTGTCTTAATGGGCCAGAAAATCAACCAGTCTAAGTGAAAAATTCACTTGAAATGGTTGACTGGCACTAGTTGAAGAAGCAACTGAAATTTGTAGAATTCTTAAACTGCCCCGAACTAGGAGGTATAATGCCTTTTTTTTTTTTTCCAGTTTCCATCAAACTGCTTTACATAGTCTAAACAGGGCCTCAGGACATTAAAGTTCTCCTCCACCATAAACATTTGTACCTCTCTTAAATCTCTAAAATTTTTTTCAAATTTTTAATGATACCTATTATTAAGTAAACTGACACATGAACCATTATTCTGAAGTGATGAATGCCTCACTTATGTCTTTAAGAATAATTTACTCTATTTCCATATCATTTATAAATACCTATTTTATAATAATGAGTAATACTATAAAAAGTTGCTTTTTCTGTTTTGTCATGCATTACCTTATTACTCAGGTGAGAAACTTGATACTCAGACATATATACTTTTTCTAAGATCATAGTATGGAATGTCACTTATGACATGTCATATACGAGGATGAAATCAAAGTTTCCCTGATGGCTAAAGTATGCATATGTCATAGCCTCTGAAAGGCTAACAAGTCACAACATTTTTTCAAAATTCCCATCTATAATAGTCAGAAACTCTACAACATTCTGTCATCCTTTTGTCTTGGACTAGTTAATAAAGCTAATATAACCCCTACTAAACAGACCTCACTTAATTTTAAATGACTTGTAGAATTGACTGTACTGTAATAGTGCAAGTAATTCGAAACCAAATTAGGTTTTACTAGGACTTAAAATACCAAAGAAAAAAAGAAAGTAAAGATCTTATATAGGTTGTTGATTTTTTCATACATTACTCATTTGTATATAGATAAAATACAATTGTCACTGTCTTTCATTCTGAGGAAGTCTCAAAATGTTTTGCAAGGATCCATGCTCTAGCTTGAATAAAGTAAATAGTTCATTTTAGTAGAAACTACATTGTCACTATATCAGCAATTCTCACTTTAAAATATGTATTACTTATTCAGCTATTTGAAAGATGATATTAGAGAAGAGCTGTTTTGTCAATCTCCTTTTTCATCTACAAGTCTGCATTTTTAAACCTGTAACATTGTGTGTTTTTAAGACATCGATTACCATTTTAAAATATACCTGTCTATCTTGAATTTCTCAGCAAGTTTCTATGTCAAAGAAGTACTAATCCTTTCAATTTATTGGGAATCAATGTTTAATCCTCTTTTTTGTTCTCATACTTATTACAAATCATAAAGAATTCTAAGTGTCAGTTTAAGCACTGAAAACACCATGTAATATTCCTATTACTTATTGATTATTTTAAATTTTAAAAATGTGTGCTCTAGGTTTGAAATGTAAACCAAAAATTTATGTTTCACATAGAAATTATTTCAACACAAAATAAGTGTGTGGTGGGAGGAATGCTTCACACTATATTTTTAAATCTATAAAGTAGTTTTCTTAGTTTAAATTGTAATGTTTGGCCCTCCCTGGTGGCCGCAGCGGGTTAAAGCACTGGACTCAGAAGCTTAAGCCAATTCCGCATGAGTTCGATTCCCGCCTGCCCAGGAGGAGATCCACATGGCGAGGCAGACCTCTCCTGACCCATCTGCTGCTCCCCTCAGCAGTGCACGTCGTCCTGTTCTGCTCCCCACTTCTGTCTCTGGTGAAGCCTCTCACAGCCCCTGCACCTCTGGCCTGTACCCCAGTTCTGTATGCATAAATAAATATATTTTTTTTTTTTTAAAGGCGGGGATGGAACTCATGCGGAAGTGGCTTAAGCTTCTCAGTGCAGTGCTTTAACCCGCTGTGCCACCAGGGAGGGCCATAAATAAATAAATCTTTAAAAAAATAAAAATAAATTGTAATGTTTACTTCAAGCTGTCATAACAGAAAAAATGAATAAATTAATAATGTGAGTTACCTATTAGGAATGAAGAACATGAATAATGTGTTTATGGATATTTGAAAGTAAACTACAAATTATCAAAATATATCTTTAAGATTTATTTATTTATGCATACCGAACTGGGGTACAGGCCAGAAACGCAGGGTTGGTTGAGAGGATTCACCAAAGACAGAGTGGGGAGGTAGGGAACAGAACAGGCAGATAAACGAAGTACACTGCTGAGGGCAGCAGCGTGCAAGACAGGAGAGGTCTGCTGTACCATGTGGATCACCTGGTAGGCCAGGGATTGAACTCCATCCCTGAAGCAGCTGTGTCTAGCTTGCAGTGCTGCACCTTAACCCACTGCACCACCACGGAGGGCCTAGCCAAAATTATCTAGCTAGTCTTACAGGGACATGGATTATTGTCATGGTCCATCAGTGAGAGGAGGCTGTTGCCCAGATAATGCTAGGCTAGAATTCCTCCTTTAATCCCAAAAATTATATCTAATAATTGACCAGAGGAACACTACACCACACATCCAAGTCTCTACATAAGACTGAAGTATGCCTTACACAACAAAGATGGACACATACTTCACAGAGGGAACATGGAGGAGATTCCTGCTTAATTGGATGCAGGTGGGTGAAAGGAACACCTGGAGACTGTGGTCAATGGCAGGGACACAAAAGGCAGGGCTTCTAAGTCAACCTGGGACTTTGGGAAAGGGCAAGCTAAAACCAAGGAGGTTTCAGGCAAATAGCATACATAGGAATTGGGGTGTTCCGTACAGATGGGGACCCAAGGAGGGAGGACAACAATGAAGGCACTTTATTGCATCTCACTTCCCAACCCCTCATGGAAGACAAATCCAAACCCTAGAAAGCTGGCTGTAGAATTGGCTACCTGAGTGGAAGGAGGCATGTGGGAATCAAAGTATGGAGGGTGTCTCCTGGACCAAGTGGAAGATTTGGGCACCATTGTTGTGGATGTGGTGTGGCAACATACATCTTAAAATATATATATATTCCCATAAGTGAATCATATGCACTGTGTAAACCAGATTATCTCAGAAAAAAAAAGTGGCATTCTACTAAAAACTAGAACAACAACAAAAAAATCAAAATGTATTTGAACCTACAGCAGAGCATGAATCATAAACACTCCTGAGAAAATAGAAGAAAATGGAATGTCACACTTCCAAATATAAAACTATGCTACCAAGCAATATAAATTAAAGCAGCTTAATACTGGAACATAAACAGACACAAGGATGAATGGGACAAAATCAAGAGCCCAGAACAAATCCATACATGTATTGGCAACTAATTTATGATATAGTAACCAAGAGTATACACTGGAGAAATGAAGGTTTCTTCTATCCCTGGTGCTGGGAAAACTGGAACACACATACAAAAGAATTACACTATGCCATTATCTAACACAGCACACAAAAATTAATTCTAAATGAGTTAAATATTTGAATGTAAGACCTGAAACCATAAATGTGTAAAATAAAGCATAGGCCAGACACTACTGGACATCAGCCTTAGAAATGTGTTTGTGTATTTCCTTCAACAGCAGGGAAATGAAAAAAAAAAAAAATAAACAAATGGAACTGTACCAAACTTTAAAAAGCACCTGCATAATAAAGGAAAAATATTTATGTCAAAACAAAAGAACATCTTACTGAATGGGAAAAGGTGTATTTCAGATAGCCCAAAACAGTTTTAACATCCAGAATATACAAAGAACTCATGAAACTCGACAATAAAAAAAGTGACCAGCCTGATTAGAAATGAATGAGCAGAGGATCTGAATAGACACTTCATCAAAGGAGAGTCACAGATTGCCAACAGGTACATGAAAAGATGTTCTTCCTCTCTTACTGTGAGAGAAATGCAAGTAAAAGCAACACTGAGATAACCTAGTACCTATAAGAATGGTTATTATCCAAAGACAAGAAACATTAGTATGTAGTGGCACAGAATGTTAAGAAATGGGAACCATTATACAATATTAGTAAGGATGTAAATATTGGTACAGTCATACGGAAAACTTAATGATTGAAAATTCATTAAAAAAAACTACAAATAGATATATCCACTCATACACTTCTAGGTATTTTCCTCCGAAATACAAAAACACTAATTTGAATTTGAATATATATATATATATAGTCATTTTTTGGCAGTGCTGTTTGCAATACTCAGTAATTAGAAACAACCTAAGTGCCACCAAGTGATGTCTGTATTTAAAAAAATGAGCAAAATATACACAATGGAATACTATTCAGCTATATATATATATAAAAGTGTTCCTTTTGCAACAACATGTTGGCACCTAGAGTGAATTATGCTTAGTGATATAAGCCAGACAGAGAAAGACAAACACCATATGATTTCACTTATGTGTGGTTTATAGGGAAAACAAGCAAACAGATGAACTAAGTAAAACAAAAATAAACTTTTGGACTATAAGGACAAATTAGTGGTTGGCAGAAAAGAAGAAAGGAAGGGGGTAGTTAAATAAGGGTAAAAGAAGACAATGCTATAGTGAAGGATGGGATTATATACACATATATATATACACACATATACATATATGTGTGTGTATATATATACATGTATATTCTCAGTAATACACACCTGAAATTCATTAATATTTTAATTCAATGTTCTTTTAAAAATAAAAATATACTTGAAAAGTAAATATAATAGTAAAGATATGCTTAATTTATTCTAGGAATAGCCTTTTTTAAAACTTTATTGCTCTTTTAAAACTTTAGAGAACTGCATGACTCAAATTCTAAGCTTTGCAAATAAATATATTTTCTTATTTTCCTAGAAATTATTGAACTCTTAAGAAATATGTGGCATCAAGAGATTTTGTATATTCAAATTGTAGAAGATCCTATATAGACATTCATTTTATTTTAATTTTAACATTTATTTATACAGTTGTGTATATACATAAGTTTTTATGAAGATGCATAAATTGAATTATATTATTTCTTCATTTATTCTCAGAGAAAATACTTGTTACTAACTGTGTATGTACCAACCATTTTAAACAAAGTTTAACTGTAAAGGACAAATTGCCAAAAGATGTCCATGCCCTTAAATTCAGATTCTAGTGTGGAAAAATAGATACAGAAATGCAAAAGGAAAATCCCAGAGTATGTTGACTGATAAAAATGAAGTTGGGGAGGGGAGTAGATATTGGAGTAGTGCTTGTAGTTTAATTTCAAGTTAGTCCATGGGAAGTGAACCCAAAGGGGAGAAAATATTTTCCCTTCCGCCAGTGTTCTACCATAAGTACATTTTTTAAAAAACTACACACACACACACAAGTTACAATACACTGTGATATTATATAAGCTTGAGGTAGATTATAGATCAAATGGACTAAAAGATCAGACAGAGAATTAAAAGAGAATACAGGATACCAGATTATGAATCAATGTATGGATTTTGGCTCTAGAACTTAACTTTGATCTGAACTGAGTAAGGAGTACACATCTGCCAATACCATCTATTGTTTTGAATAGATCTGAATTATGAAAGAATAAACAGTTATGAAAATGATTGTCATCAAGACATCTCATACTCTCAACCTACATTACTATGATAGCAGTACAAATGTAAAAAAAATTGGCAATTATGAATACATATTGAAGATATGTTAAGTGGGAATTGCTGATGGGTAAAATGTGAAATTTAAGAAAAGAAAAAAAAAAAACAAGGAGAAAACATTGAGTTGCATGACTGTGATGGAGAATTTTAAAACCTTGGAACTAGATGGATTAAGAATTGAACATAGGCAGACAAGAGAAAAAACTCGAACCCTCAGGTACTCAAAACTCAGATAAGGGATAAGATGGTATAAATACATCAAAAGACAGTTCATTAGGAAAAAAGGAAAGTCAGGAAAAAAATAATGTTATAGGATCCAAACGACAAACATCTTTGAAAAAAAGTAAATGTTCTAATAATTAGTATTAACTGATCAATGTGGCTGATTGAGAATTGGTCATTGGACTTAACAGCATGAAAATCATTCTAAACTAATTAAGATTATGTTTTGTTACATAATATGAAAAATTGTCTGTAGACTTTGGCTTTAAATGGGAATAAAAATTGGGTGTTCCTGGAGATATATATGGCCTTAAAAGAAGATAGAGGAGAAAACAATGATGCTAGACCAAGGAAAGAAAATTGATATGATTTTGTATGTAATATATTGATAGAGAAGTTGGCTATAGCTGGGAATATGAAAGAGACAGAAAATAATCTAGATAATACGAACACATATCAAAGATATTTTGCATGTTTTGGCATGTCTGGTACTCATCTAATTTTTATTTAATTTTATTCTACTTTTATAATGGAAGCTGTCTGCTTTCTTCTCTACATACATCAACACAAGAACAAAGCTTCCTATTTCACAGCTCTGCTCCATAGAACATAGATACTACACTCCATCAATGCTAAGACATCCACTACTTCATCATATTTTAAATCTATGAAATTGTGATCTACATGAAATTTAATGTTATGCTCGTAATTACCTAGCAAATTATTCTGATGCAATTCTCATTGCCTGCTCATTCATGAACTTTGTCAGTTTTTAAAAAATTTCAACATTGCTACATAAAAAAAACTTAAGTCCTTCAAATATTCATAAAATAAAAATTCTAAGTGATATAAAAACTTTGATCTGAGCTTAATCAATATTTTTCTTAGTAGTCTTCAAGGCTACTGTAGTGTTGTACCTTGAGTAAGGTAACACATTATCCCATTATCCATCATAAGCTTTTGAGGATAAACTGTTCACTTCATTTACTAAGTTGGTTGGCATAGCCTTAATGTCTAATAATGCTAAAATAATAAATATATCTGCATGACAAAAGCTTAGGCTATTAATTTTAAGCTCACATTGAATAAATGCATGTAAGTATGTGTTTTAAGCTTCAAATTCCTAAAGAAAATTAAGAGCTCTCTTGCAGTTATGCACATTAACCATGATTCATCTAAAAATTATCACTAAATTTGGCTGTATTAAGTTAAAAAAACATTTTAAACCGAATTATTGAGATAGATTGGAACAGTAAAGTAATGTATTTTCTCCATTTTTAGTGTGAGATGAGGTATATAACTTCCCCTTAATGACTCTAGTTAGTGGGGAAAAATTTGGTTAGAGATTCCAAATAATTAAAAGTCTGAAATAGCCTATTTAGTTTTAGTACCTGAGTGGTCTTACTTAAAATTGAATTTATTTAAATTTGAATATGAATGGTCATGCTATATTTGCTAAACTGGACAGTTTTATATGATAAGTTCATATGAGTTGGTTTGTTATGTACTAGTGAAACTGAAAGTCAATGTTCTGAAATATGAAACATATGCCTGTGAAAGTAGATATTCTGATAGCAAAACACTGTAAATCTTGAAGCTCCATGTTGGAAGTGTATGTTATATAAAACAATAAATTCAGTTATTATAAAGCAATTTCATTTCTATGAAATTGATACATTTCTGTACTTTTTTTTAATTAGGCACATTTTGAACTCTACAATAGGAATTAGAAAAAAAATTGATTTTGTGAATTTCAACAGATCTGTGGAGACATATGCAATGTTTTGGCAGCTTTGTGCCTATATGTCAGTAAAATTAAGACTGCACAACTTGTATTTTTTCCTATCTGCCTCCATCAGTTTCATCCTCCTTGGAGGAGTGACTCTTAGAAGTCACAGTCTTTCTTCTGCCCTGCCCCATTTATTATTTTTGCCGCAGTGTTGTATGTTCAGTGTCTCCAATGAATTTTAGCAAATGGGGAAGTGATGAAGTGAATATTTAATTAGAGCTGCTACTGATTTAGCATCAAGCATAGTAGGTAGCATATTTTACTTACAAACTTTGAAATAACCCTAGAAGGTAGGTACAGTTCCCTCCTTTTATTATAGATATGGAGATTAAGACTCTCAGGTAAGGAACCAAAGTCACAAAGCCTTTGTTTGCCAAATATGGACTTTTCAGTCCTGATTTTGAAGACTATGAAGAATCAATGATGCCTCAATGGATATTCAGAGAAGTTAATTACTACAAATGAATTAATAGTTAATAATGACTTTCCCAGATCATAGTTTTAGTTTTCCTTTAGAGAAATTGATTCTCTTAAATAGAGAACATGACTAGTATATATTACAATGTCGAATAAAGAACAGTGCTTATTCTGTGTGAACTGAAAATCTTTTAATTTATGAATACAAATAAAAAATGCACATATTTCCAAAAGCAATACACCCCAGACACTGTGCACATATAGTCAAATAACTAAAGTAAATTAAAATCTAGCTATAGTTTGGATTGTTGTTGTATTGGTTTTGCTTATTTTATTTTTTATAAAGGATGATGTTTTAAGGAAAACATCAACCCCATATAGAAGGCAGTTTGAAGGATTATTGAAACTGCTCAACATATTAAAAATAGATCTACCACATGATCTAATGTTTCCACTTTTAATTACCTACACAAAGAATGAGAAAATACTAATTCTAAGGAATAGATACACTTCTATGTCCATTGCATCAGTACTTAACAATAGTCAAATCATGGAAACAGTGAAGTACCAAAGGGCAGAGGAATGGATTAAGAAAATGTAGTATTTATAACAATGAAATACTACTCAGCTATAAAAAATGAACTCTTGTCATTTGCAACAACATGGATAGAAACAGAGGTCTTTGTGCTAAGTGAAGTAAATCAGAAGGTAAAAGATAAATAATGGAATTATTTCACTTATATATGGAAAATAGAGAAATAAAAACAAAGAAACTGAAAAAAAAACTAAATCAGAACAAATTCTATAAATATGACTACACAAATGAGGCTACTGTAGGGGGGAAGCAAGATAGGGAGTGCTGCTACAGTGGCGGGAACTCAGTAGTCTAAGGTAAAAGGACAATGGGTGTTTTGGTGATAGATGTACTATAGTGATATACAGTTGAGGAGGTATGAGCCTGCTCCCCTGAATCACATACAATGTAGTTCACCAATGTTACCTCAATTAAAAAAAAAATCAACAAATTGGCAATAAATAGCTATAAGCTGCTAAAAATTAGTAAATGAAAATAGAAGTGATTTATATTGTTTAACCTAAACAAAATTACCGACCTGAGTCCATAGTTCTGACTTGTTTACATAAGTGTTTGTATATGTGTACATTTGTGTATATATCCATATTGGTGAATGTGTACTTCAATATTTTAAGAAATAATGCTCTTTCATTTTTAAAGTCATTTGAAATTACATGTAAGAGCTTATAGAGATTTACTATGATTTCTTAAGTGTCCTTTATCGGTACTAGATGCATTTAATTATCCATCAAATTTGTTATGTACTTTTGAAGAACCAGCTGACTTGCTTCTACAATTCACAGACAAAATGACCATTATTCATGAGGAGTTAAGTTAAATTAATAAAAACATCATTGAGGTTACATTCTGGCTTAAAATAAATTTCAGGTTAGAAGATGCTAAACTGTATCCTACACAGAAATAAACATTGTTCATTCTACCATAGACTTTTTCACTCAAGCTAAGTCAGTATGTTTAGTGTAATGAGTTTTACTAAATGTACATAGTTGAAATAAAATTACTGAAGCTATACTCTTATTGACTTTCCTATGTCAAATTACAAGTGGAAACTTCAATCACACATTTAAATCACAAAAATACAGTGAAAAAGAAAAAGTGATTACTCTGGTTTCCACTTAATACAACCAAAGCATGTCATATGATTTGAAGGTATGAACAGCTAAATAACATGAGATTGTTTGATTCAGCTGAGTGGGTTCCCCAGAGAGAAATAATGATGTGTAATTCTGTGCACCTTTCTGCCTCTCCAGAAAAGTCCCCATTTACAAATTTACATATTTTATATCAGTGTAAAAGAAAAATTATTCCATAAAAATGTTGTTTTATAATACTTTTGTATTTTTTTTAAAGATTTATTTATGTATGCACACAGACTGGGGTACAGGCCAGAGGCTCAGGGGCGGTGAGAGGCTTCACCAGAGACAGAGTGGGGAGCAGAACAGGCAGATCGACGAAGGACACTGCTGAGGGGAGCAGCGGGTGGGTCAGGAGAGGTCTGCCACACCATGTGGCCACCTCGAACTCATGCAGAAGCGGCTTTAGATTCTCAGTGCAGTGCTTTAACCCGCTGCGCCACCAGGAGGGTCCCAATACTTTTGTATTTTTAAAGTATATGAAAAGTTCAATCTAATCCACACAGTATCATCAAATTGTTATCCCTAACTCTTATTTGTAAGCAAAATTTAATTTACAAAAAAAATGGATTGTTACCTATATAACTGGGTTATGGACTACAAAAAGAAACTATGTTAGTCGTGTTTCATTGTTTTAAATAATTCAGCTTTAGTTAAAATACTTTACTTTTAGATAATTTTTCCCAGAAGGAAATTTGGTAAATTAAAATGTAACAAAACATGCTAAAGAATTTCTGTGGGTAAGTTATTTTTCTTTTCCAGTATAGTTTATATAATGGCATTAATCATACCCTTTTTAAAAAAATGAAGTCCATAAGATGTACTACTTCATTTTATTAATATATACAATGAGTGAGAGAAAGGATCCTCAAAGGAGGATTTAATAAATCACTGAATTTGATCATGAAATTATATTTTTTTTGTTAAGCACACTGACATACCTTATCTCATTCAAACAACTCTATGATATAGATAATGCCATTGGCAGTTTAAAGCTTAAAGAAAATTTTGTATTATGATTGTCAGGCATGTGAAGAAAGGGAGAACTATTTAAAAACTAAAGTTCAGTTTTACAAGATTAAAAATTTCTGGAAATAGCGAAACAGTGTGCATCTAGTTTACACTGCACAATACACACAAAAATGGTTAAGATGGTAAATGACATCTTTAATTCAGTGAAAGTGAATTCAAATATAAATAAGCATATGCAATTTCAAAATGACTATTTGGAAGGAGAGACAGAAGATTGAGTCAGAGGAGGGTCCCTTTTCCTAATTTTCACTATAACAGAGTTAGACACTCATGTCTACTATCTGAGGCTTTGCAGTACCTCTCTCTGCAACAGGAAAAGTTGATAGCATAATCATACTAAGATTTGAACTGTGTGTTTGTTTAATTTTCTCTTGTAACTTTTACCCACAATTTTGAGAACAGTGTAGAAAAAAGACACAATATACAAAGAAATAGCATTTAAAATATTTTTTACACCTTCAAATTTTGAGATTAAAAAAAAAAGTAACTGATAGCATCTATTCTGCTACTAAGTCTACCCTCTGAATTACTTAATAATCATCTTTTAAAAATATGGAATAGGGGCCGTCCCTAGTGGCGCAGCAGGTTAAAGCACAGAACTAAGAAACTAAAGCCACTTCAGCATGAGTTCAATCCCTAACCCCAGAGGTGATCCACATGGTGTGGCAGACCTCTCCTGACCCACCCACTGCTCCCCTCAGCAGTGTACTTCGTCAGTCGGCCTGTTCTACTCCCCACTCTGTCTCTGGTGAATCCTCTTACTGCCCCTGCACCTTTGGTCTGTACCCCAGTTCGATACACATAAAAAAATAAATCTTTAAAAAATATTTGGAAGTCAATACATAAAAATATACATATATTTTTAAAATATATAAAAACATGGTGACTATCAATGAACTCATGATCAAACTTAAGAAAATAATTCATTGCCATGTTACTGAAGCTCTTTATGTACACCTTCCTGATAATTCTGTATCTCCCTCATGTTTAAGTTTGCATTTATCTTTCTCTTGCTTAACTTTGGGATGTTAATACACATGATAAAGTCTATGCATACAATGCATACTATAAATGCATATGTTCCTAAATACTTTTTAGATTTATAATGCTGTTTAAAAATAGTTTTAGATTTACCATAATTACAGTTGTAAATGATTGATTTGACAATATTGGATATGGTTGCTGAGGGAAAGTCTGAATGTCCTCAACCTCCTCTCTATTCTTTCTACTGAAATTTGAAGAAAACACTAACTCATTACCCTCATCATGCTTGGAAAAAGTAGACAAAAAGACACTTAATTTTTGTATAAAGCCTTTTCTTAAAGTGTTGTTTTTTTGATATCAGAATTTAAGATTTTAATGGCCTAACTGATTATAATTACAGACATTTGTTCTATTATACTCATGAATGATGAATGATTCAGAAGGCAGTCTATTGAATTCAGATTTTTCTAATCTATTTTTTAAATTAGAAAACTTTGAGGAAGTAATTTAGAGTAACAAAGCAAAGATTGTTTTATGGTCCCAGATTCATCATTTATTTAATTAAAATTGTTTTTAGACGTGATAATGGGAATAAAATGTTCTGTTTAACAGAATATTAGAGCATAAATAATTTATTCAGTGTGCTTCTGAAAGAAGTACTGTTATTTGGAGCAAAATTATAAAGACAAGTTTGTATATAGGATGAACATTTCCACATATTATTTACACAATGTCTTTGTTTTATGATAATGCACATATGTAGTTTTGGCAAGTGAAGCATGTGACTTTGAAATCAAATTAGTATTTTTTTGGAAGATAAAATTTTCTCTTTTTAAATTTAAAAACTGATATGTCGCCAAAATAATGTTGTCATCATTTATTTTGTTACCTTTTAATTGCAATATATACCATGCATTTCATTATATCACAGAACATATAACTTATGCCATATATGTAACATGTTTTATATGTAACCGCATGCTTTAACTATAGCATTTGCCATATTATAACAATAACCCATATAGAGAATAGTTCTTATTGTTTTTTTATGAAGAAATGTTCAACAGAAATAAATGTGTTAGTGTTTTCTACTAGTTTAAGAACGCAATTTTTTCATAATTATTGGTAGCACTTCAATTTGTATACCAGATAGCTCAGTGCCAACGAACAGAAATGGTGATGAACACTATTTAAAATATGGAACTTGCAAATGTCCTTTGAAAGGGAGTGGGAATTATCATTCATTGCTGTTTTATTTGAGCTACTTTGGGGTTTTAATATTAGGTAGCATGGTAGCATTATAACATGTAGAGATGTTTCTTCAAAAATATTTATTACCTTATTAAGGTAAACTGTCTTCCCTGCCGGTGGATGATATTTTATAGAAAAAAATATAAAATCCTATAAACTTCACGGTTGGAGTCCAGCCACTTTTTAGCTGACAACACTATAATCATTACTTTCATTCTAATTTTAAGGACAGTAGTAGTAGTGTTTCAATTAACCAATTAATCAAAATAATATTCAAGTTTCTGCACATCTAGTTTGGAAATGTTCTCCCTGTAGCACATTATTTCAAATGAATGCTACCTCCTGCTATGGTGGGTGTTCAGCTGGCCTAGAAAAGCACTGTAGTTATTTCTTCCCATAGCAATGAGAAAAGTTAACAACATTGACACTTAAGTGACCATAATTAGTCCATTGAGATTAATGTGGGAACTTTGTACCTCTCCTAGTGTCATTGTCACAGACTTATGGCACCCTCTAAATTGCACTAGTTCATTGGTTAATTTTCCAAATGGTTTTCTCACATTGAATGCCTAGAAGCTCAATTTAAAAAAAGAAAAAGAAATGAAGAAGATGATCTTGGATACTATAGGGAAAGCCTCGTACAGTAAAAAAAAGTCTAAAGGCAGACCTTATGCCTTCAAATTACAGTGTGTTTTCTCAGTATTAGTGTGAGAAAGACACATTAAATGACCATGCACAAAAACCAAATCCTTATAATTGATAACATTAAATATTTAGCAGAGCAAATGTGAAAGTTCAGGGATTAATTTTTCATGAACATAGCTAAAGAGCATAAAAGAAGAATAATAAGGCAAGTTTTGTTCTATTCAAACCATTTCATCCAAAGGTTTGACAAGCTTTATGAAAAAGGTTTATCATAATTAAGGGACATACAATATATTTTCAGGTTATGTATCATAAAACAATTTTATTACTAATTTTATTTTATCTTAATGTCTCTGTATGGTTAAATAGAAAAACATACCGGAGTTTAACTGTTTTATGAGTATTACTATTAATAGTTTACTTAAAATGCAAATAGCTTTTAAAAACTTCTTTAGATAAATTACCTTTATAAGTCAGGGGATCCAAAGTGGATTACCAGAAAATATGCCTTAATTTTTTAAGCAATTTCCTATGACTATATAGGAAATAAAAAAAAAAAAAAAGGAAAAGACACACTAACAAGTATTAAAGAAATGAAATATCCACTGACACAAGTGTATTTTTCAAGTGTTGATCTTCTTTGTACCAGTATGGAAAAACAAATGAGCCAGTAGAAATTAGAAGTGTTAGCCTATAAAATGAGGATTTATGTAAGTGCCTTGATTTTCCAAAGCAGAAATATATTACTTGTAAGGATTTTACCAGCTACTGCAGGTTCCCAAAAGTTTTGGATATATTTAAGAACACAGTATCAGACTCTTTCAAAATATGTTATTTAATATATCTAGAAAATCTAAGTATGCCACTATTTTGAGCGATTTCAGAACATGTACAATATCACTGGAGATCTGTTCCATCCACCAGTTGTAGCAATCAGTTCTGTTATCTATAAATATATCCCTTAGCTATAGTCAATTTCTACCTCTCAAAGACTACAACCATCTTCAATCAAATTTATGACCCCAATAGTTTAAGATACATTTCTAACCTCAAAAAAAAAAAAAAAAAAAGGAGTGGGGGAGAATCATTTTTGAAAATCCTAAGATCCATTCAGCTTTGGTGGTATACCCACCCAGGGCCAGTCGCTCTGGCTAGAATCAAAAGAGCACTCTTGTAAAAATTTATGAATTCCATCCCTCAAAATAACACCATATTGGCCCTCCCTGGTGGCGCAGCGGGTTAAAGCACTGCACTAAGAAGCTAAAGCCACTTGCACATGAGTTCGATTTCCGCCTGCCCGGAGGTGACCGCTGGCGCCGCAGACCTCTCCTGACGCGCCCGCTGCTCCCCTCAGCAGTGTACTTCGTCTATCTGCCTGTTCTGCTCCCCTCTCTGTCTCTGGTGAATCCTCTCACCCTCCACATCTCTGGCCTGTATCCTCGTTCCATATGAATAAATAAATAAATCTTTAAAAAAAAAATAACACCATATTACTAAAAAAAGATAAAAAAAAAGGGACTCGATGAATGAAAGTAGAAATAAAGTAGTTAGCCCATGAAAAGAGTAGGATTTTATACTTTAATTTTCAAGAGCTTGTTATTAGCCTTATATAAGGCTTTTATACACACTAATTCTCAAGCACTAATTCACAAGTGTTTTTGTAGACATTAAGAAATCCAGAAATTGTTAAGAAAAAATATAGATAATTAAAATAAAAATAAGACATGTCAAACTACCCTCATAATTTTCATAGAATTTCCAGTTTGGTAAAGGGAGATTTTATGATATACTTCAACAAACTTTTTTTTTTTTTATAACTAACTAAAGATAATGTGATAAATTTGGATTTAGTAATAATTTTTATCACTTATAGCTACTTATACAAATTTACCATAAAAATGTGATTAAAGGACCAATACTAACGTGACAAGAGGAGTTAAAGATTTTGTTCTTAGTCCTAATTCAAAATATGTTTAGTGGCCTGGATGAAGACATGGAAAACAGATAAGCAATATGTGTGGTTACTGAACCCTTTAGAGAAAATGATATTTGGAAAATCATATCTACATTTTTTTTTAATGGTGCAACTGTTTTTAATGTTATAAATGTAGTAGTAGATAAATAAAATAGATTTGATGAGGAATGCTAGTTAATTTAGCCATTAATATCTTTGGAAAATCTTTCACAGTCTATAAATTAAGTTTATAAGTAAACAATATAGATTAGCAGAAAAGTTTATCCAAAGACCAAGGGCAGCCTAACACAAACTTATTTAACTCCTCTGTCCATTTCTTAATTATGTGATTTTTATTTCTGTTGAGTTGTGTGAGCTCTTTGTAGATCTTTGATATCAGTCCCTTGCAAAGATTAAGCATTCTAAATGAAGGTTGTTAGCAAGTAGGACTATTTTATTATTATAGAATAGTTAATATTTTCAAAAGTTTAGAATACAAGACTTTTTTTAAGATTTATTTATTTATGCATACAAGAGATGGGCTGTAGGCCAGAGATGCAGGGGTTCAGAGGATTCACCAGAGGACACAGATGGGAGCACTGTAATACACTGCTGAAGGGAACAGTGAGTGAGGAAATGTCTCCTGTGCCATATGGGTCAGCTTCCTGGCTGGGGATCGAACTCATGCTGCACTGGCTGGTGATTGCTTCATAGTGCGGAGACTTAGTTTCTTATGCCACCAGATAGACCCTAGCTTATAATATATAAACTTAAAAGAAATTACAAAAAATAAGAGTAGTAGGATTTCCTACTGTTCATTTTGTGACTCCTTTAAATCCCTGCCTATCTTTTATTCCCTAATAGAAGTAATCACTAATCTTACTCATGTATGCACCTCCCCCTTCATCTATATATTCATCAACAATTTACAAAAAGTGAGTCCTCTCTATTTTTGTTTCTTTCTACCTTTTTATATATTTGTCATGGTTTGAACTTTTGTATATTCTCTTTTGCAGTTTTTACAGTTCAGAATTTTGTTAGTTATGTTTCTTCCAGTCACTACAGTTTTCTTCTGTTAAAAAGACATACACTTCTTTTCAGTTTGCTTTGTATTAATAGTAATTTTGCAATTCGTAGATTTCAAAGTGTAATTCACAAATTGGGTCCTGCTGCCCAACAGCATAACCTGGTATCTATTAGATTTGCAAATTCTCCAGTCACACATCAGACCTGTCAAATCAGAAACTATGGGGACAGTAGGGTCCAGTCATCTTTAAAAAAATCTTTCCAGATTAATCTAATGTACATTCAGTCAGTGAAAGGGTTTTTTTTTTTTAAATGTGAATATTTGATCTTATTAAATGCTATTTTTTTCATTTTTAGCATTTATTGTACAAATAACCTATGCACATTTTCTATCTTATACTAGTAGTCTAAGCATGAATTTATAGTTGTTATTATATAGCACATTAGGTGGATTCCATGTTCTAATGTTTTTAATTTTGACTCCATGTGTATTCATGAGATCAGTTTATAGATTTTCCATTATATTAACAGTTTGTTGGACAATTGCAATGATATTGAACTGATTCTTGTTTTTATTTTGTTGACATTTGGTGCTTGGGGGATTGCTTGTAATTGCTAATTTAAAGTCCTTTCAATGGTTTCAGACTTTCAAATTTTAATTTTAAATAAATTCAGTAATTTACTAAAAAAATCCTCTAATTTATCTACATTTTCAAGTTTATTAGCAAACTTTGTTAGCAATTTTCTCCTCTTGTTATCTGATATATTATAGCTCAACATGGCTTATTTTTTTTATTTCAAGATTATCCTTGTGTTCTTATGTTTATTTTATTAATCTCATATATTACTTCTCTTTCAACCTTTTCTAAGTACTGAATATGTTGAAACTTTTTGCTCAGTGACTTCCAAAAGCAAGGAATTCATTTCTGACTAAAATAATTCAAACATTTGTTTATGTTCTATAAAAAGTACAGTAAAAGATGTTCAATATTTTTGGATAATAAAGTCATATAAATTATTATGTTTCAAGATTTATGATAGCAGAGATTTAATTATTAATGGTCACAACTGCATCCCCAATTTTCAAATTAGTGTGTATAATAGTGTCTACTCAGTTCTAGATATTATTTTATAGAAAGAATTAATTTCTTGAAAACACTTTGGATTCATGTTCTCCTACCTTGGAAAGAAAGTGATATATTTCCAACTAAAAACAATTTGATTCTGTAAAATAGCAATACAATTATTCAACAGTGTAACACCAGAAAATCACCTTGGTTATTTTAATGAAAGTTATATAAAATTAGCTTACACCTGCTTAATAATAACAACCTTAGTTGACTCGGAGACTCAATTCTGCATAGTTATAAAAATTTCACTAACAAACATGGATTTCCCAAGTGTATTCACCAAAACCACACTCTCTAACCCTGTCTGCATATTAGAATTACCAGAGGAGCTGTAAATATTCCAAGCTTGTTGGATAGAAATCTCCCCCATGTTGGGCCTGAGCCCAGGAGATTGGAATACACAGCAGTTGAAAACCACAGGCATAAGTTATATATTTGTGAAACCTTATGCCTTAAATTCATTTGTAACATTGACCTACATGGTGCTTTATTAAAAGAACTGGCTATTAAGGTCAAAAACCACTGCAGCTAATAGCGGAATGCTTTCCTGAAATAATTTGACCATTACAAGACTCTTCAAAAGCAATTTCCTAGTCTGTATTTTTAAACTGTTGAAAATGCTTAAATAGTATCCTGTGCTTTCTCAAAATGTTTCCTATGTTGTGGAATTAACTAATGTGGCTAAAGAGTACATTTATCTTACTTTTCTGACATTAGTGAATGCTAATCTATTTTTAATAAAAACTAGTTAGTATCAGTTGGTTAAGACACATGGTAATAAGAAAAAAGAAAAACAAAGCTAATTTTGCGGAATCAAAATTAAAAATTTTGTAAAAATCTTGTTTGTAGTAGCTTATACAAAATTTTGTGTATATCATGGGCAAACAGAATTAGTGGAATATTTCTGAAAAATAGAATAGTTTTATTACATGGGAAAAAACTATTCTTTTGTGAAAGAAATTTTAAAATTTACTAAATTAAATTGCATTTATATAGCTATATTTTTCTCAGCCAAGGATGTTTCCATCAATTGAAGGAAATACTTTCATTTTATATTTTAGTTATTATAAAGCATGATGTCATCATTATCCTAATTTTCATAAAGGGAAATTGTTCTCTTTTTTATTTTGTAATTTATACTACACTATAATTTTATTTTTACTTTGGAAAAACATTATTGTAGACCACGCTAGATAATTGTCTCTCTTGCAACTTCGTTCTGGTGGAGCCTCCCTGAGGAGGATTTGAATCAGATTCATTTCATCAGCCATCATTGGTGGACACTAGAGTCATACCTGGCCATCCAGTACAATCCATATAATAGTACATTTTAGAGGGACACATTGTGAGTATATGATCCAAAGTAGGCCAAAGAGAATCATGTTATATACCTTAGGTTATATAAACAGAAATAGATATATTTTTATGATAAATGAAGAAAACTTGATTGTCAATGAAACCAGCCCAGAAGAAAGCAAAACTAAGAACTGAAATTTGAAGGAATCCCAGGAATATAATTTATGTTTTAGGTAACCAAAAATTGCCTATATGCTTTTAGCATGTGGAAAATACATTCACCTATAGCTAGTATTTATCATTTGCAAGAGAATTTTGATTACTGAATTTCTACCAATCTTTAAATGCTATTTCCTGTAGGTATGAAAAATATCAGCAACTTTGGGCAGAGAGACTGTAGAGACTAAGTCAGTTGTAACAAAGCCAAACAATATTTATTGTGAAGAAGACTCTATTCTGTTATTCTAAGCCCCCTATTTCCACCACAGGAAGAAACCAGACCCACAATCCACAAAAATTATATGCTTTAAAATACAAATTTTATCACCTAGTTCTTTTCAGGGTACAATGTAGCAAAGTTAAAACCTAAGTCCCCACTCCTGATCAAGCTGGCCTGCTTGGGATGCTGGAATAGATCAAGAAATGGATGAGGCTTCTCCATCGGAGGAAGGCCATAAAACCAACCACTGTGAATAGAACACCAGCTCATTCCAGAATGTAGAAGCCGAGGCTAGAACATGTTTCACTATCAAAGGCCAGCACCTGAGAGCAGACATTCTAGCAAATAACTGATGCAAACTGGCACCCCAATTTAGAAAGCCTGTGAAAATAAAGTTACAAGTCCTCAAATCCTCATCTGCAGTCTCCCTTCTTGCCTGCCCATTGCTTCTAGCATTCCTAGCATTGCTTTTCAATAAATCTTCCCTTTTCCTGTTCTCTGTCTTTCACTGGTAAATTCTTTCACACCAGTACCTCTGGTCTATACCCTGATACTTTCCCACTCCAGCTCTTGTATTTCTCACACATAGATGAATCCGGTAACAATCCCATGAATGTGAAACTGTGCACAGGGTTGTTCAAATGAACAGATACCAGTTTCACAATTTGTTACATTGTAATATCCAGGTCTTATGATTCAAATCTGTACCAAGGAGAGGAAATACTAAACTGTAGCAATCACTAGACTGTTGTTTTTTTTCTAATTCTCAAATGTGAACAGTATAGGAAAGTAGAAATGTGAAAGCTGCCAAAAGAACAAACTCAGGAACAGATAGATGACTTTGCCAGGAAACTCTCTTCACTGTAGATCAGAAAGTTCCAGCTAAGTTTTCAGAACAAGCATGTGCTTGGTCTAGGAAGGTGAGTATTTTCTACATCTGCCCAGGTCAAATGAAGTGTTTTTGAAGATGCCTTATATACTGTACTTGCTTACTTAATCCCATGGTACATTGATTTTGAGGGGGGTGGGTTCCAGAACACAAGAAGTCACTTCTGACTTTAAGCCAAAGAAAGGCTTATTAATGAGGTGATTTGAATTCGGAGTTGCATGCAGTAATTACAGAAGATAGTATGTGCTCTCATACAAGGGAGAATTTGAAATGTGTCTGTTTTGGTTTATGTACAATGCTAGGAAAGAATTAGTTGTACAATGTGTAACTGTACAATGCTAAGCAAGGATTACCTAGATGAGGAAAAAGATGTAAATGTTAGGAGTGAGAGATGCATATCTTTTATTTGTTCTGAGTGGACTTTATATGCACAACCCAAATCAGTACATGTTGTTAGGGTAATATGTGAAATCCAGGATTGGGTATGTGACCAAAGTTTAATGAACTCCAAACAATAGTCAGAATTGTATTTTAAAACAAACCTGGACTTCTAAGCCAAAAGAAGTTATCTATGAGATTCACTGAAAATGCCTACAGCAGACATTTTTGCCTTTTAAATTTCTGACTGTGCAAACAATTTAACTTAAATATTGTTTAAAATGAAAATAAAGTCAGAGAGGAATCTGTTATCTAATGAAAATAGACAATAAGAGCTAGTGCTGTGGTTTAACCCGTTGCACCACCAGGGAGGGCCCCTATCTTTACATTTTAAATAACTTTTATCTTCCTCTGAAATTATATAGCCCCAAATTAAAATATACTCATCTGTATTTATAAAGGTTTTACCCAGGTTTCATGATCTGTAGTGAAAATCATTACTGAGTGATTGTAGGTAGGACAATAGACACTCTAACTGGCTGAGAAATTTCTCCCAAATCTAATGTATCACATACTGGCAAGGGATTTTTAATCGAGCCTTGTCTGTAGACAATGAGTATAATTGACCTGCTCCAAAACAGGCATATTCTGTTTTACTTTACCATCTACTGTCATCTTCTTCTCTGGGGATCTGGTGATTCCAACTTGGAATTTAGCTGCTTTGAAAGCAGGCTGTGATCAATGTTTATTTTCATAAATCAGCTCACCACTATAAGAATGTGCCTGTAAGATTGCATCTATAAAAATCCTGACAGGAGAGTCATGAGAAAGCATTTAATTCAGCCCACAGACAGGGTTAAAATGTCTGTGCTACCTCTGAAATGGCCTACCACAATGTCTTGAGTTGATCCCTGCCAGGGAGCTGACCAACATAGCACAGCAGACCTCTCCTGTCTTGCCTACTGCTCCCCTCAGCCATGTACTTAGGGTCCTGCTCCCCATTCTGTCTCTGGTGAATCCTTTCACTTCCCCACGTACTCCCCACTCCCACACATCTGTCTTATACCCCTGTTCTTTTATTTAATAATAGTTAAAATATCTAAAAATAAGTATCTGTAAAAGCACAACAGCTACCTTAGCAGTAGAGATGAGACAGCTGTGCATCAAGACTGCTGGATCGGGGGGATGGGAGGGATTAAAAAAAGAAATGAAATAATAAATACTAAAAGATTAATCCAGTTCTTCTGTGTTACCTCTTGAAACATTAACCTTAAGAATTTATTCTTACACTGGACTATTAAGCATTATCCAAAAAGCAGTAGTTTTTTTTCCAGTTATACCACATTCATCAGTAACTTAACTAGTCAACAGAGTTTACATCATGTATTAACCTTTCAACCTCACTCATTGAGACAGTTAAGAAGGATCTAACATAATATGTAGCTCAGAGATATAATATGGATACCCTTCATTCATCAGACAAATAATTATTAAGCTCCAAGTACATATCAAGCATATTCATTGGGAATACATAATTAACAAGTTACATGTAAAGTGTAATAACCAGGAAGGTGTTAAATGCTGGTGTAAAGATGAAGAGGAAAAATTAAAGTGTAATTAATTTATATGATGAGAGTAAGCCTCGCATGTAATATAGGGGCATCTAACAGTCAAGCCTCAGAGGTCAGAGAAATCATGACACACTTGGAAATTGCAGAAAGCCTGGGATTAAATTCTAGTTCTGCCATTTGTTGTGAAAGTAAATCTGGACAAAAATTGTCTCTGTGTGTCAGTGCACTATTCTACAACAATAGAACCTGTAAGAATGATAACCAAAGCAACTGCAAAGTGAGATTTGAGAATTAAATGGGTTCATATGTACAATTCTTAGTTCCTGGCATGTAGTCAGTAGTCAATCAATGTTAAGTGGCTTATTTAGTGTTGTGTATGTACCTCAATTTTTAACAGAGAAGTCACATAATTACTCCTTGCCTAGCACCAAATGAGATCTGCTCCAGTTTCTCCTTGCCTTTTGGACTATCTTACTTCCTTGATGTACATTTGCAGGAAATCAAGTAAAGCAACATAATGACCTGGGAGAGAAAATGTACACTTAGCACAGCTTTGAAAAACTGCCCTGATTCTTAATGCAGATTATCATGTGAGTTACAAGACTGGATCCTTCCATAAGACAACATTTTTTAAAAATGATCTATGTCTGTATCTTATTGTGACACTGAAAGAAGAATTTATAGAGGAACACAGTTCTGAGGCCCTGGCAAGCATGGCCATGCCACATGGTTCTTTTGTACCCTACAATATATTTCAGACTCTCCTTTTTTCTTGCAATTTGTATGTAGTGAATTTTAAGGAAAAATGTGGGATAGACGCCTGAAAATCTGTTTCTCACCTCTCACATATTCATCCTGAGGGAACTTTGCATGTTCTCCCAATTTTGAAAATCCACAAACAGCTAACTGAACATAACCTAAGTACCAAATACAGCATCTGAGACTCAGACTGGTGCCAAAGTCACACTGCTCCTTCCATATCCATAAATGCTCATTTTGTTCTGATCTCTCTTGCCAGCTTATGACTTTCCTGTCTTTGGTCCAGCACCACTCACCATCCTTCCACAATTCTTCCTAACTCGGCCCTCCTGCTGTATACTTTTTCTGCCTTTTGGAGCACGTTATTTCTTTTGTGTTCATTTATGTAAAGTCAGTTAAAGGAATGTGAATGCATCTTGTAAGAGCCAAGCTTGAAATGTCTTTAATTTTTCTTTATTCCACTTTGTTATCAGCATCAGTGCATTATGTTCCTCCACACTAAGATACAATTTTCTGTCTTTACAAAAGAGGCTTATTTTATTTTATTATTTCAAGATAACGGGTATTTTCTTTTTTAAAATGAAAAAGACAGATTAAGTGGAGGCTGGGTTTACAAGCATGAGTTACTTAGAAAAACTGCAAATCACCAAAGAACTTACTTCTATCTGATACTTTCTTTGACTCAATTCCAAATACATATTAAGTAATGGATTAACTGTTTCCAGAGTAAATTCTGATAATAATAATCATATCACATATAGTTTACGGGTGATAGGAATGCTAAATGCCACTAGACCAGCCATGGTTGATTTTCTATTTACTTTCTAAGATAAATCTTTTGACACTTCTCTATGCATGTTTATATTTGTGCATTTTCTTCAAATTCAGTTTGATTAAGTGATAGCATGGTATTACTTATTATATATATATATATATATATATATAACCAGCATCTTTGTATTTCTAAAAAAAACTATCAGAAAATATTTGCTGCTTACATTGTGTTAGGAATTGTTTTAAAATTCCACATATTATACATTTTGATAATGGTGTTATGGATCAAAGAGTTGAATGCTATGTGAGACAGAAATAGTGGTTTTTGGTAAATAAACTTTCTGCTCACAATGCATAATTTATTTACCTTATATGTAGACTTAATTTTATAATTTTATTATGAATAAAGGATTATTTTCTTCACTTTTCAATATAAATATACAAACCACATTCAACAGTAGTTAACAAACAGGCTGAAATCTGCAGTTAGATGTGCATTTACAGTCAAATTCCTACTGTTTATAAATTATATTTTAAAACTTTTACTAAGAGTTCATAATTACACATTGTTACATTAAGAAAATTCATTTTTTGTAGATTTGTTAATGAATGTTATCTCACATTTTCTTTGTGTGAAACTGACATTTCTTTGCTTTTCTCTTTGGAGGATGTTTTCAAAATACAAAGATTTCAAATTTAAATCTGACTTTCAGTTTCTTCCCGGCTTCTATGTTTTTTGTTAAGTCAGTTCTGACGTCTTACTGTTTTTGAAGATGTACTTTTTAATTTTTTCTTTTTTCAGCAGTTTAGAATAAAGTTCATGTTTTAAATTTTATTCATTGTTAATTTATATTTGGGAGCTTGCAAACTTGAAGCTATAGGTAAATGTCTTTCATAAGTTTGTAATATTCTTATTCATTTCTCTTCTTTTTTTTTTTTCCTTTCTAGCCTTTTCTTTTAGAACTCTAGTTGGACAGTTTTATATCTTTCCCCATTGCAAGCATTCATATCTTATGTTCCCTACCTTATTTGCAATTACTTTTATTCTTTCTGTTCAGTTTGGGTACTTTTCTACTGTCCTGTCTTTCAATGCATTAGTATAATGTTTGGTAATATTCCATATTCTTTTAAAGTTACATAATGAGTTATTAGTTTCAGATACTGAATTTATCAGTTACAAACTTTCTACTTGTTTCTTCCCATTGATTTTTTAATTGCTTATGAATTTCCAAAGATTAAAAGGCCAAAGTTGTTTTCTTCCTTTAGAGATGCATCACATTTGATTCACTTATTGAGTTGCATTGAGAATCATTTAGTTTTGATAAATAATATTCAGTTTATGACTGGTTTACATTAGGTGCTAGGGCATATCACCTGGTTGGCCATGCACAATGTCTTTCCTGATGATCACTGAATTCTAATCACTGTCTTTATTGCAAGACTGTCATAGACTTTGCTATAAATTTCTACTTTAGTTTTTATTGCATTCCAACCCATGCAGTTTCTAATTTCATAAAATGTTTCAATGGGAAATTAGATATTTCTATTGAGGTTTCTCAATTCTTAGATATTGTCACTTCAGCTTTGGGATGCCTCTAAATATTCTGCCAATTTTTCTGTCACCTGCCATTGCTCTCTGATCAGGAAAATATCAAATCCTCAGACTTTCGCCTGTATTCAAACTCAACAAAATTCCCAGTGAAAAATAAGTGATATAAATCCATTCATATCTCAGCATGTCTCCTTCCTATTGCTTTCACTGTTTTGTTGTTCTTTTTTGTCTAATTATTTAAAGTTGGAGCTTAAAAAAAAAAGATTTATTTATTTATGCATATAAGAGTTGGAGTACAGGCCAGAGGCATTGGTGGTGAGAGGATTCACCAGGGATAGAGCGGGGAGCAGAACAGGTAGATATACTGAAATACACTGCTGAGGGGAACAGCAGGTGAAACAGGAGAAGCTACTGTGCCATGTGGGTTACCTCCCTGGCTGAGAATCAAACTCATTCTGCAGTGGCTTTGGTATCTTCATAGTAATTGTGACCTAAACCCTTGTGCCACTAGGGGGCCAAGCCCTCAAAGTTAGAGCTATTATGTAAAAATTTTAAGGTAGCATTGCTTATAAAAATGTTTAAGTTTTGCATTAATTCAAAAGGATACATGCACCCCTTTGTTGCATGCACCCCTTTGTTTATTGCAGCAATACTTATAAAAGGTAGGACTTGGAACAATCCAAATGACCAAAAATGGATGACTGGATCAAAAAGATGTTTAGCATGATGGATTTACTGTTCAGCCAAAAAAAAGATAATAGAATGCTATTCATAGCAATATGGATGATGCTAGAAATATGCTCAGTGAAATAAGTCAGAAGGAAATAGAAAACTATCTATGGTTTCACTTATAGGAGGAATATGAGGGAACCAAATAAGGGATCAGGGGAAAAACAAAGAAAAAAAATACCAAAAAAAAAATAATCAGACAACTATAAATCAGAAATATTCTGCAGGGGAATGGGAGAGGAATCAGAACAAAGATAGGAAGAGCATAAGGGTGATGCACAGGTGAACTGGTGGTGGAAATTCTATAGAGTCTACTTCTGACATAAAAGATGGAAATTAAATATACATGTTTAAAAAATTATAAGTTTTAGGTGAGCAGCTTTATATGTCAACCTCTGCTATACTACATTGTGATCACCACCAACTTTCTCCTTTCCATCTACCACCATGCAGGTAACCCCCTTTTTATATTGTTTGCTCATCATCTCCCTCCCTTTACCTCTCTGGTAACCATCATGTTATTATCACAATCTGAGTGTGATTTTTGTCAGTAGTATTTTGTGTAATAAGAACAAACATAATTTGAGTTTTAATCAGCTACAAATTTTATCCTACTCAGAACAGAATTTTTCTTTTGAAGATTTATTTATTTATGCATACAGAATTGGAGTACAGGCCAGAGGTGCTGGAGGCAGTGAGAGGATTCACCAGAGAGTAGGGAGCAGAACAGGCAGACTGACGAAGGACACTGCTGAGTGGAGCAGTGGGCAAGGCAGGAGAGTTTTGCTATGTGGGTCACCTCCCTGGCCGGGTTCGAACTCTTGATGAAGCAGCTGCCGATAGCTTCATAGTGCAGCTCTTTAACCTGTTTAACCACCAGAGAGGGCCTGAATACTTCATTTTTGAAAGCTATTTGTTGCAAGATAAAAATTCTAGTTCAGCAGGTGGTTGCTTTCATTTAACAATTTGACTTTATCATCCAAATATATTTTCTTTTGTACTGACAACTTTGTCATTGCATCTTTTAAGGAAATTAGTTAGCTTCTTCCATCCTGGGTGCTACTAAGATCTTTAAATACTTTCTAGCGATTTGACTGTCAGGGGTCCAATTGTGATTCGTTTGTAGTTGTTTAAATTGAAAGTGTCTAGTGCTTCTTGACTCATTGGCATGTAGCATGCTATTTTAAAAATTTGTTTTAATTTTGCTTCAATTATTGAACTGCCTTCTCTCCTACGTTTAAAATTTTTGTTTGAAGTTACACTATTTATCCTTTTGAGTCTGTTGTATCTGTAATGATAGATTCTCTGTCACACTTGATATTTACATTTAGTATTTTTTTCTTTTTCAGTTTTTATAGAATTATTTTCAACTTTACGATCTATCAACAAGACATGTTTTATTCAGTTTTCTCTGCTGCTTTTTTTTACTATTTTATTGATGTTCTTATTTTTATTACATCCTTTTTCTTGCTGGGGTTTATTTGTTTGTCTGGAAAGGTAGGGAATTATTTATTGAATATTAAACATTTTAAATATTTGAGTGTTGTGCTATACATTTCCTTTTGACATGTTTTAGTTTCCCCAGGTTTCAATGTGTTTTATTTTTATTTTTATTCAGTTCAATGTATTTTCAAATTTTCCTTGAGGAAACATATTTGACACATAATTATTTGTAAGTTTATTTTTCAAAATGTACTTCATTTCTAAATGTTTGAGAATTTTCTGCTAATGATTTCTTATTTGAGTCTATTTTGGTCAGAGAGGATTCTGTATGATTGTAATTATTTTTAGTTTGTCATTTTTTTTTTTTTTCATTTTTATAGACCATGGTATGGCTCTATTCGCATATATTTCATGGCCACCTGAGCACGTGTATTTCTCTGTTGTTAGATCGATTGATCTAATAAAGCCATTTAGGTCCTTTTGGTTGATGGTATTGTACTTTATAATTTTAGCTCCAGTTATTCTAACAATTGCTGAAAAATTGGTGTTAGTGTACTAAATTATAATTGTGGATTTGTCCATTTCTACTTCTGTTTTACCAAATTTTGATTCACATACTTTTGTAGTTTGCAATAAATATTTAGGATTGGTATGAGTTCTTGATGTTTTGAACCTCTATCATTATATAAAAATCTACCTGTCTTCTGTGATTTTCTTTGCTGTGAAGTTTTCTTTATTCAATATTACTGTATCTACTTCTGCATTTTTAAATTGATGTCTGAAGAATATGCTATTTTCCTGGAATATATATTGTAGACAAGTATTAGAAGCTAAATTTTACCAAATTTTGATTAACTGCAGTTTGCTTTATAATTTTTTTGCTATATATATATTAGTTTGCTATATAATCTAGTAATACCCAGATTCCCCAATGTTAAACATATGTAAATATAGTTATACTAATCAGCTCTAACTTAGAAGTGAGAGGAAAGTTAGATTATTTTAAATTTAAAAACAAGGATATTTTCCGTGTTGGAATGTTCAGGCTGTATGCTTGATGGTTCTCTTATTTTTTTTTCAATATGCGAGCTATAAAAGCCTTACTGATACATGGATTGACTAGATGACTGAAACTGCACAGGCAGGCAAATGAATAGAGCAAGAAAACTCTTGTCTGTTCTTCCACTACTCCAACGAAGACCAAAAAGTGTTGTCACACTTTGAAAGTAGGCCCAGAGTTCAAGGACCCCAAGCAGTCTCTCTCAGGGCCACAGTGGGTTAAGTTTCAGCACTGTGAAGCTATCTGCAACCACTGTGACAGGAATTTGATACCAGGCCAGGGAACTGACCTACATATGGCACAACAGACTTCTCCTGTCTCACCTACTGTCCCCCACAGATCTACTGAAATAGATCTGCCTGTTCTGCTCCCCGCTCTGTCTCTGGTGAATTGTGTCACCACTCCTCCCCCCCCACACACACTCCAAATCTCTGGCCTACACCTCAGCTCTAGTATGCATAAAAAAGTTTTTAAAGATTAAAAAAAAAAATTCAAGATGAGACCAAAATTACAGAAAAGCAGATTTATCGATAGATATGAAGAAAAGGAAAGGTCTTTGAGCAGAGTGTGTTACAGAGTAGATGAGCAATTGAGGTAACAAGAAGCATGTGTGTATATAGATACAGTGGGCAAGGATTGGGGGTTTGGCTATTATGTCTCCAAGTTGTGTCTCTTTCTGATTGACTGGGTCTGTGGGGAATCCTAGAATACCTAGGTCCACTGTGTTTGTGGTTCTCCTAGCTACTGAAGCCCTCTGAGTTCTCAAATGTTGTCTAGGAAACTTCTCCCAAACCAGCTTTGGCTCATTGCTATTGTGCTGTTCTGTTGGTGTTCTGGAAATACATATTCAATTGAACTAGGGGGCACCCTCCTACTCTGGGATTCTTTGTTAATCAGACTGATAAATGGACTTGGTGTTTGGGGCAATCTCTTTCTAATTGATAGCAATATTAAAAATAGTTGCTAGTATATAATTGATCAAAAGAAACATTTGAATGGATAAATGCATAAAGAAATTTGAATAATTAATGCTTTCCATAAAAGAAAACAGGCTGTGTAGAACACTATCTTACATGGCTTTTTTTTTTTCTTCCATAAGAGATATAAAATGAAACAACTGCATTAATATTATAAAAGTTAAAATAAACTTTTACTGATGATTAATACATTAGGAATTAGTTGGTATAATGGTTACACTTATTTGATTATCTAGTCCTTACACGTAAGTGCTTTTTGTGCTGTTTTGTTGTTGTTGTTGTTGTTTTTTAAAGAACTTCACTTATCTTCAATGCAGTGTAAAGCAATTCTGTTAAATAGTCTACCCAGCACCTGCCAAGAAAGAAGCACTTCAAGAAAAGGGAAGAATTGCTATTATCAGGCACCTGTGATGAGTCAGTCACTGCAGATAAACACTGAATTTATGTTTGCTCATCTTGGCAGTCAAGGCAAAAAGGAAAATGTGGCTTTACCTAGGCCACAAGCATTTTCATTGTGTCCTCAGACAAGCATTTTCTTGACTGAAATTGGAAGGGAGACTTTAACATGTGATTTCTATGTTAGGGGCATTGGAGAACATAATGGATTATGTGTTCACACGTTTTTTTATGAAAAACATAGACATTGTTCAGCCATAAAAGCTACAAGTTTAACATTAAAAGTAATTTACAGAAGACCTTTCTATAACGGCACTGATATAATGAAGCTCAGTGTGTTGCTTCCTGAAGACCTAACTTAAAAGAGATAGAGTTTAGTGAATCTAGAGGAAGAGATAATTAACCTGTCAAAAGACAGCCTCTTTCAAATATCAGATGTCTCAAATGAACTTTTTGGCAAGGACTGTATTGCTGTCAATTTAGATATCCTGAATTCCTAATATTTGTCTTGTTAATGAAAGTGAGTCCTTTCTATCTAGTTAACTAACTTATGCCCTTCCCCTTAAAAATTATTACATTGTCTACAAAAAAGAATGTTCATGGAAGACATGTAGACTTCAACATAATGCATTTGACAAGTCTCAGAAAAAAATCTATTTAAAGGATTGCAAGGTATAATGACAATATTAGTTAAGTATTGCTGTTATAACAGTTAAGCATAACAATTAAGTGTTGCTGTGATTTATGTATTTTTCTTATTTGTACACTATCATTTGTTTGTGAAATGATGCCAGTTATGAAAGAAAAAAAAATTTGTTATTTTGCACAGCTTTGCTTTTTCCACAATAACAAGTGGAGAGAACTTAAGGTTGCATCTGCTCAATAAATACAGTTTAATCTGAATAGATCGACCATTCATTTGCTGGTTAACATTTACCAAAATACATGCAATCTAGTTTTCATATAATTGATTCTAAAATGAAGCAAAACATTTAATAATCTTTTCACAATATTCTTATATGCAGTTACATTTGAAATAAATTGAGTTCACATAAAAGAGAATGCTGCTGGGGAAATAGTATTAAGTAAGATAAACAAGGTTCATAACTTTAGGGAGATTGAAATCTAGTTAGGGAAAAATATAAATTATTTAGCATGTGTTACACATTAAGAATTTAAAATTAAAAAACGATGCCTGCAAACATGTCCCTATGTTATATAAACTCATTAGATGATTAAAAAGTACCAAAAAAGTAATGCTTAATATAAGATTTGAAGAATTATTAGGATATACCTGGGAAATAAGAGAATGTATAAGAGAGAACTTTTGAGGAAAACAGATATCTGCAAAAGGTATAGCTGAGAAAAATAAGGTACATTTCAGGTATGAAATCCAGAATGTGGAGATATAGCCATGAAATGACAGAGTGTCAGACATTGGCAGAGTCACATCTCAGAGGATCCTGAGCACAAGTTTAAGATTTCAGAATGTGCTGGCAGCTGAAACAGACTGTTGGCAACTTAGTTCTATTTTCCCTGCTATTCTTTTCAGGGGTTCTGTATTTGAGTATTATATTTCCAAGAATCCCTACAAGGGTCTGGATCAGATCCACCATTGAGACTAAGTTGTTTAAGTCTTAGAAGAGGGAGGAGAAATAGAAGACATTAACTTTTGTTCTGACAGATGTAGATCTTGTCAGTGACCTAGTGGACTTACCTTACACCACTCATTCTGATATTGTGGGTAATTATAATTATTTTTGGAAGTATCCTGTGCTTCTTACTGATGCCTTACAACTTATTGGTGGCTTGAAACTTTTGGTTTATGTACAGTCTACCCTGACTTTAATTTCATAGAGTGTAAATTATGTAAATATCTAAATTGAATCAATTTCTGCTTCCCAACTAAATCCAGATTAATATAGTACTTGGTATAAGAAATGGTGGGGAAAGGATATACATGCTATAAAAATAAAGAAAATTGAGTATATTTATGATTGAATTACTAGAGTGGGTTAAGACAATGGGAAATTAAATATAGAAGTTTGGAAAGAAGGAAAATTCTGCTATTTGTAGAAAAATGTGGTAAGACACCTGCAATAACTGTGATGGCAGAATCACAGATGCCTTACTAAATTTGTAACTCTATAGGAAGTAACTTGAATGATTTAGAATTATAGTGTATACTCAATACCATTTGCTATGTTGACAAAAGCATTACAAGGGAGAGGTGAAAATGCTGTCAAGAATTGGTTGATCTCAAACATAAATGAAATAAAATTCTAAAAATAGAATGATGTTCTTTAAAGTGTCAGAAAAAAATATGTTTCAGTACACCGATAGTAAAAGAAAAATACTTGAGAAGTTTTCAGTGACAAAGTTGGAGTAAGTCTTCTCATTTGCTAAACCAAATAGCAAATATCATAAAGAAGGTTTACCTTTCATAACAAAAATAATTGTCTCAGGCATTCTAAAAATAGTCACATTAATATGTAATAAAATGTTCAAGTGAAGCTAGAAAAAAATAAAGAAATTAGGCTTGTGAATACTTGCAAAGAAAACTTGGTACTGGTATATGGCCCTAAGTAGAAAGAAAAATTTGTACCCTACTTCCATATATTTGTAGATTAGGAGCCAACTAGGTTTTAAAAAAAAGTTGTGTTGTTAAAGAAACAATAAGCCTATACTTAAAAACATTTTTCACATCAAAAGCTATAGGTAAAAATTCTAAATATCTGCTGTTAAAACATAATATGTATTAAAAATAATTCTCTTTAAAATCTAGGAAAGTTCTTGCCAAACACTGGTAATAAGACTATGGAAAATAATGGACAAGAAAGACCCCTTCAAAGAATATATTTAGTACTCAGTACTGAGAAAGCAATGAAAAATATATTTCTCAGACATGAGAATCATTATCTACTTAAACTATTTCCTCACACTTAGGATGAGAGTTCTTAGTAAGGTCTCACCCCATCCTTTCTTGATCACATGGATGTTATTTCTGATGTCATCATGTCCCAACTGAGTGTTTAATAATGAATACTGGTAATAGGTATAATTTGTTTTTCTGAAAACCATATTGACCTGATATACTATAGTTCTTTATCTGAACAAGCAAAGTTTGAGTTTTGAATTGGACAGCGTGACTAGAAACACTTAGTATTGTTTCATTTGGAGAAACAATTAAGTCTTTGATAATGAGTGAAAGGCATATTAGCAATGTGTTTGAAATTCATATGAAAGGTAATATGGGCTGCATAAGAGAGTCCAGGAAAACCTCCTAGTCTTCCTTCCTGTGCACATAATTATTTTTTCCCAAGTTTTTTTGTTTTGTTTTGTTTTTTTGTTTTTTTGTAGTGTCATGTTGGGGCGTCACTTTTTTTTTTTTTTTATACTCAGAATGTGAAGGAAAACAGTTGCACCAATGCTAAGTAAGCCAATAAAAATTCCCTATATATCCTTCTTCCCTGATCCCATGGATTACTCTATGAGCAATTAGAAAATAGTAGAATCACAGATGCAAAGGACCTAGGTCTCCGGATCACCACATACTGATAGTCACAAAGAAGTTCCATGTGAACAGAATAGCACTGGACACTTAGATGAGCAGTAAAAGAACTAAGATATTGCATTGGAATGGGTATTGGAGTGGAAACTGTGGTTTGGGCAAAATAAATTAATAAACAGTATGTTATATAAGATTCAACAAAGTGGCATAACTACCAAAATGCATAGTGCACTTGATTAATAGGAGTTTTATCATTAAAAGAAACGATAGATGTAATTCTATGTTATCATTTTCCTGTTTAAAAATATATATGACTTTATCACTGGATTTTATTCAGGTACCCCAATTTCATACCGAGAAATAGTTTTAGTTTTGTTTTTTTTTAATCAAATTAAGACTGGAAATAGACAATTGAAGAACTCTTGATAGCTAGTTTTGATATATATCTCTAAAACATGATTAACATTTAGTTGAGAGATTAGGCCTATCCTGTGTAACTTCAGACGATTGAATTAAATTAAATGTAGGCAAAATAACACATCATCTCAATATGAGAAAAATTTAATCAGTATAGGTGCCCAAAAATGAAATGTGCTCATTTTAAGATACCAATGTGATGTGATTGGGAAACATCAAAAAGAGCTTAACAATTCAGAATTGGAGTTTTTACAATGAGGAATCATATGGCAAACTAAAAAGTGGCTTATATTATCTTTAAGTTCTCCCTAATCAAACCTTATAGTCTCTTTATTTTTTTTCCTCAGAAATTAGCACAACTCTTTCTTGCATTCAGTTGTGAAAAATTATATAGTAAACCTAAAATATGTCTTTCTGTTAACTATAACTAGACAACTATCAACCAGTTAACAAAGTTTCTATGTTAAATTATTTTTGATTTTTTAAAAATTCTAATTAGCTAGATTCTAATTCTTAGATGTATTTATCCCCATGCTTTACTGTAATAATTAATCTCTTATCTCTACTGTAAGTTCCAAAGAAGTCTAGATCATGTCTGTTTTGATTAAAGCTATATAGATATGTATCTATATTTATATATATATACATCAGACATAATTTACATATAGTTTATCTACAGATAGATATATGTAGATAGATAAACTATATATAATTTGCTTGATCTAAGCATTTAAATGGTATTTATTTAAGGTACAACTCTACATTGTAGGACACAGAAGCATGCAAAAGAATTCCTTCCTCTTAGGAGATTATGTTTAATAGAAAAAAAAATCTAATATGATATTTTCATTAATGTTATGAAAAAGAATGAGCAAAATATCTTGATGGAGAATGTGAAATGGAAACTTTAGACTTTAGGTAGGACCTAAAGTAAGGGCTATTGGGAGGGTGATCCTGAATCTGAGCCCAACATATAGGAAAGTGACCCCACACTGAAAACAAATCCAACTGAGGCATTCCAAGAAGAGAAAGGGGCAAGTTCAAATGCACTTTTCTAGAAGTAACTCTAGCTTTTCAAGTAACAAGGAAAAGCTAAAGGCTGGAGTGACAAGTAGGGTGACTTTGTACAAATATGTGAGTATTAGGTATTAGAAATTTTAAATTGAAAGTGAGACAAAACTTTGTTAGAAGATATAATAAACATGTGTCGTTATTTATCACTTTGGAAGCTAAATTAACTTTCCCTGCAAAGAAGAATGAGGGATTCTAGAAGAAAGAGGTGCACAGGTTCTGAATGTTGAAAATTGCCTGAGATTAAAGATAGAGATGACATTGAGCTCTTTGCATAAAAGAATCAGAAGACTGCTGTCCTGGGCAAGAAACAACCTTCTTAGCTGCTCATGTTCCCCACCTGAATCTGTATAGTCCTAAACTAGTGTAGGAAAGGGGAGGTGAGTTCTCATCAGCTTTGCAGGGAGAGGACCTTGAGTTAGGAAAGTGAAGTGAAAGTTTTCTGAAAACAGCAAAGGTAAAAGAGAAAGGCCATCAATAGGAGCTACCACGCCTTGGTCACTGGTACATCTTTAAAGAAGATGAGTTCATGAGCAAATCTATAATCCACAAAAGAAATGAAACATTTGGTAAGAAAGTCACTATGAGAATAAAAGAGTTATTGATAATGAAAAATCTAGATGATGGAGAAAATTTAAAAGTAACCTAAGAAGAATTTACCAAATAGTATTAATCAAACACATTTTATTTTACTCAACATTTTTCATGGATTTGAAGACTGAGAAATGTACCCATTTCATTTTCTTAAAGTAACATAAAGTTACTTGGAAGACAGTAAACTAAGAAACATTAATAAATGATTATAAGTCAATATGCAATTTAAAATGTTGCTGAATAGTGATAATAAAAATATTAGCTATGATTTATAGAAATTGATGTGTTATTTCTAAATTTAAAAATCCAGGAATCACCGTCCACAATTCATAAAAATTTAATAGATCATGACCAAGCAAGACATTACAGTAATGCAATGATTCAGTGTTAGAAACAATCCAATCAGGGCCCTCTCTGGTGGCACAATGAGTTAAAGCACAGCACTATGAAGCTACCACAGCCACTGCAGCATGAGTTTAATTCCTAGCCAAAGAGGTAACCCACATGGTGTGGCAGACCTCTCCTGCCCCGCCTGCTGTTCCCCTCAGTAGTGTATTCAGTTGACCTGCCTGTTCTGCTCCCTACTCTGTCTCTGGTGAATCCTCTCACACACAACCCTGCACTTCTGGCCTATACCCCACCTCCTATATGCATTAATAAATACTTAGAAAGAAAGGAAAAAAGACTCCTATCACTATACCCTCCCACAAGATAAAATATTGCTCCATATTCTTATATTAAAATTATCATAATAACAACACAAAGTAGGCCTTAACTAATGCTAATCCAAATATACAGGACTGCAGACCTAACATCTTCTACAGCTATTTCTACTTTCTGACTATGCTGATGAACAATGTGAAGGACTCACATGAAATTAATGACACATCATCAAGGTGGGTACATTCGATGCCCTCACTTTCCTTATTTGTCATGTGGGCATACTTAATGTTAGGTGACCTTAATTGTCTGGCTGATTGAAGGAGTTCAGAAAATAGTTTTGTTTGTTTGTTTGTTTGTTTGTTTTCCTCCTTTTAGTCTATGACTCAAAATTATCAGCTTTCCTCAACAGGACTAGTTTGAGGACAGTAAGCAGGAATAGTCCATCACAATTAAATTAAGGAAGTTTCTAAACAATTTATTTAGTGCTTAATGCTAAAAATTAAGTGGTTTTTCCATTAACGTCAAGAACACAGAATCCTTGTTGTTACAGTCAGTATTCACTTCAGTCCAAATTTGTGCAGGAGAAAAAAGTTTAGAAATACAAACTCAGAAAAAGGAAGAAAATAATACTTTTACAAAATACAAAGGCTCAACTAGGAGAAAAATAGTACTATTTGTAGATCTATGTTTGCTTTTTCACACAGAAAATTCAAGAAGAAACAATTTCTTGAAGAGGTTATTTAACAAGATTGTTGAATTCAAGACTAGCATAAATAAATTAATACAACTTTATGTAACCAGTAATAGATCAGTGAATAGCACATTCATAATTGCAACAGTCTAAGGTTCTTATGGAGTCAAAGATGTCAAAGATTTTTTCCCTGTATGTATATTATTTGGTTATTAATTTCTCAATAAAAAGCTAATGCCCTAATAACAAACAAGTTACCCTTCCTAGCTTAAAACAACAATTTTTCATCATTTTGAGGAACTTTTTCTAATGTAGATGAAACAAAACAAACAACTTAGAAATGTAGCCAGTGAGATCAAATAGGCATCAGTGGGTCAGACAAATAGGGTCTTTATATTAAAAAAATATATATTGCAAATTACCTATGTATAAGTGAAAAAAGAAATCATTCATGGTTGTAATCTAAGAGCTAATTAAATATCGACCTACATATATAGCTAAATATTCTCAACACAAAAAAATTTACAAAGCAAAATTTTGAAAAATGATGAATTCTGTATGCTAGTATATTGCATGAAATTTAAAAAAAATACTGAAGATTACTATTAGAACATGAGCAGGAGATAGGAATGCCAAATTTCTATCAGCAGTTTGTTTGCTTCCAACAAGGATAAGACAAGTCAAGAATTTGCCATGTCTGCATTGTTTATAATTTATACATAAATATCTGTCTGGAGCAAATATTATTTCCATTATTCATATTTGTGTGCATATATCTGTGTGCCAGTGTATATATTTGTATATCAGCAAGTATGCATGAGTAATATTTAGATATGAGTATATATGCATATATATTATATACCATATATATCCATCGAACTGGCAAATCATCATTTAACTGGAAAGACTTTCTAGCTGGTTACCAGAGACTTAGCCATCTGGTGACAGGTGACGATAAGTTGACAGTAGGATGTAAGTCCAGAAATCTAATTTTCTCTGCAACTGATAGTGTGAAGGGACAGCATTTCCATTCCCTTGTCTATCTAGGTCTGTTCAATATCTGTCTGTCACACAGCATACCTTGACAAGATCCTCCACACACATATGTGTGCATACACCAGCCAGTGTATGCTTATGTGTGTGCACACATGCACACACACAAACACAGTCAATATTTCACTCACATCATATTCAAAATGTATATATAGCTTCTCACAAATACTCTACCAACTTTCCTTTCTAGACCTTGCTATCTTTGAGTTGCCATATAAATTTGCAAGAAGTCCTATCTCTTCATGACTGAATTTATAACTTTTTCACAGAAAGAATACTAGTTGAATGCCTCAAGAATTTTCTAAACTAAGTCCGTCAAGTTATAGAAGATTTTTTTTAAGATTTTATTTATTTATGCATACTAAAATGAGGTACATGCCAAAGGTGCAGGGGCAGTGAGAGGATTCACTAGAAAGAGAGGGGGAGCAGAACAGGCAGGTTGACAAAATATGGTGCCAAGGGGTGCAGAAGGCAAGACAGAAAAGGTCTGCTGTGCCATGTGAATCACCTCAGGGAGGGAATGAAACTCACACTGAAGCAGCCGTGGCTTGGTTTTGTGCATGCAGCACTCCAACCCACTGCACCACCAAGTAGGGTCCAAGTTATAGAAAATTTTAAGGTCACTCATTATTAACCCTATAATTTTCCTTGACTTTTTCATTAGGAACTCTGGTAGTGGAGAGAACTTATTTATTTCTAATCATATCACTATATTCATCACAAGTCTTAATTTGTTTTGGGTTTTTGTTTTTTTTTCCAGAAAAAAGTGAAATATACTATGAACAATTGCTTAATGTAGTTTTCTTTTAATGTGTGACATTAAATTTATAATTTTAGCTTTTTAATATATAGGGCTGGGTACCTTAGACTATATAAATATGTCAACAGTTAAATTGCCTGATAAACATCTTCATATACTTTATAAAAAAACAATAAGTTAACTAAACACTGACTATAACAAAGTATAAAAGAGAAAGTGAGATAAAGGAGGGTTTTGTAAAGGCTATAAATAATCACAGTAGTTCAGGTGGTAATTAAAAGTCACTTTTAAATTGTATATAGCATAAAAGAGGAGAAATGGGTTGGCTAACTTTAACAGATGGGAACTGGAATATTAAACATAAAATATTATATAAAATATTGGGCCCTTCCTGGTAGCACAGTGGGTTAAAGTACACTATGAAGCTATCCACAGCCACTGCAGCACAAGTTTGATCCCAACTTGGGAGCTGACCCACATGACACAGCAGACCTCTTCTGACCACCTGCTGCTTCCCTCAGCAATGTATTTCAGTAGATCTGCCTGTTCTGCAATCCATTGTCTCTCATGAGTCCTCTTACCCACCCCCACGTCTGCCCTACACCACAGTTCTTGTGTGCATTTAAAAATGAACATAAAATATTTCCAAATGGTCCATATAATTTCTTAGAAGTTTATCTACACTCCTAGTGGTGAAAACTATGTCAATGCATTGATAGATGGAAAGTGAAAGTCACTAGTTTTCTGTTAATAACCAAATCTAGGCACACAAAACACTTTCTTTCCCTTCTCAAAGATGTCTGTATGTATTTATATAAATATGTGTGTACACACACACACACACACAGAGATATATGTGTGTGTGCAGTTGTATATAATTATACACACATATATAAATATGATATTGCAACAATATCACAAGCTAATTCTTTAGTTTTTATAGTTCATAGTGCTAACCATTACACCATGAAAGCTCCTTGATGTTCTTTAGTTTTACTTGAGAATGCTACGCTATGAAGACTATAAGACTAGGTGTTGTAAGATATTCAACATCACAAACTGTATTAACATATAGAAGTATATCTGACATATACAAAATGTGTATACATACATGTAATGCCACATTTGAATATCTATACATACACAGATATATGCACATTTTAAAACTCTGCCTTTTGGTTCTTACAAATATATCTAAGATAGGTATGATAGGTATATTTAAGTTTTAAATAGAAAAAAACCCTAATATTTACAAAGACTAATTTATTTGGCCAGAGTCACACTGCTAGGAAATTAGCAAGCAAAGACTTTTAAACTCCAAGATGAATGTGTTTTCCTATATAGCATGCCACCTATTAGATTCCATGACTACATCTGTTCAATGTTGAGAAAATGCAATTTAAATAGCTCTACCTCAGAAGTACCATGTAAAAGAATTAAATTAGTTCATTTAGAAAAGTTTCCAGTGATCCATGAAATGTCTACACTTTTAATAGGAAATTACTTTTGGATCAATGCAATGTGTTTAGTCAAAGAAACATGCTGAAATGCAGCAGGTCTAATTTGACCTGGTTTATGCACCAGTGTCTAAATAAATTTTTAAAAGATCTGTCTCTCAATGTTGACTACATTTCTTCAGAACATCAAAGTTTCACATATCTACAATGAAACAAATGACTAATGATTTGAGAGTCTGTACTAAAACACTGCATTTTGCTACCAGAGACTCTGTTACTAGAACCTCAAATAACAGAGGAAAATGAGTTCCAAGATACAGGTGTCTCTTCACCAGAATGCCCCTTCCCTTCATGTAATATTCTAGCAGAGCTACAAGTGTGTGTGTGTATGGGGGCGGGGGGAAGCTCCTTCTTAAGTGATTTGAACCTATATATTTTTCACCTGCACATGAACTCACTTGTTTCAAAATGAGTGGCATACAAAGCACAGTGGATAAATCTACATAGATTAATCAAGTCTTCAAACATCTCATTTACCTGGAAATATTTTAGAAAGAATTATCCCTTCCCCATTTTTCTTCACTACTGATCTGCAGAAGGGATAAGAACTTTTCTATGTGTCCCAAGCCTCTCTTCCAGCCAGGTAGAAATTTTACTAAAAGGTCTCCCCCAATATATTTGGAGCTCTTACATCACTATCTTGCAATATTTTGTTGTCCTACTTGGCCTAATTTCCCAGTCCTCTCCCCTAAGCAGGCTAAATTCTCACACTAACATTTCAGTATTTCCAGCTGGTTTCTTTCTAGCTTTCATATTTGTAAAGATGCCAGTACATCCCTTTCAGCGTATGAGACAGATCTGGACAATCTCCATAAACATAGGAAGACTCTCCATGACACTAATACTGAGGCAGACTTGGCAGAGGAAATCACTGCTTCCCCCAAGCATGGAAAAGTGCAAAAGCCCATGCCAACCTCTCGACTGCCCATGTGTTGGTATCATTTTCACCTTATAAACTAGATATTATCTGAAGTGTGTTATCCATTCTTTTATTTTCTTTAGTTATGGTATTTATATTCCTCAAACAGAAAAGGGAACATTTTTGATATATATAATTCCTTACCATCTTTCATTTTCATTATATGCACAACTTTTTCCTATTGGTAATGTTTTTCTCCTCTTCAATGTAAGAGTGCATACATGTTAATGTTCATAATAAACAAGAATAAACCAGTTAACACATTTTTTTAAAAAAATTGTGAAATAGGCACTTCATTTACATTATTCAGGAAAATATGCATGTTTTATATCTTTCAGCCATTCATTATCTTAAGTTAAAACTATATCAAGCATCAAACTACATTTAAGCATCAAAAACATTTGGGAAGGGAACAGTAAAGGGAGGTTGTAAGCACTGACCAGAAGAAAAAGTATTTCTTATTGCATAGTATGATGAGAAGCCAGCACACTACTGTCCTAAATGTTCTCTTCATCTGAACTCTCTTACAAGGTCTGTGAAAGGGTTATTATCCCATTAATATATCAAATGAACACATATTTCTTTATGCAACCTGGAGAGCAGAAAGGTTTGTGCCTCCAGCTCAGTTACCCATGGTGAGAAATTTTTCACTTAGAAAGAACAAAAGGAAATAAATATTTAACATGACATTTTGAACATTTCAAGTCTACAAAATAATTTGACTCCAACTAAGAATCCCTAATGTCCCAGGAAACAGCTGGGTAAAAGCTGCAGCATGAAGATCCAAATGACAAATAGGGTGAGGTATTATTTGAAATAGGTACGAGAATATGGGCAGCCTTAACATCAAAGTTGCCAGATTATGGATGTTCCAACATTGGAATTACACAAGATAAATCCGATTTCACATGTAGGTGAAACTTTGTAAAAAGGCCTAAAATAGAATTATCAATATATTTTATGGCTTCTCTATATTTTATCGTTTTGTAGTCATTTTGCCAACAACTATTTCACTATGTCTGGCTAGATTTCAAAAGTTAGCATGTCTATGATATGCATTCTTTTGTGTTCAATTTATTAAGTGTGATTAAGAATATTTATTTTATCCAAATAAAAACTTCAATTAAAGAAACATTCATTGTAAACCAATGACACGTCTATAAAAATAAGCTTTATATCTGATAATTGTTAGTGTTACTACTTACATTTGAAATAATTAGCATTTCACTTACAGAATCTTTTAAAAGTTGGCAATAATACCGACTTGAGAATCTCATGCCAAATATCTACCAATATATTAAAAATATTTTTCAAGGTGTCCTCGAATGTCTGTTACAAATAATTCAATATTGTGATATTGTTGAAATAAGGAAAGTGTCACCAAAAAATGTGCGATGGGAGAAATTAAGCACACAATAACTATGAAGATGAAGTAGCAGCTCTGGATCTAATACCACCTAAATGGTGAAATGGAAGAACAGCTTCAGAACAGAAGAGTCACACAATATACTTAGTAAGTTAAGAAGTTAATGTGTGTGTGTGTATACACATGTATATATACATATGCATATATGTGTGTACCTATACATATACATGTATATATACATATACATATATATACACACATTGACTTCTTAACTTACTAAGTTATATATGTAATATATAAATGATAATATGATATACACACACATTAACTTCTTAACTTACCAAGTTATATATGTAATATATAAATGATAATATGATATATATAATATATAAATGATAAAATGATATATAATATATAAATGATAATATATACTATCATTTATATATTATATATAGATAAATATATAGATCTATATATGAATATATAAATTATATTTATATATAAATACATTTATATATATAAATCATTTATATATATAAATGTATAAAACCACAGAAGCTAATATGCAAAAATATTATCTACGTGTAATATTAGTATTTCATTTTCCAAGGTACATGCTAACTGTTATTTGTCAATGTATGGTCAGTAAAGAAGAACCTTAGATAAGAGGAAATTCTCAAGGACCTGCCTATCTTGCTTTTACCTACAGATGGAGCTTTGGTGCAATGTGAAAATAAACGTGTGTTTAGAAGGATCTGAAATCATAGGGAACTTGTATAATTTTTTTTTTCTTTAAAAGTAATGGCATGCTCATAATTATTCCTCTTCCGTCTTGTAATAGTCTCTGCGTGGTGCAAGAGGAACAACAGCAAAAATGACTAGGATAGTAGCCAGTAAAGATTACTACAGCCATTTATAATTTTCCCCATGTTTCCCGGAACTTGGATTTCCCGGAACTTGGAAAGCAGCCAACTTTGGTTTGTACTCTCAAGAAGAAAAGAAATGGCTGGGGTAGTCAGATTTGGAATATCCTTGCAAAAGGTAAAAGGGCAAAAGAATACCGGTCTGGACTAGCATGCAGCATTTCACCTATCTAAAAAATAAACGCCAGAAAATGACAAATCATTTAATGTTCTAAGTGACTTGGCATGAGTAAAGCTTATAAGAGATGAAGGTAACTAGAAAAAAAGCCAAGGGAAGAAGGAGTTTCAAGAGAGGAGTGTAGATGTCAAGACAGTGAAGGATTAACTTCTTAATAAGGACCCTTATTCCTGAAAACTATCAGGAATAACTATTTCTAGCAACCTAGAAATAGGTTCTGCTGATGTGTGCAGAAACTAATTACAAGTCCTAAATTAAATTGGGAACGATATTTTAAGTGAAAATGGAAAACAATATTCTTCAGCAAACATCACAAGCATTGTCAGTGAGGAGAAAGAGTGAAGGCAGCTTTTTAAGGGGATGGAGAGTTGAAGGGAGGGATGTCATTGCTGTTTTGTAGAGAAGAAATATGACTATGTTTAAATAACTTTTGACCAAAGAAAGCAAGGAGGAAGTATTTAAAGGCACCAATGAGAGATGGAGTTAGAGTGGGTGTACTTCATTTCACAAAAGAAAAGTTTTGTCTTAGAAAATGTGGCCAGTGAGCAAATTTTGTATTAGATTTTCCCTCAGCATTCAAAATTTAGGTATCATTATGAGTAAGCCAAGAAAAACAGAGGAGTTATGAAAGCACATTTATTTGGAAGGTTGTTTTAATCACATTTTGTGTATGTCATCTGCTCTTTTAGTCTCATTTTGATTCAGCATGGGCTAATTTTTAGTTTTTGAGAGTTTTGACTTTTGATTATTTTGGATTTCTTCTCCACTTTTCTGCTTTTCTTTTTTAATTTGTCTGGTCTGAGATCCCCCATACCTTCTGCTCACACCGGATGTTAATATAAAGTTTTAAAAATGCCACATTATGTTTAAGGTGTATGTATCTGAAAATAGTTAAAATATGACTTCACATTTTAGAAATATAAATCACTAGAGTAAAATGTCCCAGTTTCTGGCATCCTGACCATATATTTAGAGTGTAGATGATCAATATGTCACCTAATTTACAAAATTTATAATATTTTAGAAAGAAAGTTGTCCCTATTTAATTAGAAAGATACACTATTGGAATAATGGGCAGACCAAACTTAAGAAAAAAACAATTGCTTCTCAGAGATTGTCAAATAGACATGTTTATAGAAGTGTGGTTCTATACAAGGGAAGAAAAAAATAGCAGTAGAGACCTGATTATTGATATTTGTAATGAGGTTAATTAAAATTACAGTTTATGTAAATAAGACTGAGAAAGAGGTTGATATGAAAATTATGCCAAAGGAAAAATGAATTAACATTTGTTTTCAACTTGTGAGAGACAGCAAAACCAAGTCAAGAACTAAGACTCTGTGACACTATATGGAAGTTTCTTTCTTAGTAAATGAATGAGTGAATCAGTAACTCAATTGTGATACTGTACCTGTCTCTGTAGCTTAATGTTTTCCCTCTAAAGAAAGAGATTAGGTGTGTATTCATTATTATAAAGTCAATACCAAATTTTTTTTTACAAGTTCAATATTTTTCTCATTTCATTCAGTTCTAATTTTGAATATGGATGTGTTGCTTATAGGTTTGTGTGTTAACATCTCAACTGAGATGTATGAACCTATACACCTGAATAATACACAGTATTGTAAAACAATGTTACCTTAATAAAAATAATTCCTTCTTCCTAAACTATAGTCTGTTAAATATTAAGTAAGGATCTATCTTATTAACTTAGTCTTTTGTGGTTTTAAAATGCACTTCACCTGCTTATTTAGTTATTTCACTACGTTTGCAATTCTTGTCAAAACATTTTTCTTACATTTTCCATATTTTTAATTCATTTATTTATACCCTTGTAATTGAGACATCTAGTATTTATTTAACTGCAGTATTACTGCAAGTTATTATCTTATTAGATCTATAAAATATTCAGTTAATACAAATCCATAAAGCATTTTGTTCCATATTCTCAAAATTATTCTCTTCTTCTGGGACACCATTTACATATATACTTTGGATTTTATCTATCATTTCTCATTAGCTTTCATGATTTTTTTCTATCTTTACCCTGTTCTTCATTATAGAAAATATTCATATATTCAGTTTATTGAGTCTCTTTTTAAAAGACCTAATGAATAATAATTTTTCTAATTTTAGTATTTGCTGATAAATTTTACTTTCAGTAATTAATATAGGACTTTGCTATCGATCTTAATAATACTATTTATTTTATATACTTCATTAACCTCTTTTAAAATATCCATCATTTTATTACATATTTTAATAGTATGTATATATACATATATATACACACATGTATGCTTACATACATATACACACACATGTATATATGTATAAACTGTAACCCTTTATTTGGTAACTCCAATATCTGTATTGATTAGATTCTAAAGCCTTTGTTATTTCTTAATTGTGTTATGATGACTTACTTGCTCAAATGTTTTACAGTTTTGGATTATATATCTTCATTGCTTAGATCACAAAGAATTATCATATGAAATCTATAGGAATTCTGTAGAGACTTAAATTTGGGGAGATTTTTTCTTTTAATATTTAAAAAGCAAGTTTATTAGAAAGAGACAGGAGAGGAAAGGACACTTGCATAGGCACTAGTGGGCAAGAAGAGCTGCCGAGGGAGATCAATTTTTTTTTTAATGGTGATTTTTGTTTTTTTAATGGTGATGTTCACTCCATGAGTAAGCATGAATGCAAAGCGCTCGTTATGAATTGTTATGATAAATGTAGTTTCCTCGCTTCAGAGTAAGAAAAAGAAGTCTTTGTTTTTGCTTCTATCCTCATCACATATGAATAGTCAATTTGGAAGATTTAGAGATTTATATATATATATATATATGCAGCAGCTCCATACAACTTTAAAAATGTCTTCCACACTCTTCAAAAGATCTGAAATATTGCATTATGTTACATACATATAATCTCAATATGTACAGATTATATAACAATCTGCTTTGGTTTCCATACAACAAAAAAATCTTTTTTCAGACCTTTTTGTGCTACAAAATAACCTGACATAGATGCCATGGCAGCTTCCTTATATAGCATGTGAAAATAACATTTGAAGTTAATAGGCATCACATAATTCCAAAGAAATAAAAGCAATAAAATAAAGAGGACAATGCCTGTATTATACCAAAGACAAATGATAGTTCTAGGTGATGTGTATTATTTTCATGGAAATTAAGATAGCACAAATGAGAATTCACAGAAACGATTTTTGTTCTCAGCAAAGAATAGTTATAAGAATGTCCATTTATCTTTCTGTGTATGCTGCTTCCCTTGGACCGCTTTACTAATTTGGCTTATTTATAACACCTCAGTAATTCTTGTCAATGACAATGACTTATAAAAGACTATACTTCCAAAACACCAACAATAATATAAGCCAATAGTACGCAATTGCAAGATAATTAATCAAAATGAAAATAAATATTTCTCTGAAATAATAAAATGTGATTTTAAAGTAAAAAAGAGATAAAAAAACCCCCCTTTTTTAATTGGAAAAATTTTGGATTTTTGAAATTTTGCGTTGGAGGTTGTTCAATGACTATATTCTTTAAGATTTATTTATTTTTACAGAACTGTTGTATAGGCCAGATATGCAGAGGGTCAAAGGATTCACCAGAGACAGAGCGGGGAGCAGCCTGACGAAGTGCATTGCTGAAGGGAGCAGCAGGCAGGTCAGGAGAGGTCTAACACACCATGTGGATCTCCTCGGGAGCAGGCAGGGGTCGAACTCATGCGGAAGTGGCTTAAGCTTCTTAGCGCTGTGCTTTAACCCACTGCACCACCAGGGAGGGCCCAAGTGACTATATTCTTACACTTAAAATATTGTTGGCAACTTAAATTATGAAACTGGGTAAGAATGCTCTACAATGAAAGAACAATAAGAACTATGAAACTGGGTAAGAATGCTCTACAATGAAAGAACAATAAGAACAAAAGTCAGTTTGACGCAGAATTTGGGAAATGGTGGCTGAAAACTTGAAGGTTTAATCAGTCCACTATGACAAGTGTGTAGAAACAAGGTCAAGACACAGAAAAGGTGAACCAAGTTCATATCATGAAGGAATTCCTAGGCCATGTGATACATTTTGATTTTATCATGAGAGATATAGGAAACTATTAGGAAATTTTCAAAGGGTGGCATTGCCAATTTGATCTCAGAAGAAAGATCAATCTGGTTTAGAGATTGATCAATCTTGTTTAGAGGTTTAGAAAAGGATTTGCAGAAAACTAGACTACAGAAATAGGGACCCAGTGGAATTTTGCAGGCAAATGAGGGAGCATGAGCTGAAGGTGTCTAATTAAATCAGATTATCAATGAGAATGGAGAGCAGATTACTGTTTGAGAAATTCATACATAGAAACAACAAAAGTTGGGTTATATCCACAGAACATGGTCACGTCAAGTTTTACCTTTTCAGGTTGAGGTCCTGCACTTTTTTGTGACATAAGAAGAACATTCAGTACAAAAGCTTCTTTTGCTTTTGGTGTGTCATTTCCAAGGAATATCACAAACACAGGCCACCACGTGGGTTTTCATGCCCCTCCTTAACTCAATCAATTAATTGACCCACGAGTGATTCTATTGTGGGTATGTGTCTCATCTAAAGAGAACTTATTGAAGAAGAAAAAAAAATTGTGAAAGACCTCAAAGCCAAATGTGAAAGACCTCAAAGCCAAATGCATTTGATGTTATGAACAAACAAAATTTGTTGCAATTAACCTTTCTGTTAGAAGCCTTTCAATGTGAGATTTCTTACAATAGATAACTGAAAGTATATGAAACACATAACACTATGCTTAAAAGTGAAAAATCTGGGCCCTCCCTGGTGGCACAGTGGGTTAAAGCGCAGCACCAAGAAGCTAAAGCCACTTCAGTATGAGTTTGATCCTCGCCCTGGAGGTGACCCACATGCTGCAACAGACCTCTCCTGACCTGCCCGCTGCTCCCCTCAGCAGTGTAATTCATCAATCTGCCTGTTCTGCTCCCCACTCTGTCTCTGGTGAATCCTGACTGCCCCTGCACCTCTGACCTGTACCCCAGTTCTATATGCATAAATAAACCAATCTTTAAAAAAGTGAAAAATATCAAAATCAAATGTTTTACTTCAGACAGTTCAGTACTGTCAGTGTAATTAAGTACTGTTTTCATTCACCTGGTACTTTTTCTAAGCAGTAAATTGAGACTTATTATGTAGTGATAATAGTTCTAAAAATCAAATCATTACAAACCTTTTTGAAGATTTTACCATTTGTAATCCATGAACTTGCATTTATAATCCATAAACTTGTCATGAGATTTTTTTCTATATTATGTGTTCTATATTATATTAACTGTACTTTATGAAGTTGAGACCATTCAAAGTAACCATGTATGAGTTAGCAGAGTAAAGCTCTTTCCAAAATATAGTTTCTGTTGAAAGTAGTTAGCTACTTTCCTTACAGGAATTTATCTATTTGATCAGATTGTCCTTTATTTGAAAATGTCTTCATTGACTTCCCATAAAAATCTGGATTGATTTTAAAGTTTTGTTACTCACTTATAAGGCACTTAATGACCATAGAACAATATGTGTGTTGATCTATTGTCTCTATATGCCCCTTGTTGCCCATTGAGGTCATGATGAGCAGGCTATTTAGTCCTTCCAAAGCATAAACTCAAATCCCTTGAAACTGAGGCTTTTTGAAAATGTGTTCCCAGATTGTAAAATGCAGATGCAATTTTCAAATCATTGTGTTCCATCTGCCTACATCCAAAAAGAGACAGTTGTGTTTGTTTACATATGAAACTGTTTAACAGTATTATTTTGGCTGTCATATCTCCATATCTTAGTCATTAAATGAATATCCTTAATGTCATATGCTTGCTTCAAATAATTCAGATCAAACAAATTAATGTCTATGTCTTCCAGATATATCAGATTTTTTTCCTTCCCATGATGTCCTACTGAAGAGTATAAAGATTTAGCTAGTATTTGGATTCTAACAAATTGAATAGGGAAACAAAATTAGAAAAAACAAAAAAGAAAAAACCTCATAAAAGCTCATTTCTTGAATTCCAAACATTCTCTGCAGGTTCTCCAAAAAAGAAAAAAAAAATTGTTGAGCCAGTTAGGTCTTAAAATAGAAACTTAAAATCATGAAATGAAATTTCAATTACATACATAATGTAATTCTTTAGTACGAATAAAAATGTAAATAGAGACAAATCTCCCTTAAAGTATGATTGATACAAATTTGAAATAATCTAAGATAATAGTTTGATTTTCCTCTCCATGGGTATAGACTAAAATAGTAATTTATTTCCAAAAAAGAATATGCAAAAGAAATTTGTCAGATATCAATTCATTATGTGAACAATGATTAAATTCAGTATGGTCCCTTTCTAGAAAAATCCCTTCTAATTCCCCACATGTTGCTACAAATGGCATGAGTTTGCCTTTTTTGATCGCTACGTAATATTCCATTATTTATATATTCACACATCTTGATCCATTTCTATGTTCTCTGGGGCATTTAGGCTGTTTCCATATCTTGCCTATTGTAAATAGTGCTGCAATGAACATAGGAGCACATATTTCCTTTCAAATTAAAGTTTTTATGTTTTTTTAGATAGATATTTAGGAGCAGAATTGCTGGGTCATATGGAAAATCCATTTTTAGTCTTTTGAGGATTTCCATACTTTTTTTTTTCCTTGTGGGCTGGACCAGAAGAAAATAAATACTGAATGGCTTCACTTATATATGGAATCTAAAGAAACAAAGGATGAAACAAAGGCAAACTGTAAGACTGACCCTTGAGAACAGACCAAAGATCAGAGACACTCAGAAGGGGAGGTAAAGGAGAAGCAAGAGGGGGAGACTAGACAACAGGGAGAGGAGCCTGGGATAGAGGACTCTGGGCACTTTGGGGTGGGAACATATAGTGACAGCAACTGAAGGGGGGAATAAAGCAAACCTATATTTGAAAAACAAGAAAGTTTAAAAGTAAATAAATAAATAATAAATTCAGTAGGGTATAGTGAATTGGATTTCAGAACAGAAAAAACAGTGTTCATGGAAAAACTAGTTGAAATCTGCAGTTCATAGTAATTCACCAACATTAATTCTGTGATTTGACTAATCATCTTGGCTAGATGTCACTCTTAGGAAAAACTGACGATAGGCATATGAAAATCATTATTTGCACTGTCTTTGATTTATTATCACTACTATATATTTGATAAGTCTGAAATTTAAAACAACATTTAAATTTATTTTTAAATGATTATTCAAAACAATTATTTGAAAAAGTAATGAAGATGCCATATTTTTGTAGGAAAAAAGGTATTTTCCCTATTGGCTCATTTTCCGTTATATTTTAGGAGACATAGTCAAAATTGAATTACATAAAATGTTTCCAAAAGTGACAGGGTATCTGACATTATATAAATCTTGCCGATTAGAAAAATATTTATCAAAATGCTTAAAATGTTACTAGAGTTATACTAATAATGATTTAATGAAATTCTCAATATTTTTAGCTGTAGGATATCTATAGATGTTTTGTGGCTAAATTTAAAAAAAAAAAGTTACAATGTTAATTCTTTATTAGCCAAGCAGCTCTTTATTTCATGGGTGTTTTAAAGAAACATGTCAATTACCTATCAATGCAGTAAGTGACCTGAACCACAGCCATTGAGATCCTGTTATTAAAAGCTAAGTTTGAAGGCTGTTTACAATTTCATCATTTTTTTTTAATGCTTAAATTTGATCCTAATATATTTTTAAATGTTTTACATTTTTACCAGGAGCCTGGTGTAATTCAAAGTCCCATCTACACTAACTGAATTTTTTACCACTCTGAGCTCTATTTAATTTTCTGAGAAATAAAATATGTATTTAAGAACCTTTAGAATTCAAAATTTTATAGTTTTTGATAGTATCATATGGAGAGAAATTATTTGCAAATAGTCAAATATAATTGTAACCCTTTTCTTTATTTTTTTTCATTTTTAGCATTGCATAAAAAATAAATCAGACAGAAAAAGATGTAAAACAAATATGGAGCATTGAGTGATTGTAAAACAGATATTCTGTCATCAACTAGGTCAAGAAATTTAACTGTCCAATTAAATATCAACAAATCACAAGTTTATTGGCTCTTTTAGCTGGTAACACACTGTTAAATCATAGTCATATGTTAAATCAAAGTCATATGACAAATGTATGTACACCATCCTGTGTACATACATGTAATTATCATTAACATTTTATATTAAAATTCCAAAGAATTAATATAGTTAGCTAATACAATTTCAAGTATTTGGAAGCATTATCATTGACTACAAAATAACTTACAATATATACTAAAGACCCATTCTCACACATAGTAAAATTTCTGTCTGCTCTCTATGAAACCCTTTTTTTAAAAAATTTATGTCAAAGGATAGCCTCAGTATTCAAAGTGAGCAACAGTAGAAAAAAGGTCATTCACCACACAAAAGAATTTCTCCCCAAAACATACAGGGCTTTTAATAGGCTGAGTTTGTACATCTTATGAAATGATATTCTCTTGCACAATCTCCAGTATTTGTATTTTATCTCTATTATAATATTACATGAATTGTGCATTTTGTTATTTTAAATGAAATTTAATTATTCATTTTTAGATGGAAGAATGTGTGTGTAGGCCAGATGTGGGGAGTTTCGATGGATTCACTTAATAAACAGGTGGATCTAATGAAAAATACTGCTGAGGGGAGCCACTGGCAAGATAGGAGAGGTCTGCTATGCCATGTGGGTCAGTTCCCAGGCTGAGGATAGAACTCTGTCAGTGTGGTAAGGCTGAAACTTAATCCCTAGGCCACCAAGAGTTTTTGTTGTTTTATAATGACACACATTTTTGACATCAGGTTCTAATAAGATTAAGGAAATATTGATAGACAATTAACAGAAGTATGAAAGTAGAGGTTGATGCACGAAAAGATGTTCTTTTGTAAAGGGAGGGCAGCATTAAATGAGATGCTCCTTTCTCAAAGCTAAGCACTTTCAACCAATCAGGTCACATGATGAGAAACAATACACTTGATCACTGAGACAGGGACTGTGGTCTGTCGAGACCTTGGGACATACAGATATAACAAGTCAACAGTTCCTTTCCTTTTCAGAAAATATTTCTCAGCAAGAGCAGCTGTTTTTTTCCACGCAGCAAGCAAGACTCAGCATGTGAAGCTTTGAACAATCCTGCACTGCAGGAAATGTTTTGCAGAAACTGCATGACAAGATTGCCAAAAGGATTACCTCTTGATTTCCTTTGTCCTTGGGTTTATTTCATCTAATAATGTGGCAAAGATGGTGCCTTCCACCGTAAAGAGAAAATTTATGCATGAGTCCTATATGACAAATTGTTTTAAAGTCTTTGCTGCTCATAATTTTCTAAGAAACAATGCCTCATTGAATATATAATTGTCTTTATTTTAAAATGTTTATCATCATGTTGTAAGTTTTAAGTGCAGAATATTTTGTCCTAGCAACAGCTGGAGGGAAGAATTCTTAAGAAGAAATATTTTCTTCCTTCAAAAAGAATAAGAGGTGTGAAAACCCTCAAGAATATGATATAAGGTCAAGCAAGTCAAGTAAACATCAGACCATTTAGCTACAAAGTAGTAACTAGTAGTATTATATATTCTAAGGGTGTAACATTGACATTTTACCTTTGGTTTGGAAAATATGAAAACAGCTTATCTATCAATAATATTTTTTTAATCTTTGTTTTTTGGGGGCCCTTCCTGGTGGCCCAATGGGTTAAGCACAGCACTATCAAGCTAGCCACAGCTGCTGTAGCACAAGTTGTATCCCCACCAGGGAGGTGATCCACATGACACAGCAGACCTCTCCTGATCTGCACACTCCCTCAGCAGTGTACTTTGTCAATCTGCCTGTTCTGCACCCCACCTGTCTCTGGTGAATCCTCTCACTGCCCCTGCACCTTTGGCTTGTACCCCAGTTCTGTATGCGTAAATAAATAAATCTTTTTTTTTTTTAATTATAGGATTTATCACTTCAGGTACACTCACTCAATACCTCTTCCTTCTTCTCCCCTTCCCCTCTGGAATTTCTCAAATCTTTGGTCTGGTTTCAAGAGTCAGCCTTACAGTTTGTCTTTATCTGAGCCTTAGCTTGATGTCTCTAAATTTCACATATAAGCCTTGTCAGTAGGGCATGACAGAAAGAAAGTGGAGGAAAGGATTTATTAGACTACTGTATAATAAGTTACAGACCAGTGGCATAAGGAAATAACTTTATGAGTTGATGAAATTAAAGGACTAGAGACTATGAGAACTAGATATGACGAGTCATGAGTCTAATGCTTTACCTTATAATTTTACATCCTGTGCATTTAATAGTGACTGTTTAACATGGTAGTCATTAGCCATGATGGTTATTTTAAGTTAGAGGTAAATTCATTAAATACAGCCAAGTGACAAATTCAATCCCTCAGTTGCATTAGTCACAATTCAATAAGAAAATATAGCTAATTGTATTCTTAAACAGTACACAGATCTAACAATTCCATCAACATAGAAAGTCTATTGAGCAACACTATACCAAATCATCATCTTTGGACGGATGGTAAAAGCTTAGGAAAGGACTATCGAAGTAAAAGGTGAAAATAGAAAAGCAAGCTATGATGTCGATTGAGTCTTTAAAGATGGTTCTAAAAGATTCAAAAGTGGTGGTGGCAGGAGAAGAGAAAATTATATTGTGGGTGACAACAGCAGTAATTTGTAGGTGACAGCAATAATAGTTTCTAAGGAAAAGTATCATATGATGGCAGAAACTGTAAAAGATCTATGTATGAGCAAAAAGACATATATAGGAGAAATCAAAAGGAAAATATGAGGACTCGAAAAGTTTCTCAGAAAATGAAGTATCACATAAAGTCTGAAAAGGGTCTGACAGAAAACATACCCTGGAGAGCACCAAGATGGCAAGAAGGAAGGTCTCTGGTTTCAATCCATCCCAAGAGGGGCATCTACTGAAAAGAAGGATACTATACCAAGAGATTCTGCAGCTGTGGTGAAACTGATGTAACCCTTGGACATCATAGACCAGCACAGCATGTACTGTGGGAAATATGAAAGAAATCCGCGCTTCATTCACCAAGAGGTGGACATGGAGAAATGTTGGAAGCTGCCATGTGAGGTTTCCCAAAGAGAGAAAAGTTTCCCAAACATGGGGAAGACACAAAATATATAAGACCATGAAGTAAAAAGAACACCTCGTTCAAGACAAAGGGAAAATACTCAAACTGGCTAGGGAAAAAAAAAATCGGTAACTTATCAAGGAATACCCATCAGGCTTTCTAAGTAGAAAGTTAACAGGAGAAAAATAAAAATGCCATATGCAAAATATTTGAAGATAAAACTACCAGTCAGGAATATTATATCCAACAAGCGTCTTTTCCATATATGAGGGAAATATAAAGACTTTCCCAGGCAAAGAAAAGCTGAGGTCTACTGAAATGTTGAAAGGAACTCTCCAAGCAAAATCAAATAGAAGACAGTCCACCAAAAAATTGAAAAAGGAAATGAAAGGATACAAATACCAAAAGAAAGAGAAATGTAGGAAGCTTTCATATTCATTAACCACTTTTACTCTGTATATGCTCTGAACTTAATCAGAAGGTAGACTGGCAGGTTGGATAAGAAAACAAAATCTAACTTTTTTTGTTCAGAGGAGACCCATATGCTAGAAAGTACAGGGAATATAAAAATTAAGGCAGAGATAAACTAAAGGAATCAAGACAGTATAAAAAATGCAATGAGACTAAAAGCTGATTCTTGGGATAAATAAGTACAAAAACTCTTGTAGACCCACAATAAAGAAAGTGAGCAAACTCTAAAAAATATAATCAGAAATAAGAGATTAAAACAGATATATCAGAAATACAGAAGTTCTAAAGAATATTTTTATTCTGATTAAGTCAGATAGCTTAGAAGTGAACAAATTTTTGGAAGCATATGGCCTTCAAAGACTGAACAGGCAGAAATAGAAAACCTGAACAGACCAATTACAAGAAAGGAAATTGAAAAAATAATCACTCAATAAAGTACATAGTAAAGATATAGGTTATGTCTACATGTAGCCAAAAACATTCAGTATAAAACGGAATAAATCAGTCTGCTTTGCCTAAATGTAGCATAAATATTTTTCATTAATTATGAATTTTGATTATTTAAACTTTTTTATCATTATCATTTTAAAATATTGAAACTATAACCACTAATAATATTTAATTAACATGTCTAAAGAGGTAGCTGCCTGTTCAACCTAGGCATTTTAGACAATTTTCACAATTGTGCAAATTATAAATACAATTTATACTATATTATTTGCCAAATGTTTGCAATTATCCCTGTTTAACTTTCATAGATTTAATTGGTAAGTTGTGATCAAGGCAACATTTTTATAATGCAGTTTTCAAAATGCCTTGGATATGTGAACTCTTAAACTCATAGTATACCCTTGATAAATACATTCAATCTAATTGATGTTAATGCAGTAGTTTAAGAGAATGGGAGGAGCCAATTTCCAAAGAATGATTTCATTTACTTTAAAAATGTCATTATCATCCATGGTCTGTTGCCATCTTAAGAACAAAAGACTAAAGGTTATGTCTATAGAGATATTCTTAGAGAGAGCAGATGTTCAGGCCTAAGTCTATTGTGGTTCTAATGTTATTGTACAGCATATTGCATATTTTGAACTCATATTTTTGCTTTAAAATTCAGAGAACAGAACTGAAGAGACTGCCCAAATATATCAACAAATAGCTTGTTTAGTAAATGAAGTACCAAAATGCTATGATCATAGTCTCCTTTCTTTGATAAATTGAATACTGTACTATGAATCTCCCTCTGACACCCTTTTTTCTTACACATGCCTAAAATTTGAAATTAGATATGCCTGCAACTTGCCAAGAATTCTGCTGTGCCGAACTGCCCTTAGGTTTTCTTCTAGATATGTTTCAGCTGCCTTGCATCTGAAAGCAATTGAGGACAGACTTTAACATGGACTGAAATGGATTCAGGCAGAATATTCTATAAGTGGTAGAGAGGGCAAATAATAGATTTTTGAAAGTGGTAACTATATGAGACCAAGCTTAAATTGAGGAAAGTAAATCATGATGCCAATGATAATTTTTACAAGAATGAAAATGAAAACTGGTTATTTTGTATTTTGTGACATTATGCAGACAATAATTCAGGTCAATCATAGCCATATAAATATTTCTGTCTCCACTTATGTAATATTTCAAACAACTTTACAAATATGTGGTTTGCTTCAGAACAACTCTGGGAAAAGAACCAGAAAGGTTATCCATATTTTCCAGAAAAGAAATAGGTACATTTCAGTTACATTACTTGGTCAGTTTCCATGAGCAAACAATTAGCCCACTTACCATTTTATTCCTAATCTCATTATTTTTCACCAAGCTATAATATTTTACCAACTCCTCATCTTTCATCTTCATTCATTCAAGTTCAAAATAAACTATTAATCTGAGTTTTGCTTGTGTCTCTCTTAAAAAGAATTTCTAGTAGTACTAAACACACATATTAAAAGTATTTTCTGAATCAAACAATATAGAAAAAATCCATTATATTTATAAAATGTTTTATAAAAGCAATTTATAAAAATCAGTTATCTTTATTTTTAACATTTATGATTGTTATTCATTATTGAATAAAATTATATCTACAAACAATACTTTTTACAGTGTGCAAGTAAAAGTATGCCAAATAGGACCTGTTCTTGGGAAAACAATTCTTACTATTGGCAAGTTGAATATAAAACATATTTAATCTTTAATTTTGAAAATATACAATCGTTCCATTACCATCCAGTCTCCTATATATTGCTGAGTCATATCTATAGTAATCTTGACATAATAAAGTAGCTACTGTCTTTACATCCCTTGATCCTAATGAATATTGAAATATAACTACTTGGAATTTTAAAAGGAAGTTTCAATAGAACAATCAAGCAGTTAGTCTATCATCACAGAAATAATTTCATAATGGCAGGAAAGTTGAAGACAGTCTTTAGGGAGAAGATTAAACAAAAAATAACTTAGTTCTTTTGTAATTTGATTTCAAGTGTACATCCTATATTTGCATTAATATTGAGACATGAGCCAATAACTTGCTTAAGCCAATTTTCTCTACAAATGAAGAAAAATTAGGTTATTGCTCAAGTACATTATTTTATATTTAACTATATCTTATTTAAATAATCAAATAAAAAATTTTGCCAACAAAATCAATGTGATGTGTCAAAAACAACAAAAGCTGTTTTCCTTATGTTCTAAATATTTGTGAAGAAAAGATAAACATTTGAATTCTAGCAATCTTATAAATCCATGAGCACACACCACTGAAATTTTCTTTTTACTCCATAGCCAAAAATACTATTCTCCGCTTATTGAGCGTTAATATATCAAGCACATTCTATGAAATTCGTAGTATGATAATGTTCATTTTAAGCATGGGAAAACCAAAGCACAGAGAGGTTAAGTGAAATATCCAAGGTTGCTCCTTCTATTCCAGAATTCATGCTGATTATTTACTGAAAACAACCAGATCTGTATCTACAACTTAACTGATTTTTTTACTATTAGAATTATTTGACAATGTTGTGTTGTTAATCCTGTTTTTATTTATTTATTTATTTAAAAATAAACCGGGGTGGGTGCCCTCCCTGGTGGCGCAGCAGGTTAAAGCACAGCACTGAGAATCTGAAACCACTTCTAAGAGTTCGATCCCCCGCCTGCCCCGGAGGTGACCACATGGCATGGCAGACCTCTCCTGACCCACCCGCTGCTCCCCTCAGCAGTGTACTTCGCCCATCTGCCTGTTCTGCTCCCCACTCTGTCTCTGGTGAAGCCTCTCACCACCCCTGAGCCTCTGGCCTGCACACCAGTTCTGTATGCACAAATAAATAAATCTTTAAAAATAAATAAACAAACAAACAAACTGGGGTCTAGACCAGAATTTAAGAATTGAGAAGATTCTCCAGAGGCAGAGTGGGGAGGAAAGACAATAGACCTACTGAATGACACTGATAAGGGGAGCAGCAGACCACATGGGAACAATAGCTGCACCAAGTAGGTTAGCTCCCCAGCCTAGCTCCCCCACCAGGGATCCAACTGAGACCTTGGCTGTTGTAGCACTAAGACTTAACCCTAAGGCCACCAAAGAGGCCCCTGTTAATCCGGTTTTTAATCTGAGAAAACAATAGTGTTCCTATGGTGAAGGTCAAAGTGGAAAATAAATGATTAATATTTGACTACAGTATTAAAAGCATATTCACCATATAGAAAACTGTTAGTTAAAAGGTTCCAGCTATGAGTTCAGTAGAGTTTTGCTATTTTAGCCCAAGTGGAATTTTGTTTTCCTGTATAAATTTGTGTTTTTATTTGAAAGATAATAGAGATGTTTCTTGAGATTTAATCAGTGCATCATATCCATTGAAACTATGTCACCTAGATACTGTTTTACCTTGATGTGTTCATCTCGATTCCCCAAAGCAAAACTATGAAATTAAAAAAAAAAATCCAATATATTTTCTATATTCTATACTAAAATCTGCTGACACTTTTACTTTATTCCTTTACTATCTGCAACTGTGCTCTAATCTTTCTATTATGTGTCATTATTTCCTTGATAGCTTCTCATTGTAGTAAAAGAGGAACTTTAAACCCTGCCAAGAGGTGATCAATATCAGTCTTCAAGGAATAGCACACTACAACAGAATTTCAGAACTCCTTAATAGGAAACACTGTTCATCAATTGCTTTAATATACATCCTGTCAAAAAAATTAACAGGAAGATAGAATGTATAGTATTTCACATGCTATACGTTGCATTCCCAATGATAAAAAGAAATATCCTTATATGATTATTCTCTTATATAAACTGATAAAAATATTTTAAATGAGAAACAATTAGATCATGTCTATAATAATGGTATTAATATGTTTGATACACATCAAGAATAACTGGTCATGGCCTTATTTGTTTATAAATCATTGGACTCTTAATGTCAAAATAGAAATTGAGAAAAACATTTTGAATTAAATTCAGTTATTCCATTTTTAAATATAAGGGAAATGATTTTAATAAATCTTAGTAACTGGGACTTTTTTGCCATTTTATGCACATTTGTGATTAGAAACACATTAATTACATTCAGTACATGCACAAGGGGGTTTTACAGGATCCAGAAAAGGCCCAAAGTTATGATTATATTTAAGTTTTGTAACTTAGCCAAGTCCATTATTCATATTTATAATTTAAAAACTCTCAGTGCTCTCAAAATATTTAGACCCCTCCTGATTATATTAATATTTGATATTTGATTAGGTTAAAATGCAAATGTGAACTCTCCATATGGTGCAGACTAGCACAGGAACAATATGTTCCATGTGGCCAAGCCACCTTGGATCTTTTAATAATAAATATTCACAAGCTCCATTAACACCACATCATCACTACTTAAATTTTAACCTGCCAGGTTTTGGGTCAATGATAAAATTTGGTCACTTATCTTCACAACAGCAGAATTAATGCTAGTAGAAAGTACAGGGCATGAAAGTGGACAGTTTTGCTGAAATAAGTAAAATGAAATCCTAAAATAACAATTTTATTAAATACAAGATATGAGAGAAATGAGAAAATAACCTTTATTACAGAAGGTGAAATAGAGTATCGAGTAAGACTACTGAGAATTAGAAAAGTTTATACAAATTGAGTTACTACCTCTCTTATGTGCCTATGTTTTGTTGTTGTTGTTGTTGTTTTTTCTCATATGAATTTTCATTTTTGGACACATTTAAGAATTACTATAGTAAATTGATATAAGAATATTAGAAGGTAATAAGATCATAAAATAAGGGAAGATAATAAATATGATAGGCACATTTTATTTCAGACTTTGAGAGTTGGATAGCACAGTCACAAAGAAAAGACTAGTTAAGATACATTTTTTTTCCAAGAGCAAAATATTTATAAAATATATCACTGGAAGGGTTAGCTCAGTTAAATAGGCTAAGATAATGGAATCAGCCTTCAGTTCGGGCAATTAATGTAAATGTTATGTGATAAAGGTAAAGTTTTTTTAAGAATAATGGTTTAAAAGACAAATCTAGCATTTTTTGATTTCTTCCTAAGTAGCCATCTTCTAGCCATGATAGGCAGTCAGAATTCAAGCAAGGATGAAAAATGAGAATTAAGAAGCAGACTAAAAATATGAGTTTGTCCCATCCTAATGGCTGTATTAAGGGGCAGGTGTAGACCTAAGAAGCTATAAGCAGAAAAAGACTCAAATCTTCAGTTTGGTTTATCTGGGTGAAGAGAGGCTTCCATCCTTTTTCCATGCGAACTGAGGTTGAAGAATATTGGAATTTTCTGTGGATTTTAAGTCTTAATTCTTGAATAATAAGGAGTTGTAATATTCACTGAAGAATTAGGGAAATCAGAACTGGACAAGTTCACTTTCTTTAAAGGGAATATAGAATATCAGTGAGCTCAATACTTGGGGATTCTGATCCCCTGTGAACCAATTGTCTTTGTGACATGCTGTCCAACTTGCCCTTGGGTACATGCAGGCTCAGAAATTTTATCTGGTGCTCTACTAGAGAGAATTTTCCTTTGCTCTCCACTAACCACCTAATCTTAGCTTATTCCTTTGGGAGCCCATACTCTCAGCATTTTTTTTTTTTTTCACCACTCAGTATAGTCTGTGACTGCAGTGTAAGCAACACCCAAATGGCTCATTAAAGTCATTATTATTAGCTTTAGAAAATCCCATGAGTTCTGCATCAGCTTTTATTCTCTCATTCTATATTTGCACTGAGTAGGACTATATTAAGGTAAAGATGTCTCAGTTCCTCAACAGGCAGAAAGCAGAAATATGCTTTTAAAAGGCAGCAAAAACATAGCAGCAGAAATAGTGATTGATTTAGTTCACTTTAATTAATAAGCCACGCTGATTATGGATATTAAGATTCTTGCCCATCAACCTTACAAAAATTTTCATTTCAGGGTGGTGGGTGGCTTCCATTATTTTTGAAAATCTAGTTTCTAAAGCATTTTCAATAGTAGCTATGCATTATCTGTTAGTGTGTACACAAGAATCTACATGTAATATGACAATAAATATATATCTTTACAGATACACATAAATTATTCAAGTCATGCCAAAGAAAAAGCAAAGTTTAGCATTATTGGTTGGTGGCTTTGATACTACTAAGAGGTGTGTTTGTAAATGACAATGTAATCCTTTTATAGCTAATGAAAATCATGAACTCTAGATTGACTTGAAACTTCTGAAAGTATTTTGAGATTCATAATTATAAGACTTCCCCAGTGCTTGATTAATTCCTATGCATTAAACTGCTCACTAAAATATATTATAATATTCTCAACATGATAACATATGGAATTTCTCTGTTGGCTCAACAGTTGAAGACACAGTGCTATCGAGCTATCTCCAGTCACTGCAGCATTAGTTCAATCCCCAGCCTGGAGGTGACTCACATGATGCAGCAGACATTTTCCTGTCTTGCCCACTGCTCCTCTTAGCAGTGTATTTCAATAGATCTACCTGTCCTGCTCTCCACTCTGTCTCTGGTGAATCTTCTTACCTATTCACCTAGTGCCTACAACCCAGTTCTTATATGCATAAATAAACCTTTAAAAAAAGAAATAACATTGTTACAGGGTAGACCAGAGTGGACTTGGGCTAACTGTCTGTGGGGCCTCACCCCCATGTTCAAAATGTAATTTTCTGCAGGCACACACAAAAAGGGTAATGGGTTTATTTACAAAAAGGGGGAAGGAAAAGGAACCAACCCAGGAAAAAGAAAGGGATACAAAGTAACTGGAATATTTTACCAGCTCAGCTAGCTTGGAGCTCTAATCCCAAACTAACACTGCTACCCCCCAGTCACACGTCTGTGAGCTATTGCTCCAGAGAGGGTGAACTGTTACCTCTCCAGAGCAACAGTTCAAAAAAGCAACAGTTTGAAAAACTGCTCTCTATTTATCCCCTAAAGTCCCAGAATGACTGCTTAGCTCCACCCTTGGGTCCTCACAGTTCTCTCCTTTGGTGCTGCTGGGAGTTGTAGTTTTCCAATCACAGGAGTAGTGGGTAGAATCCAAAAAGCTGGAGTAGGGGTGGAGTCCACCAGCTCTGCAGAGTTCTTTTTTAGGACATCCTTCCCCTTAACAATATGACTAAATTTTATGCTGTAGGCCAAAAAGACACTAGAATAAAGGTAAAATGAATATGTCATTATTGCTGTTATTTACCCTCTCTTTCACTTTGACCTTTGGATCCTACAACCCCTACAATGTCCTTAGTGAATTATTTCTAAAAATTCTAATGGAATATTCTGTATCTATTCTCTGCCAGAAGAAATATATATAGCAGCCTTTTCAAATATGCCAACTCTATGTCAATGTCTAATAAGACACAGAAATTATCTCCTTATAACTCCAAACTGTGTGAAATTTTGCACTAAAGTTTAGAGACTCAGAAGAATCATATATACCTGTTTGTGCTCACATATTACAATAACATACCACAGAACAGCTTGGGTACCTCATGGTGCCAAAGAGAACCTGAAATGACACTTTATGGAAACCCATTGGACTATGGCACAGAACTATAGTGCCTTGCTGTTGAGTATGATGTGTAATGTTCATCTGAAGAGGTGTGAAGCTATCTTTCTGAATCATACAAAGTATATAAGTGTCACCTGAAGAGGTGTGAAGCTATCTTTCTGAATCATACAAAGTATATAAGTGTCACCTTGATAAAAGAAATATAATACAATTAAAAAAATAGCACTCTAGAGGAAACAATAATGACTCTTTTAGTCTTTTTCTAAGACAGAGCTAAGGGACTATAAAGACAAAGCAAAGTTTTATTATTAAGAGCTAAAACACTTGACCATCTCATTAGTTCAATTTATTTTTTAGCTCAGTCTCCTAAAGTGATATTCCTCCCATGTGAATCTTTGGATTTTCACAAAATAAAATTTTGTTTGTTCTGTCCTTTTGATTCCTCATGGGAGCTCAAAATTATCTGTAATCAACACAATTTCGAGTGTACAATTCGAGTTATAATTTTATCTAAAACAGTTTCAAATTTCTGATAATTATTCTTACCCGTATTATAATTGAGTAATAGACTGACTCACTCATTCAGCTTATAAATCCATAAACATTTTAAATACATCAAAACTGTCTTCAACTGAAAACCCTACTCAAAACAATACACATTTCAGTTTAATCCAGAATTAAATATTATCCTGATTTGACTCTTTAAATATTATCCTGATAGACACATCTAAGATACATTTATTTTCCTATTGAATTCTAATCTCTTCCTCCATGTACAAAATGTATTGCCTTCTTCAAAAATATTGTTTTATCAATTATTTGCTTTTATATAAATGACATTCATTGCCAAATACAAACATATCCACACTACACTTAATAGCACACTCAAGCTGCCAGCCTCTCCTTCCTTTCCCAGTCAAACGTCAAATATTCAGGACTTATTTATATTTCTTTATTCTTCAGCCCTTGCAATATAGTTTGTTCTCCCAACTCTTAACCCAAGTTGATTTCACAAGGGAGGAACAACCTTAATAAAAGTCAAATATCATTCATCTTGTGTCAGTTGATGTTGAGTCATCTATTGTCTGAAACTAATGGAAAGCCAGAGACCAAGACTGTACTGATAAATTCAGCCTTTTACTACAAATAAAAATATCCAAGTGTTGTCAATATTTTATCCGTTTTAAAAAACTGTTCCAAACTCATAATGCCTACACAATGATAACTTTAGATAGCTAAATTTGTAAGATATAGCCTTTCCTTATGACCAGAGCTATTTTGTTAGTTTTGTAACACAATCATTCTCTAAAAAGAATTGATCATATTATGCTTCCAGGAAATTTGCATTTAGAACACAGAGCCACACAGTTAGATGCTGTACCAGTAAGATCTTGTCTAATGTGGGCAGAAGCCAGCGACACTGTGAGATGAGGTCTGAACAAGCTGTCTTAAGCTAAGACATTCTCAGCCAGAGAAGACAAGAGAGAAATACCTAGGGGAAATGATTTCAGAATCCATTAGTCTCCAGACTCAGAGGAACAACCTGATCACTTGCTAATTCTGAATAAACTGGATCTTAAAATCTATAGAAATTCTATATTAAAAGTATACTTTCTAATTTCAGCAAGATTTCTATTCCTTCCAAAAGACAGAAAAATACATTTTGTAAAATATACTTTTCGAAGAGCATGTATTTCACCGAATTATGTTAAATTGACTCAATGCTGATATCATCACCTAGTGTCCAGTCACAATAAAATGTGAGTTTAATCAAAGTTTCATTTCTATCAATTTAATTTAAGGAAATAACAATATCACCTACTTTTAAGTATTAATATAGATTAGGGTTTCTCTTTCTATCTTTACATCTTCTTATGTTTTATTTTGCCAATAAAGTTATTAAGGAAAGGAATTAGGTAAAATTATTTTGAATATTTTTGAGGCATATAGAAATAAATTGAAGGTAAATGATCATAAATACTTCATATATTTACCTATAGACAAGTATATCCCTTTTTTTATTTACTATGGTTTGTCTGTTTAGCAACATAAAGTTATTAAGAACTGTATGGTTATGGCTATTTATATAATGTAGATTTAAAACGAAACCAATTTCACTTACTATAACTATGTATCCTGTATACTGCCCAATGCCAGAAAGTAATGTTTATTCCTTTTCCTGCAAACCATTCTTGGTAATTATGAAAAATCAATCAGAAATACAGGTGTCTTAAATTCATGGTTTTAGAATACAAAATCCAAAAGTCAGAAAAGAGGTTTTTCCCTTTAATTCAGTCTGTATCTACATCAGTCTGTATCTACACCAGGACTGCTGCCTAAGATATAGTAAGTGCTCAATAAATATTTATTGTATAAATAATGATGAAATCAGTGGTAGGGAATCATGTGTGTGAGCTGACAAAAATTAGAATACAGTCTCCAGTTGAGGTTACTAAATCATCCTATCAAGGAATAGGCATAAAACTTAGTTTATTATTATATACACAGCAATTTAGATGCATGCTTACTAATTAAATAAAATTGGATGCTATCCAATCCTTCACTTTTCACTCAACTATTAGATACAGGTTTTCTGTTAAGTTTATTACCAGTAACACCTAGAAAAATCATTACATGAAAAAAAAATGAGCTAGATGATTTAGGAATGTTTTGTCTGAACCATAAAAGGCAAATAATAATTGAATTTTAAAAGTTAAATAAAAGCTAGAGTTCACTTTGAGCCTTTAATTAAATTGGTTGTTACAAGTAGACCAGATTTTCCAACTATTAGAGGAAATAGAAATGATAAAATATAGAAATGTGGTTCATTATTTAAAACTATGTAAATTTTGTGATTCATTAATATATGATAATTAGTATTTACCAAACCAGTTCATTTTACCTGGATAATTTATATGCAATATCTTTCTATAATGCTAGCTGATAATGCATATTATTCATATAAGGAATTAGATAACTATATCTCTTCAAAAGTTCATGTAAAAGTTAATGTAGATGGAAGGGAAGACAAATTAACCAAGTCATTAATTGTGTTGCTGAGTCTAATCATTTGTTTGTTTTAGCTAAAATTTTCTGCCTTTATTGCAGTCATTAGTGCTTGACAGTGAGTAATCTTGTGTTGAAAATTCCTAATTAAGTTAGTTTTTTTTTTTTTTTTAATTTGATGGCGTTTAAAACCTGAGATTCTGTCAATAAGGGGGGATATAGTGATCCTTCTAATCAAGTCATGGGTCTTACTTAAGCTAAATTATTTTCTGCACTAGTAGGACCATGAATAGAGTCCATAATTTTGCTGATGGTTCTTCCCTCTGCAGACATTAGCCATCTAAAGACAGGAGCAAGTTGTAAATCAAGTAATGCTTCCATTAATCATAATGGGAGTTAAATGTATGTCAGGAGAATGAATCCCCTTAGGTATTTAAAATGAGTTTCAGTTACTATACATCTGTTGATGTAGCTTGGTAAGGTATTTTCACACTTTCAAAGAATCACCCCTTTCGGCAAGATTAAATAAGAAAGCATCAGATGAGCATTCTTTGCCAAGCCTCTGAATTTCAAAAGCTCCTGAAGTCTCCAGGAAGCATGTGAAGCAGCATCTGTAAAATATGCAGGTGGGGCTGGGAGTGTGATCCAGACTGCCTACTCTGCAGGTAACTTAAAGACACCCAGCAGAACACCAGCCTTGCCAGCTTCTTGCTGATCTCCACCAGATCTCTGTAAGGGAGGCAGAATCCCTCATGCAAAGCAAAAATGGGAAATTTGTCTTTCTGCCAGATTTATGTACATGCTATGAATTGAGTTGTCTGACTCTTGCTTTTTTTTTTTTCTTTTTAACTACGGCATATTTACATTTAGAAAAGCAAGTAGCTTCCTGATTGAATGTAATGCTACCCAATAAAACGGAAAGTATAGGAAAACTGTACTTAAGAGGTTACCGAACAAAGATTAAAAAGAGAAGAGGATGAACAATACCAACAAAATTATTTAGGATTATTTTGGATTCTTCATGATGTTCAGGTTTCTGTATAATCTTTTAAGGATTAAGGATTTCATCATAAAAATGCAGAAATATCTCTGCTCTGAAATGTAACTAGAATTTCAGACTAATTGGATTCATAGTATAATTCAAGAATAATCAATGTGTTGGCAAAGGTGGAAGGAAAGAGACTACAGGGAGTAAATAGGTGGATGTGGGAGGCAACATCAACATTATGAATTGAAATAAACTGGCATATTGGAACAGGCGTCTGAAAAGAAAGAGGCAAAATCATTTTTAGGTGATTTTTGCCAAATTTCCATATAGAGAAAAACATTAGAAAAAAAATCATGAATCCAGGAGTTGAGAGGTAACTATTTGTCTTTGGATGAAGCATAGAAACTAAAGGTAAGTGGTATGAATATGTTATCACATACACATTTATAGAGGCAAAAACCTTTAAATTACCTTAATGAACAAAGTTTTTTAAAAGGCAGAAAATTGGTAGCAAATATATAGGCCTCAGAATGGAGGGCTTGTGGTGTGTGTGTGTGTGTGTGTGTGTGTGTGTGTGTGTGGTTAGTCACACTTAAAATCTTTGTCCATGACACAGAAAGGAAATGGATGGTAACATTCATAATTTTGAAATTACCACTAAATTTCTGGGCAGGTAGCAATATCAAATTAATGGCTATAAACTAGAAAGATTTTATGAGGCTATACAAGTGGTTAGAAATGGGGTAGAGAAATTTGAATGCATTCAAGTGTGAGATAATATGTGTGCAAAGCATAATAAGAATGCCTTTGCAAGACGTCAGTTAGACCAGGAAAGAATGTAGGCGTCATTTCCCTGATGACAGTAATCAAATATGCTCTGTGTTAAAAACATGTAAAAATAGTTTGCAACTGAAAAATGACTATGACCAAACAGAAAATAGTGTTAGGTTTTAAAGTATATCTACTATGACAGACACTACTAGGCTCTAAGGATAAAGCAACCAGTAAGGTCATTGATTCATGGAACCAGATTCTAATGTAGACAAAAGATAAATAATAGTAAGTATATTTGAGGAAAGGAAACACATATCCTACAGATAAAAGCATAACTCAGTTCCTCAACTTCTTCAGGTCTTACCTTAAATACTCTTGTTTAAGAGAGGTGTTTCCCAAACATCTATTTAAAATTGTAACACTGTGCCTGTTGTCTAGAATTCTGTTTTCTTTCTTCTATAGAATACTATCACTGAAATATATATTTGCTCATTTGTTTATTGCCTGTCTCTCCAATGTACATTTTATTCAGTCAAGGATTTTTATTTATTTACTCCTATATCCCCAGTGCCTAGGAGAATCCTAGTCACTATAACCTATTTTGATAATGGATAATGTCAAGCTTTGAAGAAAATAAACTAATTGAGTTTATTTAGAGAAACTGATGAGGATTGAAGGTTGTTAGTATAAACAAGATAGATAGTTAAGGACATGAGAATAATAAGAAAGAAATGCTATCCAGAGAGCTAAAGGAAGGCAATTCACAAAATAACAAAAATTTCAGAAGTCAAATGGCAGATGTGAAATTAAAGAAGTTATCTGTGTCAAAAAAATAAATAAATACGAGTAAGTATCTGGGGTTTGGGAAGATCAGATTAGAAAGTGATAGAGCCATTAAATAAGTAAAATTCAAATTAGGTTATTTCCTTGTAGGCCATAGTACAGTGCCCAAATTATATTTTGACTGTAATTGGACACTGTTAGTATCTTTATAAAAAAACAGAACCCCTTTTACTACCAGAGTATTGCTAATACTTTAGAGCATTAGAGTGAGAAATAGGGACTAGAGTAGAAAGAGGTTTTTGTGCAGTGCAGAAATTTAATAGGTTGGGCATGGTAGCATTGGCAATGGTAAGAAGGGGGTAAGAGCCTGGTCAAATCTAACTCATAAACTTGGTGATATTATCAACTTATTTAATCACTATAATCTTTGGTTGTCATTCAAATCAGTAAAATGGTAATGATACATTTCTTACTTCAAGGCTTGGCCAATTGGATCATTGGATTATGGTCAAGTATCTTTTTAGTTTGCAAATAAAATCTGATGATATTATGAATGAAATAATCCAGATGTAAAGGTATATGTGAATTATTAGAAACACATGTTGAGACACACTAGATATAAGTAAAAGATGCAACATTTATTCCCTTGTGGAATATATGATTCAGAGCACTTAAATTTTGGATAGATGCCTGAAAACCACCTGCAGATGAAATGGAAAATGTATCAGAGAGACTCAGCAACAGGGCTTATCATGAGCACACGTTGTACTGATCCAGGTCTTTTCCCAGGAGCAACACACCTCTACACAAACCTCTTTCTAGAAGGTGTGAGTCCATGTACTTAAATCCTGTTAGAACTGTAGCACCTATTCTGTTCTCAGAAAGTATGAAACTTTTTTATTTTTTTGTTTTCATTGTATTGTTATAAAATATTCTTGAAAAGTTATATATTTATAATTAAGAAAGAAAATAAACACTTAACATAAATTACTACAAAACCAGTTTTGAATATTGATATCAAACCTTCTTCATTCTTGTCATAGTTTTTATCAGAGAACTATGACTAAAGATATATATTCAATTGAGATTTTATAATATTGCTTCCACTTTAAATATTATATTTATTTTCATGTCTTAACACCTAAATGTGCAGTCAACCATGAAGCAATATGCAAAATATATGTGGAATCTAGAGAAACTATCCAAAGTATCAGGCAAAGACAAATTAAGAGTAACCTTTGAAAGCAGACCATCAGTCTGAGACACTCAGGAGGAGAGTGGGGAGTAGAGAAGAGGGAGGGAGAGACTGTGGTGGAATGTGATAGAGAACTTCCAGCACTTTGATGGTGGGAAAATTATGGTGACTGCACCCAAGGGCAGAAATCTTATATTGTGAAAAAGTAAACAAGGATGTTTAAAAATAAAAGAAGAAAAATGACATGTGAAAAAAAGTGTAAAACAGTCTAAATCATCAGTAAAACCACTATGCTCCCTGATAGCTGACTACAGAGCTGAAGAACCAAGGTGGAAAAGGCACTGGGAACAAAAAACAAAGAAGGAATCACCATTTTCTTTGGTGGAGGATTATGGGTAAATTTGTGGTGAGTGAACTATAGGGATGATACCTGATGAGGGAATCCAAATATTACTTCAGTGAAACGTAAATAAGTACAACTCTTAAAATATAATCACTTATCAATATCTCAGTCTCTAGGACATGTTTATTCTCTTATTTTTACAGAAAGACAGACTGATTTATTTATTCAATTATTAGGGGAAAGCTGCCAAATCTGTTTTTAAGTAAATCCCAAAGATATATTAAAAAATATAATTCAACATGGAAATAAAGATAATGACTGAGTATCTTTAAAGTTACACTGGAAAACTATATAGTAGGCTTACACAGGACTACTTATTCTCTGGAGTAATGCACTTTTGTTTGACTTGCTATGTACTACAGATCTATGCTCAGAATTTTATTTGTTTGCCGTTGTCTTATAAAGAAGCAAATAGAAAAGATAATCCAGTAGAAAAGATAATCACACAATTTACACTTTTATTGACCTGTCGACCATTAAACAATACTGTTTCTACTCAGCAAATTTATTTTAGCATGTTTTTTTCCAGCTAATTATTAAAGTCCTTTCATCTCAAGTGCTCTGAATCCACATTATCCATCAGGTTCCTTTCACAAACAAAAGTCAAATACATCTCAGACATATGTTCACTACATATCTAAATTGGACACATGATTCTGATAATGATAGTTTTCAAAATTCCAACAAAATATTCAAGCTGACTCTGTTGCTTGAGGTAATTAAGTTTGATTACTAAAGAAGTATACCCCATGATCTGAAAGTTCTCTGATATGATTTATGCCTTTGCAACTTGGATTATTTCCCAAGGTGCTATAGTACCCCACCTTCACTGAGTCAGTGTCTGTCTGTCTGTCTCTCTCATTCTCTCTGCCTCCCATCACTTTTGCTACAGATACTTAGCAACATGTGATTCTTGTGAATTTCTTAAGAATGAGAAATTGTTCTCTATAGGAAACAGCAATGGTTAAGAATAAATTCTCTTCTGATTTTTTGATGATCTTTGTTTGATAGGAATATTTTGTGGTGTCAGACTCCCCAAAAGGGTCACAAATTATTTTTCCTAATGTGCCCAGAGTAAATCTCTTTCACCTTGATATGGAAACTAGACATTAACTGAGACCCTGTGATTTTCTGGGTGTCCACTATCCATACTCAAATAATGTAGACTATTTTGAACTGAGAGTAGTGAAGGATGAGGAGATTCTCTCCTTGCCTGAGTACTTTGTCTTTTCTAAACCAAAGTAGCCCTCACTGCTCTTTTATTATCTAGAAGGTTGTACTATTTTTGGAGGGGTGCACCATCTGGTTATAGGTTTATCAGTGAGCATGTGCACTCTCTCTACGGATCTTGTCTTTATTTCAGAGTAATAGAATGAGGTAATCCCCTTTTTATCTGTAATATGAAGTTTCCCCTTTTCTCCTTGACACATCAGGTCCCCAAACACAGAGTATTCCTCATATCACCATTATTCTTGAAAATTTACAAATATGTAAAGTCTCCATAAACATGTCATTAAATAGATTTTCCTTTGCTAACATATTTGACACTGTTTTTATTACTCATCCAGCTTGAGAAGAACCCACAGGAGTATGGAATGATATCCTTTGTATCCTGGAAATCTCTAGGGTTATAAATGGAATATTTGTATTTCAGCTCTCTTCTTTTTTTGTTTTGCTCTTTATCTACAGTGAGTTTGATCAACTACACTGTTTCATGCCTACTGGAAAAGAGAAATACTTCTAAGATCTGTGTCACTGAGCTTTTATGTTCTGTTTAGATTTGCCTTGGTTAAGGTACAAACCTGAAGCTGTGAACTGTCTGTCTTAGTGTCTGTGAGATGGTAAAACTAAAAGGCACACACCCACATAAGGACTTTAGAACCTGGGGATTTTGCTACAGCAAGTAACACCCATTGTTAGTGTACAAGACAGAGAGTCCTACCTGTGCACTTGATTAATATCCTGAAATCTTTTTCTTTTACTGCATAAGTATACACAGATTAGAATATACTATTTATTAAATTAAAAGATTGTTGTATTTGCTTTTTCTAGAAACAATAGTGCAAACTTTAATAAAAAGTCACATAAGATTTCCAGGAATAGGGAAGGAAGACAGTAACTTCTCATAATTTGAAGGTACTCGTCTTTAAACAAGTAAAACAAACTGCTCTCAAAATTAGCAAAACCAGAGCCTGTATATAAGAATTTGTTACAGGAAGGATGAGATCCCAAAAGTTGCTGCTCTAAGTGAGTTCTGTCATCTGCCAGCATCAAGACAAAACTTCCTCTTAGTGCATAAACCCTTCACTGGAAATGAACTTTTAATATAATGAGTGTGTAGGGGGCCTTCCTGGTGGCCTAGGGGTTAAATGCCAGGCTATCACTGCTAAGGCCAGAGGTCAGTCCACACCTGGGAGCTAGCCCTTAAAAGGCAGCACACCTCACCTGTTTGGCCTGCAGCTCCCCTCAGTAGTGTATTTCAGGAAATCTGCTCATTCTGCTCCCTACTCTGTCTCTGATGAATCTTCTCACTGCCTGCACCTTCTGGCCTGTACCCTATTTCTATGCATGAATAAAATAATCTTTAAAAGATACAATGAGTGTGCAATAAAGAGAAGAGAAAGGATAAATAAGTTTCCACCTGAAACACTTAAAGTCACCCATGCCTCTCATTGGTAAATGCCCAGCCAAACAGGGTTGGCCCCAATGCAGGGCCATCTAGGCCAAAATGTTTGCCACTAGTCTAACCACCTTCTGATGGGGACCCATAGGAAAGGGGCAGAAGAGACCAGACAAGTCTGGAAGAACAATAACAAATTCAATAAAAAGGCTGCCATTGTCAGCCTCCCCATGACTCTTTCACCCTTTTCTCTTGCAAGTGTCTCAGTGCTCCCCAAGTCCCTTGTGCCAGCCCAAGGCCCAGAAGCAAGCACAGCCTCTTCAGTCTCTCTGCTCCACGCCCCTCCTCCAGGTCTCCCTGTTCTCTTTCCACTCTCCTCCAGTTTTCTCTAGCTTCTCCTTACTGTCTTACCCCACCCTGGGGCAGGGAACCTGGAACTTCTCCCTTCTGTTACATATTCAAGTTTATATATTTAAGGTCCATCTTGATAAAGTCAGATTGTTTATATAATTTTGGTTAAAATGACTGTCTTTTCTCTGAGTTGATCTATTTGAATTATACAACCAAACATGTGTGAGACTTTGTAAAATATGTCTTGACCTTGTTTTTCGTAACAATATCAGTTGATGTGAGCTTTCTAAACATATCCAGGTACAGATCCTATAAGCTAACAGTGCTCCTACATTAATATTTAAAGCTATAAAACATTACAAATATACATTAAGATATGCTCCCAGATTTTATAACTTCCAATAGTAATTATTTTCTCTAATGTCTGTTTAAACATAATTTCTCAGTTAATTTTTTCAAATTTATTTTTATTTATGCATACAAGAACTGGAGAGCAAGCCAGAAGTGCGGGGTGATGAGAGGATTCACCAGAGACAGCTGGGGCAGAACAGGCAGGCTGATTGAAATACACTGCTGAGGGGAGCAGCAGGCGAGACAGGAGAGGTCTGCTGCGCTTTGTAGGTAAGCTCCCTGGCCAGGGATGGAACTCATGCTGCAGAGACTATAGCTGTAGCTTGATAGCACTGACACTTTAACCTCTGAACAACCTGGGAGGGCCAGTTCCTCAGCTAATTTGAATTCCTATTACAGAGCCTGGCAAGCTAGCAGAAGAGTGACAATTCGGACCTTGCCTACACCGCATATTTATAACTTCACTATAGGTAAAAAAGACAATAGTCCCTGGGGGGGGGGGAAACAGGTGACAACTGGGTGCATAGAGAGAGGCAGCTGAAAGAAAGGTTACAAAAAATGGAAGTATCATTGTATTTGGAACTTTACCAAGTCATCTGAAATTCTCAACGTCTCTGTTATTTGTTGATGGAAAAGTGCATGCCCGGGGCCTCTAGAACCTGGGGTGGGGCCTGTGGTGGAGAGGGGACCATGCATAGTCCAGGTTCAGGACAAATAATCCTACCTCTGCAGAACCCATAAAATAAGGGAGCAGAGGATGGTGATAGAATGCAAGAGTAGTTAATTGAAGCCTCAAAAGTCAGGTAGTATATTGTTACATAGCAACCCCACGCGCTGGAGTAAAACACCCACACCCCTAAACAGGGGAGCTTGAGGGCAGCAGCTGTTTACCCCCAGCTTAAGTGGTGACTCTAAATTATAAACAGATGGGGCCTAAACCAGTGGGGAAAGCTAAATCAGCTCACCTGTGCCTTTGAATATAAAAGAGGCTCTTCTCCAGGGCTCAAAGCCATCTTATGCAAAACACTTGACTCACCACCCCCACCCTATACCTTCTTTTCCTGCTGGCCAAGCCAAGATAAAAACTTTGTATTCTGTATACGCCTATTAATAAGATTTTAAACTACCATGTTTTAGCAGCAGGAGCTAGTGCCTTAAGAAAAGGCTCAACACTGAAGGAATAGGGTACAAACCCAAATTAGGATTCTACTCCAATCACAACTACCTCCTGGGGCTACACTTTTGAGAGACAGTTGAGAAGGGTGGAGGCCACATTTTTATTATCAAGATAGCACCAACCCAAATGATGGAAGGCCTGGTTCAAATCCACCATTCTGATGAAAGAAAGATAGCACCAACCCAAATGATGGAAGGCCTGGTTCAAATCCACCATTCTGATGAAAGAAAGATTTTTCTTTTCTTTCTTTCTTTCTTTATTTATTTATTTTTTAGAGAGAGAAGGATACATGATCAAGCCTGGGGAAGGAATGTTCGGTATTAAAGAAAGCATACTGTTACAGGACAACCCAATTAGGTTATCTGACTGTGGGTCCTCACCCGTGAGCTTAAGTTACAACTGCAGGCACACACACTAAAAGGTTAATAATGGGCTTATTTACAAGGTTAACAATGGGCTTATTTACAAGGGAAAAGGGAACTGAATAACTCAGGGAAAGATAACAACTCAAGAGAAAGATAATTAATGCGTCCTACCAGTTTCGCTGACCTGGAACCCCAACAGCACACTGAAGATAGGTGAAGAGCCAAGAGACAAGACTAGAACTCTGAGGCCAAGAACCAGGACCCCAGAGCCCACAATTCCGGTTTTATATCCAAACCTGGCTACTTAACGCCACCCTCAGGTCCCAGGTGCTTCTCTTTGGTATTGATGGGATTGGCAGTTCCAGTATCTGGATGGGGGTTGAATCCACAAAACCTATTATCTGTAGAGTTTGCTCAGGACATCCTTCCCCCGCTTACAATACAGTTAAGAAAGAGGTTATCAGTACCTACATATTTTGGTGCAAAGGAGAGTCATTTATTTTAAAAGTGGATGGGTTTTTCCACACTTTTGGTTTCTGTAAAACAAGTTCCTTTGTTATTGCCTGGGGATGTGGAACTAGAAGTTAAAGATCTTAATACATAGCTTGCAGGCATAAAAATATTTACTTAGTACTTTAATTATTGTGCTACTATATCAGAACAGCAGCTGAGTTGATGCCAGGCAAAAATTAATCAGGAAGCTTTGACTAAAAAATTAGCCTTGGGGTGAGGATCACTGTAGATGCCCTCCACCCCCCATCAAATCAGGCATCCATAGCGCCTTAGGAAGCTGAAACTCCTGCTACTCAACCTCCTGGTACACCATTGCCTTAGTCTCTATCTCTTACCCCGTTTTAATAGAACGGTGCTAGTCCAAACTGAAGTACAAGTTGTCTGTGAAGCAATAGACATCAAAGGACCCCAGGTAAATAACCTGGATTTTATCCAGCAATCTTATATTAAATATATTATAATATAAGGCTATTCATGAACACAGGAGAGTTAGATGTTTATCACAGTACATAAAAAGTAAAATTTGGGGCCCTCTCTGGTGGCGCAGCAGGTTAAAGCACAGCACTAAGAAGCTAAATCCACTTCAGCATGAGTTCGATCCCTGCCCAACCAGGAAGTGACCACATGGCGTGGCAGACCTCTCCTGACCCGCCCACTGCTCCCTTCAGGAGTGTACTTCATCGATCTGCCTGTTCTGCTCCCCACTCTGTCTCTGGTGAATCCTCTCCCTGCCCCTGCACCTCTGGCCTGTACCCCAATTCTGTATGTATAAATAAATAAATCTTTTAAAAAAAAAGTAAAAATGGAGAGATAGAGGAACATTCCACAAAAGATGGAACTAAAACAAGAACAAGATAAGTCCAAATCCAACAGAACTACAAAACGTTCTTGCTAGTTGTAAGTATACTTCCTGAAATAAGATAAACAATGAATAATTAAAAAACAGGGAGCAGAAAACATAAGGGTCTTTCAAACAGAAAAGCTTTACATAAATGCACCATAACTAAACTAAAAAATGTGATAGAGAACCTTAAGAGCAGACAAACAAAAGTACCGGATAGAATCAGCAAGCTTGAATGCAATGAGATAGAAAATATACAAACAGACCAGCAAAGAAAAAAACAAAATCAGAGTTGGTGATTTTTTGGTGTAAGCGTTCTTTGGAACAATTTAAAGAGAAACAACATTCATATCATGGCATCCCAAAAAGAGAAAGGCATTAAAAAATGTACTTAGAGAAACAGTATTTGAGAATCTCCCTAGTCTAGATAGAGCAACAAATATCCTGATCCAAAAATAAAGTGTTCCAAATAAAATAAATCCAAGTAGATATACCCTAAGACCCAAATAAAGTAAATCCAACTAGACATACCCTAAAACTTATAATAAATTGTTAAAAATAAATGCTAAAGGGACAGTTTTAAGTTAATTCTAATAAATTCCATTAATATAAAAGGATCTTAAAGATTAGATTCTTTAAAATACATATTTTCCTAGAGATATATTAATGCCTCCACTGTCCATAATATATTTTTACTCTTAAGTAAAATATTGAACAGTTCCTTAGGGAACAGTTATTTATTTCACTACAAACCAATCTTAACCACTCTGATACTGCTGGTTACTTAGTGAGACTATAGTCTGTGCTCAGACTTACTCTAATTTCCTTCTCTTTGCCTGAAGACTGCTACAAACTACAGGGTTTGCTGTGTTTCCAGCAATGAAGGAGAATATCAAGCCCTTGTGTAAAAACCAAAATTGTGCCATGTGTTTTTAACTATTGTCGCATGAAGGAAAAAAAAAAAATCATAGGCTTCTAAGTGGTCATTGCTAAGGAAACTATTAGGTTTTACTGGAACTGAGTCAGAGATTGCTCCCTTAAGTTGAGGAAAAGATGACTCATCAGAATAGCCTATAGCCCAAGATCCAGTGAAACAAAAATTAATTTAAAAAATAAATGAATTGTTGAGGGAAATCTAATTGTGGTTATGTTTTATTGGAAGTTTAATACTATCGTGGTTAAATGTTTCTATTCTATTTTGATGAGAATAGAAGGAAGCTTTCTTGATCCATTTCTAACCTTGAATTCAGTGACTATGCTTTTGCAAACTGAAATAAAATATTCCTTATATATTTTCCCCTCATTTCTTAGTATTCAAAAAAACATTTTATTTTCAATGTCCATGTAGACCCAAAAGAAAAAAAAAAAAGAAAAAAATCACAATTCTGTTTATAGGAATAGAACTGTACAAATTGATTGTCCAACTAAAGTTATAACTGGAATATCGATTTTCATCACATATGGTAATCCCACTATTAAGAAAAAATATTGTACTTCATATATAGAATTAATGCCTGCAAAACTCAACAGGAAACCAATCTGATAAATGTTCTATGGTTTAGGAGCTGCAGGTCTTAAAAATAATGAAGAAGGTTATGTCATAGAAGGACTTTGGAGTCATTGAAAAGAAAGGAATTTACCCCTAATTATACATACCTCAAAGGAAATCTGTGGAGATTAATTTTTTGGAATTGGTTTCCTAAGACTCCAAAATAAAGAACCAATGAGCAATTTAAAAGAAATCCCTGGAATAAAGAGACTATTAAATTTCTAGCCCTATATTCTTTACAAACTTTCTAAATGAAAATTAACTTTCTGCCTTCATCATCACCCAGTAGTGTATGGTTATATGTTTGTTAACTTTACTACATGCTTGTATAAATAATTGACATAATGCTTTGCTTGTGTAAATCAGTTAGATCAACAAAAATGACACTAACCAACTTTTTGAAAATATGTGGAAATATTTATTATAACAATTAAGAATTGATAAGAAAAATCATTCAAAAAAGTAGAAATAAGGCAAGATACTTGCCTAAGTGTTCTTTCAAAGTCACACTGGGTATTTTCTAACTGGCTTACCCAAAGATTATTAATTAAAACAAGGGCTGGAACATGGGCCAAGTTAGTCCATGACTTTTTTTTTTAAAGATTTATTTATTTAGGGGCCCTCCCTGGTGGCGCAGCAGGTTAAAACACAGCACTAAGCAGCTAAAGCCACTTCAGCATGAGTTAGATCCCCGGCCCCGGAGGTGATCCAGATGGCAAAGCAGACCTCTCCTAACACATCTGCTGCTCCCCTGAGCAGTATACTTCATTGATCTGCCTGTTCTGTTCCCCACTCTGTCTCTGGTGAATCCTCTCACCTCTCCTGCACCTCTGGCCTCTACCCCCGTTCTGTATGCATAAATAAATAAATAAGCCTCCATGACTTATATTTTATGTGGACAAGTTGAAATAGTTTCACATGTTGTAAGTATCATAAAAAAATAAACACTACGCTTGTGTTCTACAAGTATCATCACTTTGTCCTCCTACACAGAGTTGCTTAATAGTGCTTCCTCTACCTGTACATCAACTACACACACCCCTTATCCAGCACCGTGCCAAATCTCTAAAGTCCCTGATGTGGGTGTACCCCTGATTCAAACTAGTGTGGCTACACATACAATTCAGTTGAAGTTTTTCTACCCCTTTCTGCAAGATTGTTGCTTCTGATATCTGCTGTATCAGTCTTCTGCCATTTTTCAGGGTGATTGACTTTATTCTGCACATAATTTAGTTCAGAATATATAGAAGAAGCAAGTCCAGCATCTCCTGCTACTCTTGTTAGATTCTCTACCATTTTTCTTGATCCCTCATTAACTAATTAAATACATGTTGACATGTGCTTGCTAAGTTATTACATAGTTGTTGTCAATTTTTAAAAATCATATTTTGATTGAACATTTAAAGCATGAATGTTAAAATAAAAGCATATAAATAAGGTGAATACTATTTCTGTGAGTTTCAATATATAGTGCATTATTTTTTTATTATTATTATTTTATTTTTAAAAAAATTGTTTATTTATACAAGTCAGGAGTTTGCCAGGTCTTTACTAGTGCTCTGTGAAAGTACTACAGTGAGACTCAAAAGAGCTTAAAACTACTATTTTTGTCATTATCAATTTATGCAATTCCAAATGAACAACAGGAAATAAAAGGGTTCCTTAATGTCTCCTTTTTTTTTTAAGTTATTGATTTATGTATACAAAACTGGGGTATAGGCCAGAGGTGTGCGGGGATGAGAGGATTCACCAGAGACAGAGTGGGAAGAGAACAAGCAGGTCTACTAAAATACTCTGCTGAGGGGAGCAGCGATCAATCAGTTCAGGAATGGTCTGCCACTCCATGTGGGTTACCTCCCTGGCTGGGGATCGAAATTATGCTGTGGTGGCTGTGAACAGATAGTTTCATAGTGCTGTGCTTTAACCAGTTGTTAAAACAGTGAGGGCCCATAAGCTCCTTCTTGTTGACTATTTTTCCCCTAAATTGTGTGTCATTAATTACTGATATTTTATGCACAGAGAAGCAGGCCAGAGGTGCAGGGATGGTGAGAGGATTTGCCAGAAACAGAGTAGGGAGATAAAAGGCAGATCTCCAGAGTACACTGCTGAGGGGAACAACAGGCAAGACAGGAGAGATCTGCTGCACCATGTGGGTTAGCTCCCAGGTGGGGATTGAAGCAGCCACAGCTTGGCTTAGCTTCTCAGTACAGTGCCCCAACCCACTGCGCCACCAGGGAGGACCCTAATTATTGATTTTTGATGTCATAAAGTCTGAAGCCTGCCAACCAATTACAGCTATCACAAAATCCCAGTTGTCAAACTTTTTCTTCCTCTCAAAATGAGCATTTTTTTCTAACACACCATTTAGACTACAGTCTCCTCCAGGGCAAGAGCTATAAATTCAGGGATTTTTAAGTACTCCAGAGGTTCTAGAAGTGTATTCTGTGCACAATTTCTACTCAATCAATATTGATGGGCTGGCTGCCTAAAAGATCTTTACAAAGTAATTTGCTGCTCTGTGAAAACTCAGAAATTTGAGTCCCCAAAGATTACCACTGCCCTAAAGGATAAAGAAAAAGTAGTGGAGTAAGGACATAAAAGATTAATGGTCATTCTCATGTAGCAGATGTTTAAGAGAGATTGGGCATAGCCATCTTCTGCCATATCACACACAATATGTTGTACTACTTCTGGATTCTGTTTGCCCTAAGGTGTCTACTGTCTTGTTCTTTGAGATGACAAAGAGATTTATAGCCAGATAACTGTATTTTATGAAAAGATGCAGAGCTATAGGCTCTCATGATCACAAATGATCATACATACACACACACATTATATTTATAGAGAGAGAAGGCGGTGTGTATCAAGGAAAGTTTGTGAGTTTAAAAAAATCAGTAAGTTGAGTGGAGCCCAGGCTGCAGAAAGACTCAATACCTGGGTGAGAGAAAAACCGCTGAAACTTCAGACCCGATCCGGAGCACCTGGGCGCCGCGCAAAGCTGCTGAGCAGCTCCACCAGCTC
>NW_004567109.1:47802162-47806018 GCF_000260355.1 Condylura cristata | reverse complement strand
AAAAAAAAATCAGTAAGTGAAGATAAATGGTCCCCATGCATGGGAGTGAAAATAGATAATAAGAATGAATTTAATAAGTCATTAAAAAGCAAAGTGAAACAATAAAATGAATTGCCCAAACTCCAAATTTACACAGATCATTTAAATTAGAATAACTTAAAAATTATACTCACTTCATAAGTAGAATTAGGACGGGGCACATTTTCACTTTTCTAAAACAAATATATCTTGAGAATGTTCCATGCTGCACCTTTTTGGTTTTCCAGAATTGCTGTGGATCCTCCAAATTTTGTGACTTAAATAAAAAATTAAAGTGTGTGTATAGTGAGTATTAATTGATTAAAATCTGCCTCATTACAATGATACAGATAAACTCTACACCTATAAATATGTTCCATAAAGGCCAGACCAAAATATTGGTTGGCTTTGAGGCCTATAAATGCTCTTTGCAGAAACTCTTCCTCACTGTGCTATGGCATGGAAGCACATAGCCAAAAGGAATATAAATGTATGTGACTGTGTTCCAACAAGTTTTGTTTACAAAGCTTGTAGTGGAGTACATTTGGCTTGTGAAGTTGTAGTTTTCCAACTCTTGCTCTGTAGTAAGTCTTAAAATAAACATCTCTAGGTTTTCAACTACCTTTCATACAGTAGGTATTCAGATACAGAGGAAATAACTGTGTTAGGCAATAGAATCAGGAAAGTGATGGGTTATTTGGTGCTGGGTAGAATGTGGTAATATCATCCTGAAGAAGTGGCATGCTATATTTTTGAACCATATACAATATTGTATATATTTGTATTATAAAACAATGTTTCCTTAATAAAAAAAAAGGGTACATGAATTAACAATAAATTCAAAAGACTAATCTAGCTATATTTTGGTAGAACTTACTTGATTTGCTGGTATAAACATCTCTTGTGTTCTTATAAGATTATAACAGAGGGTCATCCCTGGTGGTGCAATGGGTGAAAGCACAGCTCCAGGAATGTCCCAGCAGCTGCATCAGTGTGAGTTCAATCCCTGGCCAAGAAGGTGACCCACATGGTGTGGCAGACCTCTCCTGACCCCGCCCACTGCTCCCTTCAGCAGTGTACTTTGTTGATCTGCTGGTTTTACTCCCCACTCTTCTCTGTGAATCCTCTCACCACTCCTGCACCTCAGCTATGTATGTGCAAATAATTAAATCTTAAAAAAAAGATTGTAACAGAAATACCTCATGGGAGAAAACTATGTTAAGTACAGACTCATATGTATATGTACTTGCTATATATCTATATATACACATACATACATGTACACATGTAAAATACATAAAGTATATATGGTATTAATGACAGTAATCTTTAATGATTTGTGTTTATGCCAAGTACCTGTAAATAATGATTAAATAATATCCCTTTAATTCACATCATCCTAGCATACTTGTTTTACTGAATGGATTTGGATATTTAACATTTCTATTTCTTTTTCCAATTATTCTCCTGAGATCAGGGAAGCAAACTTTGATGGATCTGATATATTTCATCCATAGGCTGTGTGTTTCCATGCCATGATGTGTTTCCACATCAACATCAAAAAACTTCATACTGCTGAGGCAGATTAAATACATTCATGTTTTTAGGACTTCTTATTTTCAAATATACATACATTATTAATCAAACAAGAACATCACATTTGAATAATTGTGTGACACTGAATCACCAATTAATACAACTTAGATTGTAAACTGTCATTCTACATCCAAAATCTCAGGGAATAGAACAGTCAAGGAAAAGGAGTCGTATACTGGAGTACAGAGAAGCTGATTTTAAACAAAAACAAACAAAAAAAAAAACCCTCTGCTTTCTAAATAATGCAAACATGTATAGTGAAAGAAAGTATAATCAGAAGAAAGGCACAATTTCAAATAAACTTGGATCACCAGTGGTGCTTTCAACATATGATTCTAAGCACACTATGGGATATACTCCGGAGGTTATCTGAATCTTACATAATCTGAAATAACACAAAGGCAGGTGTTCTAAGATCAAAAAATTGTGTGTGTGTGCCTGTTTCTCTCTATGTGTGTTGTGTGTGGTCCCAACTGCTGTAAATCAACAGCACTCATTTTTGACTTATCATAAAAATTTAAAAATAAAGAAATTACCATACTTATGAGTCTTTCAGTTAAAAGTTCTAACTCATATGTACACCTCACAGAAGCCAAAACTTGATACACCCTACATTAAATGATGAACTAAATATATTTCAGTATTTTTCAGGTCCCAGTTGGCTAGCTAATATTCAAATCAAAATCAGAATGCTCATGAAAACCAAATGCAATCTAAAGAGCAACAACTTAATCCTATGAAATTGACTCTGATTTTTTAATTGTAAAATTAAGTTATTTTATTAGAATAATAAATAATGCATAAGGTATATATGATGAAGATAAAATTTGTACCTGTTGTAAAAAGTCACACATGAGGTTAGAACTAAATTTCTTTATCCAAAGCTTCACCTCTTTCTTTCCAAGTTGATTTGATTATTGATGTTTTTTCAATCTACATTTACATTTGACATCATTTGTGATTTCTTTATGATCTCCTCCAAAGTTTTTACGTTGATTTTACTTATTACATGTGATCTACACAAAATGTCTATAATAGGCATAAAATGCATTCTCTTACTTATGCCTTTGTATAATCTTTCCAGTGTATAATTCTCTTTGTCACAATTAAGCTTAACAAGAACTCTTTGGCACATTTATGAAAATATCTCTTCTTAATGTTAGAAATTTGGTAGTTGGCCAGAGAAACATGGTGATAAGGATTTTCTTTTTCCACTTACCAATAGTGAAACTAGTGATGTAAAATATTATGTCTTTATCTACAGTTTTTTTTTTAAGTTTTTTTTTAAAGATTTATTTATTTATTCATACAGAACTGGGGTACAGGCCAGAGATGCAGAGGGTAAGAGGATTCACCAGAGACAGAGTGGGGAGCAGAACGGGCAGATGGATGAAATACCAGAGGAGCAGCAGGCGGATCAGGAGAGGTCTACCGAGCCATATGGATTTCCTCCGGGGCAGGCGGGGATCAAACTCTTGCGGAAGTGACTTAAGCTTCTTAGTGCTGTGCTTTAACCTGCTGTGCCATCAGGGAGGTACTTTATCTACAGTTTTAGAAATAGAAGTAAAGATGGGTTAAACTTCATGTCTTCAATAATAAAAAGATAAATAATAGCCTCAAAAATAGTCCCCACCTCTGAAAGATTCAAATCCACTCAATTCTACATGACAAGCAGGAATAGATTTTTTAGGTTATTTTAACCCACAGTTACGTTCCTTTTCTCCCCCCAAATTCTAGATTCATGTAAACATAATTTTTACATTTGATAAATCATATGATGAATGTTGGTTTTTTTTGTGTGTGTGTGAAAAGCAGAAACCATGAATAAAGACAGGTACTTTATGTTTGTTTCAAATACATACAAGGAAAAGCAAATGCAAATTTAATAAGTACAGAGTCATGAGCAGACATTGGTGTCAGTGAGCTACCATATTCACTTTTAGTTAAAGTATTAATGAGATGACTTAAAGATTAGAAAACAGTATCAACAACAGCATAAAGGCAAAATCCAAATCAACCAGGTAAAAAGTAGCAATGTAAACACACCACCAGAAAATAAACAGGACACACCTGCGATTTTAAGTCCTATGGATATTTTTAAAGGCTTAGCTATTTCTACATAAAACTGGAATTTTTTTTTTAAAGATTGATTTATTTATGCTTACAGAACTGGGGTACAGGCCAGAGATGCAGGGACGGTGAGAGGATTCACTAGAGACACAGTGGGGAGCAGAACAGGCAG
>NW_004567109.1:47791116-47801927 GCF_000260355.1 Condylura cristata | reverse complement strand
TAAATTAATTAATTAAGTAAATAAAATGTCTTCTTAAAAATAATATATATCCATATATTATTACCAAAATTTCATCCCCAAAATATATAGGAGTTAAGTGGTAGGAGCAAGATTTGAAAGTGGAAATATTAACCACTACCTGAAAAGTTCTTAAAGAAATTTTGATTCCCTGTAAGTACTATACACTGCTGAAAACTAACATATGTTAACTACTTTATCTCTTTTCCAAGTACTTATCAGTGAGGGATCTGAACTAAAACAGTTATTTCCTTAAAAGGTTTGATCAAAATGAATGGAACAAAGAAATGATTTGCTGGAGTTTGAACAAGGCTTTGGTAACTGGGGCAGTGACCACGGCAACTCGCTGCACAGTTCACTCCTTGCAAAGCTACTCCACGCACGGAGGGTAGACACACTTGCTGAAAGTGGCTATTAGAATCTGAGCTTGACTGAACTGAAAAGGATCTGAAAAATCAGAGATTACTTCCTTTTTATTGTAATGCAAAAAAGGGAACTGACACACAGAGACAGAGATAAGCTATAACTGATATAAGTTCATCACAGCCCTACAAACCGGAAATGCTTCCTCTCTATATGAAACAACCAATTCTCACACAGATTCTGAGCTGCAGTAAACCCAATATTTTGTACCAGCAGGTATCATCTCCTGAACATTCTGGAACCATGTCTTGTCTATAAAATAGTGAATGTATGACTGCCTGTCCTATTTATTAAATGGCTATGGTGATGGCAAAATTAAATACACATGTAAAAGTTTTAAAGAAGATAAAGTATTGTATACAGTTATAAAATTGTTGTTATTAATAATATTTTATTCATTTTTTCTGTATCAGTGACATGTCTATGATTATGCTCTGTTGGTTAGGAGTAAAATGATGGATAAACAATTTTGCAAAATTAACATAGGAACTTGGGCCTCTCTGGTGAAACAAGGGGTTACGTCTCTGCACTATGAAGCTGTCCACAACCTCTGTAGCATGAGTTCAATCCCCAGCCAGGGAGCTAACTCATATGGTGCAGCAGACCTCTCCTGTCTCCCCTAGCCTGCTTCTCCCCTCAGCAGTGTATTTCAGTAGATCTGGCTGTTCTGCTCCCCACTCTGTCTCTGGTGAATCCTCTCACCTGGCCTCACACTTCTGGTTTGTACCCTAGTTCTTGTATGCATAAACAAATATATATATTTTTTTTTTAATGATAGGACCTCATTTATGGTTTTAAATCTTTAAACAGACTTTAAAGAGCTGAAACAGCTAGCTTTTGTTCATTGCATTGCTCACCTCCATACTTACTTAAAATAGCATTTTAAGTAAGCCAAACCATGTCTTTAAAAAACATTTAATCAGCATTCAGTTAATAATAGCTGAGTAAATTTGAACAGGGTGGTTAAGTTGAAGCCTTGTGTTGAGATTATTACTATGTTCACAGGATAGACAAATTTAAATGTGCTTGGGAGAGAGGGAGGAAGGTGTGGAAAGGTAAGAAAGAAAGAAAGGAGGTTTTCCTTTGAGATACATCAGTCTTCCCAGTTTAGACCTTTATCAATTTAGTTCTAGACTTGCATAGGGCTTGCAGACAGTTTACCAGACCGTTTCACAAATAAGAAGTATCTAATACCTTGATTCTATACCTCTAACCTCCATACAATTTCTCCTCTTATACTCCCTCCTCTGGCTTCCCAATTCTCTCATCTCACCCCACCTGTCCTTCAACGACCAAGTCTCAAATTCAGTAGTACCTTGAGGACATTTTCCTTCTTGGTCAGGTCAGTCAAAAACATGTGCAGATGTTCAAAACATGATACATTTTATGAGTTTGACATTTTTACTGCATTTTTTCCTCAGAAGTTAATTCATTTTTACTGTTGAAGAAAACTGTCATTTCGCTGTACAAAAAAAAAAAAAAACACTTTGCTGTGAAAATGGTAACATTTCTCCCTAGGGCAAAATGGTGGTTTGTGAATCCCCTCCAAAAGAAAACTGAGACGTGACATGAAGTCATCATTTTCATATGAGAAACCTATCCCTCCTTCCATTTTTTCTTTTTTTTGACAGAAGTGAATTTTATAAGTTGAAGGATAAAGCAATTTCGAGGATAAGTCCTGGCTCTCCTGAAAAATAGATCACAAGCTATTTTTGTTTTTAAAATTCAGAATACAGGACCAAAATTGAAAGTAACTGAACCAGAGAGTTAGAAATGGAAATATTAAATCTATCCCTAAGTGTACACTTGATTATATGTAATATATAACAAACAAGTCACTTTTTATCTTTTCATTATTCCTCATTGCTATAATTCCAAATAGTGCTTTCCAGATACAATTAAGACAAGGGTGGGAAAGAGACTGAAGGCTACTTATGTGGGGGTGAGGGGGAGAATTTGTTCTCTTCAATATTTGTGTTGGATAACAGTCACTTATAGCATATAAATACAAATTGAACTTTCATTTCCTTTGAGACTTTATTCCAAATCTTAAAATTATTTATTCCAGTTTTTGTCAGTTAATTATCCCATCCTATTGAATACTTGGATACCCACCAGTGCTACATACTATATGAATCTAAATTTCATATCAAATATGTGAGACAAGTATTTCAAATAGAACTAAATATTGTAATTCAAAGAGTGCACAAAGGTAAATTAAGCCAAATGTTGCATATCCAAATTTTATTATTAAGATAATTGCTTGAAATAATCCTGATAAATAAACATGTATATGTAATTATTGCACATAAAGACCCTAGGTAAATTATTAAACTGATTTTCCAAAAGATATCATGAATATTTATCTTGGAGTTCTTTCACATTTATTTCCTAGAGACATGATTTATCATTGATACTATTTTAGATGCCAGTAGCTCCATTTTATTTATAAAGACAAAAAAACCATTTCAAGAATGACTTAAAAATAACAAATAGTTGTAAATACAATTTTGGGTTATATGAAACACAGGGTCTACATGATATTTAGAGTCAGATGTCCCATTGTCATATATTTTCCCCTTCGAAGTAATTGACATAAAGGTTACATTTACACTGCAAATACTTAAAAAAAAAAAAAAAAAGACCATTAAGTGATGAAGTACCTGACACAAAAGGCACCCAAAATAGAGGTCTCTATCAAAACCATCACTGCTCACTACACATCTTAGCAGAGATGGTGGAAACAAAGCTACCAGGAAAGGAGCAATCGTTTAGAAGTTGTAAAACTGGGCTCTCCCTGGTGGTGCAACAGGTTAAGGCACAGCACTGTGAATCATGAATTCAATCCCTAGCCAGGAGGGTGACCCACATAGCGCAACAGACCTCTCCTGTCTCACCCACTGCTCCCCTTAGCTGTGCACTTTGTCAATCTGTTTGTTCTGCCCCTCACTGTGTCTCTGGTGAATCCTCTCACTGCCCCTACACCTCTGGCCTGGACCCCAGTTCTGTATGCATGAATAAATAAATCTTTAAAAAAAAAAAAAGGAAGAAGTTGTAAAACTTCCAGCTGCAGATAACCATAGAGACAATTCTGGAGACATCCTTTTACTTTGGAGAGGAGGCAACTGAGAAGCTTATCTTTGCAAAACTTAGAACTATGGAGTATGCTATTCTATATACATGCATATAGTCAAGGGAAATTAATTTTAAAGTAAGTGCTAAACACTGACTTTTAAACATTGACTTTGTCCCAGACCCTCTTTAGGTGCTGGGAAAATAAAATATAATAAGACCTACTCTGTATTCTCAATGAGGTTACTGATGAGGAGAGAGAGGAATGGAAATAACCACAATAACTGTGTTGTAGGAATAATTTTAAAAGTCTGTTTAGATTATAATGAAGATTGTAAATAGGAAGGGCAGAAAGCATAAGAAATAAAGTGAAATATAAACAAAGCACGCATGTCAGGAAGCCAATGCTTGTTTGCCATCCTTATTTTCACTAAACTCTGTTCCTCTTACTATTTATTCCATCAACTGAAGAAATTCCTGCCTTTTTTGTGTGTGTCTATATTGCTGTGTTTGTCTCTCTGACTATCACTATCTCCCCTCACACTTATGGCATTAAACATGTTTTCTGGAACATGTAAAGTTCTATAAAACAGGCTGATTTTCTTAATTCTTTACCTCTCCTTAGCTGGTTATTCCCTTTATCCAACTAGTTACTCCTAACAGTGTAATGAACCAATGGAAAAAATACATTTTATATTGTTACTATTGAAATAATAATGTTTAAAGGATGTTGGGCTACATAACATTTTATTAAAATTAATTTTGCTTTTTTATTTTACTTCCTTTAATGCAGCTACTGAACTTTTTATAATAACAAATGTGCCTTGCATTATATTTACTTCAGACGGTGCTAATCTAGACCTTATGATTTTAACTTTTGATTAATCTTAATTATTAAGATAGATGAATTAAAACAAACCACATGGTTTTTGTTATCGACATTAATCACATTTACTTTTCATATTTATATTTTTATATGTATTATGTTTATGTTGATCTCTGTTAAGCTTCCTTTTACTTTTCACACGTACATTATTATACAGATTAAACATATATTATTTGGGGTAATTATTTTAGAATTACTCTATCTGTCCTGTGAACTAAGCATTTTATAAATCAGTGGTATGATGTGTTCTAATGCCTTTTCTATAGACCTGTTTTGTTAGGTATTTTATTTTATGGTAGGTTGTATTATCAATCGTTTTTCACTCCATCCCTGGCACATGGATCAAGCATCCAAATACCTACTCTATTTCCAAAGCTCTATCCTAAATGTGTCATTGTACACTTTTTCAGGGAATCTTCCATTGGCCAAAGCTATCTTAGCAAACTTAGTGCAAGCTGAAATTTGATGAGGTCTTGAGTACTGAGCTTACAGTGATAAGATAGGAAGGAAGAGGAGAGAATTTTATAGCAGAGCCAAGTTGTAACAGCCACATCCTGTCAATATCAGTCTATTCCCAGATGTAGACGAGAGCCTAACACACCGATCAGCAGAGTTGGTCATTTAACAAACAGTTCAACTCTAAATGCTTGAACTAAAACAAACAAAAACGGTGGGCCCTTCCTGGTGGCACAATGGGTTGGGACGCAGCACTGCAAGCCGCAGCAGCTGCTTCAGTGCTAGTTGGAGTCTTGTCCCGGGAGGTGACCCACATAGCACAGCAGACCGCTCCGGTTTTGTCCTTTGCTCCCCTCAGCAGTAGACTTCCTCAATCTGCCTATCCTGCTCACCACTCTGTCTCTGGTGAATCCTCTCACTGCCACAGCACTTCTGGCCTGTACCCCAGTTCTGTATGCATAAATAAATAAATCTTTAAAAAAAATACTTGTTTATTGCTGAGCTCTTGAGATTGTTTATTTTTTTTTGTCACTATGTCTTTGATTAATGGATATGCTATATAGCACATTAGTTTGGGTTAATGTTGCCTTGCTGTATTTAACATCATCTTATAAAAACAAAACCACACTTGGATTTGTGTCATTATGTTCTTGTATCATTTCCTAGAGATTACTAGAATTTTAAATTCTTGCCTAAAATAGTTTTTACCTTATTTAATGTCTCCATTAGGTTAATTATACTTACTACTGCTTAAAGTAATATTAAATATCTTTTGCTATGTGATTTGTTCAACATACTCTATTTTAAGCTCTTAGATTTATTTTTTAGGGAATATTTCATTTGTGTATATATGTTTGTATTAGAAAAAATTATATACATTACAAATTTTTCAGTTGTTTTCTGTCAGAACATTAAAGCTATTGCTCTATTGCTTCTGGCTAACTTTTGCTACTGAGTAATCAGATGTCACTCTAATCGTTTTTTCTTTTTAGGAAATTCATTCTTGGGTTGCTTTTCATATACTTTTTCTTTGGTGTGCTACAAAAAAAAAATCCAATGAACAAAAAAGAATTATCAGTGTCAGTTAGCAGAATACAGAATTGGGGGGAAAAGTTTGTTTATCAAATACCTAAAGTTTGTTTATCAAATATCTAAATTTAACTGTAAGTATAGTATGATGGTGTAAATATTCAATGGGAAAACTAATAAAAAATTTGAATTAAAAATATTTAGTTAAATGATAGATACAAAACATCATAAAATAATCAGAAGGCTGTGTTAGTGGAAGTGAAGAAGGAAATAATGACTATTGAATAGAGAGGAAATGAAGGCACAGAATAAAAACTGGGAACACCAAATGTTATGGATGTGGATAAGTAAAGAGAAGCAAGACATGAATTTGAGGAAGGAATAGTCCCAAATAAGATAGGAAAAGTTTGGTGCCATGGCATTCAAGAGGAGTGATAGTCTTCACAAAACAAAATCACCAATAATCTTAAACACTCAATAAAAGTCAAATATTAGAAGAGCTAAAAGGAGACAATAGATTTGGATAATTTGGAGGTATTGGTGAGCCTGGTTGAGCCCCACAATGGAAAGATTCAAGTGATGCCTTATTACCATAGAAAGAGTAATATTTCCAAAAAAATGTTTGAAGAACTTGAGAGAAGGTCAAAGGTAATTATTATAGGGGAAGGCAAACTGAAAAAGAGTTGTATTTTTTTGGTTATATCATCATTATTCATGTTCCATACATTCTAAACTAGTAGGTGATTTTCAAACCCTTTCTGTATTATACATAGTTGCTTTCTGTTTTATGTTGCAAGAGTTTGATTTGCCTAACAAATATGCAATCTTTGAATTTGTTATTTCTCTCTATTTCAAACAGTACAAATAAATGGATTCTACACAACCAACCATTTTGGTCACTTAGATAGCAAAATTCCAAATGGGCCATTTTGAGAAGTAGTATTTTCATTATCATGAAATAGATTCCAATACTTGCTCAAAGTCACAAATTACCCATAAAGTTGGGATTAGGACTCTTGGGCTCCTGAGGTTTTAGTCAGATCTGCCTCAATCCTTTATTGGGCATAGTCCTTAAAATAAACAGAAAAGAATGTTCCCTTTTCTCCATTTAATGAGCATTCTATTGAGCCATATACCTGCAATTATAATTGGATATTGGACTTTACAACCTTAGAACATAAACTGACATAAAACTTTCATCAGGATAAAGAACACTTAGTGGAACTTGAACATTAACTTCCTTTTAATAGTAATAACATCAACTAATTTTAGAGCAAAAGAGTCCATATTGATATAAAAATAGAGATTATCCGTTTCTGATAATCCATAAATGCACTTCACTATTGCCTGAAGTCCTTAGAAAAGAATAATTGATGTCAATGATTAACACAATTTTCAGATTTTGAGTTACTATATTCAGGCCAGGGTCTTGATCCCCTAAGTGGCTCTCATTAACCAGTGATCTGACTTGTGCCTGCTGGAAGGTTTCTCTCGTTCCTTGGCAGTATTATTTCATCAGTTTGTTGGACGATGGCCAGTTTGGCAAAGATGTTGTAGAACCATGCTCTGTCCATTATCTTTTCCTGACGATGATTTAATCTCATTGTAAGAGTGTCAAAGCTGGTTATTACGCTGAGGAAGTGTGTGTAGCATACATTTTGGCTTTAGAAGTATTGCTTCAATTTCATTTCTCTATATGAACAGAAATTTTTTTATAATAACATCAAACCATTAATTCATTTATATTTTTATATATGTTTGTGTGTGCACATATGTGTGTGTGTATATCAATGGATGTTACTAAAATTCCAACAAAGCATAGATTTTAAGGATTAAAATATGATGTTTCCTAATCCTTTAAGATTCTAGTCATTTATTTGTCCATTTTATATATTCATTTGAAAAAATTTTGTGTGTAAGGGAATGGTCTTGACTCTAAGAATATAGAAAATGAATAAGGAATAGCATTCGTCTAAGAAGCATATGATCAATGATTCTGTAAGCACTGTTCACTAAGAGCATGAGAGTTCACTATTTGAAGAGTGTAAACTTTTTTCTAAAACAAGTAGGGGAAGGAGGAACTCATCATTTCTTTTCCTGGGACATCTCATTTTATCTTCACCTGCCTTGTTACTGGGATTTGCATCCTAGCTGCCCTGGTTCTTAAGCCTTCAGGCCTTCATATTTGGATGGAATTATACCACCAAGTATACAAATTGAAGACTTCAGATGTTGGGACTTCTCTGTAGCTCAGTTTGAAAATCTCAGAACTGGCATTAACCAATTTTCTGTCATACACACACATAAACACACACAGACATTAGATATACATATATACATATGCACATACATATTTCATTTACATGAATATGGATTTTTTTTCAGAGACACCTAACCAATAAATAGATGAAGGAATATAATCAGAAGATGTAAGATGTGAGATCAGAGATGAAAGAAACAGGAAGCAGAAGATATAGAAATAGCTTTGTAGATCATCCTAATGTCTTCCTATTTTCTTCTAGGTGAGATGGGGAAAATGCTTTGAGAAGCTATATGATCCAGTTTACATTTAAAAGTATCTTTTTGACTGCAGGTTTTCGAAAACCCCTATAAGGAGAAGTTATAGAAACAGGGATATAGTTAGGAGATTATGGCAGAAATCTTCACAAAGAGTAATAGTCACGTCTGGCCTCCATCACAACTTTTATAGCCTGAAATATGTCTATCTTCGCTATAACTAGAAATGAGAGTAAGGGAGGAAAGCTAATTTTTTTTGTTGTTGTTAATTTCCCTGTCATAGCACTTAATAATGTCATTTATTGAGTGGTCACTATCTGTCAAGCACTCAGCTTAGCAGTTTTCATATTGTACATTATATCATAAAATTTTATAAAATGTGTTTTAAACTCTAATATACAGAAGATGAATTTGGATCAGCACTCAATTCCAGATCCATCGGACATAAATGCTCATGCTTTTAATCATTCCTCGTACTTCCATTGGTTATTCAACACTCCATAGCTCAAATTAAAATTCTTAAATGTATTATTTTCTTCACTGGTAAACAATTCATACAAGCAAACCCCCTAAATAAGACTTGAAGTATTGCAGAGAGTGACCAACATTGATATATATATATGCTAGCCTCCTTTGCCTTTGCTAATGAAAATCAGATAAATTACACACCAGGTTTGTTTTATTTCCATTTCTAAAAAAAACTAAAAATACAACTTTTAACAGCATATCTATTATAATGTTCATTATGACAAAACAATTCGGTGGTTTTCAGAAGGTGATATGAATTTACACATAACTGTAAAAATATCCCCAGGTTTAAAAACTACCCTTGTTTAGGTCAAGCAGTGTCACTAAAAGCTTTCTACATGGAGCTACAGCAATTATTTTCACTCCACAGGTAATAAGGCTATTTCTGCTTCATCTTTCTATCTCACTCATAGATGGATAAGTGGAAAAATGTTAGATTTAGTTTAGACAAGTAATCAATAGAGGATATGATACAGACAATTCATACTATTTTGTTTTGAAAAACTATGGTCAAAATGATGACTTACAATGATGACAACTTGGCAAGATATCTTTGTTTGTCTTTTCTATCTGTGAATTTTGTAATAAATTCTACCATTCTACGTCCTCATTTTCTCTATATATCATGGATTGTTTATTCACTAGCACTCATAGTTAAATGAGATAATGTATATATTTCATGGGGGAGCATATATAAATGTATCAATGTTTAGAAAACATTTTCTGCTCTGCATGGAGCAATATCAACAACAACAAAAGCAGGAAGCATCATTACACTAGGAACATCATATTTGGCAATATTTGGTACGATGGCAAGGATCCAAATATGTCTGCTAATCTAAATGCTTACTTAGAGTTTGTCCACTTTAAGGAACACAGTTCTACTATGTTCTGATCTAGTAACTCTCCATGGATTAAACATTAATATTATGTAATTATGCAAGGTTACCAACAAATTTGGGAACAATTGCCTTTCTCTGCATTTTAAATAAAGTATATTTTTTAACAGAAAATTTGCTATCAGACTGCCAAAATGTTAAGAAGACAGCCATTATAAAAACTGAACAATGTTTAACATGAACATATTCTCCTGCCTATTTTCCTAAAACTTAGGAATATAATAATCTAATAAATATCTGTCGTACCTGTGGCCATTTTTTTATTAGACTAAATTCATAATGATACTGCTTCAATCAGTAATAATTCATCCTCTGTGACTCAGTTTCAAAATCTCATGAACTAAAATATGGCCATAAGTTTCATCATAAAAATTAAAATGTTAAATGCAAATCTTGGAGATTCTACTTCACTATTAATTCTAGATCTCTTGTCACATTTACCTGCCTTCTGTAGTTCATTTTTTGAAGCTGTGTTTTCACTTTGCTACAGAATATTCGCTTAGATAAGCTGGATTATTTTTAGAGGTGATGGGAGTTCCTTTGGCACTGGCAGTCCACTTACAAATGCACTCATTACTAGAGGTGCAAACAGGGAGGTAGCAATTTTTGAGGTATTTTTTAAAGATTTATTTATGCATGCAAGAACTGGGGTACAGGCAAGAGGTGCAGGGGGTAAGAGGCTCAGCCAGAGACAGATATACCAAAATACACTTTTGAGGGGAGTAGCAGGCAGGTCAAGAGAGGTCCCAGCTCCCTAGCAGGGAACAGAACTTGTGCTGCAGTGGCTTTGTATTGTGACTTAACCCGTTAAATACCAGGAAGGGCCCAGTTTTTGGAAGTGTTTTAAAGATAACAGATCTCTAAAAGTTAGCATAACTTCCAGAGACTAAATGTAAAATTCTATTACCAATGTCTGACCTTGTTACCGTCAATCATTCATCATTATGCAAATATTCACTGTATTAAGTTCCAGTTTTCAAAAC
>NW_004567109.1:47786598-47790791 GCF_000260355.1 Condylura cristata | reverse complement strand
AGCAGTTGGTATATTTTGTGCTTAGAATCTTACATATGTCTTCAAGCATAAATTACCCCAGAACTATTAAATATTGGAAAATATATATAATTAGTATTTTTCTGCCATAAGTTTGTTTTTCAGTTTCCAGTTTGTTCTCATCCCATATTCTAAATGACATTTTCAAATGTGGGAAAAAAACTGACTGTTCAAATGTCTATTTAGCTTCCATTATTTGTGTGATTTGAGTCTCTGCTATGCTCCAAAATACCTACAAATGATTGATGTCTCATAGTTCCTATTTGATATGAAATCAATGTGTATTATCACTGGCTGACTTCTAAATTTCAGGTAGAAGGCAAACTATTCATAATATTTCATTGCTTTCCTATGATAATTTCCAATAGTAGTCTGCTTATACATAAGAAGTTAGTTCTTTGCTTTGTTTGCTTTAATCATTTATTTTCCATCACACAAGCATTCAGGGTAGAAGTGCTAATGGAAGATATTTGTGTTAAACATCTGACTGACTTGATCTTGCCACATATTTTAGCAAAGTGGTTTGAAATACAAAAGAAAGGCATATGGTTTTATAGATCTATAACTATCTCAGTGGCTCTCAACTAGTGGCAAATTTGTCCCTTAGGAAATGTACAATGTCTTGAAGACCTGAGTGTTTGTTTTTGTTTTTTTAAGTTATCAAACCTGGGAGATATTACTGGCCTCCAGTTTGTGAAGGCTAACAATGCAGGTAAATATTCTGAAACACACAGAATAACCCCCTTCAACAAAGACTTCTCATACTCAAAATGTTAATTATTTTGAGGTTGGGAAACTTTGTTAAAACTTCAAATTTGAAACTTCACATTTGCACATATATAGAATATTTTGATCTTTCAGAAAATGGATTATAGAGAATCTGACAGAACACAACCTCAGATAAACATAAATTTTGATGTCTTGAAGCAAATTTTTAAAAAATTACATCACTTTTTTAAAGAGAGGCAAGTGTGTACATTGCCAAATAGAATTTACAAAATATTAGCAGATTCTGAAAAATTTATTTTCAGAATTTCCCACAATTTCTGCCTTTTTGTGTAGCAAGAAAAGCAGAGCTAAAAGAAGGAAAAATTTGAATATTAGATTACATTTTCTAAAATTAAGAAATTCTAATGCATTTTAGGTTTCTATGCCAGCCCTTAAATACACAGGTTTCAAGAAAGCTACATATTTTATACCTTGACCAGAAAACATGGACCTACACTCCTAACCAGAATTAAAAGGAACATGAGAAGAAAGCATGTGGAAACTCTGACTTTCTAAATGACTGTGCAGGAATTTTGGCCTTCTTTTGCTATGGGTTTCACAAGAGTACGTTGTCTATCCAGTCATCAAGATGTGAGTTAATGATGCGATGGGTTGAAATAACCTCCTACAGTTTGACTGGGGTCCCTTTTTTTTTTTAAAGATTTTTTTATTTATGCATACAGACCTGGGGTACAGACCAGATGTACAGGGCCATGAGAGGATTCACCAGAGACAGAGTGGGGAGCAGAACAGGCAGATTGACAAAGTACACTGCTGAGGAGAGCAGCAGGCAGGTCAGAAGAGGTCCGTCTCCCCATGTGGTCACCTTCCTGGGAGGAGAGTGAACTCACGCTGAAGTGGCTTTAGCTTCTTAGTGTTGTGCTTTAACAGCTGTACCACCAGGGAGGGCCTGACTGGGGTCCTTTAAGTCACCTTCCTATAATGCTAGTGACATGGCTCTCTTGAGGTGATGACTGAATACAATTAAAAATCCCATTTTGGGGCTCTCCCTGGTGGCACAAGTGGGTTAAAGCACAGCAAAGAAGCTAAAGCCACTTCAGCATGAGTTCAATCCTCAGCACCAGAGGTGACCACATGGCGCAGCAGACCTCTCCTGACCCACCAGCTGCTTCCCTCAGCAGTGTACTTCCGCAGTCTGCCAGTTCTGCTTCCCACTCTCTCTGGTGAAGCCTCTCCCTGCCTCTGCACTTCTGGCCTGTACCCCAGTTCTGTATGCATAAATAAACAAATCCTTTTTAAAAATCTTGTTTTTTCCCTGTTATGAGAGAAATCAGGAGCTCAACCCTTTGTTCCAGTGTTGCTGCACCTCCGGATTCTAGAAAAGGTACATTGGACACCGCCTACTCCTTAGGCATTCTTTTATGTAAAAGTTCCTACATCCCCCAAGGCTGCACATCAGTTATTCTTTCACCTCCCGATTCATAAGAAGGTTTTTTGGTTTTTTTCTCCTGTTAATAAATAAGACAATAAGAAATGAAAACAAAGAAAAATAACATAGGTATCCATGTTCCAAGTTATATACTTAGAGGTTTTTCTCCAAAACGTTAGAAGGAAAAATGATTGGCAAAATAGGTCAGAGAGGAGTGAAGTTATACAAATTGCAGATACACCATATTTTGCAATAACATTTCTGATCTTAAAAGTAAATTTTGAAGAAAGGTCAAAGCAGAATTCAATGTGATAATATAATTAAAGACATTCTCAATAAGTCAGCAGTTATTTTAGTTTCATTTTCCCCTTGGAATGAAAACTGTGTAGGCAATTAGTTTAAATTAGGCTACGTGGGGATATTATTTGTATAACAAAAAATAAGTTTCTCTTTGTAATTAAATTTAATGGTGTTGCACTGGAGAGAAACTGAACAAGTTTCTGAGATGTGTACTGCTCTAGTCAACCTAGAGCTCTGAGATCTATTGTTTTAACAAATCATTTTATTACTTCTGTGACATGGTTTGCGTTTTTCACATACTAAGCAGATACTTCTAGCTGCAGAAGAATTTAAGTAAATAATTTTCTTTGAGATTCATCTGAGTTCCTTTGCTTCCTAGGTTGTTTTGGTTGTGCTAAAACTTTGCTTTTGTTTTAATCTTCTTAAAGAATGTGAAGAACAGCTTCTAATTATCATGTTATCTGCATATGCACATGAATTCAAGATTGAGACTTTGGGATCCTTCATCTATTTAAAGCTGCTTTCATGAACTGGCTATTCCTAACAAAACCTAGATATATAACATTCTGTTATTTATGCATACAAACACATATAGAAAACAGATAGTACATGCATAATTTATTATTTGAAAATTAGTACTATGCACAACTTTTATAATCAGAAAGCATAATAAAAGAAGAAATAGTTACTATTTCTATGGTATACAAAACCTAGATTTGGTTTACTTTTTCTAGCAATATCCTGGGAAGCAGACTTTCTTTCTATTGATATGAAAAAGAAAAGTGACTATTAACAATGGAAGCAAAATTTTGTGGTAGACAAACAAGTTTATATTCTCATCAGCCTCGATCATTCACTAGTTTAACATTTCAGGTAACTTACTTGAACACTTCTAGTGGCAGTTCTTTCATCTACCTGTAAAATAATACCTATAAAATTGATTGCTGCAAAGACAAGCTAATTAATAAGCTAAAAATACTAGGCATAGACATAGCAAGCAGTTAACAATACTAACATTTGCAATCAATCACTGTTTCCATTTTTACCGTTATTAAAAAGAAAAATGGAAAATGATGGAGAGAAATAAAATATCAAATGATGTTATTTTTTATAAACCAAAATAGGTTTATAAGTTAAACTACTGTAATCAATTATCTTGGCATCCAGATTGCTTCAAAGCCTTCCAAAATGCATTGCTTTATTTCTTCCATGATTTTTTTTACACTTTTCTAGATACCTGAAATATTCTTTTTCACTTGCTGCTGAGTGAATATTCACTCTACAGATGCCATTTTAAGATAGGTTTATTTTTCAAAGCTATACCTGGGTTAGGGCAAGCAATTTATCTTAAAAGTTCATCAGGGCCCTCCCTGGTTGTGCAGCAGGTTAAAACACAGCACTAGGAAGCTAAAGCCATTTCAACATGAGTTCGATTCCCACCGCCCACCCGGCAGGTGATCCACATGGCAAGGCAGACCTCTCTTGACCTGCCTACTGCTCCCTTCAGCAGTGTACTACGTCAGTCAGCCTGTTCTGAATCCTACTCTTCTTCTGGTGAATCCTCTCACCGCCTCTGCACCTCTGGCTTATACCCCAGTTCTGTATGAATAAATAAATAAATCTTAAAAAAAAAGTTCATCAGGCCCTCCCTGGTGGCGCAGCGGGTTAAAGCACAGCACTGAGAATCTGAAGCCACCTTCGCATGAGTTCGATTCCC
>NW_004567109.1:47783725-47786113 GCF_000260355.1 Condylura cristata | reverse complement strand
ATCCATCTCATTTTTAACCAGGACTCTTGGCATCTTAACTGCTCCCCTTTGTCACAGGGTGAAGAAAAGATGGTTAATATATTCATCAACTCATCCACTTTAATACTTCCCAGGTAGAGGCACATGTACATCACAGTCAATGCAATTCTCAGGGTAATGTCTAAATTCAAGGAGGTGTGAAGTGTAATTCTTCAAACACTCAATAACACAAAAAAGCAACACATAGCAAAGAGTGACAAAATCTAAATAGCCTGTAAGATATCACTTACAGCAATCAGATTCATTATTTTATGTGAGTAATAACCAAAAAATAAAATGATCACACCGGAAGGAAAATGCAGTGAAAAAGATATAAACATTACTTATCCCAAAGTAGGGTTTTATACATATTTACTTTAAAATGAAGTCTTGCTGTTGGGAAAACTATAGTGACCACACCTGAGGGAAAAAAATCCTATTGTGTGAAAAAATAGTGAAGATTGTTTATAAAATAATAAAGTGAAGCCAGTAGAAATGAATGTTGCATTAACACCTAAAGATGTTAACACTCCAACACTCCAACTCTTGTCAGATTGTGAGAGCAGAGGATAAAGGCAGAATAAAGAGTATCTCCAAGTAGGGTTAATAAGAATCTGAACTTCTAAAATCAGGATTGTGCATGATTTGTGTGGGAAAGTAACAATGATGTTGTTGAAATAGAGAGGCCCTGAATTGAAAGACAATTGAATTTGATCTAATAAAACAGAATAACAATCTTCCAATGAGTGACGACACTGGGGAATCTGTATTTTATAGGAACTAACAAGGAACCAGTCTAAGATAGTTCTAATCAACAGTAAGATTTAAAATGAGCTGATTCAATTGTCAAAACCCTCCCCATCCTGCTCACCAATCTGAAGAATCTAAGATTCCCTTACAAATTTTCCCATCGTAATTTTAATTATAATTTAATTATCATAGATCTGTCTGTTTCACTGAATGTCTTACTGCATTGTGCAATTAAACTCCTGAAATTTATGTGGACTGTTATTATTCATCTTCATTTCACTCTAAGAAATTTTAGCTCACAACCAATGGTCTACACTTTATAAGGTACATTTTATAATGAATCTAGACATAATGGAATTTAGCACTATTATAGTAACACCTGATTAACCAAAATTTGTTCTGGTTAATTGCATTTTCTAATAATTACATTTAACAAGCACTTTGTACTCCTTTAAAATGTTGTCAAAATTCTTTTCTTTCTCAAATGCATTAGTTCATTTACTACTTTAATAAGTAAAACATAGGTGAAGATAATTGAATCTCTTTGATAATGAATCTCGTAGTGCCTGAAGGGATTGCATTTTGAAACTAAATTCCCAACATTGTTTTGTCTTGGAGAGGGAGATGTAAAAATTCACACAAATTTGATTCCAGGTTTGAGCTAGGGGATTAAAATTTTCATGAAACATTCACAAATACAGACAGACACCTATTCCTTATTTTATGATATCACTCTAAAGATCAAGACAAATCAGATAATTTTTGACTAGTTGAGGGTTCTGATTAACTGCATTCTGTTGATTTAAGACCTTGCAATGTTGAACAAAAGTTACTTTTCAAATTGAATTTTATAAATTCTTCCTTATTTCCCAGGATAATGAAAGGCATTTGAGAGGCAAACATTTAATATCTATCCAGTGGATATAAATGATGTATGGTATCTACATGTAGATTAATCTGTACAGTTATGGAACATTTCAAATATACAGAAATGGGTAAAGAACAATACAACAATCATGAATATACCCACCGCCAAGCACAAAATTTCACATTTTATTGCATATGAAAGTTATTCTAAAGAGAATATTATCTTTTTTTCCTTGAGGATTTTTTTTTAAAATTTACTGTTATTCATTTTATGTTTTTTTTTAAAGATTTATTTATTTATGCATACAGAACTGGGGTACAGGCCAGAGATGCAGGTAAGGTGAGAGATTTCACCAGAGACAGTGAGAAGAACAGGAAGAATGATGAAGTACACTGTTGAGGGGAGCAGCAGGTGGGTCAGGAGAAGTCTGCCACACCATGTGGATTACCTCCGGGGCAGGGATTGAACTCATGCAGAAGTGGATTTTTGCTTCCTAGTGCTGTGCTTTAACCCTCTGCGCCACCAGGGAGGGCCCCATCTTATGTTTTTATATGTCTCTATTATATGTAAATGTCCACTATTAGCATTTAATATATACCTTTCATATTTATATACTTCCTATTTTTATGATTAAAATGCACATGTTTTCTACATATTCTTATGTACATATAAGTGCATTTATATTAGAATTCCTATATATATTAAATGTTAAAGTACATTTATATTAGAATTCATATATATATATATATATA
>NW_004567109.1:47771605-47783400 GCF_000260355.1 Condylura cristata | reverse complement strand
TGTGGCTTTGTGGCATGTAATCATGTGACTCCACAATTATTTATTTTCCCAGATTGTTGCTATTCGCTAAGAATGATGCAATTAGTGTTCTTTTACATATTTGATGTGTATGTCACATATGCTAAGAAATGGAGTTGCTGAGTCTTTACCTAGAGACATCATCATTATTAAATGTTTTCAATAGTCAAAGGCATCAAAGGGAAGGAAATTAAATATAAGATGGTAGAATTTCCAAGAGAATTTCAGTGAAAAATGGAGCTAACAAATTGAAGCAAGAGTGAATGATTGTTAAAGACTTATGACAGTAGGAATAGATTCCAAAATTTTAACTTAACGTTGAACTTTGGGATAAGAAATGCTAATTGTCTTCTAGACAGGTTTTGAGGAACGAGAGTGACCAAAAACAGCCCCGTATTTTCCTTCATTTCAATGCAGCTTGCCTTCTAAGTTACTAAGAAAATTCTTACCACTAGGTGTGTAAAGCTTGTGGAAACCACCAAGGGTTTTGAAAACCATAAATGCAACAATTTTATTTGCATTTACCCCTTAATTCATAGAAGTAGATGCTATTTTTTTTTAAGCTTTATTTATTTGTGCATACAGAACTGGGGTACAGGCCAGAGGCTCAGGGGTGGCGAGAGGCTTCACCAGAGACAGAGTGGGAAGCAGAACAGGCAGATGGATGAAGTACACTGCTGAGGGGAGCAGCGGGTGGGTCAGGAGAGGTCTGCCACGCCATGTGGTCACCTCCAGGGTGGGGATCGAACTCATGTGGAAGTGGCTTTAGCTTCTCAATGCTTTGCTTTAACCCATTGCGCCACCAGGGAGGTCCAGATGCTATTATTAACTATGTATTGAAATGGAAGTTCTGGGGCTCCTTGCAGGATGAACTTGTGCACAGGTACGGTGGCTTCATGAACATGCATTCTGGGTGGTTCCATAGGACCCTGTGCTCACCTACTTTGTAAGGTTCAGTTTATACTTGATTTTATGACATTTTGTGGATTAAAATCTTACCTTGTTTCTACCTTATATAGCCTCTTAAGCATTCTCTTTCAACATGTTGTCAAGAAAAATTATTTTACATAGATTGCAAGAGGTGCTTAATTATGATATTTTAACATAAACTGGACCACTGCAAAATTTGGCATAATTTGATTACCAGATTGAGTTGATCTTAATATAACATATTGTAGGAGGACTTGCATGCCCCTAGAATACTGGTAACAAGAAGAAAATAGTTTATGAGAAGAACTAAAATATAAATCCTAGTTCATTTGACATTTCTGAAAATTTGAATGTTTTTAAAAAATATATATAAGACTTTCTGCCACTATGAAAAGATTAAGAAAGGGGAGCTTCCCCCACTCAACACACACCTTTTCCAGAATTACCCATATCTCAGAATTTTCCCTACTTCCTGTATATTTTGACATGTATGATATTGAAAGTGAGAAGGTGATATTACATGAATGCAGGCATAGAATGGTTATATCATAGTACTATGTAGAATATAGACTATAAAAAAAAATATGGTAAGGAAAGTAAGACCTATGACAATAGTTAGGGAAGAACATAACTAAAATGGATCATGTCCCAAATGTAGAAAGCATTGTAATGAAAAGATTGAATGTTAGATAAAAAGTATAGCTTGAATATAAAAGAGGAAACTATAAAATTTCAGAAATTAAATCAGAAAGTATTTTACATTTGTTTTTTGCAGAAAGTTCCAAAAGCTCCAATGTCTCTGGGTATCTTTGTTTATGAGAGAGTGAGAGAGAGGAAAAGAGAGAATGTCCTATTTTATAACAAAGTCAATAGATTTGTATGTTCATCCCCTTAGACTTACAAAGAAAAGATGCTGCCCCTTCTCCAAAATGAAACATTCCTTCCAGTTCCACATGTGGCCTTTGGGCCACATAGAGCCTTTGCAAGAGTAGACAGAGAGGCACCATGTTGATGACTCTGTATTCTGGCATCAGTAGCCACATATCTCAGTCCCCTGGTGGCACTAAACATGTTTATAAGCTGATTGAATTGAGAAGAGATTTTCATGCTCAGTTAATGGTTTGTATGACAACATATATGCTCACACTTGCACTCTGACAAAAATTAAAAGTTTATTGAATAGGTGTGTGTGTGTGTGTTTGTGTGTGGATAAATTCTTGCAAGGCTAAGTGTGAAACTTAGTAGTGGAATAATTAATAAAGATATGTTTGAAGCACAGTATTTCTCAAGTTTATTGAATATTATTCAAAATAATAAATTATTCTTAAAGTTAGATACAAATCTCATTTTATTAAATAATTTTATCTGCCAAATATAAAATATAAATGCAGTAGGAGACAATTTCTTCTCAGCACTGTCTGTAGTTAATTTTTCTCATGGTCACTGTACTCTTATTGCAGTACTAAATACACTTTTTCAGATGGCATACACAAGACCTTACCTTTTGCTGCAAAGTCAAATATTTTAATTCAGAAAACTTATATTACTACAGCATCGTGTTTTTTTTAAGAAATTTTATACTTAGCATTCATAGTTTGAGCAATTTTCAAAATTCTTTTTGTCTTCAACTAATATAAATGGCTGACAAACTATAAAAGTCATGTCAACAAGCTTTTGCTTAAATTTTTAGTTTTCCTAAATGCAAAATGAAAAGGATTATCTTTTTTACACCAATCTTGTGTCTCTTGTTTTGAGATTTGATTAGTGAGAACAATGTGTGTTTTGAGTTCCTCAATTTTCTCTAACATTCTCCTCTTTTGTTCATGTTCCTTATATAATTATAGTGCCTGTCTAAGGTGATTTTTCATGGGTGTTGCACAGTTGTACATTATTTTGTAATTTTTCCCATATGAGAGATGAAATGCTGAGGTGAAAAATAGGTATTTTAATTCAACCTTACAAGGTCTAAAAATTTCTCAAACAGGACTTTTTCATGGAAAAATACTTGGCATAAATATAATTAAATAAATTGCGATTAAAATTGTATTTTGTTCATAAATGCAAATATGCCAAATGATTTATAAGATGAATATTATAATAGCTATATTTTTTTTTGAATGGTTAAATTTTATAAACATAGTTTGACTCAACAGGATATAATAAGCTTTCTAAATTTATTTAACAAAAGCATTCAGTAATTATTTATATCAACACACAATTTAGTTCCTTTTTATGTAACTACTTGAGAGTACATAATAATTACTTTAATATAAGCACAATATAGGTATATTATGTATTTAAGTTGCAAATTATTTTGTATATTTCTGGCTCCACATCAGCTCTTGCCACAGATATATACATATTGGTCATCAGCTTTGCAAAGCGTGTGCCCAACAAAGGCTCAAAACACTTCTTTATGATATCAAATAATAGAATTATGGTCTTAAAGCTACTTGAAGAACTTACCTTCTTTGCAGAATTTTTAAAAAATAGAAACAAGAAAAATCTTAAGACACATGTTTATAACATTCCAGTGGAAGAAAAATTAATAATATAACTTACAATTGTCATCAATCAATTCATCAATTTCGCTAGTTGAGGCAGGAAGGTAGAAATAAGGGCAAATGAGTTTTGTTTTTCTAAGATCTGTCCTTGGGAGGGGTAAAATATGCTCACTCAGCCCTCCCTGGTGGCACAACGGATTAGGACACAGCACTGCATGCTGACTGCAGCCGCTTCAGTGTGAACTTGATTCCCCCGCCCCCAGAGGTGACCTCTCCTGACCGCCCACTGCTCCCCTCAGCTGTGTATTTCACTCTTGATCTGCCTCTTCTGCTCCCCACTCTGTCTCTGGTGACTTCTCTCACTTCCCTGCTACTTCTGGCCTGTACCCCAGTTCTTGTATACATAAATAAATAAATCTTTACCAAAAAATGCTCCCTAAAGGATAGCAGGTCATTTTTCACTAAAACTTGTTGATGTTAACTTAAATGAATGCAGTGTCTTTGCAGATTTGATTAAATGAATGATCCTGAAAAGGGATTTATCTTGAATTAACAGGGAAGGTCCAAAATGATGTCACATGTATCTTTATAACAAAGAGTTAGAGAGATTCAATTATACAATTTGGAGAAGATGGCATGAAGTAGACAGAGAAAGAGTTGAAGATGATAGCTTTTGTCACCCGGGTTTTCCAGAGACACTGAATCAAGAGGATGAGAAAGTCTACAATCTGCTGTCTGCAGGTGGAACCACAGGATAGCTCCAGTTCAAGGAAAAGACTTGAGAACCAGGAAATTAAAGGTACCAATTCTAGTCCAAGAACAAGAGGAAACTGGCAGACAGGAAATGGCCAAACCGCTCTCCCACCACATTTTCTGTAGTCAGATCCCCTATACTTAAGAGGATGATTACACACAATGGAGGTGCCTATCTATGTTGTTAGTCCTCAAGTCAAACACTAATGCCATCCAGAAAATCTTTATAAGAAATATTCAGAAAGAATTTTTAATCTGGGCGTCTGTGGCATAGCCTTTTTGATATGCTTTGAACTTTAGGGCTGATGGAATACTGAAAGTCACCAGAAACTAGAAAATCCAAAGGCTTTTCTTTCCTGACACTTGATTGCATCCAAGTGACACTGATTTCAAATATTTGGTCACTATGTCTCTGGCTACATTAATTTCTGCAGTTTTAATCTTGTAAATGTATGACTGTTTATTAGGCAAAGAAGCCACTTCTCTCATTTTTCTGCCCTACTCTAAAATCATTTCGATTTGTTACATGTAACAAATTAGTTTTCCAAAAGCTCCTGAGAATTCTTGGGAGAATTTGGCCCTATTGTACATCGACACAATATATATTTATTAGATATGTGAAATATTGTCTCTGGTGATATCAATCTCTTTGAACACTTTAAGCATTTTTTCCTCAGATAATTTCTACTAGTTGTTTTCTGTTAAACTTCTTCATTCCAAAAGTCCTTACTCTATATATCCTCATGGCCCTCTCCCTCACTGATTTTATATTTATACTGAAATTTCATCATCTATATGGCAAGATATTATCGATTTCATTTGTTTATATTATTTATAATATACTTGTATGCTTTTAGTTCCTCAAGATGAAGGAAGTTTATGTTTTGTTCATTTTTGTATCTCAATACTAAAACATTGTAACTACACAAAAATATATACATTGGTTAATGAATGAAAACAGATCAAAATGAATGAATGAATACCTATATATTTACTCCATAGTGACTTTTCACATGATTTACATATGTATTATGAATAAAATTTGTTTTAGCTACTAGATTTTAAACTTCTCTCATAATAAGTAAAATAGTTAAGAACAAGTTTCAGTTCTAATAATAATATCAATGAGCAAGTCTTTGGTAAGCTGGAATTCATATATACATTATATATTTTAATATGTACATTATATTCATATAGTGGCAGTCCATCCATTACAAATTAGAATGGCATAAGTTACAGAGCTCTCATAATTTCTAAATAAGTTAGAATGAAAGACAGTATTTTAAATAGAAAATGAATTGGCACTTTGCTATATGTAAAGTATGAGTTATCTTGGATATGAACTTAAAATCTGACAATATTTATAATAATGATGTGTCTATGTTGTGTATTAATCCTTCTTGTCAAGTGAAATAAGTTCCTCTTCTGCCCACATGATTATTTTTAAAGCTCATTAAGTTTCTTGATCTACCTACTCTAATTTAATTTTAAGTAATAACCTCAGTGACTCTTTCTAGCATTTATGAGAAGATAATTTCCAAATCGTGTTTTAAAACCACTATTCTGCATACCAATTACATAATCTCTGATGTTCACATCCACTAGCATATCGAAAATTATTTCATCTCTAAAAAACTATTCATTCTCCATCCCACATGGCAACAACTTTGTTCCCTTACCTTCCTGCCAGTACAATGGGCTAAAGTGCAGCACTGTGAAGCTCTTCACAGCCACTGAAGCATGAATTCAATATCCCACTAGGTAGGTAATCCACATGGCACAGCAGACCTCTCCTGACCCGTCTGTTCCTCTCCTCAGCAGTGTATTGCAGTGGATCTACCTATTCTGCTCCCCTCTCTGTCTCTGTAAAATTTCTCACCCCCCACACTTCTGAGCTATACTCCAGTTCTTGAATGCATAAAAAAAAATCTTTTTTTTTTAAAAAAAAAGCCTTGCCTTTATCACCATTATCATCTTTAACATTACTAGGATTAGTAACTGGGTAGCATTAAAAACTAAGCACTTCCTATAGAATCTTTTCAGATGTGAGATTTGTTTCTGAATGGTCATGCCTACATTATACTTTATTTCTCACTGATGTAATAGTTTGTTAGTGATCTAAATGACTTCAAAAATACCTACTTTTGGGCTCTCCCTGGTGGTGCAACTGGTTAAAGCACCACATTAGGAAGCTCTTTGAAGACAGTGCAGCACAAGTTGGAACCCCCCACCAGGGAGCTGACCCACATGGCATGGCAGACCTCTCCTGACCTACCCACTGCTCCCCTCAGCAGCGTACTTTTTCAATCTGCCTGTTCTGCTCTCCACTCTGTCTCTGGTGAATCCTCTCACCTACCACACCTCTGGCCTGTACCCCAGTTCTGTAAGCATAAATAATACAAAAAATCAGTATATAAAACACCATAGATAAAAACAAATGAAAACTATAAATGGAGTAGAGACATAGATAACTAATGGAAAATTTCAAAACTTAAGAAAATGTAGTTGTGAATGTATTTCTGAATTTCAGATAAGAGAAATATATTAAACAAGTCAGAAAAATATTAACCATAAAAAAGGTATTGACAAATTCAACTATAATAAAACAATGATACACTCTTTATTGAGACACCTGAAGTCACGGAAAATTCAGAGATATTTTAACACATACTATAAAACATTAAAAAGATTACTGTGAAGAATATACAAAAAATTCCTGGTATCATTAAGTTAAAGAGAAATAATTCTGGAGAAATAAAAGCAAAGACCAAGCACATCACACACAATAAAAGAGATAAAACAGGCCAAAAACATTTTTAGAGGTGGTCAACTGCTTTTTTAATTAAACAATGCAAGTAAAGACCTCAAAGAACTCTTAACAATGGTCAGCTGGACAGATTATCAGATATTTGAAAGAGTGAGATATACCTATATATCTATCTCTATCATTATATCTATGTGGGTGTATTTATATATAAACATTTATATATAAACACGAACATTTATATATACAAACATTTATATATAAACACATATAGTCACACACAATTTATTACGATGCAAGTTATTATAACCCCAATAAAAATAATTTGTCAAATCTTGTAAAGTTAAGCATCACTTTCATGATATCTTCAGCAAGAACCTACAATGGGTTCTCAAGTAACAATGTTTCCTTCCATGCCATTTCATAATAATATCTGTAAGAAAAAAATTTGATTCCTAACAGGGCCACCATGAGAGTAGAGTCCATATGTTCTCCTAGTGGAAATCCTAGTGGATTTCCCCCCCCCCAAGTAGTCTTGTTTTCTCCCACAAGCCAAAGATATACAAGTTAGGTTCCTTGGCATATCTAAATAGTGTGAATGTGTATGTGTGTTCTATGATGAAAAGGCATCTTATCTAGAGTTGAAGTCACAGTAAATTTTACAGTAGACTATCCTTATTTATCTACTATTTTACTTTCCAGGGTTTTAGTTGCCCAGATCCAACATGACCAGAAAATAAAGTGTGAAATAAAATTTGGAGAGATCACATATAACTTTTCTTCTATATGTTGCCATTGTTCTATTTTATTACTGGATACTGTTCTTGTTCTCTTAATGTGCATAATTTATTAAGTCAATCATTATCATAGGTATGTCTACACTGAAAAGAAAAAAAAAAGCCATCATTTACAATTTGGTACTATCAGCAGTTTCAGGAATCCATTGGGAAGCTTGGAACATAATTCCTATGAATAAGGGAAATATTGTATTTGATAATATCACACACATCACCACACTCCACCCATGAATATATACCAGTTGTCAAAAGAGGAATTAGCAATAGCTTGATCAATAATGTAGATCCACTATGCAACTTGAGAAGGAATTAAGAATGTAAAAGAGACACCAAGACCTTTTGCTTTATGGTTGTCAACATTACTCAGAATTTAAACTGACATTACTTTTTTTTTTTTTTCCTAAAAGAAAAGTGTATAGATTTTATTTCAGGTCAACTGAAAACACTTTAAGCCTAAGAAAGTAGAACATAGCCAGAGACTTTTATGTTACCTTGGAAAAGGTTATTTCAACATTATCATTAATTTATTAGTACAAAGCTGGCTAATTTCCCCAAGGTTCTTAAAATTTGAGAGCGTATCTTTTAGCTTTCTGAAGTGCAATTATTGGAAAATGAATAAAAAGCTTAAATTGGAATAAATGTAATAATCTCTGTTTGACTTTTCCTAATACCACGATCAATCCAAAGAGAGTAGTTTTGCCTTATGTAGAGCTTAACATGAAAATATGTATCTCTCCTAGTTTAGTGTTCCATGTGGGTGTATATGTTATTTAATTATGTAAAAATCCATGAAAATATTTATAAAATAGATTAATTATAACCCAATGCAAAAAAAAAAAATAGTGGGAACCCAAAATTCCTAAATTACTGATAATGCATACTAAATGCAAAGATCAGGTTCAATTTCAGATAAATTCTTTACTTCTACCTGTGATTTTCACCCCAACTCCCATGTCATCTAGAAATTGGATGAACTCAACTGGATTTTGAAGAATAATCAATGTCTCTTTTATGTGAAATATGTATGCCCCAGTGACCATGTAAATGACACAGACTAACAGCACAATTATTCAATTATTGTGTCTCTTTTTCATAAGTACAGGAAGGGGAGGATTTGGAGGTTCAGGAATGAGCAGCACAGTAAGGGGATATCATTGATTGCACAAAGTCCAAATGTTCTTTTGTTAGCAGAATGACTGAAAAGTAAGGAATCCCATATTTTAATATATTTTGTCTAGTTTTAACTCTCAAGGTAAACCAGAGTCAGACTGAACAGTTTATTTGCTTTTATTTTCCTCCTTTCCTTTGACTCATACAATGAATATTATTTAACTTCCCAAGTTAAATACTTCCAAGAGATACCTTCTAAATATAAACTCCACTGGGGGAAGGTATATGATATCTACATATTGTTAGGAATTGGGTGAAGCATGAACAAAATCATCAAATCAAAGAATTAGGAAAAGAACTCATGAATGGTGTTTCTGTCTCCATTTTTGTCTATTTGCAGTTTACTCCTCATAAGACTCTGTTCACAAAAGTAATGCCTAAAATGGAAATTCCCAGGTATTATACTTTTCTTTGATCTAGGTATTATATTTTTCCTTTAGTATTTATCCTCTCTGGAGGCCCAAGAATCAGTCTTTTGTATCCTGATAAATGTTCCACTGATAAAATATATCTCAATAAAAGACAACATTCATTAAGGAAATCTTCTGAGGTATATTTGAAAATTCAGTATTTTCATTTTTTATCATGAATATGCAATTGCAGTGTTGAATTATGTACATATTGCTCATTATAAAAACAAGATACAATTTTTATTGTTTAGCTAAGAAGGCTTGAGAAGTTTTCTATGCTCACTCTTCAGATTAAAGTCGTGATATTTTGGATTTATAAAAAATGCCACCATATAAACATTCATTTAATTGTATTTTTATTCAGGAAATTTAATCTATTTAGAATTTGAGTTTGGAACATAAACATATATATGTTTAATAAAAAATAAAATCAAATTTAGTGTCATAAACTCAAACATTTACTTTAAGAAATTAATGACAAGTTTTATAAGGAAAAAAATTTCATTGGTAATAATTTTTTAGCTAAGGAAAATATACTGTTTCTATTCTTCTGTTAACTTTAGATATTTCATTTTCTTGAATTTGGCATCTACAAGAATGACCTGAATTATAAGAGGTTATATTCAATAAAATTGCTAAAATGCATGAAAATTAAAGAATTCAACATAGTTAATGCTTTCTAGGGAATAGTCCTACAAATATTTTGAAATACAATATACAGAATACTAATTATTCCTCTCTAAGTTTTGATTGAAAGACTCGAGTTGAGATTCTGCCTTCCTTTTGATACACTGTTGTTATATTACATTTGAAAATAAAATCTCAAACTACACAAAGAAAAACTGACTAATAGTTAAATTACTCATTTAAATAAAAATGTCTCAACAAAACTATAAGCCTGGCAAAGATGAGGTTTTCTTGAAATTTCGAGCCAATTGGCAATATCCTCATCAATGAGTAGTGTTTTGCAGAATTGTTTTTACTCTCCAAAAGTTGTTATGCTTCTCCTGAAATATTTGCATATACTAAATTCAGTATATGAATGTTTTTCCCCCTCAACTCTGTAAATGGTATGTTTAATCTTAATTTTATTTATTTATATATTTAAAGATTTTATTTATGAATTCAAGAACTGGGGTACAGACAAGAGGTTCAGCGGGGTGAGAGCATAACAGAGGAAAAGAGGAGGGTTTCCACCCAAAGGATGGTGGAGCTGAGCAGGAAGAAGAATCTAGAGAGGAGACTGAGAAGGAGGGAAGCAGGACATCAGAAAGTGACCTGAGGGAGGCATGTGAAGCAGACACGTATGAAGAAGCGAATCTTGTTTCTTGGCCCTTGACTGGTTGAAACAGATGTGGGTGAGGGGACTGTGAGCAGGTTGACTATGGCAGCATTTATCTTGATTTTGATTTTGCTCTTTTCCTCCCAGACTTGTCTGGCCATTTCTAACTCTTTTCTGTGGGTCCCCACTGGAAAGTGCTTTAGTCTTTTGGCAGGTTTTTGGGCCTTGCTTTGGGTCAATCCCTTTTGGGTGGACTTATACCCACGAGGGGATGGGTAACTTTGGGTGACTGATTTAAAAATATACTCTGTCATTTCTGTATTGTTGTCTAATTGCACTGAAGTTCCTTTCCATTAAGGGTTTTACATGTTTTGTCTTAATGCAGGAGATGACAGAACTTGTTCTGGAGTGGGCAGGTTTGGGGGTTCTGGGTGCCCCTTTCCCTGCACTATAGCAGGAGGATTGACCAGAGACAGAGTGGGGAACAGATCAGGCAGATTGACTGAAATACACTGCTGAAGGGAGCAGTGGACAATACAGGAGAGGTCTGTCGTACCATGTGGGTCACCTTCCTGACTGGGGATCCAACTGGCACAACAGTGACTACAGATAACTTCATACTGCTGTGCTTTAACCCCTTGTGCCACAAAGGATGCCCTCCTATTTTTAAAACCCATTTTATTTTCTCTTATTTCAAATTTCTCTATTTTCAAATTTCTTTATTCCAAGGAAATTAGAATGAACAGTTTTAGAATCATTAATAAATAAATGGTTGACATGATCTAATTTACATTAATTGTTCTTTAACTGTTGGTCTTTGACCTCAAAGCAGGAATTTTTATCTAAGTTTTTCTATACAAACAATGGAAAACAAACTATCTAAATCATTATTCACATTCATTTTCATAATCTTTGGTGAATATATCAAAATGTGAATGAGTACATAACTCTTTGAAGATTTTTACCTTTATTAAGTATTTCACTCAGCTACTTTTAGGTAGTGAGTGATACATCTTGATTAATTCAGGGGAAAAAACATAGCTCTTCTTCTTATAAAGTTCATGTTTATTTGTAATTTGCAATTAACTGTTGTCCACTTAGCCAAAGGAAAATTAATGAAAGCAAATCTACCCTGCTAATGTTAAATACAAATAAATGAATCAAAGT
>NW_004567109.1:47761031-47768969 GCF_000260355.1 Condylura cristata | reverse complement strand
CCACACTATCAACAATGGTGTCTGACCAAACTTTTGGACAGGATAGCTTAGATGAGTTGATATACAAACTTAACCATCACAAGAACAAATATTACGTGTGGTTTTGCATGCAGGACACAAGTCTGTTTTCTATTAAAAAAACCTTAAAAAAAACTTTCTGGAAATCATAATAAAATCTACCCTTAAAGACCAATTAAAGTATGGAAATAAAAAGTAGCAGGATCATTTTTTTTTTTTTATCAATTAAACACAGGCCATTATCCAGAGTCTGTAGAGCCATTTCACAAAAGAATTTCATATGTTAATGAATGGTAAATAGACTTATTGTGATAATTTCCTAGTGCATACAAATGTTAATTCTTTATGCTGTATACCTGAAACCAATATAATTCTGTATGTCAATTATACTTCAATTTGATACAATGCATTTCCTACAAATATATATGGCTATACAATTTTAGAGAGAAAAAATAGAAAGCAGTTTCATTTTTTTTTGTTGAAAAACCTGAAGATTCTTTTCAATAAATAAAAATGAAAAATAAATAACTATAGAAAACAAGCTTCCTCTTTAATGACCTCACTGTTTCTTACCCCTTACCTCTAACATAACACATTTGACAGAGTGACCTTGATTTATTTGTTTCTATGCTGTCTCTTCTGCTAAAGTGTTATGTTAGTGGTGAACCTTCTCACTGCCCCTGCACCTCTGGCCTGTACCCCAGTATTTTGAGACCAGCGATAGTATCTTGCTTTCCTTTGTCTCCCCAGCATATGTCAGAGAACCCAGGACTCCTTAACAAATGTTTGTTGAATTGAAACCATACTTGGAAGTTTGAAAAATGTTTCCACATACAGTTAATGTTTCCTTCAATCATATTGCATTTGTTACACACTAACACACATTTTATCCTTTAAAACAGTACAAGTATTTGTCTTTATTTCTTCAAGTTATCAGTGGATAACTTTTTCCGGTCTGCAGACATTTGTTCATTCATTTGTTAGGAGAATTCAGTTCTCCCATAGAATTTTGGTTCTGTGACCGAGGTCTCCGTTTTCATACTGGCTATCAGATGAGAACAGTTCCTAAAGCCTAAGCCACTGTCTGCTACATAGTTCCTTGACACTAGTTCAATTCCTTTGTCCCCAAAGTCTGTAATGGCATGCCTAGTCTCGCTCATGCTTTTAATCTCTGCTATCCCTTCATAAGATCTCTGAACTTCTTTCTCAGCTACAGGAACTCATGTGATGCATTGCCCACCAAGATAATCCAGGATCCTCTCCTAAATTCAGATGTGAAGACTTAATCACATCTACAAAGTTTCCTCTGCCTGCTAAAAAAAAAAAATACAAAAAGTTCACAATTTCCAGGGATTAGAATATACAAATTCTAATAATGAATTTGATCAGCCTGTCAAATGTCATATCATTGATATCATTCAGTGCAGGTGAAGAAACTTAGGAAAGCTGGTCATGTGTCCACGCCTGTTACTGATAGATGTTTTTATCATTTTTTAGAAACATAATTTTTATTCACAAAATTATTAAAATATCAAAAGTCGATTTATAGAGTCATATAACAAAAGAGGGGAAAAATTTCAGAAACATCTTGAAAAGTTTCAAAGGAATACACACTAAGCTAAAAATCTATATTTGAATTATAGTTATGTAATTATAGTTATGTAGGTTATATTCAAGTTTAAGTTACTCTATAAATATTTTCATTTTAACAATTATTCAGTATAGATATTGATTGATCTTCTATACTTTAATATTAAACATCCTAATTCAGTCTTAAATACTATTTCTATTCTTACTTATTTTTATAAATTTTTCCTTATATATATTATTTGTGTGCATTTTGTATCATTGTTCATTTTTACACAATGTATGCTTGAATGCTTTTGTCCTACTTATTAAACATACACCCAAAATTACCTTACATTTAGCTGATTTTAATTTTTTGGCCCTAGATTGTAATTTTTTAATAAAATTTTTTTCAATGTATTCATTTTTTTTAAAGATTTATTTATTTATACATAGAGAACTGGGGTTCAGACCAGAGTTGCAGGGGCAGTGAGAGGATTCACCAGAGATAGGGTGGGAAGCAGAACGGGCTAACTGACAAAGTACACTGCTGAGGGGAGCAGCGGGCAGGCAAGGAGGGGACCCTCCGCGGTAGGGATCCCTCCCCGGTGGGGATAAAACTCATTCTGAAGTGGCTTTAGCTTCTTGGTGCTGTGCTTTAACCCACTGTACCACCAGAGAGGGCCCTAAAATTTATTTTTAATTGAAGTAAAGTTTGGATCCCTCTAACAGGTATTACCACCCACCACCAAATCACCAGTAGTTCTCCACCATAGTCCATGGTGCTTCCTTCCCTCTTTGTTCTTCCCCTCCTTCTCCCTTGTGCCCCCTTGCCTTGGGGCTTCAATTCTGTCCTCAGCTTTCAAGGGTTTTTAAGCATGTCTTAATCTGAATCTTAGTAGTTACTTTATAGTCTACATATTAATGACACCATCCAGCATTCATCTTTCTCCTTCACATTTATTTCACTTATCTCTCCAACTATAGAGGTTTAATCTCAGTGGGATTATTTATCAACAATGTTATATTTTTTCAATGTACCTAACTGTCATTTTATTCCCTGAAATAAAAATTAAAAGCCTCTGGATTTAGCACTGAAATTGTTCATCAGGTAAAAACAAGTAAACAAAGCTGACTGTGTTTTTTTTTTTTTTTGAAAGTGCATTGAATTTATAGTTTATAAATAAAAAGTAAACATTCACAAAGTGTATATGCCTCTGAAATGAAAGCAAATAATAATTATGAAGAAAAGCAGGAGAGAAAAACATATATACTAATGAGTACTATTCTTGTATTTTTTTCTTCATTGTTAGGCCAAAATCCTTAAGAACCAAAGAGAAAATAATGTTCAACAAAGAACTGCTTGCAGTGTATGAAAGAGATAAAAGTTCCATCTTAGACTAATAGTATAAGATTAGATAGAAAAATAACTACTGCAGTGAATGAGAGGCATAGACGATTTGTATAGATTGGCAATAGCTACCTTATAGGTAGGGTCACTTTTTCAAGCTACTTACTTCATGATGAGACTTGGCATAGTTACACACCTTAATATATTTATATCAGACAAGACTCTACATTTTCAGGGAGAAAGAGACATTTCTTGACATACTCTAAATCTTCTGGATAATATCTTGAGTATAAAAATATAAAATCAAATAGTTATGTTGTGCCTTTAGCATGTGTTTTGCTGAAGTTGCTATTAAAAAGAGAGAAAAATAATATAAACACTAACAATGGCTTATCCAATGAGATACTTTAAGAACTATACAAAACGAAGCTCATGAATTATTCATTTCAAATGTGGCCATTTCAGTATAAGCAGCTCAGCATCTATTTACAGAAAAACCACTAAAGTATTGCAGAGTAACACACATACACACACACACACACACAATCATATTTCTTGTGTGAAAAGATAATATGGTCTTAACTGAATAAATCTCACCTAAACTATAATGATTAAACCTTTTTCATGTTCACTGTGAAGTTAATTATGGAGGTATCCATAAAGCTTATTTGATATAAGTTAAATAAAATTGCGTTTAGATTGTAAAGCTAAATCAAAATTATAACACAACTCACTTTTTCCAACTAAGTGTAGAAAATGTTTCCCAAAACCAGTACGAAAGAAATCCAATCTGATTTTGTTCTGGTTTTCCATTTATTAGACTTAAAATATAAACAATGTGGAAATTTTAAACAATATACCAAATGCCACTTAATTATGCTTATTAATACATCAAAACTCTGGTACTCAAAATTAAGAGATATTCCCTAACCATCTGTGCTTATCATTGGAATGTGGTCACATTTGCAACTGTATAATCAGTTGGCCTTGTCTACCCAATAATAAATGTCAAAACATTGAACAATTTAGGTAGCCAATGCTTGACTTATTTATATGAAGTCAAGCAGTTGTTTGTATATATTTACAATTCTTTTGGTTAGACAACAAAAAACACTAGATATTTCAATATGTTCTAGACAAAGAAAATATCTCCATTCCATATGCAATAAGTTCTCTGTAGCTGGTTTCTGCGACCATCAGAATCAGGCTTAGATGACAGATTGTCATATGAAAGGCAGGGGTCCAGAAATATGCATAAAGAAATCATCTTTTCTTAATAAAGCAGGTATATGCTGGTGTGTATATGTATACAAATGCTCACAAGCAAAAGCAAAGCTTTGCTTTGCTTTGACCTTGATTATAAACATTGTGGCTATTGTAGTTATTATTGTTATTGGTTTGCTTTAATTCAAGAGCAGGGTTATGAATAGTCACGAGAAATGACATAGATAAGGGAGCATAAGTGTTTAGGCCTTAGGACAGTTGGAACTTCGTTCCATCTACAGATAGACTCTTCCCACTAGTGGGCAAATCACTTAACCTCCTTAGATCTTAGATTTGTCATCCTTAAAAAGATTCTTAAATAATTTTATTATCTCTAGGAAATTGACTTGTTTCTGGCAGACAGTGTGTATACTTTCAGATAACGTCAGATCTGTCTGGTTTCTCTGCTCCAGCCAGCCTAGATTATGCCACAAATAGCAGCTCCAACCATCTGGGGGGCTAAGAAATAAAACTGCTTTTTTTTTCTCCAACTTCTTGTGCATAAACATCTAGAGGTTTTCTTTAATGATGGAGACTGACTTATTGCAGCCTCAGTGACTGATCCAATAGATATTTGATAGGGCCTAATCCTTATGTGTTAATAATTCAAAATGATTCAGATGCAGGTGATTTTCAGACTATATTTTAAGAAGCAAATACTCATACATAAAGAAGTCATGACTACATGATGAACATCATCAGCGTAGAGATAGTATTTGTTCTCAGTGTGACCATGATTCTGAGTTGTTGAAGCAGTTCTGATCATTTAGCAGGTGGTTTAGGCTGGCTTCTTTAGCAGACAACATTGCAAGTAGAATGTGCATATAAGGGTTCTCAGGGAAACCAGAACAGGTGTGGAGAAAAAGGAAGAAAAAGACCAAGAAATTAAGCAAGAACATACTGTCATGCAGGGAGTGTAAATGACCTAACAGTTTGTTCCTAGTCCATAAGGCACCTTGTCCTGTGAACTGTGCCAGTGGTCAGTCACTGGCTATCCATGTGGTGCCAGAGGCCAAAGCTCCCAGGCATTTTCCTCTCTGAGTCAAGTGGCCAAGGCATCATAAGATTGGTCCACTGTAGATTCCCACACTTAGGAGAGAAGGATGCAAGTTAGGAGTGCACTTTTCAAGGGTCTCTACTAGGACCTGCAAGCAAAGCTTCTACTTCAGCTGGCTCTTGTTCTCCGCAATCTTTTCTTGTTAAGTCGTTTTAAATACTAAATACAAGCTTGCCACTTCTTACCTCCGACATTCAGTTGATCTGAGGACTCTGAAAATGAAAGTTGAATGGTGAAGAAGTACAGAACTTATCATCCCTAAGAATAATATCTTGGCATATTGATTATTTTATTTGAAAATACTTGGGAACAGAAGGTAAGAGACAGGCACTTTGACCTTTTTTCTTCTTTTTTCTGAAAGCTGGAGATAAAAACTCCATATGAAAGGTTTCCTCACTGTGCCAGGAGGAAGAAAGAAATTTCCTATTGGTGGATAATAAGAGGGAATAAGAGGCTGAGAAATCTGGACAAACAAACCTATGAAACTCTTATCCTCCTAGTCTTTTCTCCAGTTTACGGCCTCTAGATCAAAAACCTTTATTATGTGTTTCCTTGTTTCCAAGATATAAAAACGTTTGCTTCTGATTACTTCTCCAGATCTTCATTCTCTTCTGAAGTCTCCCACACAAATATTTGTTTGAGTATGGATGCCATTCTTCTGTTAGTCTATTTTATGTCAGCTTTATTCTTTGACTCAGCCAACGCCCCCAAGAGAGAGAGGGGAGAACTTTATGTCACCAAAAACAGTCAATTCACTTGGACTTTTTTCCTGTATACTTTTCTACTTTTCTTGTAATTAGGAGATCAGACTTTGGTGTGCTCTCTCAGAACTCCATCTCAGTGTTTCACACCTGTGTTGCCACAGAACTTTCAAAGGTCAAGCTATACCATGCTTTTTTTTTTTTTTTTTCCCCCTTAGTGTACCATTTAGGATTCTCATCTCCAACCCTCCGGCCACTATCATGCATACACTTATCTCACTGAACTTTACATTTGAAGCTAAATTTAGCCATTCTTAGATTGCCCCAGTGTAGCCAGAAATGCCAGATCAGGCTACCTGTCACAGCCAAAACCAATGAGCAGAGACAAACTGAATTTCTAAGTCTCTCATAATTGTCAGAAAGCGGGTATCTGAGACAACAGCAGGTATATTACCCCATGTTACATCATCTCGAACTGGCCTTTTTCTAGTGAATTAGACACAGTTAATCTAAGCAAACAGCCCATCACTGCTGGTAGCCTCCATCTTTGTGGTTAACTCCCCAGAGTAGGTTGCACCTTCTTGGTCATCTTGACCCAGGTACTATCTGATTTCCTGTACCTGCTTAGTTTCTGAAGGCATCAAAGTCTGAAAATTCCCCAGACATCACTGGGCAAGAATCTCAGTTCAAAACAAGAGTTTTAGCTCAATTAAAATAGATCACTAATCATATGGTGTTTGTATGCAGCCAGTGCTGTGTGTACCGATTCCTGAACGAGGTATGGTGACTTTCCCTTCCTCCCTGATCCCATCATCAGAACTACTGCCCATTTGAATAAACTCAGTTTGATTCAATTCAAATTAACCAAGATTAACAGGAATCTATGGACCAGTTTAGAATTAGGTTCAGGAAAAAGAATTCTTTGTAGCTGCATAATGATTCAAAAGATGTGCTAAGAAATATTTTGACACTAAGTAAGAATGCCATACTTATTTATATAGTTGCTATAATCTGATGCATAAAGCAGTCTGTTCTCCAAGTTCTATGCAAATACACAATATTAAGTCCTAAACCTCTGCAAATACAAAATACTAGTTAGAACTATAAAGATAATAAAAAAAAATGTATCTAGGCCTTTTTAGAGATTCAAGTAAGAAATTATCTCCTATATTATTTAATCTCTTACTATCAGGGCTGTTGAACTGTTTATAGATCTAAAAATAGATGCAAAGTTGCTTTATTCCATTGAAACATATAAAATTTATTTATTGTTTCTTCTGTCATTTTGCATATAAAATGATAAAGATATTGCTAAGTCAAAATGCTAGAAGCACACTTCCAATAGTTTGAACTGCATTTCTAGCAATTAAAAATGAGTAGTGCTAACACTGTCAATATTGATCTAAAATATAAACCTAAAGGAAATTTAAAATCAAAAACATTAAATGATATATTTCTACAAGATGATAAATTCAGTGTACCTGAAGTAAGTTGCATATATATATATATGAATTTACAAGATATTTATCTGACTGTTGTTCAAAAATTCAAATATTTGAAAACTAAATACTGTGTATGTATATGAAGCTGAAAAGTTCAACATTGGAGAGCATATAGAATAAGTCCATTAGCTCTAATTTTGCAATGTTTTATTTAGTCATCGCAATTTTGCAGCACAGGGACTTCTACCAGCTTTTTTTTTTTTTAATGTTTTGGTGAAATCAATAGTTTGATTTTTCTTTCCACATATTGGATTAAATATTAGGTTAATGTTGACTGGTTGCTTTGTTTTGTCTAGAAAGATAATATTCTAGCACTTAGCAAATTAACTTTTTGGCATCTCCAAGCACTTTTTAAAATAGCATGAATTAGACAATAGCTTCAATTGGGAATTTACAAATGAAATATCTAGATTTCAACAAAACACAAGCAGCAAATGCAGTTTGTGTGGAAAGAAAACAACGCAGAATCTTTTTTTTTTT
>NW_004567109.1:47739812-47759289 GCF_000260355.1 Condylura cristata | reverse complement strand
CAGCGGGCGGGTCAGGAGAGGTCTGCCTCGCCATGTGGATCTTCTCCCGGGGCAGGCGGGAATCGAACTCAGGCAGAGGTGGCTTTAGCTTCTTAGTGCTGTGCTTTAACCCACTGCACCACCAGGAGGGCTTGGCATAGACTATTTTATGACATGACTGTATTTGTCAAACTCAGGTAAACCACAGGTGTTATACTTTTGTAACACTGATTGAGTTTGTCACTGATCAGAGTCAATCAAAATAGTCACAAAAATCTAACTTTGCTATACTTTGGGTAATGTAAACTTTTGTGTCAAATAACACTGATACTTAAACATTAAGGATTCCACATTTATGATTTCCATCAACTCACATAGACTGAAGTGCTATTGAAATTTAAAGAAGATTATCATTAAAGTCTTAGTTTACAAAAAAGACAAGACAATTAAATGAAGAAGTAGATACCTGTCTATAATCAGATCTGTCTGGCCTATAATGCTTATAGCTATGACTCACATTTATACACATATGCAAAGATAAAGTGATTTGAATGTTTTAAATCATAAAAGCATGTTTTGACATTGCCATTATTTGTAATAATTTGTTTGACCTTAAATAAGGAAATAGTTCAGTATTGCAATTAATCTGGATTGATTTTATAATGTAAAATTACTTTATTTAATTAAATTTCTAAGGTTATTTTTTAAGATATTTATTACTTGGGCTATAATCTATTTATTAATTGGGCTATAATTTACCAAGAAAATTTCCTTCAAAATTCAGATTCTGTTTTCATTTATTTTAGAAAATAGTCCATTATATTATGTTCATCTGCTCTGTTACATTAACATTAACATTACCATATAAATTCAAGATAGCAGTAAAGCATTTGAGCCAAGTAAATGAGACAGAAGCTGGATTGTTTCAGTTACTTGAAGAATATTAAATACCAAAGAACACAGCTGGCAATGTTCATGGAAAATATACTGAGGAATGAGATGGAGGATGGGTGGCATGGTACAAGATGGGGAGGGGAGAAAGTGACTAGGACATTTGCAGAGGAGTTTTGGTAAATTGTGAGAAAGTGTGAGCATATATGGTATACCTCCAGATGGTGCAGTGTATAAATGAAAATTTAACAAAATTTGAGGAAAACATTATTTGAGGCAAATTTCACATATAGTGATATCAGCATATACAAGCACTCACATTTAGAAACTGAAATCCCTTATAGTTGAAAACCAAAACTAATCAATAACTCTAAAGCTCATTCATATCCAGAGATATAAGAAACATTTAGGTATGGCTTGTGATAAAAACCTATAGGAAGAAAACTGCTTTTCTTGTCAGACAATTTCATGACAAGAATAAATCTCCTTACACCTGTCTCACAGGGAAATAATTTAAAGAAGTCTTCTCATAGTTTGATGACTATCTTATAATTTCAGCTTTTTCATTAACTCAAAATTCAAAAATGAGAAGTAGAATTCAAGTCTAAATCAAATTTTGTTCTTTTAGGATATGATATGTTGAATAACAAATTCTTCAGTAACTTTTAAGAATTGTACTACTTTCCATAGAAATATATTTTACAAGTGATTTACAATTGGTTTATTCTGTAACTTCCACACTGGCTAATAAGCAAATCATTCTTTTAGACATGATATTTAAAAAGCAATAATTAGATAGTAATGTAATATTTATCTAGAAATTTTAGATTAAATTCCATTTTGTTTCATATTATCCTTTTAGGTATCTTTGAAAATTTTACTCATGTTTCACAATTCTGAGATTTATAGCTATTAAATGACAAAAGCATAATATAAAATTATATTTAATAAACTTGTTGTATATTAAAAATCAGTAATCAAATATCCAAGTCATTTATATATCATATGAAAATTAGCTCAATGATAAATAGTCTTGCCAAAACTTCGTATCAAATGATTTTCAGAAAGAAGCACACATTATTGATTCAACATATGTTCAAAAATAAAAAAATAAGTGCCGTGTGCTTATGACAACAGATGTACATATATATATATAAGAAAGATGATTTTAGTTGACAATCTGTTCAATGATTCAGCAGTCATGTGGTTTCCCCAAACTGTTTATATCATATAATTTTATTCCACACTGAAAATATGAGTATATGATGCTTAGTGTAGTTCCAAACCTCTTCCCTTCCTCCTCTCCCCTTCTTTTAGTCAAAGTTTACCTTTGTTCTCTGTTATGTATGTGTAATGGGTTAATGACTAATTTTTCTAGTCACTTCTATTTCCATTCCTTTGTATTCAGGCTAATCTTGTCATTTGCTTTACCTAAAAGAATGAGGCAGAATGATACTGTGAAACATTGAGACAGGCTTAAATCTAAAGATTCTATTTGGGAATTCTTAAGAATATTTTTCCTTGGAAACCAACTGTGATGCTGGGAGAAGACCACATTCTGTGCAAGGCCACACAGAAGGTCACTGTTGTTTATAAACTCATCCAAATTCCCAAAAGAGTGCCAGAATCAACTACAGCAAGGAGAATGAGACCTGTTGGATAGTCCAGTCCTGTCTCAGATGACTGTTGTCCCTTCTGACACTAGATGGCACAGAATAAACAACTGTTTGGTTCTTATCAAAACCATGAGGGTTATGAAACAAAAGATTGTTTTGTTTTATTATTAATTTTTGATATTTGTTTTGCAATCATATATGATCAGTTTATTATAAAATAATAGATAGTTGAAGCATAAGAGTTACAGACAAAACAGTATGCTTAAACACAGGCTCTCAGGGTGGTGAGGAACAGTGCTATCAGCTCTGTTATCAACTACCTGCCTAAAATATTGGGTTGGTTGTCTTATTCACCTGTCACTCCAACCAGTTCCCCTAGTGCCATAGCTTACTGAAATATCCATAATTTTTTTAAAAAGCACTAATGAGAGAAATTCCTTGATATTCACTTAAAACATAGGCACTCAGGGCCTCACAATGGTGAGGAACAGAGCAAGTACTGACACTTCCAGCATCATTGCTTCAGCTACTTCTTTGAGGCCCTGTTTATAGATCTGTTTATAATCAGCACTCTACTGCTATTTTGAAACAACAGGGTTATTCTGGATCTGGGAATGTGTTGTGGTCTGTACAACCTACCTAACACTTTTCAAGCTCTGTTTCTCTCACTTAACATTCCCTATATATGCTTGGACAAAATGATGTTCTAATCCAAATGGCATACGTCAGCAGAATCCACAACCCTTTCATTCAATTGATTTTGAAGCCATATGATTGGGAACTCTTTCAAGGACTGGTATAAATCTCACCTCTCTAGAGTTTTTTTTTTTTTTTTTTAAAGCCAACAAATGGTTTCATTATACACAGTCAGATGAGACTGAACTATTCCAATGAGTGTTTTATAACTGTCAATGCCCTATTGGAGTTTCATGGTGACATAAAATGAGTAGTGGAATTTAATGATATAAACAAAGAAAGGGTTAAACAGCATAAAAGAAAAATATTAGTAACACTGATTGCAAAATTGTATGATTTTTTGTATGATGTGCTCATAAGTAACTTGTGAGATTTGCACATGAGTAATAGAACTCATGCGTTCTATGTGTTATAACAGCCATGCAAATATTTGAGTTAATGTCACATAGGATAAAATGTACACTAAAAAAGAGGCTTAAGCAACATAAGACATGATTGAGGGGAAGGAAATATCTATTATTACTTTAGAAAATGATTGCCGAGAAGGGACTAGTAACTGCATTCCATGTTGAGGAGATGCAATGAAGAAAAGAATAGCATGGGGTATTTGGAAAGTTTGATATTAACAAAACAAAAATATATCTAGGAAACACAAATTTGGAACCATCTCTCACGAGTCTTTTTTATGATATTGCAGACATTTAGGTAACATATGGCACTAGGGGAAATTGTTGGGGTGACAGTTGAATAAGACAACCAACCCAATATTTCAGGCAGGTAGTTGATAGCAGGATGGAGAATGTGCAGATAAGTAGATAAACATGAACTATGTGAAATATTTAGAAGATTCCTATCACAGTGCCATGGAAATATGCAAGCATGTATAGGGGATAGGAGATAACTATCAAATACTAAGTTGTCACAATTATTGAAGGCTTTATATGTGAGGATGGAAAGAAACAAATCTGAAACTTCGAAACTTGCTGCCTGGGAAGAAGGGTTGTGATTGTACTGGTGAAGAGGGTTAATTTTCTGGTTTACAAAACAGAAGGGAGGCATAGTAAGAATGTGTTGGTCCTCGTGTGTGGATAATTTGTAACACTCCTAGGGAGTAAAATATGTGAAAGAGATATTAGGAAAAGGAATATCATGTTTCAAAGAAACAAAAGCATGGAAAAGAAGAAATGTGCAGAGTTAAAGTATCTGGGAACGGTGATGATTCAGGAGTTTGTGAAAGGCTTGCCAGTGAAACAGGTAAGGAAATCACAAGAGACTAATGTTGGGAGGAGAAGTTCAGGAAAATGGGAGGTCTATGGGGCCAAATATTCAGAAAGGTTAAAGATGATGAATAACAGAAACAAAAATTGGATTCAATAATGAGAAGAGAGTATTAAGTAAATGGAGAAAGCAAGCACAAACCAATATTTCAAAACAATTAGCAAAGAAAGGAAGAGAGCATTACAAAAACGATAACTCGAGTACACAGATTATCAACATATATAACAGTTTCTCAGAAGAAATCAGTTATAAATGATCCAAAAATTCATCTGAGTGTAGAATAGTGAATTTGAGATTAGTGATTTGCAACATGAAATATTTCATTTTAGTAATATGCTATTATAAATTCCTAAAAGATTATTGGCGATGTTAGAACAAGGAACACATGGAGTATTTAGAAGCCACATGTGGGTAGTTTTCATTTATTTTAATCTAAAAATTAGCAAAATTTATCTTAAACTTGTTTTTCTATAATTTCATATGATTTGAATATGTGTTGGGTTTATCCAAGGGAAATGTATAATTAAAAGTTGACTTATAGTTTCACTTTAAATCTATTTTTTTTAAAGATTTATTTAGTTATGCATATAGAGCTTGGGTACAGGCTAGAGGTGCAGGGGTGGTGATAGGATTCACCATAGACAGAGTGGGGAGCAGAACAGGCAGATTGACCAAATACATTGCTGAGGGGAGCAGCAGGGTGAGGCAGGAGATGTCTGCTGTGCCTTGTGGATCACCTCCCTGGCTGGGGATCAAACATGCTTTGAAGTAGCTGTGATTAGCTTCACAGACCTGTTGTACTGCTGAGAGAGCCCTAAATCTCTATTTCTTTAAAAAGCATCAGAAACTAATGTATTATATCAGTAACATGCACAACTGTTGGTAATCTTAAAATACAATGTTCAGATATTTCATTCTACCTAACTAGATGCAGAGTAAATAAAGTATGTTATTCCTTTAATATTTGATATGATACTATTCATTAAGAATTGTTTCACTTCCACAAAAATCACACAATTCCAGGGTTTACAAACTAAATAGTAATGTCACAGCATTTATTTGTCTGTTTTCCTTAAAAGAAAGCTATATAGAATCTCCATACTTATAAAAAATGGAAAATATCTGAAACTGAGCAATATAAGACCACTTATTAAAAAAAATGGTTTATTAAATTCTTTGTAGAATGCTTGCAGTCTCTAGAAATGCCTCTTCTACTGATTCATTTCTGCTAAATTCAATGGAAGTAGCAGTTTCATTTTATTTTTACAGTCAGGTAGTTGCAGTGGAATCATGACCAAGTATTCTAGAAAGTATTCCAAGAGGTGAAATGTGAGAGGTTGGGGTGAAACTTTCACCTCCTGTTTGTTTTAAAATATAGTTGGGAAGTTTGAGAAAATACCTCCTGAGAATCTGGCTATTTTTTACTTATTTGTGATTAAAAACAAATTTTAAAATGTCTCCTTTAACTAAAGATATTTAATTAAAGCTAAAAGAGAAAGTTAACCACTTAACAGCAGGGGTACCCATGGATTCAAATGCTTCATTAATTGGGTAAGAGAGCAGGAAAAAAATATTTCCAAAAATATTACTGTTTTTCTCAATACATTTCATTAAGTGTGTTTTTAATCAGCGATCAGCATAAACCAGGGTGAGACCTCCCATCAAGGCTTCAAAACACTTTTGTGTAGCATATCAAAATAAAGGCACAGGACCCATATCAGAATAAGACATTATTTTTTGTTATAAACATAGAACAGTAAGAACATTATTTGCTCATGTTACAGCATCTATTCCACTATAGAGTGAAGACCCATCTATTTATTCATTTATTCATTCAATCAACAATGATTTTCTAGCTACTATGTTAGGTCCTGTGCTGGATGGTATCTATTAATTAGTGAACATTGAAGATACTCAATGACAGGGAGCTCCTATTCCACAAGAAGAATGCCATAAACCTAGTGAGGACAAAGAGCTCTGGGAAGACCAAGGAGATACAGATAATTCAGTCTGGAGAGGACAAGTAATGCTGTTATGGAAATTACTTTTATGCTTACCTCTAATAATTAATAGGAATTAACCAGGCAAAGAAAGAGGGAAAATGATATTATAGGTAGTGTTAAATGATAAACTGAGGTGTATTAAAATTTTTAAGAGTTAATCTGAGCAAAAACTGATAAACACTACAGTGCCAAACTGGAAATAGTCAGGAATGTCCCACCCATAGATACTCTGGGACAGTCCTTGATAGAGAAGAGGTGGGCAAAGCAGGGCACTATTTGATTGGCTATAACTTAAACAGTTCTATTAGCTGGGAAAGTCTAGTTGAGTTTCTGTGATTGGTTGTTAAAAGGTTTGGATACCTTCATATTGAAGAATTTAAAGAAACAATGGTTTAATTTTAAAGGGTGATAGGCATTCAAACAACCTAAGTCTAATGAATTCCTTGTTTGTTTAATTAATTAAACCAGAGATATAACCAAAAAGGATATAAAAAGAGACTAGAAAGCAGCAAGGCCATGGACTTCAGCAACTGCAAGTAATTCCATGAAACAGGACAAGAGCTGAGTAAGGGATGTGGAATGAAGATAATGGCAGAGATTAAAGGGACCACTTAATGAGAGATCTCATAAATTATGTACATGAGAATATTTTTTTAAAGATATATTTATTTTTGCACCCAGAACTGGATTACAGGACAGAGGTACAGGGGCAATGAGAGGACTCACAGAGACAGAGTGGGGAGCAGAACAAGCAGATGGACGAAGTACACTGCTGAGGGGAGCAGCGGGCAGTCAGAAGAGGTCTGCTGCGCCATGTGGGTCACCTCCCTGGTAGGGATTGAACTCATGCTGAAGAAGCCTTAGCTTAGTGCTGTGCTTCAACCTGCTGCGCTACCAAGGAGGGCCCAAGAGAATAATTTTTACTTTAAAAATAATATGTATAGGGCCCTCCCTGTTGGTGCAGCGGGTTAAAGCACTGCACTAAGAAGCTAAAGCCACTTCCGCATGAGTCTGATCCCGCCTGCCCCACGTGAGTTTGATCCACATGGTGCAGCAGACCTCTCCTGACCCGCCTTCTGCTCCCCTCAGCAGTGTACTTCGTAGATCTGCCTGTTCTGCTCTCCACTCTGTCCCTGGTGAATCCTCTCACCCTCCACATCTCTGGCCTGTACCCCAGTTCTGTATGAATAAATAAATAAATCTTAAAAAATAATAATATGTATAATGCTTACCACCAACTGGAATTTTTTAATATTGATTGTATTTTTAAATTTATTTATGTTTAATTGATTTAATAATTGGATCACCCATCAGGTATTATCACAGTAGTGCAACCACCACCAAATCACCAATAGTCCACTACCCCAGTCCATTGTGTGTCCTTCCTTCTCTAATTGTATAGCTTAAATATCTCCACATGAAATATAAAATAAACACAATTAAGCATACAAAAATTATTTTTTTCTATCTATACAAAGAAAGATTGGACTTGAAATATTATCAAATATATGCTCACATAAACTAGCCTCACAATGTCATATAGTGCATGTAATGGTTGTTTGAGAGTGATATGATTAATCATTTTGGACACATTTCAGTTATTTGACTCTAATAATGAAATTTTGAAATGTTAAAAATCATTAATAAAATTGAATACTCCAAATGAAGTATTTTCTAAGGAAGAGAAATCAGTTTTTAAAAAATACAAGCTTACCATATATATTAGAGAATTCTTCAGTGCATAATAGCAGAGACATCTATTAGACAAAAATGACATAATTTGCAACACACACCTGACCCCACCTGATAAAAATTGGTTTGGTGACCAGGCTAGTGGGGAGAGTTAGCAATACTACATACATTTTATAATTTAAATGCTATTTTGGGAAGGCATGATTTTGTCTCCTTAGCTAAGAAATAAACTAAAGGTACAAATCATCATTCACCTATTTTTGAAAAACATGCTCATAGAAAAATGAGAGAAACTTTCTTTTCAATTCACTCACCAGGCTGTTCCAGGAGAAATTCTAATCTAAGCAATACTGGGGGGAAATTCAGCTGTAGCAGTTTGTACATTAACTTGATGGAATGAGAGTAGTCAGTATACTGAGAATACTCAAAGAAAAATGATGAAATAATAATAAGCTAATGGCAATGGAATGAATTCTTTAAGGCATAAAAAGTTTAGCTTCTAGCGCACTAATCACTAATGGCAATAATAATTCCCCTCTAACAAGATGCACTATAAATATCACCTGATAAGTCTCAAACAACATTTTAACTTTAAGAGCTGGATTTTTCTCAGAGATATTCAACCCCATAATGCGATGTATCTTTTAAGATCAGTTATTACACATGTGCCATGAAAGATATTGTACAATTTGTAGCAAAAGCATTAATGCTTTGGAGATAAGATTCCTACTTTCAAAGTGAGCAGACTTGCCTCGATGTTTTTCATTTCATTCTTTTTTTGAAAAAAAGTTGTATATATTGTTATCTTGTGTGCTAGAGTGATAATGGTATTATATACTTTTTAACCAGTACTTATGACATAAAGCAGGATGTATTATAAATTTGTCTATATTCCATTTCTGGTTATTTTGGAAATTGAGCATAGTCTTCAAATAGTTTATTTCTGTGGGAATTTCTATTATTGTGTTAGGCCAGGAGGCATTCCCTTTTGGGACTTACCACTTATAGTTGTATTTTTTCTTAATCCTTTTCTTCGCTGCATCACGACCATGCAAAGACAAGGGAAATAAGAGTTTTCTGTTGTGACACCAAGACAAACTACTTTCAGTTTAAATATACTCCTGGCTAGAAAAATGCAATAAACCATGGTACCTATGGAAATACATTAAGCATTTCTTGAAGTTAAATTGAGGAATTTTACATGGACACAAACAGTGCATTTTGTGAATGATTGGATTTTATCCTTTGAGAACAATAAGAGTATATCAAAATTTTCCAGACCAACTCCCTGAAGTTGGGAAACATATTTAATTTTAACAAATCTATTATAGCCTGGAGAAAAAAGGAATCAATAAAAAATGCAAATCAATCTACATAAGAAGCATGACCTGAGAATATATTTTAATAAGTAAAGGAATATAAAAACTTATATTTTACATAATATATAAATGTTATATATATAATTTATGTATATATTCAAGTATTTTATGTATTATATAAATACATTTATATAACTTATAATTTATATATGTAAATGTATTTTATATACATGTAAACATATACATATGTATACAAAATAATGAATATAAAAGGCAAAGTATGCTTATAAAGAAAAGCAAATAATTGATGGCATTAATTAATTAGTCATAAAACTGCTTTCATCTCATAACATTAGAATGTCTTACTTTGTTTCTCATAAAAATTATTCATCATTTGATCATTATATTTATCCTCCATTCCATCAGTACTTTTCAAGATGCCACTACATGAGAAGTTAAATATGATTTTTCTCTACATCAAGTGTGAGGAAAATATGACTGTTTACAGCAGATAAATATCAAGACATTCTTAAACATACAGAAAAAAAGAAACAGTCAAATAATTATTTTGGATGATCTATCTATCCTCTATTACTAGTAAAAAGTATCCCTGTTTTTGAAAGCAAAGTTACCATGACCAAGATCTAATTAGAGAACTAGGAAAAAGTTCTAAAAGGTGTTCAATATATTAAGAAGAAATAAAGCAAAAATGAACAATGAAAGACTTCTAAATCAAAAAGGTATTTGCCATTGTACATTTGGTGACAGAGTCTATGGTGAGCTCGTTGAAGGTAGTCAGTCAATCACACAGTAATCAAGGTGCTGTGAGAAGATGTACTGATGATGTGGTTATGATCTACAATTAGATTTAAACAAAAGAGATTAATCTTAATATGGACGGGTATCATCCAATCAGTTGAAGGCCTTAAGAACAAAAATCTAAGGTTTCCTATAAAAGAAATTGTGTACAGCTGCATCACTGGACCTCCCTAGTACCCTAAGGGTTAAGTCTCAGCACTGTAACTTAGAAGGCCTGAGTTTGAATTGACCCACTGGCATTGCAGATCTTTCCTGTCTCACCTGGTGTCCTTAAGTAGATCTGCCTGTTTTGCTCCCTACACTCTCTCTCTGATGAATCCTTTCACCCCCACCCCCGCAACATACTACTGGCCTGCAATCCTGTTCCTCCACTCAAAAATAAATAAATAAACCTTAAAAAAAAAAAAACTTCAAAGATATGCTCTTGGGCCTCCCGGCTTTCTGTTTGGAGATTAAGAGGATGGTGCCTGCTCTGACTGAGTGCCACCCTCTATGCCCTCTTGGCACAGTACCATCAAGTATTTGATAAGAACAGAAATAATAAATATTGCTTTTCACTATCTCTGAGTATGGAGCTGAACAAGCCTGTTTAAGGTAAACCCAGGTAGCTTGTTATGTGAATATAAAGTGTTCTATAAAATCTCCAGTTGGGGCCCTCCCTGGTGGCGGGTTAAAGCACAGCACTGAGAATCTAAAGCCACTTCCGCATGAGTTCGATTCCTGCCTGCCCACCCCGGAGGCGACCACATGGTGTGGCAGACCTCTCCTGACCCGCCCCTGCTCCCCTCAGCAGTGTACTTCGTCGATCTGCCTGTTCTGCTCCCCACTCTCTCTGGTGAAGCCTCTCGCTGTCCCTGAGCCTCTGGCCTGTACCCCAGTTTTGTATGCACAAATAAATCTTTGAAAAAAAAAAATCTCCAGGTGGTGAAAATATTTATGTAGGGTATGTTTATGTAATTACATATTAGGATATGTGTTAAGGTATAACATCTTAAATATCAAATGATGATAAGTATTCTGCCCTTACATAGATGCTACTTTTAGCTGGTTATTTATAGAAGGTATGATATAGGAAACAGGGCTTGATAGAGGTCCTACAGCACAGGTAAGACAGACAAACATACAGGAGATTAGGGGACATGTACTTGAGTTAAGATATAAGCAAAGTTTCTGAATTTGTTAAAAACTTTATGATGTGATGAACCACTTTTTGCCATATTAAATGTAAGGCTACAAAACAAAATATAACTTTGTGCTCCCAGTTCAGGTTCCTGGGTGATCACACCACTGCCAATAAAGAAAGGTCTGTTCAAAAACAAGAAGTTGGTATAAATTGCAATAAACAGTAACACTTTAAAATAATTGCCTAATCAATATTAATTCCTCTGGTATCTATTTAACAGCATTAATCACAGTGAACTCATTTAGTATTAATGTGAATGTCACAAGTAATTCAATTGGATTTCCACTGTAACTCAACATTAATTACCTTAACTGAGCCATTATTTTAAAGTGTTACCCAGTAAACATGAAAATAAAAGCAATAACATAATGCACTAAAGAATTACAGCATAGTGCCGTACATATTATCTATAAATAAAAAATTATTTGAGTTATTTGAAAAATCTCAATTGAATTGTTTAATTTATTAGAATATACACATTCATACTTGTCATAAGACTATGGTACAACACATCTATATCAGTGAGAAGTAAAAAATTGAGTTTTATGAGGGAATTTGCCAAATATTGAGATTCTGGTTTAAATGTCAGCTCTTAGGAAATCTATCATCTCTATCTGTAAGGGGAAACAGGTGTGCATTTTACCACACAGTGATTCAAAAGGAATATGTTTTATGATCCTTAAACTATTTTGTCAAGTTTTTTTTTTTTTTATTTTTCAGCTTTCTCACTATCAGGTTGTCAGCTCTCATGTTATATATGTAGGCTTTAACTGTTCTTCCTATTTCAATTTTATCCTTCTAATATACCAAAGATTGAGCTTGAAAAGGCAAGGAAATCAAGCAAGTCAAGCAATAATCAACTAAAGAAATGAAAGAAGGAAGGGAAGGAGGAAGGGAAAGAAAAAGCGTTAGAGGACTGAGAAAGAAATAGAGCAAAGAAAGAAAGAAGGGAGGAATGGGAGACAGGGAGAGAAAGACTTATAGCAAGTATGTGTGGAAAAGGAATTAAGGGGCCACCCTGGTGGTACAAGGGGGCTAAGTCACAGCACTATGAAGCTGTCCACAGCCACTGCAGCATGCGTTCCATCCCCAGCCAGGATGCTGAATCCCATGAAGCAGCAGACCCTGCTGTCTCCCCTGCTGCTCTCCTTAGAACTGTGTTTCAATACATCTGCCTTTTGTGCTCCCCACTCTGTCTCTGGTGAATCCTTTCACACACACCCCTGCACTCTGGCCTACACCCCATCCCCTGCAGCATAAATAATAGGCTCAAAATTGCAGAACACAGGTCTCCAATACTAGTATGAGTTACCAAGTAGTGATTATATATAAAATACATTAGCTTTGAAAAATCTCAAAGTATTATTTTAAGAATCTGTGTTAGAGTTACTATTTCTACATCCTTATTTTAAATAAAATTATCTGAGATAGATACCAAAATTCAGCTCTATGTCTAACAATTCATGTTCTAACAACTTGAGGAATAAACTTTATTAATTCAAACTTCTCATCCTATAGCACCAAGGGAACGTTTTACAGAAAGAGTAACCACTAGAAAACAAAAGAAAATAACTTATTCTTTATCTCATTATGGGTGCTAAATAAACATGGTAATCATTGGTATAGTGGTAAACATGAAATCACTCATTCTTTCATTCATACACATTTATATACCACACAGTACATAATTCAATATTATTCCTTTCAGTAGTTCTTACAAAAGAAACTTTAAAAAATATTTCAGTGAGAGCTAAATGAAACTTCAATCTATGAAACAAACATGAATCCGACACTCCAGCACTTGATTGAACTCTGGGCGGAAACCTGGAGTCTCACAGGAAGGCTGGCCTTCCTGTGCGATGAGGGCAACCAATATTGATAAAGTTTGTAAGAAGTAGAATAATAGATGTAAGTCCTACTACTACTTTATGTTGTTATTATTAGAAAAAAAATTATTGCATTCCTTTGTTATTCCAAGCATAATAAATGGTGGAGATAAAGTAATTATAAATGGGAAGAAAGCTGTGAACAAACACTGAAGGTTCTGTTCCCAAGCTTACATTATATAGGTGGGGCCTCATAGTAAACATATAGATGATAAATAATTCAGAGAGTTAAAAATTAAATTTTAAAAAAGCAATAGAAATGAGGCAGAGAGTTGTTTTGTTTGTCTGGTATTTAGGTGGGTGCCAGGGAGGCATTTGGGATTAAGTGAGAGAAACAGACCTAGTTGTGAAGAGGGAATGTATTCTTGGTGGAGGGATGGTGATAATAAAGGTCCCCAAGTGGAACATTCTGGATGGCTTGGGGGATACGGAGGAGGCCAGTGTTAGTGTGGAGGGAGATGACCCAGCAACCGCCAGTATTTGAGGGCACAACATTATGGAGTCTTTCTGATCATGCAGAACTACAGACCACTTGAGGACTTGCAATATGCGTTGAGTGAGGTGGGGAGGCACAGTGATTTTGAGCAGAGGAATGAACTGACTCACCAGTTAGAGGAATCAATCTGACAGCTCTTTGGGAATGAGTGTTCCAGGAGGCTCTGCTCTTGATAGAGAATAATGATGCCTTGAAATGGGGAAATAGAGAAATAAAGATGGAGTTGGAGAACTGGGTTATTGAAACTGGGAGGATGAAATTATATATCATACTACAGTAAACGCACAGCTTGCCCCCCTTACAAACACCACTTGCACAAACATAAAAATAACTAAAGCTAGAACTTGATTTAATTTGCAAATAAGTCCTCAATAACATCATTGGTGTTTCTTGTAAACCATAACTTGAGGCAAAATGATGGATATATAACAAAATCAACTTTGCCACAGACTGATGATACAAGCAAGGGTTAAGTTCTTGTGATATATTTCTGGTCACAAATGTACCAACAAACATCTAAATAAAACCTGAAGTACTTTTAATATTAAACATCATTTGTATTCATTCATTCATTTTCCAACTTGCTTATTCCAATTCAGGGGCCAGAGGCCATATAAATTCCACAGAGACAGAGTCTGAACCAACCCTGGAAAGAATGTCCTTCTACTGAGGGACACACCACAAACTCACACTCATCCACACTGCAGCCACTTAGACATACCAACAGTCTAATGGGCACATTTTTGAAATCTGAGGGGAAACTGGAGAAAACTTACACAGACATGGAGAAAACAGTCACACTCCACTCTTACAGTGACTCCAGTCTGGTGTTGATTTTACTTTTCTCTCATCAGTGTTTTAAGGAATTGACTGTGATGCCTATTTGCATTAGCGCAGAATCAAAGCTACGGGAATATGTTTCACCTTTCCTTTTCCCTTTAATGTTTTTTTCATTCCTTGTAGTATCCTCTCTTATACAGGTTTACTTCTATTACAGCAGCAAGAGCATCATTTAATCCAAGCCTCTCCTTTGCAAAATTTCAGCTTTGCTAAGTTGAGAAGAGTGGAAATGCTTTGAAAATTGTAAAAGTGTCCACAGTTATCAGATATGCTCAATATATTATAATCTATTACATTACTTTTGACTTATGGTTATGCAAACTTATCTTGAGGTTCTTTTAGTCCTATATTAACTACAGTCTTTATAGTTTGACTTTTTTAATATGTTTTTTTTTTTCGCATTATATGGCTGGATATGAAAGAGAATGTTATTCAAGTTTGTATCTACTTTTACTACCTCAGGAGAATGTAAGGCAGGTTGTAGATGCATCTGCTGAGGGAGTCCTCTCCAAATCCAGAATAACTACGACATTGGAATATGACATAACACGCCACAGATGGGAGAGTGTTATTGTCTTTCATGCATATAAGTATGTTGGAAAATATGTTTCTTCATTGTATTTTATAGCTTGCCAATAGCAGCTAGACTTTTTTCTTCCCCCTTGATCTACGTGATGGTGTATATGATTATCATTTTTTTAATGTCCTATACCTTCATCCAAATGATAACATCTTACCTTTTTTTGCTTTTGATTCAAATTCCACCAAGATTCCCAGTTCTCTGTTTATTGCATATTAATGTGACTCCTATGGTCAGAAGACCATAATATTTGAACTGTTATCATAAAAGTGTTGATAGATTTTTTTTTTCAATCTGGGGAATAATTTTGGCAAGTGCTATTGATGGTTAATGAGTAATTACCTAAATATCAGCTCATGTTGTTTAATATCAGAATTCAACTATTTTTGTTTTCACTATTGTTTTTTTTTTAATCATAAACCCACTTAGGGAGAAATTAATAAGTTAGAGTAAGTTTCTTTTGATAATATGTAATTTTCCCCTGGACAATTCAATTGTAATGAAATTTCTATTCTTAGAATAATACCTTTAAATAATATTTTCATACTTTACATTTAGTTTTATTTTTCTCACACAAAAGAGAGCAAACAGCCAGTAAAATATCAACATTTATTTATATTGTTTAACTTTGTAACAGCACAACTAAGATATAATTCACATGTCATAATTTTAAATGTGTTCAGTGATTTTTAGTATATTCACAGAGTTGTATGATATCAGAATGACAGATATCTGATATAATTTTTTTTTGTGGTGGTATTGGTTTACATCACAGTATATGAATCAAGGTTTAGGCTCACACACATTCAGATGTATGTAACTATAGCGTTCTCACCAACAAAGCATCCATACTTCATCATCATAGTCCATTAGACCCAGTCAAACTCTCATTACTCTCTGTCCCTACTCCTCTGGTAAGCTTAATTCCACAGACAGATTTCTAGAGTTGGCTATTAGAGTTGGCTTGCAGCACCCCTTTTGTTTTTTGTTTTTTTTTTTTTTATATTCTACATATAAGTGAAACCATGTAATATTTGTCTTTGTCCTTCTGACTTCGTTCGTAGAAATCTCCATTTCCATCTACATTGTCACAGATGGCAAGAGTTCATCTTTTTTTATACATCTTAGTAAGGAGTTTTCCATTGTACACATATAAACCATACGTTATTAATCCATTCATCTACTCCAGTGCATTTAGGATGCTTCTGTAACTTGATTATTGTAAATAGTGCTGCAATGAATATAAAATCACATCAATCCCTATAAATTAGTGCTTTTTTTTTTTTTTACATACTTTGATAGATACCTTAGACTGGAATTTCTATGTCATATGGTATATCCATTCTTAATATTTTGAGCAACCCCATATTTTTTTTCCATAGAGACTATATCAGTTTGTATTCCCACCAACAGTGTATAAAGATACCATCATTACTGCTACTTGTTGCTTCTGGTATTTTCTTTCTTTTTTTTAAATGGGACATTCAATAAGTTCTGGGATAGTATCTCAGTGTGGTTTTGATATATCTCCCTTTATTGATGTGATGAATGACTTCCATGTGACTATTGAAAAAGTGCTATTTAATTATTATGCACATTTTTATTGGCTTGCTTTTTTTGTTGAATTGTTACTTTCATGTCTTAGATATCAATTTTTGTCAAATAAATTATGTGCACATATTTTGTCCCACTCAGTTTAGTGTCCATTTGCTGTAGTGATAGTTTCACTCTGCAAAAGGGTATTAGTTTGATGTAATCCATTTTTTTCATTCACTTTTCTCATTGGAAATAAATCCAATGATTGAAGACAGTGTCATGAAGTATTTTGCCTATGCTTTCTTCAATGTATTTTCTGATTTATGTCAGTCATTCATTTTGTGTTAATTATTGTGAGGTTTGAATAGTGTTCATTTTCTATGTCACTCACTATGTCTCTGCTTTTTTTCCTCATATATGCAGTATATGGACATTGAGTTATATGAAGACAATTTATAGATTATACATATATATTAGGTGTATTTGCTGTTGTTACACATATACCATACCATTGTTTTATATACATATATATATAATATATAGTATATACCTATATATAATATATATGTATATACCTATCTACTTATGTAGATATAGATATATCTGCATACAGCTAGGTTTCTCCATATTCATAATATTTGCTTTTCTCTTTATAATAACTGAGCTATAATCTAATGAGCTACAACTTTCATTCAAATGTGAATAAGAAAATATTTAATTTTATTTAGAATTTATTTGTTTCTCTTTTTACTTTGATATAACAAGTATCTTCTTTCTTTGTTCTTTTTAAGTCATTTTATGAATGAATAAATAGAGAGCATCTTCTATTTCCCATGTCTTCCTAAATATGCACCCTCTGTTAACATGGAGTTACTTGAAGTTATTTTTAGTGAGGTTGTGAACATTAGAGCATACTTCTAAAATACTTCATTGGGGCCCTCCCAGGTGGCACAACAGGCTAAAGTGCAGCACTGTGAAGCAATCTGCAGCCATTGCAGCATGAGTTTGATCCTCAGCCAAGGAGGTGACCCACACGGTATAGCAGAGTTCTCCTGTCCTACCCACTGTGTATTTCAGTCAATCGGATTGTTCTGCTCCCCACTCTATCTCGGGTGAATCCTCTTGCCGCCCCCGCCCACACACCGTGCCTCTGGCCTGTATCCCAGTTCTTGTATGCATAAATAAATGCATCTTAAAAAATACTTCATTTTATGGGTTCCATATCTACCTATGAGTTGATTAGGACTTAAAATTATAGACACAGGTTAAATTGTGATAAGTATATTGTCTTATTGTTTTTCTTTGAGATACTTTGGGTATCTGTGCCTCTAAAGAAATAGCAGTAAGATATGGAGGATAATACCAGGACACTTGCACAAACTGCTCTCTGCAGTAATGACAATGAATTTAAATTTCATCTCCAACTCTCATAGATTAGTTTGGTCAGTCCCTGCAGTTCTTTTGGAAGCATCTTTGTAATCTGTAAAAGTCTTTGCCTAGGTCAGCATCTGTTGGTTGCATGGCGTATCTACCCCTAGACAGCAGCTTTCATGAATGCACAATCCCTACTGAGAACTAAAATGATAAATCAATTTCTGTTTTAAAATCTAAACTAAAATATCTGGTATGTGATGTTGTGTTAAGAATTTTTAATTTTTGTAATATCTTGGGGATACTTGAGAAAGCCAGTCAGAATATAAATGCAATTTATTGTCTACATTGCATTAAGTCAATCCCTCTCCATCTATTTGCCTTCAGTAGAAAGATACCCTCTAAATTATGTATTTATTCTTCCTTTCTGAGTAAATATGGGCTATGCAAAAAATTTTGCCCATATCCCAGGAAAGATTATTCTCAACCTAATGTGAAAGTTAAGCTACATTAACACCTCCAAAAATGCTATCTCCTTTGTAGGAAGTCAATTGGATTTTTCAAATCTATCAAGCAAATTAGGAGTGGTCATTTTCAAGTGAAAAAGAAAATACATCTTTGCTGCTTTTCGTGAAAGTTCAGATGAACTACATACATAAAGGGAGAGTTTTGAGCACAGCTGCCATTTTCTCACATACCTCTCACTTTTGAAAGCACGGACATAGACATAAACACATTTCATAAGGATGTTCTGTAGATACATATAAAAGATGATCATGACATTTAAAAGAATCTGCTATGAATTTAACTGAAAATAGCTTTTGAACTGACTTTATGTGTTATTGAGAACACTTCTTCCATACTCTACAGGTATAATTGAAAATCAGGTTCTCTTTCCTTTTAACCCTGAATTTACAGATACCAAAATAGGAAGGTGTGAAAGCTGAGCAAGAACATAGATTCTTGATTCATCGATTCTTGATCCTGAGAGTGAGATTTCAGGTCAGTAACTAAATTTCGGCAATTATTAATAAGGGTGCCATCAACATCCATATCCAAGTTTTTAATTGTCTAGCAACAATATTTATAGGATATACAACTTTTGAAAATTACTTAGACAGTGTCTCACATCTGTAAAAGAAGTATAATAATAATGCATACCTCTTTGGATTGTTTTAAATGTTAAATGAGACAATCAGTATGTTATGCAACATCATTCTTGGCATGATTTTAAGCTCATTGTAAAATAACATTTTTAATTATGGTTCTTATTAGTGGCTAAAAAAAAAAAA
>NW_004567109.1:47732389-47739497 GCF_000260355.1 Condylura cristata | reverse complement strand
AAAAAAAAAAAACAGCCAAAGCCACTTCAGCATGAGTTTGAGTAGTAAATACTGTCAATCAGTCACACTGACAAGCAAGAAAAGCTTTTCTCCCATTCTGCATGTATTTGTATAAGATCTGTAAGACCATTATGTGACTACACAGAAAAAAAAGGTCTATCTTACTCCAATACTGTTTGAAAAGTTCAAAAGAAAAAGGTCAAATGGTATCCCCAATGCAAATGAAATGTTTTCATTTCTAGTTAGTTAATTAGTTATACACCAAACTGTTGTAACCTTCAAAATGCCTTCAGATACAAAAGGCATGATTGCATGCTTTCAGAGATTTGGAGAATGGATGATTGACTTCTTTTAACCAGCTTTAAATTGTACCTAGCTACTGAAAGTCAGGCACATGTATTGATTTAATAATTAAATGCCATATTCTCATTCCCTGTTCAACTCTTGCTTTTTCCTCAGGCAGTGAATATGAATGTTGAAGAATTTGAGAGTCTAGACTTCAGTGGATAGTCAAAGTTGGTAAAGGAAATGTATTGTATGTCATTCTGAAACAAATCTAAAAGCATTGGCAGTTCTTGTAATCAAAGGTTAGCAAGACATGCAATCCTCACTGGACTTTTCAAATGTCACAGTGGTTTTGAAGGACAAAGCTGTGTGTCTTTTTTTTCCTCCCCATAGTTTTACTAATTGTTGAGATTTTTCTCATAGAATAGTCCACATATCCACAACCAGATATGTCTTGAGCTATCATTCTTTTATTTTAGACATGAGGAAATTGAAACAGAATTAAAGAAATCACACATAAGTCTCTGAAGAACTTATATAATATGTAGAATTTGTAACATACTATGCATTATTGCATTATGTATTAGTAAATCTATATTCATTTTATCTTTGAGGGAATAAATGGCTAAATCTTATCCCACCTCAATCTTCTTAGTAATAATAGGATATAAGTAAATTTCAACAAACACTTCTAGAATCTCATATTTGTATCACGTTCCCTGGATATAAATGAATATACATTTAAAAATAAGCAAAAACCAAAGTGAAACAAAAATCTTACCTCGTCGAAGCCTCTATTAAATAAAACTCTAGTTCAGTTAAAGAAGTGGGATAAAGCATAAGCATCATATAATTTCCTCCTCTGTGATTATTCTTTTCATTCATTCTTATCTACCTTCTCCAATAGTCAACATGACATATTCTAAACAAAAGTATTCAGTTTCATTCATGGATGCAGATGCACATGTAGTGGAAGGAAGTTTCCACTTGTAGCATCCATGTCTCACTAGCCAGGTCACAATGACCAGTGACAAAGATAAATGAATGCACAAAAATCCATATGGTATAACCACACATATGAGTTATATCCTAGTACCTATATTAGAAAAATGACAATTTATTGTGTCGTCATTGCCTTCTCTAAAATATCATCATGGCCCTCCCTGGCAGTGCAGTGGGTTACATTGCGCAGCACTGCAAAGCTAGCTGCAGCCACTTGAGCCCAAATTAGATTACTGGCCAGTGAGGTGACCTCGCCTGTCTCACCCGCTGCTCCCCTCACCAGTGTACTTTGTCTATCTGCCTGTCTGCTTCCCATTCTGTTTCTGGTGAATCCCCTCACCATCCCTGCACCTCTGGCCTGTACCAAATAAATAAATAGATAGATAGATAGATCTTTATATACATATATATTCTTTATATATCTAGTGACTTCATTACAATGATATATATATATGTGATACATATATAAATATATCTATGAATATGTATATAAGGAATCTTACTGTAGATACTAACTTGGACAAAATATTCAATATTCAGAAATTAAAAAAGCAGAGATGACTGCAACACACCTTTCAAATAGGTAGAGAAAACTGCAAATTCATCAATAAAATGTTGGAAAGAAGTGTTCCAAAATAGAAATGAATACTGATCTAGAAATAAGGAAAAGTGAAAAGTCAACACCCTCTTTGGAAGTTTGATGAGACTACACAAAGTGGGCAATTTAAAGAGTATACACCTATTTACCAGATAAGAAACAGAACGGGCATTCAGAACTAATGGGGTTATGTGCAGGGCACTCAAAAAACACAAACTTCCATTTTAAAATAAATAAAGCATGTATATGTAATGTGCCAATTAACAAGAATAATAATAACAATAATAATAGTTAACAATAATGTATTGCAAAATGTTGCTAACATAGTCTATCTTAATTTTTTTTCAAAAGAAAAAATATATATATATAATAATACACTAATATGGATGTTTGAATTCTTGTGGTAATAACTTTATAGTACATACAAATGTTGAATCAGTATATTGTATACTGATACTTTAGCAATCTATATCAATTAAATCTGAGTAAAATATTTAAATAAATAAAATCAAACAAAAATCAGTGCCAAAAGAAGAAGGAAATATAACTAAAATGTTCAGATTTCTAAGGGGACCATAAAATCTATGACTCACTTAGTGTGAGTTTTAGTTACTTTATGAAGTAATTATTTTCAAATCTAAGGACAGTATATTTAGAATGAATTAGGATACACTTGTTTTATGAAGTTTGGCTATTTCTATCATATGAGAAGAGAAAACAGCTACATGCATATACAAGTATGTGAGCATGTATGAGATGGGGTGCAAAAAGTTTAGTGGGAGCAGAGGTCAATTTTTTTTATTAAAAAGTTTATTTTTACATCATTTTGCACATATTTTTTTTCATCTCAATTGTAATCCCCACGGGTTTCCCATCACCAAAAGAGGTCAATTTTTTTAGGGAGTGGATGATATGAATTTAGGAATGTCAGAAAAGTTGTAATTTAGAGAATTTTGCTCCTTGCATTAACTTTTGACTTGTGACATCCAAATCATATGGAAGTTCTTTTTGTAGATAAATTACAGGTTCATTGTATGTTCAGGAAGATAACATTTCTTATAGTGTGGAATTTATTTCCATGGGTAATCATCTATAACAGTCTAGACAAGATATGTGAGGTGTGTACCACTTTCCCAAGACAGACACCATGTGATTAGATAGTAGAAGTCACATTTCAACAATGTTTGTGGGCTGGAATCAATAAGTTTGAAAACCATATAAAAATTTGGGATAGAATAAGGGAAATGAAGTTCTAGAATGGCATTCGCTTTTTACCTTGGGGTACAGAGTGGAGAAGGCTTTTAAGAAAAATGTTATAAACATGAACATTATCAAATTTGTTATACTTATTGATTTAAGTTTTGACTTATTGAATCTTATTACAAGGTAGAGGACTCTTATAGATCATTGAATGACCAGGGTTGGTTGTAAAACTTTAGAAGAGTTCATAAATGATAAGTGAAGCCATTGCAGAAAGCTAGAATCTCCCAGAAAGTGTGTACAGGACAAACAAATGAAGGAATAAATCCAAAGATATACCAACTTTTAAAGGAGATGTAGAAGAAAGTTAATTAGATTTAATTCATAGGAATAATCAGAATGGCAAGAATTAAGAGGCTATTTTTATAAGCAAGAAACCAATATGGAAAGATAGCAGTAAAGGGTGGGGCTCAGGATAAGTATTCTAGAGATCAAGTTAGTTGAAAATGTCAAAGAGATTGTGTAGAAGGAAAAATACAATACATGGCAAAATAGTACCCTGTGCAGAAACATGGGTGGAGCTGGAAGTGATTATGCTCAGCAAAATAAGCCAGAAAGAAAAAGAAAAATATCAGATGGTTTCACTTATAGGAGGAATAAAGGGACAAGTAAAAGGTGCAGTATAATAAAAAGTCATCGTTTTATATATTTGAAATCATCCTGATGGTTCTATAATATTACAAACCATATTAAACATAACCTCAGTGTTCACACAGGGAAATATACCTAGAACACTAAACAATGTGTCATTCTTTACAAATATCCTGGAGGTCTTCATATGTAGCTGAGTTTGCACAACGGTAACAAAAATTAATACAATGTACCTCAGTTGTTTCTTTTTTTTTAAGATGTATTTATTTATAGATACAGGAGTACAGGCCACAGGTGTGTGTGGGTTGGAATGAGAGGATTCACCACAGATGGAATGGGGAACAGAACAAACAGATGGACTGAAATAGCAGGTCAGAAGAGATCTGCCACACCATGTGGATCACCATCCTGGCTGGGGATCAAACTCATGATGCAGTGGCTATGATAGCTCCATTGTGATGTGCTTTTACTGGTTGTGCCACCAGGGAGGGCCAGTACCTCATTTTTATGTACTTTTTTTTTTGTTACTGCAAAAGGTAATATAGTAACCATTAGTTACCAATGTATTTATACTAATTTGAAACTATATTCTCAGTAATCCTGTCATGAAAATATCACAAAGACAAAATGGTTATATTATTAAACATTTCTATGAAATCTTATTTCCCCAAAAACCTCAAACATTAACACTTACATTTTCTATACAAGAGCATTTGCCATGATGATAGAGTTGAGATTTAAAAATCAATGAAAAATAAATATCCTTCCTGCACCCCTATGTTTACTGCAGCCTATTTACAATAGGCAAGATATGGAAACAACCCAAATGTCCAAAAATAGATGACTGGATCAAGAAGATTTAGCATATATATTATGGAATATTACTCAGCAATCAAAAAGTTAAACTAATGTCATTTGCAGCAACATGGATGGAGCTAGAAAGGAAAATGTTCAGTGAAATAAGATAGAAGGAAAAACAATATTTAATTGTTTCACTTATAGGAAGAATATGGGGGGGAGCCAAATAAGGGATCAGGAAAAATTAACAATAATAAAACAAATTAGCAGGTAACTATAAATTAGAAACATTCTGCAAGGGAGAGGGAAGCAGAGGGATCAAAACAGGGGAGGGAAGAGCATAAGGGACTATGACTATGGTTACAGTTCACAGGTGACCTGGTGGTGGGAATTTATGGGGACTACATCTGAGAGGAGAAAGTGTACATTGTACAAAAATGAACAATGATGTGTGTGTGTGCTAAATATACATACACATATAAATACATATGTATGTGTGTATGTATTCCTGTATAATAACTTATAAATGTACTTGCACATGAAATAAGGATGCCAGAGTATGAAAATACCAGTGTAAGAACAACCTTATATTCCTCAGAAATTAATATTAATTAATTCTAATTGAAGAGCATATAACTCATATTAACATTTGTAATCACTGTTGCATATTTAATGGCAACTTATTCAGAACATTCTTTATATTTCATCTTATCTCTAAAATCCAGCTTGCTTAAATTTTATTTCACATTGAAGATATGTTATGTCTACATCTTTTGTAAAAGATATAACTAAACGTATGTTTACTCAGGCTACATAAATAATGAGCTTTTAGTCCATGACTCTGCTTTCCCCTTACTTTGCAAAAATACATAATAATTCAGGATAGTGGCTATTTTTAAAATAAATATCTACGTAATACCTTTAATTTTCTGTGTCATCTCTGGAAATGTACCATCAGGGTGCAATGGAAACATACCTCTCCTGGTTTGTCTGTGGTTTTCTAGGAAGCTTTGAGGTTTTTAACTTTGATCTCTCCCCTCACACACTGAGATTTTCTCTCAACTCCACTGGCCCAGGTAGAATTTATACCCTTGATCTCTAAGGTAATCTTAAACATACTCTTGATACCAGCATCACTCAGTGGTAAAAGTTTCCCTCTTAACCATGGGGATGTTTACACTTTCGATACTGTGTTGTCCTTTACTCTTCCAGACTCAGAAGTGACTTCTTTAAATTTCCAAACCAGGTAGATTTTCTCAGTCATTTGGTTCAGTCATTTAGTTCACATTTCCTACCTTGTCTAATGTGTTTTTGTGGTTCCTTTTTTTGTTTGTTTGTTTCCTCAATTCTTTAAACTCTTGTACACTAGCAAATGAGATATTTTCTTTGATATATTAAAAAAAAATCATACGATCATATGCCCACAGCCTGAATATTATTTCAAGTACTTTCATATTTCTATGGTGTTTTCATTCATTCCCTTTAAAATCCTGCTTTACTTCCAGGGCACCCTATAGATATTGGGAAGCTGTGTTTGCTTGTTTTTTATTACTATTGACATCGTCCACTAACCATACTAGGCCACAGAAATTAACCTGCTATTGGTCACTTCTAACTACTTGTGCCTTTAATATGCTGTTACTTCAGCTAGGAATATTTATAATTAAGCCACAACTGTCATAGGTGGGGAAAAGAGGATTTGTTTGACAGAAAGTATAATAGGTTAACTCTTGGCACTTTGGGCAGAATATGTCTCCAAATCCTGAGAGCCTATAAATTCATTTTAATTTCATCTTCTAATAAAAGAAACAGGTCATATACCAAAAGAAAGATGTTCATCCATCTACAACAGCAAGCCATTCATGATGAATCAGATACAACCTATAACTAATATATTCATAACCACTGACTATTTAACCAGCAGTTCTTCATGTCAACAATATCTGGATTAGGTATAATCACTTCAATGAATTAGATTTAATCACTTCAATCCAAATTTAGTAATAAACTAAAACTCTGAAATGATAAAGCTTTCCCAAGGCCCCAGTGAGAAGCAATTGGACCTGAAATTCTGTTTCAGGTCTTCCATCTCACATCTTGTTTACTTTCCCTAACATCACAGCTACCATAGTTACCATTTCATAATTTCTCAAAGCCTATCATTTTTCCAGTTATGTCTTTTTTTAACCCATGCTTTGCTCTCACCACATAGATCTCAGACAGCATTAAATGTGTTTAATACCAATTGAAGATAGAATTTAGACTTAAATATTTTAAATGCATGTCAGAAATAAGTTGAAATAGTTTCCTTGGCATTTATCCTAACCAAGATATTTCTGGACCCAAGAGGTAGTGCCAGGCCATAATTTTACAAATGCCAATGCTAATGTTAAGTGATTATTCCTTAAGCAATTCTACTTCACTATTAATTCTAGATCTCTTGTCACATTTGCCTGCCTTCTGTAGTTCATTTTTTTGAAGCTGTGTTTTCACTTTGCTACAGAATATTCGCTTAGATAAGCTGGATTATTTTTAGAGGTGATGGGAGTTCCTTTGGCACTGGCAGTCCACTTA
>NW_004567109.1:47727167-47731764 GCF_000260355.1 Condylura cristata | reverse complement strand
GCCATGTGGTCACCTCCGGGGCAGGCAGGAATCAAACTCATGTGGAAGTGGCTTAAGCTTCTCAGTGCTGTGCTTTAACACGCTGCGCCACAAGGGAGGTCCTCTCTTGGATATTTCATTTGTTTCTTTTAAGTATCTATTATAAAACAAGAGATATTATATGAAGTTCCAATCAAGCTTTTATTAGACATATTATGAAGGTCTATCACTCTGATAAAATTATATTCTAAGATTGTCTAAAATTGTGTACATCATTTGTCTCTGTCTTATATTTCTCTTTTATCTGAGGTTAATATGAACAAGCTAAAAAATGCTGAGCTAAATCCAGTTCTGGAGTGTGAACATACTCCATGCCATAAACGACTCTAACCTTTTCTATACCAAGTATTGAGCTAAGATCTCGTTTCTAGTGAAAAAGAAATGGTAACAGATTCATAGCAATTAATTATTGGTGTTTGCTGTTCTAGCAATCTGCCTAATGTATGCAGATATGTTATAGGACCACCAGAGCAAAGTGATCTTGGGGATCCACTGTTATCCTCCTAAGTACTATGCACTGCACATTCCACCCTCACACCTTAGACCAATATTTAAACAGTCTTTGTGTACACACTAGTTACTCTACACAACCAAAGTGATGCTACCAGTTGAATTTAAAGTTACGTATCCTCAGAGGTTCAATATCAAGTAGATGCCTCTATTTTGTCCTTGAAATAGAGACATGTTTTCATGAGCACACACATAACCTCACAGAAAAACAAACATGCTTCCTATATTGAAAATTTTAACAGAAAAATGCTTAAAATAAGTGAAGTTTTTATAGCTTCAACAATTCTACTTACTGTTTTATCCTAATCAGATAAACAAAAAAGATCTTTGAAAAGTATTATGGGGATTAAATAAAGTCAGAACTCTTCATTTCAAGAAGCATACAGTTTAGAGAAGGAGTTAGAACATGAAAATGTTACATACTATGGTCGCCAGCTAATTAATACAATTTTGTTTAGGAGTTTGGAAATTACTTGAGGTTTAGTAGAGAAGGTTTTATGGAAGTGATGGAATTTAAGTTTGCTTGGAGGCAAAAGCAATTGTAGAATAAAAAGAATCTGAACTTGGGTGTTAAATCTAATCTCTCTCATTTCATAGCTTTGTGCCTGAGAAAATAAATGTAGTATGTCCAAGCTTTCATTTCCTAGTCTTTAAACTAAGTCATTGTTTCAGAGATTCATTTGGTGAATCCAGTTAAAATCACCAAGCACAGTGCCTTGTGAAAGCAGACTCATTTCAATGCTGTTTAAGGATGCATGGGGCTTCCATAAAAGAGAAAGAATTCCAAGGAAGGAAAATAAAGTAAGCAGCAAGCAGCACCATAGAAGAGAACAAGGAGAAAAATCATATATATATATATTTACACACACACACACACACTAGATTGCAAAATGCTCCCCAGAAGAAGTTATGAATGTGATTTTGAAAAATGAGGACTAATAAAAGGTTATTTCAACATGAATATACATACTCAAAGTAGCATTTTGAAATTCAATCCTCAGCAAATTTCTTCTAATAATTGTATATTTATTATCCCATGTGTTTTATAAACATATTTAGGTCAACTCACTTTCAGTTTTACTTTTCACAATGATCTGATAATGAAGTGTGCAAAATTATTTAAATTGGTAATATATCATTCATTAAAAAAAGGAGTACATGATGGTAGGACATTTTAATTAAAGCACTCCAGGCTCCCACAGAAATCAGTTGTTCTATGTTATGACAATTTTTGGTTAAAAATTATACTCTAACAATCCAATGATTAAAACAGATGCATGTTGTTGAAAATCAAATTGATATTATTTTCAAAGACATAAGAAAGCCATCTTCCAATATGAGTTCTCTACTTTCCTGTGATATTCAATAAGTCAGTCAAGGTAAACTTTGTGACTCACTGAGCAGGTGGTGCTGCCAAGAATCCAGGAAGTTTGAAAACAGCTATCATAAAGATTGCCTTGGGACTTTAGTCAGTAATACACTTCTGATGTGACAAGAGCTTTTTCTTAACTGACTGCTAAGCCCTGTGAAAAGGACACTGTGTGTGTGTGTGTGTGTGTGTTTGCATAAGTAGAAAGGGCCTAGGAGGGAATCTTGGGCTGTTTTTTGCTGTTGTTGTTGTTACTCATTAAAGTATGCCAGAGATACTGCAGGTATTTTGCAGAGGAAGCATCAGATGCTATAATGAAATATCCACCATGTCTTCTGAAGCCTGTCTTAGTCCTTGAAAGAGTTCAAGTCTTAGTTACTTTGCAAAAACTCTAATGAAGAAAGTGAGATAGATGTGTTAATATTTAATAGGCCTACTGATCGATTGCTGTGCCTCCTAAAATGTTCATCTCTTTGACTGGTGGGAAATGAACTTCATTAGGATTTCTCTGCTACCTTATAGCTTCTTGTTAACATTTCCCCTTTTGGGGCTCTGAGAAAAAAAATGCAGAGCTTCATTCCATGAATCTCTGCCAACCATCCTCTTTCTGTACTGTTTTCCATATTCATTTGCTCAGAAAAGTGGATGTAAATCTCATTTTGCAGAAAAAAAATTATCAGTTCTTTGTGATCTGAAGCAAAATTGATGAAATGATATTTTTATGATTCATAGAAATAACTGGTAGATTGATTTAATAGATAGAGGGTAGTACTATGTTTAGCTTCAAGCTATGAATAGCAAAAATATTAAGCACACTTTCCATATTTCAGATTCCTTTTACAATTTTTATTTGAAAAACAAAAGAAAAATAAAAAAACTTAAAAAAGGAAAAACTAATAGGAAAGATTTCCCCATATAAAATCATTACTATAAAAATTACTCAAAGGAGTTCAGATAGAGGAGGAAAAGAAGGTAGAGCATAAAACATATAATGGTGATAATGAAAGAAATAAAATATGTATGTGGCACAATATTATTTGTGTATGCGTATTTCAGGTAATATAAGCATATATAAATGATTGACGCTGAAGCTGAACTTTAAGGCAGAAAACGTTGACAAATGTATTGATAAGTTGATATGTATTTGAAACTTGTTGAACATTTAGCATGCATTATCTCAAACAACCTTACACAAACCAAGAAATAAGATGTGCATATTTTGTATTTTACTGATAAGAAATCTTGGGGTGAGATTATATAAGAAACATGTCCACGGTTACACTTAAAAATTTCTAAGAACCCCGAGGGGAATTTAAATCAAAGCATTCTATTTCCAGGGCCAACTCTTATTTAAAAAGAAAAGAACACATTGAAAAATAAAAGATTGAAAAAAAGTCAAGTAGATCTACCTTCTGTAAAAATTCACCTATTTTTAGTGAAAACACCCCAAAAAGTTTCAAGACAAGAGAAAGTTTTTTTTTTAAGAATTGTCCAAAATGAAAAACAAGACTATCGTTGACTTCATCTGAACAAGAATTGAAATCAAGAAACAAAGGATGGCTCAAAATTCTTCAGTCTTTATCTTCTTTTTAAAACAAAGACATTATTATTTATTCACTGTGGTGAAATATTCGTGGTTTCCATGCATCCATAAGCCCAAACTGATGCGAGTGAGTTTCCATCAAAATGCATAACCAATTGACCACAGAAATTGCTGTGTCCAATGCAAAATTAAAATGCAAGGACTCTTGTTCATAAATAACAATTCCAAAATGTTTATAGAGGAACATTAAACCAAACTTGGAACCCTATGACTGCAGCTTGAACAACTATGAAACACCACAACTACAGAACATACTGAATGCTTCTTCTGTGAACTCCACCAACAAGGGGAGAAGTTTATAAACATACGCATCATTACTGTTGGCTGTAAATTGTGCATGGTGGTTACATACAAAGTTAGTTCCCTTTCCTTATTTGAGACAGAATTAATTTTGACATTTAATGATAGCTTCTTACTTTATGCAGGACTGAAAGAAAGTTACTCTGTATTTTCTGGGAGAAAAAATGAAAACTTTGAATATGTACAGTCTTCAAGAAAAGTTTTGAACCAGAGAATGTATTGATTTTAAATGTCCATTTTAAATGTAGTCAGTTTTAGAAAAAGGGTACATGGACTTCTGTGTATTTACCTAAAAACAAAAAAAGTTGTAGTATGTCTCATCCATTTAAAAAACAAGAATAGCAAGACATCATTACATGGTTCTTTCAGATGGTCTCCCACATCTGGAGTATATTTCTTATATTGGGATTTGGGTGGGGGAACAAAGATTAAAGGAAATGACGGTAAAGTTTTTTCCTATACCTCACTCACAGTTTTCCCTGCCTCCAATTTTACTATCTCACATTTTCTTAATAAAATTGGCAGGATTGTAACTAGGTAAGCCTGATGGGTAACATACTGTGCATGCAAGAACAAAAAGGTGTTATCTGCTAACCACATTAGCACCTGCAACAATCCATTCACTAGTCAATAAATGTGTATGGAGGAAATGATTTTATTAATTATATAACATTTACCAAACATAAAGGGGTAAGAAGATTTTATTATAACTTACAATATCAAGGAGAGGCTTGATGCAGCAACAACTGGATTCCCCTGGAGAAATTACACTCATT
>NW_004567109.1:47724258-47726547 GCF_000260355.1 Condylura cristata | reverse complement strand
GCTGAGGGGAGCAGCGGGAGGGTGAGGAGAGGTCTGCCATGCCATGTGGTCACCTCCGGGGCAGGCGGGGATCGAACTCATGTGGAAGTGGTTTACAGCTTCTTAGAGCAGTGCTTTAACCCACTGCACCACCAGGGAGGGCCTATTTCTCCTTTCTTAACCTTCACATTCTTCATGAGTGATTTTTCATAAAATCCCATATTTTCTGATTGTACAGACACTTAACTTAGTCCTGTCTTTTGTTGAATGTTGAATATTTAAGTACAGCTTTTATTTTAACTGCAAGCTTTTACTTGTAGCTAGAAGTTTTGATTTTGAAATGAATAAATCTTTTCCCAAATGGCTTGTATTTATCTGTAAAAGCAATTTGTAAAGAAAATAAATCTGTCATAATCAGGTCACCCAGATATATTGTCAAAAGCATTCTAATATCTGATAAAGTCTATGAAATAAGAAAAATGATGATGTTACTCTTGAAAGTCTATTATGTCATACAATGGTCTTATAGTCAATGTTGATTTTAATGTAGTTGATCTATACATCTTAGGGAAAAAATACTTTGGATAGAGGTAGATGCAGTGAAACATTGTTTCACACACAAAAATAAATAATTTTCTCTGAAGTTTATTATGTGTCCATTGTATAGACATATCTATTTGAATTAAACATAGATGCTATGCTGGTGATGATTTTAAATGAATCTATAGTGGCTTTAAGGTATATTTAGGGTTTTAGATTTCATTATCCAGGCTTATTTCATTATGATAAAATACAGAGGATAGCAGCAATGACTTGAGCCTGAAATAATCAAGCATCCTATTATTTTTGTAGAATCAGTTAATTACATGCTAATGCAGACTGAGCTTGAGCTTATGTATTTAATCACTTTTAAGTGGTATATATATTTCACATAGCTTTAATGTATGTTTTTTTAAATAATTAAGTATGAAAAGTTTTTTATTCCAATCACAATTTGCTTTGTCTTCTATAGTAGCTCAGTGCTACAAATAAATTATATCCATTAAGTTAATTTTGTCAATTATTTTGATAATAATTAGGTCACAATTAGTACTTCCTGGCTATAATATTAATATGAGCTAAATCAGATAATTTTTATGCCATAAGTAGCTATTTAGAACACATATCATTTTGTTAGTAACTTATTATAAACTGAAAAGGAAGTTTTCATTACCTAAGGCAAAAATTATCAGTAATTTCAAGTCTTTTAAATCAAAGGATAATGGTAATTCTTTGAGATTCTTTTGAAAAGGAGTATATTCTCCCAGTGAGGGTCATAGTTCAAATCCTGAAGCCATCCATCACATTTTTGACTGGTAATAGCTGAATAGTTGCAAAACTGAAGGAAGGCAGGTGCCCTTGATGACCTCCTGAGGCACTTAGTTCCGTAAATACCCATACCCATTCACAAACACCTCACTAAAATCTCTATACATTTTATTAGTGGTCTCCATGATTAGGAAAAGCAAATTAAAGAAGACCAGGATGTCTAAGTACTTAATATATTTGAGATTTTCTTTCAAGATCTTATTTTCATTATATGACTGGAAAACATTTCACACAGCAGCTTATTTCTAAATTATTGATGGAAAATACTTTGATCACTCTTCTTTCATACTGACAGTTTTGAAAGTCATGAAAGGTGCTAAAAGTGTTAACTTCAAGGGCTTTAGCTAGAATTGGTCAGTCTAAATATATCTCTGGATCATTAAGCATCCCTAAGAGACTTCTAAATTTGGTACTTATAAATGATTTCTGGGATCTGGTATTAATTTTAGGTATTGCCAACTATGCCACTTTACATGTATTTTTTAAAGATTAACCCAACCACATTTTTTGCCTTTTCTTCCTTACCATGTACAGTAACATTAAGCAATATGGCAGGGCTCTCCCTCTTGTTTCAAAGGGTTAAAGCACAGCACTACAAAGCTAGCAGCAGCTGCTTCAGCAAAAGTTCGATCCCTAGCCAGGGAGGTGACCCACATAGCACAGGAGAGTTCTCCTTGCTCACCTACTACTCCCCTCAGCAGTGTACTTCGTCAATCTACCCGTTCTTCTCCCCACTCTATCTCTGGTAAATCTTCACTGTCAGAGACTCTTTGTCCCCGATCACAGATTATTGGGGGGTAGAATAGGCAGGATCTCAAGGTGGGAATGGTGTCGGTGAGCGGAGATTCCTAGAAAAAGGTGGAAAAAAGGGGAGCTGACTGAGGAAGACACAGGACTGGGAGTTGGGTGCAAGTCTTCCTGCTCTGCCTTCAGCAGGCAGAG
>NW_004567109.1:47672980-47723568 GCF_000260355.1 Condylura cristata | reverse complement strand
CAAAAAAGGGAGGTCATAACATAAGTTAGTGTGGAAAGTCTGATTTTTCAGAGCATTTCCGTCTCCATCGGGAATATGTCAGTCGATAGAGGTTGCATAGTTTGTGTCATGGCCCCTGCACCTCTGGCCTGTACCCCTGTTCTGTATGCATAAATAAATAATTTTTTTAAATAGATGATAAATAATTTTTCTTTGAGATATGTTAACACTACCTACCTAGACTAATTCACTTATTAAAAAATACTGCAAATTTTCTCTGCAAGTCTTTACTTCCCCACCTAAAATTTAGTGCCAGTTGACAAGACACTAGCTGTTGCCAAAGCCAATCCAGCCACTGACCTAGGTTATTATTGACTATTGCTGAATTAGTTAATTGTATAACCACCTCCCAAATCCTGGACCAGAAAGAAGCTTTCTTATAAATGAAAACATTCTATTTAGTACAAAACATCATTCCTCTGGGAAGTACTAAATATATTTTCAGACAAGAATCAGTCCACAGATTTCCTACATAAGAAATGCATGTAATATTATGTAAATTACTTAACTAAACCAATTTGGGAGGTGCTTTTTTCTAAGTTTATGAAATTAAACCTATTTTGGGTCCACATTCCATCCTCAGTATGAGAGAAAGATTAGACAGAGCTTCCCATGGACAGAACTAATATTCACTTATTCTGTACTTATCAGTACTATCACTGCATTGTAGTTTAGCTTGTGCATCCAAAATTAATTCAATCGAAATCACAAATCCTTATTCCTCACCAATCTTTTGATTCAGGAGATTGTCTTTAAAAGGTGATGGATAGAGAGGATTTAAACAACTAGGTGACTGCATTACTTTTCAAATTCCCTAAAATAGCCTACCAAATTTGATATGCTCACTAGGAAAGCACCAAAACTTACTGAACTCTATATCTGAGTTTGCAGTATATACACAAAAAGAGCTTTTGTTCTATAGCCTTTTCTTTAATATCTCATCTTTAATTATTAACTAAAAAGGAAAGTGTCATTTAATTAAATGTATCAAAATACAAAAATCTCGAGGTGATATTGATATCTCTGAAAGGATGAAGACAACGGTGATAGTAGTTGGTGATAGTTGCAATATTTTCCAACTTAGTCAAATCTTGCTCTTTCCCAAAATTATTTAAATAGCCTATTGTGAGAAAATTATAAAAATAATGGAGTAAGCTACCATTGCTTCAAAATCACAGTATTCTTAGTTTGATCTAAGACATAATGAACTTAACAATAAATATTATATAACAAAATTCTGAATGGGCACACTTATAGTCAGAACTTCAATATTCTTATAATTACAGGTCTTAACATTTAGACAAAGAAATGTAAAGATTCATCTAAGGAAAGCTGTCCTTAATCGTTTTTACTAAAGTACGACAATCAGGTGTTTCAAAATCCAAAATTACTTTAAGCATCCACGTAGATTGTGTAAAAATCAACAGTTGTGAAATAAATCAGAAGGGAAAATGATAAATATTAGATGGCTTCATTTATATGTGGAATTTATAGAAACCAAACAAACGTTCAGAAAAGACTGAACTTGTATGCTGCCCATAGAGCTGAGGCTTCTGCGACATGAGGGAGAGGGGGAAAGGTCAAAACATGGGAGGGAAAAAGATCACAAGGGACTGTGGCGGTGGACCATGGGTGCCACAGTGGTGGAAAATCTAGAACTACACCTGCGAGGAGAACTCAAATACTGTAAAAGAAAAGTAACAAGCATGTAAGAAAAACAATACCTTGTCTAAAAGTAAATTTAAGAAATCAAGAGTTAGAAATATTCCTACTAAAACTTCTTTTTTAGGTAACCTTACTTAATGGGATAGAAAGCTATGGACATGTGCACACCCAAAGACACATGCACACAATCACACACGAACACACACACACAGTCTTTACCTCTTCTGACAAGAGACTGATAAAACATCATGTTTTCAGTTCAAAGGCCCAGCTTTCATTCAGCTGTAAGGTTTTAGCACCCCCTAGCCCAGAATAACAGAGTAGCAGTTAACACTGGCATCAAATTTAAAGGGAAATTTAAGGGAAGTTATGTAAAATCTGAGAGGTTTTATTAAGTATCCTCAGTTGAATGAGGTGTTTTATTTAGTAGCCGTTATTTTATTTATTGTTAGTTAGAATTTCTGATATGTAGTATTTTCTGACTCTGAATTGTGCCAACTATTGGTGAAGTAGAGGAAGTCAATTTATCCTAAAGATCACAGAAAGCACAAACAAATCAGAGTTCCACTGGGCCTCAAAATTTCTCCTCCTGAATTATCAAAGAGTCAGACACTTGAAGTGAAAGTATGAAATATGGGACATGGCTGGGATAGTTATTGGCAAATCATATGCTAATAGGTAACAGCTCTCTGGAGGAAAAAATGTACATTATTGAAAAATATATCTGAATATGACACATGTGGCCACCATTCTGCTAAGATCTGTACCATTATTCTTTTATTCATATGTCATACATTAAGGAACTAGCTTAAAAAATGAAGATTTCAGATGTGCTTGTAATAAATTTGAACTGTTTTTGCTTGTCCTATCTTTGAATCTTCATGAATTCCTTATTAAACTACAGTGACTATTTCCAGCATATCATAATGCTGCTACTTGCATAGCACCTGTCAGTAGGAATTCAGCAATATAAACCTTAAAGGCTTTGATGGGAATGCAAATAGAATACCAATTTGCCAATGCAGCACTCAAATATCTGTGGAGTTCACAGGATTCCGATTAGTCTGACATTTTTTCAGACTTCAGAAAAGAACTATTGTAAAGCTTGGAAGCAAACAAAAGGCAAGCCTCCTTACCTTACTCGGCTCATTTAAGATTTATTCCTCTCCTTGCTCCAGGAAAACTTGAAAGGCATCATTCTTTAGTCTAAGATACTGTAAATCTAGATACTGTAAATTACTTGGTCAATGTACATTAAGTTTAATTTAGTCTGACCACCACTATTCAAAGCCCAGCAAATTGATTATGTTACTAAAAGGTGATCACATTGATACTGCCATTTAATGAACTCCACACTTACACATTGCTTCTAATGCACACTATTTCAGATCACTTAGTCAACTCCAGTCTAATTGAATTTATCATTTGAAACCTTGACTTGATGCTAATGGTCCAAAAATAGCAGTCTTTCCAGAGTAGTCCTGTCTATGAAATGCCATATATTGATGTTTTCTTGCAACAAACACTTGTCTTTCTTGTCTTTTTATCAGGGCCAGTTGTCAGTTATTGAGGTATAATTATAGAAAACTTGCATATAGAAAAAGATATTATTGACCTCTGCAAATTGACTGGCAACATCAAAATTTGAAAGTAGAGCTCAAGCAGACTTAATGGGATATATGCAAATTTCCCAAACACAGGCCTGAAACTGTCATATGGCTGTTGTTATTTTAAGATATACATGATCTCCTTTTTCTGTTCTATCTCTTTTATTTTTACTAAATGGAGGAAACATGTTTGCAAGACTAGTATGACTTTTAAAAAAATGGCAATAGCATTTGCTGGGTTTCACCCTGAAGGATTATTATCAGTGTCATTTGGTTTCAAAAACCAGGGCTAGGAAAAAAGAAGTAAAAATGATGTAAGGTGACATTAAAAACAGGAAAAGGGAGTGTAGAAAAGACATGATTTTTGTACATTTACAAAATCAAGGCAGCATTGTAGAAATTAGAAACACGCAGAGAATAGTAACTGATTATGCTTTAATTTTTTTTTTTTAACGAAAGAAGAACCTAATTTAGTGTTGCATTGTAGTTCCAAATAGCTTAGCATAATTCATAAGGTGCTGCACTTGAGCAGAGCTGAAGTTCCTCATTATGATAATGCCTTTTGATAACTTTTATTGAATATAAGCATTCCCACGATTAAATCTCTTAATAGGCACCTCTCTTCAGTAAGCGTTGCCATACTTTTAAACCTATGCTACTGAAACAAGATGATATCTAACAGAGATAACCAAAAATCTACTGGGAGAATAAATATATGGAGAAATAATCTAGTTGGCAATAAGATTGCCAATAAAATAAAAATTACCATCTTTACATGTTTTGGGCAAAGAAATAAGAGATTCTTCACTATAAGTTATACTCATATATGCCAAGTGAAATAAAAAAAAAAGAAAAACTAAGTATATCTTTGAAAGTTAGCAAACTTTAGCAATCTTCTGTCTTGTACATATGACCTCTTAATTTCACCCTCCAGAATAAATTAGCTAATTACACCTGTACCTTCACCAATTCCTTCTGCATTTATTATATGAGGTTTGATTTCACCCTAAATTCTTTTGTTGTTGTTTTAAAGATTTATTTATTTATGCATACAGAACTGGGGTACAGACCAGAGGTGCAGGGGCAGTGTGAGGATTCACCAAAGACAGAGTGGGGAGCAGAACAAGCCGACTAATGAAGTACACTGCTGAAGGGAGCAGGGGGCCGGACAGGAGGGATCTGCCTCACCATGTGAGTCACCTCTGGGGTGGACTGGGATTGAACCCATGCTGAAGTGGCTTTAGCTTCTTAGTGCTGTGCTTTAACCCCCTGCGCCACCTGGGAGGGCCCTGTTTTTGTTTTCAGAGTTTTTTAATTTGGCATTAACTCCCCAAAACAACAACAACAAAAATATTAATTATTCTGGCGTCTGGATTTCACCCTAAATTCTAAGTAAGAAAAGTTACTGATGAATCAGTAATTCCCTTGTTCAAATCCCATAGGGTGGCAAGAAGTAGTCAAGGTGGATTCTTAGCATAGAGCTTTTTGAATCCTAGCTGAGGAACCCTAAATTAAGGCACCCTAACTTTCTATAAGGTATTGCAAGTAAATGTACCTAATCTTTGAATGATGGGATTATCTTTGTTGGCATATTAAGCAGCACAGAAACCTGCTGGACACAATACCCTAACTCCTAATTTTATATATTCTACAAACATTTGTAAAAAGATAATCTGGAACAAAGAGAATCAGTGCCTGCATGAACAGAAATAAAATAGATGTGTGGAGAATCGTCTTCCTGCTTTCAAACTCATAGAATGCATTTTCTGTTCTGCATCATATGTGATCTTAATTTATTAATTTATTTATTTTGCTTTAAAACTACATCTAGCATTGCCCAACTCAACTATAATCTGTGAGAAAAAAATAATTCATTTTCTTGATGACATATGTCCTTAATGTATAAATCAGTATCATAATCTGATTTGTGTTAAATAAATAACTCAAAAAGATTATTGATGATGATGATTGGTTGAATAATTGGTAGTAGATAACCAAGAAAAAAAATTAATAACTTAACATTTCTGTCAGTATTCCAGAGGTTTTGCCCTCACAATACCAACTATCTGGATTTTTACAAACTCAAAGAATTTTAGATGTTTGGCACTATGTAGAACACATAACTATTCAATCCACAAAAATCTCACTCTTTAATTCATAGTTTCTGATACGATGTAGAAACAGTTTTTATCCAAGAAATTGGTCTGTTAAAACACATGCACGTTTAGCTAAAAGAATTTTATGTAGAAAATATCTTTGAGAAGAAATAGAAATTTAAAACAAAGGGAAAATTTGAGTTAAAATGAATTCTAAGCCAAAAGTCATGTTCACATTTTGGCAGTCAATACATAAAAGGCTTGATTTGCAATGTGGAAACAGAGACAGTCTTCAAAGTACCTCACTGGAAAAACTGCTTAGAGTATATTCTGTTGATGAACATATGTAACAGGAAAGCTTCATGGTCTTTAAAATACTGCTATTAGAACTCCAATAATATAAGAAATCCCACTGCAATTTAGATTTTTTTTAAAGCATGTTAAACGATTTTTAAAAGCACATTAAGAAAAAATAAGATACAGAAAAGATAATGTAATGCTTCCTCCTTAATAATAAACTGTTTTAATCAATTAAATATCTTATTTACCAAGTGAAACATGTGGCAATACCTTTTTATAGATAGCTTTAAATATTTTTATACTAAAGATAAATGCAAAAAGAATATCAACAAATTTTGCAAATACTCATAGATCTTATTTGTATAATATCTTAAATGAAAGATAAGCCCAAAGTCTAAATAAAAAAAGGTCAGTTCTTTTAGAGGAAAAAAAAAGGGGGAATCATTTGAGATGTAAATACCTGGCAAATAGTGTACAACAGCAAAGGGAATTTAAAGGGGTTTTGGGGAAGAAATGCACAGTTCTGGTTGTTAAGGTAATTAACCTTTTTTCAAGATCATTAAAAAATGTTTTTCTTGCACACTACTAATTTTCTTTCAGGTTACAGAGGTCATTGTTTAGCAGAACAAGAGGGAAAATCTGAGAGCTGGTATTCATCTACCTAGTGCAAAAGGGCTGCAAACAATATTAACAATCAATGTTAAGTTCTTTTGTTCTGGATGTGCCTTCTTATCTGGAATCCATCATAGGTCAGTGAGATAAAGCTATAAAATTTGCATCCCTAGAGGTATTCATTACGGTGAAAATTATCAATGTAAAATCGTTCCTTCAGTATTTTGAATATGTCCCTCTATCTCCCACACTACTTAATATAAGAAGTGGTACTCCTTTTAGCATACAATTTTGCAAGAAACAATTTGTCCGATTGCACTGCAGAGAATTTTCTTTTTGATTCTGAGCCCCGTGGAGCAGATTTCTAAAGGATAGCTATGTTAAGGACAAAAATGCTATGCTTCAAGTACTCTTACAAAACAGAATGTTGAAAGGCACAGGTGATGGAATAAATAACTGTAATACCAGTAGTGCCCAGGCACATGGTCATGCTGACCTCTCTTAATTTCATAATTGCTTCAGCTTTTCATGTGTAGAAAATTTATTTTCATGGGTACCGAATAACTTAAAATACCTCTGATTTCTGTAAAAACACTTGATAGAGCTAAAGCTAAGTTAACTACAGCATCATATGGATCTAAAAATCATGGCTATTTCTGACTGACTGACCACATGAGTTTCCATCAGACAAATCTAATTTACCTAGTTACCATATTGCTCAAATAGTTTCTTATCCAATATGAAGGATATGCAAATAAACCACCTGATTTTTATTCATCAATGATTTTGAACATTGAAACAAAAAATAATAAAACTGTAAAATGATATAGAAATGTAGAATTGGTCTACACAGGCAAGTAAGATGATATTTAGAAGAAAGAATAGTCATTTTAAAGTTAAATAAATATGAGTTTAAAATATCCCACACTACAACTTACTCATTACCTTTCTTAATGAGATCCATTTAATAGATAAATATGTACATGCACTTTTGAACAATCTCAGCAAGAACTGCAGCAGCTGACCTGTAATGAGTGTGTGACATGTTACAAATTCAGAACATGGGCTATGACTGTGAGTTTTGTGCTCATTAAAATGATTTATTTGCATCTAGCTTACCTGTCCCTTTTCTTTCTTTCTTTTATCTTTTAATAGGTCTACCTAATGGTAAATAACAAATTCACGGCCCTCCCTGGTGGCGCAGCGGGTTAAAGCACAGCACTGAGAATCTAAAGCCGCTTCCGCATGAGTTCGATTCCCGCCTGCCCTGGAGGTGACCACATGGCGTGGCAGACCTCTCCTGACCCGCCCGCTGCTCCCCTCAGCAGTGTACTTCGTCGATCTGCCTGTTCTGCTCCCCGTTCTGTCTCTGGTGAATTCTCTCACCCTCCGCATCTCTGGCCTGTACCCCAGTTCTGTATGAATAAAAAAATAAAATAAAATAACAAGTTCACTTATTTCCAGTTTAAAGATTTATTTTATTTATTTATGCATATAAGAATTGAGATATAGGTCAGAGGTGAGGGATGGAGGTTGAAAGCATTTACCAGAGAGAGAGTGGGGAGCAGAACAAGCCAATGTAGTGAAATACCACTGAGAAGTGGGTGGGGCAGGAGAGGGCTACTGTGCCATGTGGGTCAACTCTCTGGATGGGGATCGAACTCGTGCTAGAGGTGAGGACCTTATAAGGTCTAGGGGCGAAAAAATTTCAAGTATTCCACAGAGTAAGAAACATTAGAGCATATTTAGTTCAACAGTATGTTACAAAATTCTTCAATGCCCATTTTCAGAAACAATAGTTCCAGTTTATAAAAGATAAATTTTTTCTCATCAGTAGTTACATCATAATAAATATATATTAATATAGATCATAATGGTACATTATAAATTAATAACAAAATATAGATATTTAAGCATCCTGCATGTTTAAATGTTCCATAATTTCAGTTCACTTCTACCTAGTATTTACTACTTGGGCCCATAATAAACTTTTGTAATAATTTCATAAATATTTGAGGTTCCTGAAACCTCAGAATTATAATCGATGACAAAGATTCTCTTTTTTTTTTTTTTCCAAACTCAACTCAAGTACTTCTGAACTCTCTTCTCAACTTGAGTGTTTGGGTTTCCATATTCATCTTAGAGTCCTTTCAAGTCAGTCGTTTTTTTGTTTGTTTGTTTGTTTGTTTGTTGTTTGTTTTTTTGACAGGCGCAGAGGCTTTATTGGCATCTAGGGAACCGCAGCAGTGGGGGCGGGGCGGTGGAGTTCCGGGCCTGTGTGCTGCGGTCCATGCTGCCAGGCCGCACTACTTGGGCCGGATGTAGGCCACTGCCTTCCCAGTCTTGCCCAGTGTCTCCAGCAGCGCGTCGACGCTGTGCTCGGAGTCGATGCTCACTTTCTTGTTGGGCAGGTTGATGTCGACCTGCACCCCTCCCAGCATGTTGAGCACCCGGGTGACTGCGTTGGAGCAGCTTTCACAGGTCATGTCCACTGAGAACTCGTGCTTCGGCATGACGGCGGCGGCAGCGTCATCATTGAATTCCTTAGCTCATCATTGAATTCCTCATTCTCAACCAACCCCCAAGAGATATCTGATCACCCTGGCTGCATCAGCACGAATTTCATCAGGCAAATTTACCTGAGCCCACAGCCCCCCTTACCTGTAGGTGGTTCCTTTAAGTAATTTCAATCCATAGACCCCACCTTCTTCCTTGGTTATCAAGTCCCATTTTTCTTTGTTGTATTCAGATTTGAGCTCAATATCTCTCTCATCATTGCAAAACCCCTTTGCAGTGGGTCCTACACTTAACAGCAGTAGCCATGAATCAAGTTTACCTTTCCCTATTTTGACAAGCCATCAAATAGCTTTTTCTTTAATAAGAGTATAAAAGACTCCACAAGGAATTTTTTCCTTGTGCAGTTGTTTTAAAGATTCAACAGGTTAGCATAGCATTGCTGAACCCAGTGCTGAGCACCTAAGAGATACTTCAATTTTTTCCTTTCTGTGAAAATAGGCTTTCAAGAAAGAAAATCACAGCCACTGTCAGACATTAAATGAACACTTATCCAGGATTTTATTTAGCTCATTAATATTTTTTTAAAGATTTATTTATTTGTGCATACAGAACTGGCATATAGGCCAGAGGTGCAGGGGTGGTAAGAGGATTCACCAGAGACTGAGTGGGGAGCAGAATAGGCAGATCAACACAGTACACTGCTGAGGGGAGCAGCGGGCTGGTTAGGAGAGGTCTGCCATGCCATGTGGATCATCTCCAGGGCAGGCCAGGATTGAACTCATGCTGAAGTGTCTTTAGCTTCTTAGAGCTGTGCTTTAACCCACTGCACCACCAGGAAGGGCCCCAGCTCATTAATTTTTAAGCAAACAAAAAGATAGTAAAATTGGTTCAAATGAAAATGTCTTAGAGGTTTTATTCTTTTGGATAAAGTTTTTAGTATATCTATGGGTAGGAAATATTTGTATTATTGTCAGTTTTCTATAAAGTAACTTTCATCCCCATAGAGTTTTAAAGCAGATTTTCCTTGATATAAGAGACTCCTAAAGGTACACAGACTTACAGAGTCAGATAACCCCAAGAAGGTAAAGAATGTCCAGTCCACCACTGAAAGGACACTCAGAAAACACACTCCAAGTCCTTCCTTTTAATAATGACTTCTATTTCCAAGACAATTTCTTGACACTTCATTTTATGTAAAATGGGATCAAATCTGTATTACTGTCCCTGTCCTCAGCACTAGTATTTGTTCAATAGTCTAAAAATATGATTGAAATAATTTATTAATAGTAACTCCTACTTAGACTGAACTTTGGCTTATGCAAAAGATCTATTTCCTACTTCCTGTCATCCACAAAGTTATCTCACACACTGAACACTGAAACAGCAATGGCAATCACTACATTATTTTCAATTCAATCTGATAAATATTGAATAAGCATCTACTTCCTATAAAAAAGGGGAGGGCACTAACTGTAGTAGTTTGATTTAGATCTCTTCACATTTCCTATCTGATGGCTGTATGAGATTTTCTTTTCTAGCTTTTCTTTAACACATTATCATGGAAATACTTTTGGATTTATAATTCTGCTTTTTCTTTTATGGGGAGTTTCTAATATGAATACCGAAAACAATATAAAAATCATAACCACGTCCTCCTGGTTTATACTGCCATTCTCACAATAGTCCTCTCAATAAGCATATGAAGCATTATAGATTACTCTAAGAAATAGTGCAAAAAAAAAAGAAGACTAAGTTCAAAGTCATGTGATCACACACCTTTGAACTTTGTATTATCTTACTGTTATGCTGTTTAGTCTCACTCACTTTTCAAGTTCATGTTCTTTGTCAGCTAACTCTTCCTTCTCCTAAAGAGTCAACACATTCTCAGTCCTAGGGATTTCACCCTTAAACCTGGCTTTAAATTAAAGAAAGTGCTCTCTCTCTAGCTCTCCTGTTCTTTGATTCTCCCACTGATAAGCATTTTAGGAAGAAAAAGAAACTAATATCCCTTCATGACTAGGACAAACAAAGATGCTTTGAAGAAATAAGGCCTCAATTTGGGTACATTGCATGCAAGGAAGTATAGTTCAGAGATAAATTATCTATAATTACTGAATTAAAGAATGGTGGTGGTAAGAAAGAGTAAAGCTCAACATTCAGTGTTTGCACAGAAGGCATAGGGCTAGCAGTTTAGACGTTGAAGTTAAAAAAAAAAACAAAGAGGCCCTCCCTGGTGGCGCAGCGGGTTAAAGCACAGCACTGAGAATCTGAAGCCACTTCCGCATGAGTTCGATTCCCGGCTGCCGCCTGCCCCGGAGGAGACCACATGGCGAGCCAGACCTCTCCTGACCCGTCTGCTGCTCCCCTCAGCAGTGTACTTCGTCAATCTGCCTGTTCTGCTCCCCACTCTGTCTCTGGTGAAGCCTCTCACCGTCCCTGAGCCTCTGGCCTATACCCCAGTTCTGTATGAATAAATAAATAAATCTTTAAAAAAAAAAAAACAAACAAACAAACAAAAAAAACAAAGATCCTCTGTTTGTATCAAGGTCAACTCATCTCCGCGACTTTGAGAAATTTTCTTAAATTTCCTTATCCATATGGACTTCTAGATACTGTAATATATTTAACTCATAAAGTAGTTTCCAGGATTAAATTTGTGCTTCCTAAAATGTAGCTATTAGCTACTCACTTTCACTGCTATTATCTCTGGTCAATGCTGTCTGCCAAAGGTTTTACTGCTAACCAATACCAGGATACAAACAAAATAAATATGACAAAAAAAAAAAAAAAAAACCTTACAATTATTTGCAATAGCAAAGATTAAAAACAAGGTTACAAAGGTTAAGAGAGTTTATGGAGTTTTTAAAGTCTATATCATTCTAACGAGAAACATATGAGTGTCGATGTCATCATTTTCATTAACTGAAGGTGGAATTCACTAATCACTCCCATTATAACTCTCCATCTTAATTCTCTCCAATTTGCTAATTTCAACCCTTCTACTAAGTGATAGTTTATATTTTAGAAAATGCACCTTCTTAACTACTCATGTAATCACTTGACTCATTTTCATTTTTTAGGTAAGTGAACTCTACCTCTGTGGTCCACAGCAAGTAAGAAAAGAGGGAGGAAATTATTCTGATACATAAACATCTTACTATTGAGTCTAAAAATTAATGTTTATTCTCAACATTCCTCTCTCTCTTTACATCTTTAAAGATCTCAGGTTTCAGGCCTCCCTTGTGGCCTAGGGGTTAAATCTTAGCACTCTCACCCTTAAACACCTGAGTTTGATCCCAGGAAATTGACCTATAAGGGGCAGTAGATCTCTTCTATATCATCCTCTGCTCCCCTCAGCAGCACATTTCAGTAAATATGCATTTCTGCTCCCCACCCTGTCCTTGGTGAATCTTCTAAATCCTGCACCTCTGGTCTATACCCCAGTTCTTCTATGAAAAAAAAAAAAAAGTGTATGTATATAGGTATCAAATATACATGTACATGTGTGTATCCACATATATGTGTATGTTTGATACCTATACACATACATAGGTGTGTATATGTATATTTGATATATGTGTGTATTAAAATAAATGTATATGTACATGTTAATATAAATAATGTGTACACATGCACACAAGTCCTTTTGCTGATGATGGACATATAGCTGTCTCTGAGTGGGCTCATTTCCCTGCAGCTCCTCACATGCAAGCTGGATTTCTATGCAGCCCCCTTTTATTATCAGCAATTCATTCCAGAGTTCTGCCAGACTAGAACTTTTAGATTGATTTAAGTAGTAAACTACTGGCCCATTCATTTGTGCCATTTTATCAGGGATTCAAATTATGGCAGATATTCCTTTTCTACTGCTGATAAATCCTTTTATCTCAGAAGTAATTTTTGAGTGAGATTTATTGACCTTCCTTTCTTTCCTCATAATAGGCAATTAGTAATCCCTTATTCAGACCTTCAATTCTAATTGTCACAAACTTATGTGAAAGGAGAAAAATTGACCCAAAGCTGGCCTAGGACAGAAACTTTGTTCAAGTTGTAATTTACAAATCCTTTTTGGGAAAAATCATCATTCCTGATAAAAAGCTTAATTAATTTTCAAATAAATTTTAATGAGACTAAGTCCACTTTTGAGAACTCAGCCACCCACTTCCTCAGTGCACTGTTAATCTTGGGAGGGGTCTAATTACCTTTAACCAGTCTTGCAGACATTGCTTAATAATTTAGTTACGTTTTTTTATTCCATTCATGAAGTAAAACAGTGATTATCTAACCATCTACTTTTCCTATAGTATTTCCAAAAGAAAAGCAAATCTCATCTTCAAACTCACCTGTTAAAAGTCTTTTCTTCTACATATCATAATAAAAAATATTGTAATGCAAGCACAAAAGTCAATTGTTAAAAAGTTTCTCCATAATATTTTTCAAAGTGACTTTTTATTTTGTATTTTCCTATGTTCTCACTCAGATGGCACACATACAAAATTCTTTCCCTTTTTTGTTTCTGTTAAGTGCTAGTAGCTAGCATAAAGTTCACACATAGTAAGTATCAAAATATTTTTGTTGATCAATGCAATTAGAATAAAAAATTAGAATTAGATCAAAGAAAAATAGAAAAGGTGAAAAGTACAATATCAAAGGAATAGGGAGGAAATGGAGTTGGTATTCCACCGTGTTTCTAGGTATTTTAAATCTATTCTGACACAACAAGCTGAGAACAGAATGGAATAGTAAAAAGTAAGTAATTCAAGGTGGAGGAAAACAAAATGGCACATAGAAAACATTGTTGGATTGCAGCTGGAAACCCACTTAGGATGACTAATAAAATAATAAACATAATGTCCATGAGTTAGCCTAGATTAGGAAACTATAATATACCCCCAAGAATTTGTCTAAAGCACAAAAGGGAAACCTACCACTGAACTTTATAATGGAGGTAGAATACTGTAGTCCAGTGTATGTTTCAAAAACCTAACATAGCTATAATATGAATATGGCACTATCTTGAAGATTTGAAATTAATGTAATTTTGAACACCATTGTCATAAGAGAATAAGATTCCCCAAGGGACCAAGATATTTAATTTGATCTAGGAGTAGCTATGAAATGTGGCACAATGGGTTTAAGCACAGCAAACTGCAGAGCTAGCTAGCTACAGCCGCTTCAGCCTGAGATGGATCCCCAGCCAGAGGGGTGACTGATGGCTCAGCAGACATCTCTGTCTCACACACTGCCCCGCTCATGGGTGTATTTCATCCATTTCCTGTTCTGCTCCTCTCTCTCACTAAAGTGAATCCTCCACCACTCTTGCACCTCCAGCTAGTACCTCATTCCTTGACATATCTGTAACTATGTGTAAATTTATGTTTGGGTATAGATGAAGAAAATGATATATAGACTGAAATTTGTAGATATTTATGGTTATTAACAATGCTATAATTTAAAAATAAAGAGGCTGAGGGCCAACATTGCTTTCTTAAGTTATAAATAGCTTCAAATAAAATCAAATACCTTGATGCCACAATATGGAATGAAATTTTCTATAGAACTTTTTAACACTACTGAATCAAAAATTTAAAATACCCACTAGCTGAATGAAAAATAACTGAATAATAACAAATTAATGAATCTCAAGTCTTCATTAAATACTCATAAAATTTCTGAAAACTTTTCTTTACTCATCAACTGCAATTCCAAAAATGCTCTAGCACATTATCAAACTTGCCCTCTTAGGTCTCATCCACTCATAGGCTTTGCTTTTTTCCTTATTTTCCTCTTCATTTCTTCTTTTATTATATAAATCTCTTTATTAAGTCATCTGACTAGTTTTTAGTCTGTAAGTCCTCACATTAATATTTCTGGTTGCAGCACAAACTTTGGAATGAATTTGACAGCTCATACAGGAAGATCAAGGATTTCTCCAGACATATTCTTTTGCATTATTTTGTGTAATGGTGTTTTGTATTAGCTGATTATTCAAAGTAATTTTCCATGTGTAAGACTGTGTAAGACAACTTTCTCTGGTCATGTTAGTTAAACGGCTATTTTTTCAACAAGTTAAAATATTTATAACCAAGAAGCATAACCGTGGTCTCTGGTGGGCTTTGGTATTCCTGGTGGATCTTTTCTCTTATTTATGTTCAACCATTTACACAAATAGAACCAAGTAAGTGCCCTCTTGTTCAACCTCTGCACGCATGCACTTGCCGATACACCTTATTTAATCTCACTGTGTGTAAAATTGGTTCATACGTCTGAAACACATATTGTGTCGACCTTAAATATGTGCAGCATATTAAAAATTAATTTTTAAGTTAAAAACAAAACCTATGCAACAGCCAAACTAAGATTTCTTTCTCCCAGGATAGAGTCTAATTCAGCTGCAACAGCAAGATTGGATGAATGTTTTCTAAAAACATGAACTCCCACAAAGTACAAAAAAGCTTCTCTAAGTGTGGGTTAGCTCTGTTCATTGACTAAAACACTCCTTTGCATTTCAAGGAGCATAAAGCTACAGTTCTGACTCACAAATCAGAAATAGTTCCCAACTCTTTTGTGATAAACTCATTTCTGGTTTCATACACACTACTTGACACTAAATGAAATTTCTCTTTCATAGCAGAGTTAAACTGTAAATATTCTCTTGCCTGGCCTTCTGCATAAAAGACTAACTAGCAAGTCTAGCTGAGTCCATGAAATAACTAATAATCTCGTTGTTTCACTATTGTCACGAACTACTATGCTCCAGAGGTTCATGTCAGCAAAACAAAACAAAAAACTTCATTTGAATTTGCATTATTGGATTCAATCAGTGGACTATATTTTGTATGCCAAAAATATGACACCTATTGAAGAGTTACAATTTACATATATAGAAGTACTAGCAAACTATACACTTTTCCTCTATCAATGTAAGTCTGGATACCTGAAAATAATATCTACATAAGACAAGAGGTCAAAATATGTCAAGTTTTAGGCAGTGATTTCTGACTTTCCAGAAGTCTTGACTATTGAACTGTGATTTGTTAATGGCTTCTTTTATCTCTTATATAAGAATTGACCACATTAAACTTTTTTTTTTTTTCAATTTACAGTGTTCAGTGATGGAGGAAAGAATAGAAAACTTAGAGGAAGTATCACAAGATTAAAACCTAACTCATACAGGATGTGGGGGTAGAAGGGATTAACTAACATGACCATTAACCCAGCTAGAGAAATCAAGATCCTTAGACTCCAGTTCCTTATCCCAAGATACTGGGCCCAAACAGGTATCAGACTGCTGTAGGGAGTGTCTGGACCACACACTTGGAACTGAGTGTAAAGATATGGAGATAGGGCCCTTTGTAGATTCTCCTCTGTACTTCAGGTCTCTTTCTGCTTCTGCATAGTCATCTAAAATTAGCGACAATCTACTCACAAAGATGAGCCCCTCCCTTTCAAAAGAAGCAGAAAATCCTAAAGCTGCCCCCACAAAGAAGCAGCTTTTTTTGCCCGCTTTTATCTATGAAAGTGTCTTTCTCTTTTCTGTCCCTTCCCCTAATAAACTTGTTCTTTAAATATAACTAACATCTCTGTTTTATGGAGAAACTTGCCTGGGAAACTTGAAACCAGAGCCCCTGAAAATGGAGCTCTGGTGAAAACTTTCTCAGAGTGAACCCAAGGACCCAACACTCCAAACTCAACTCCAAAATAATCTACATCCTCTGGTGTATTAACTAAAGAGAAATATATGAAATGCCTATTAGATTTGTACTGTGAAACTTATTTCTTTCCATCTCTTAATCACCTATCCTTAATATTCAATGGCTCATAAATACAATTTCTGGAAAACATTGATGGATTTTGGTGGAAACTATATATGACTAATACATAGATATATAGTAGCAATATCATTTGAGAGGTTAGTAATTTAAAATTAGAATTTTGGAGAATGAATCCTATCTCTTATTTATGAGTTAAATCTTGGAAAAATCAGATTGTCTAACTTTCCTCAGTTGATATTATAGAGTGCAAATTAACACTACATGAGAAAATATTTTATAAGTTATAATAGATGCATGTGTTTCTAATGCTGTTACCACTATTTTTTATAGGAAAATACTGGAGATTTTGATATCTAATTGCTATTTTTCACATACAAGGAAAAAAAAGAATTATCCATTTGACTTTCATATTTTGAGTATTTTTCTGCCAAATTAAGCATCTCATCATGTCTTTTTAAGGAAGTTTAAATGATTACAAAAGAGCAAAGATGTGAAACCTTGACAATTTTGCTATTCAGAGTGTCAGCTAGTTCACAGTCACACTAGCAGACCAATCACAGGGCCAAGGAAGTGTTTTATTTCTCACTTAAATATCTGACTTCATTCTGATCTGACCCAATTCACTTGACACTCTCTGAACTGCAGGTGGCTAGTTAGTTGTGTAATTACACTTCCACAGTTTCAGTTTAATTCTTTGGACTCAATTTAGTTGTACAAAGAGAATACAAGATCACCACATAGATTAGTTCTTTAAAGACTTTTGATCCTTTTGTATTTTAATAAATTTCCCAAATGCTATTATTGCTTCCTGAAAGCTTTTGCTCTTACAAGTTTAGTATCTGCTGAAGAAAGCTGCAGGAAAATATTCAGTAATGGAAATACTAAGCCTTCACTCTCATAATCAACAAAAGCTTTGAATCTTTATCCAACTTTTATCAAATGTTCATTACATTCTATCCTTTAAGCACACAGACTTCAAATCGAACTTTTCATTGTAAAGCTTATATGTCCTTGTTTTGCTTTGGTAAACAAGTATTTATTTATCTTGACTTTTGGAGGGACTAATTGTTTCCTTTCATTTTTTTATGTTGTTTTTGTTGGTGTTTAGTGTTAATAATTGTTTTTATTCAGTAATATCCACCGATGCCTGGAAAAGTTTATCACATAGGATAAAATTTACAACTTATATTTGAACAAAATTTCAATTTTTCTCATAACTAAATTTAATCTTAAAAAGCATTTAGCAATATTTCTTCCCAGATGACTACTAAATGTGCATCTTTAAAAATCTCCATCTTTTTTTTGTAAATAAAATTCACCTCCTAGTACCTTGGTGTAGACCAGAGGTTCTGGAAGGGTGTGTGAAAGGATATTCCATGGACAGATGGGGAGCAGAACAGGTGGATTTACTGAAATAGGACTTTCACTATTCAGAAATTAAAGGGAAATTTCATAGGGAGTTATATTTGATCTGATTTATGAATGCAGATTACCAAATGGAAGTGTTTTAAATGTAAATAAGGAAATAAATAAAAACAGAAAGGTTATTACAGGCCAGAATATATTGTTATCTTTGAATGTTAAAACATTCCCTTCTGTTCTATTATGTGGAACTCTCTGAAACCTTATTTGTACATCTACTATTGCATAGGATCTTGTGCTCAGAGCAAAATCCTAATCACAGTTTATATTCAAACTTTTTCAGCTTTATAGATGACAATTTTAAAAATTATTTCACTTGTTCAAATTATTTCAGTTGTAGTTGAGAGATCCATAAGAAGAGAAATTCAGAATTTTAAAAATTTAAATTATATCCCTTACAATTTTGTTACAGATTTATGTTATATGCTTTTCTAGTTAATCTGTATAACTGTATGTAATATATTGTTGTCAATAAAAATAATTTACTTTTTATTTTGCTGTTATTTCTATTTGAGTGTTAATTTTAAAGAGGAGTGTTATGTACTATTACTATTTTTGTGTTTGTAGGATTCTAATTTCAAACTAGTGTCCACATGATAAGCTGTTATTATGTAGTGTTTTCTGTGTACAGTAATTACCAAATGTTACACACTGAATGTTTCCTCCCTGCCCCCATATTCAGACACCCAATATGATCATATCAACTAATGAGGCCTTTGGGAAGTAATTAGATTTTGATGAGGTTGTGAGGGTAAGATCCTCCAAATGGGGTAAGTGCCCTTTAAAAGTAGACAAAAAAGTTCATTCTTTCTTTCTCCCCTTCTTACAAGGAAAGAGCAAGAAAAAGTCACCTGCAATAAAGAAAGAAGTTTCTTATTAGGAACCAAGTTACCTTGCTCTTGGACTTTCCAGCCTTCTATTTGTAAGGGAAAAGTATCTCCATTATTTATAAGCCCTGCAGTTTGTGGTATTTTGTTACAGTATCCTGAGCAGAGTAAGACACAAAATTTTTGTTTTACATTCCTGTATATGTGAAACTAGCAACTATTAAAAAGTTTTAAATAAAATACCTTGAACTTAGTAAACTTGACACAAGTTTTCTACTCATCACATACTTTCTATCTTAAACTCAACTTCAGAACTTTTTACATAGTCATTTTTTTTTTTTTAATGTGGGCCTCACTTCTAGTTTTTCAGAAGTGTCAGGACATTTTGTCTGAGTAAATAAAAATTCCATCATGTTGCAAATTAATTATAGTTTGTGTCTTATTTTTAGATGTCTGTGGCAATAAGTGGGTCATGCCCATTTATGAATGCTACCTTTCTTTACTCAGTATGACAAATACTTAGAAATTTCTGTCAGGGTTGTATTTCAGTGACATCATGGTTGCTGGCCTGAGCAGTTTCTGCTGGGCTATGTAAGCTCCCAAGGACATATGCTTTAAATACTTATGCTGGTTGCTTATTTGACCATCCTGATATTATTTCATAATCAAATCATTTCTTTCCTCTCCAACTTTTTCATTTTTTAATGTACTATTTCTAATGATATGGTTAAATATAGATCTATAATGACAGAGAAGTTTATATATAGAAATGCTTAAATAAGGTTTTCCGGCAGCAGATTGTTTTCCCTACTTTTAACAAAATCAATATCTCTGCTGAACTTACATGCCTTTATCTCCCCCAAAGAAATGACCTGAATAATGATTTGAGGCATTCCATATACAGTGGAATGTTCTATAATTCAATATCACAACTTCTTGTAGAATATACCCTAATATGTGGTGTCTGATACTTGCAGACAACTCCAAAAATGATGAGGGAAGCAAGACGCTAACCTCCATTCTTTCTTGATCTGCTTCTCACTAAAGGATGCTCTAAAACTAAGACTACTCAGGCTATAGAGCTACAAAGTTAGCACATCAAGTATACCTTAAGGAGACAACTGACAATTATTATTTCCTTTTCATATGGGATAATGCAATGACTTTATTCCAAAATCTGAATCCTATCAAAAAATCTCAATATCCCTTTTATATTTATAGTAGAAAGGTGGTACCCATGTAAAAATCAGGTTCCACTACTCCCTATGGCCAAACCTAGCTTCACATAGTACTATTCTTCCTCAAATGTCATTCTCTTAATTGGGAAATTGTATAACTAAGTTATTATAACATGGATTGGAAAATAATTTTGTGTAAAAATTAATGAACAAAATGGGTGGTAAAGAATGTCAGATAAAATATAGAGACCAGATAAAGAGGCATTTCAATAAATCTGCTAAATTGAGGACATTTTTTCCCAATGAATTATATTTTCCTGATGTCAAAATCCTCAAAAAGAAAGATACTTATTTCAACTTAGTCAAAATTTAGGGAATGCCCAATGATGTATTTTTAGCACTGTGATATGGTATGACACATTTAATTAAAAGTGTAACTAAGCTAAGCTATGTGATCTTTTCCATAAGCCCTAAGACCATGTAAGTAGGAGAGAGAATATCTGGTCTGTGAGACTAAAAAATAAAAACCACAGGCCACTTGAATTTTATAAGTCAGTATGATGAAATAATCTAGGACTTCTCTTTAAACCATTCACAGATATTACCTTCATATTTTTATGAGTGCAAAACAAACTATATCAAATAGACTCTATCAAACTTTTTTCACCTTTAGTCTTATTTATTTAACCCTTACTGTTATTTAAGTACAGGCTCATGAAATTTTATTAATGAATTAAGTTTGTCAGTACTTTCTTTAATTTTTAAAACTATATTTATTTTATGTATTTATGCATATAAGAGTTGGGTTAGACCAGAGATGCAGGAGGGTGAGAGGATTCACCAGAGACAGTGGGAAACAAAACTGGCAGATTTACTGAAATGCACTGTTGAGGGCAGCAGCAGGCAATACAGGAGAGATTTTCTGTGCCATGTGGGTCAACTTCCTGTGCCACATGTGAGGCCCTAAATCTTTTTTTGACAAAAATTATAAAATATTTTATGAGCCAGCACCCTCTAAACTATGCAGTTTGTATGTGTTTGCTCAAGCCAATTATCTTTGTCACCCAGATGAGTGTATATTTTCATTCGTTTTCCAACAAATGAGAGCATTTCCTTGGCAATTTATTTGATTCCTTTGCTTCATATTCTCCATCCAACTGACTAAATATTATTCTGATGTTATTTTCAAAATCTCAAGAGTAATTGATCACTACTTCACTGGCTTGGATTAAGTCATTTATTTGAAAAATTATTCCAATAATTTAATTATATCTGTATGAAGTGACATCAGTCACTTCTTCTAAGAGAGCCTTCTGTGATAATCCTATATAAAATGCCACCTCATCCTCCATTTTCTGATACCACATTTTCTTCACAACACTCATACCCACCTGAAATATCATGTAACTATTTTTTTATTTACTGTACAACTTCCCCCATTACAGTAGACACTTATTTAAGGACAGAGATGTATGTGATAGAAGATAAAGTCAGTGCTATCAAGCCATTGTGACATGAGTTGATTCCCAGCCAAGGAGCTAACCTTGGATACATAGTGTAGCAGATATTTCCTGTCTCTTTCCCTGCTCCCCTCAGCAGTGTATTTCAGTAGATCTGCCTGTTCTGCTCTTCATTCTGTCTCTGGTAAACCGTCTCACCATCTATACATCAGTTCATGTATACATAAATAAATAAATCTTTAAAAAAGTGAGTTCATCACAAACACACACATACATACATATATATATATATATATATATACACACATATACACATATATATCAGTTCTCATGTTTTGAAAAACTGTATGTCCTCTTGACCCTCATTCAATGCTAAACAAGTCATACATATATAAACATACATACACAAATATACATGTGTGTCATATATGTGTATGATAAATAAGTCATACATATATACCTATATGTGCACAAGTCATACATATATAAACATACATAAATAAATATATATCTGTGTGTCAAATATATGTATGATAAACAAGTCATATATATATGGCACACACATGCATATTTACGTATGTATGTTTATATATGTTTGACTTGTTTAGCATTGAATGAGGATCAAGAGGACATATAGTTTTTCAAAACATGAGAACTGACACACATTTTTTACTAAATTAAAGGCATTTATCTCAAAGTGTTGTTATAGGGTAGAAAGAGGGAAACCCCAGAACCCCCAGAACTGCCCACTCTAAATATGCTCTGCCACCTGACACAAAAAGGAAATTTCATACAATCAGTGCACAATACACAAAGAGTAAATATATAGTCTCCATCAAGCACCCAAAGTTACCCCTACTCCCTTGTGAGTAAATGTCCAGCCAAACAGGGTTGACCCAAAGCAAGGCCACTGAGGCCTGAAAACCCACAAGTCTAAGGCACATTCTGGAAAAGAGCCAAAGAAAAGGGGCAGAACAGCCAGAGAAGTCTGGGAGGACAAGAGAAAGGTCAAGATCAAGATAAAAGCTGCCACTGTTAATCTTCCCAAGGGGTCTCTCATCCCCACCTGAAATACCATATAACTATGATATGATATGAGTTTGTTTCAAACAGTCCCAAGGCCAAGAAGTGTTTGTGCAGTTTCTTCCCATTTCTCTTTTCTCCACATGCCACCTCTGGTCTCCTTCTGTCTCTCCGTCCTTTTCCTTCCTTGGCAGTCTCCTCTTCAGCTTCTTTTTCTCCTCCTTCTCAGGATCACCTCCCCTGGGTGGGGAAGGAAACCTGCTCCTACCTTTTCCCTGAAGACCATATGTTACAGGTTTACACATTGCCTTATAAAACACTGTTTCCATATAAAATTCTACATTCTAACACAAAAATTTTATTTTGAGATAAGAGTTTTCCCTTAAATTTTTTTAAACACATTTATTTGTACTTTAATTCTCAACGAGTTTAAAAAGATTATTCATGTATTAGAATATCGTATTTGTATATTGAAAGTAATTAAATGATATAGATACCATGTGTGTGTGTTAGTAGTAGTAGTAGTTTATTTAAATTAATTGTCAATTAACAATTGGGTAATAAGAAATAAAGAATTGGTACCCACATCCCAAATATTTAATTCTTTAGCAACCTTTAAAAGAGGACAATTTGGGGCCCTTCCTAGTGGAGCAACTGGTTAAAGCACAGCATTATGAAGCTCTCCGAAGCTCCTGCAGTACGAGTTTGATTCTTGGCCAGGGAGCTGACTCACATGGCGTGGCAAACCTCTCCTGACCTGCCCACTGTTCCCCTTAGTAGGGTACTTTGTCAATCTGCCTGTTCTGCTCCCTACTCTGTCTCTGGTGAATTCTCTCACCCACCACACCTCTGGCCTATACCTTAGTTCCCCAGTTCTGTGTGTGTGTATGAACACAATTTAGCAATTAGTATGTTTATTTTTTCATATAGTTATTTGAACATTTCACATGAATGCTATGAATACTTAAAGTATAAGGACCCTCTACTGTTCATGAGTTAGTGTTTCTAAATACTTATCCTCCCAAATTTGATGGAATATAAATTTGGGTTTTTGGGGGAAACTCTCTAGAAGTTTGGAAACAAGAAAATTATAGCCCTCACTCAAGTTTTCCAGATATTAATGAAAACATTCTGTTGCCCATAAAGCTATAGGTGTATTTTGAACCGATTTTATATCAATCTTTTATTTTGAATGCTCATTGCTTTGACTTTGGCACAGGCTACAAGAAATACACATTATTAGTCTCTTGTTCCCAAGTCTCTAAATTGCACATTCTGAAAAACTGGCTATTTTTGCACAGAACATAGAGATTGAATGCAAGGCTATAATTCACTCTCAGGTTTTCTGCTGATGACATAAACCACCAGAGCTTGTTGGTTTATGAACAGCAACAGGACACAGAGATTGAATTATAGCATGTGTCAGCAATGAGAGAGAAAGAATTGGCACCCACAACCCAAAGATAATAGTTTCATTCCATTTAAATCTAAGATATGGAAAAATATTTTTAAACATTTAAGAAATAGTTCATCTCTGTAAAAGTTTCTATTTTATAATGATAAGTAGAAAGAGAAATTTAAGGTAATATCAAATTTATGCTCAAGAGAACATAAAATACAGAGATGATGTAAGAAAGTCCATAGGCAGATTTGGCATTTTACATAACTGAGATGTTTCTGAATTTGCTGAGAAAATGACTGTTTCTCTTTTCTGAAAGTAGCACCTTACAAAGCATTATATTAGCTCTTGCCTGGCCTGGCTTCTGAAAATACTATACTTATTAACAGTGTCAGAAAATACGTCTGTTTTATTACTTGTTGTCTTTTGAGAGGAGGAAGCGAAGAGAGGGGCAGGCAGAGTAAATAAAAGTCAAACTATAATATTCTTTCAAGATAACCATTAAAGTGTATCCTGATAGCATTCTTTATTTTCCAGGTCTCCACAATGATTCAGGCACAAAGTTTAAAACAATCAGCTAAACAACTAACCCAGGTGAACGCAGTCTGGGGTAAAGAGAGCATCTTCATTCTCAGTTGGGTTCTCCTGGAGTCAATGCAGGCAGCGAGGATTCTGGGACAAACAGTTTACTTGGGAGGGGTAGGGAACACAGGGGTGTCTTTTTTAGGGATGAAAAGCTGTGTGACACAAAAGACAAGGCAGCTGCGAAGTGATAAGTTATTTAAAACAGCTGCCTTTTGGCTACTGAAGCTCAGCCCCAAGGGGAACAAGCATCAGTATAAGACAATGTCTCAGCATTGTCTTACACCAGTTGAATAATGCCTGAGGAGGAGGAAGTTGCTTTACTCAGAAAAAGTCTGTAGTTCTTGAAGAACAGATACTGTGGTACTGGCAGTTTATAACAGTGTTATTTCCATGGGAAGGCAGGTTCCAGACTCCCCGCTCTGCCCTAAGGAAACTAGGATCACAGCAACCAACCAGGAGAATTTGGAAAAGACTGGGAGAAGGACTATGCAGATGTTGGAAAGACATGGAACAGAGAGAATTGGAAAGAAAAAGCTGTGCTTGCTTCATGACCTTGGATTTGTACCAGGTGATGTCAGTTTGGAGAGGTGTTGGGTCCTTAGAGAAGAGTTTCATCAGAGCGCCCCTTTCATGGCACAAGGTGAGTTTCCCAGACAGGTTCTTGATGAGATAGAGATGTTTCCTTAGACCCAAAAGGGCAGGTTCATTATGAAAAGGGAAAGGAAGGAAAGAGTGTTTGCATGGACACAAGTGGGCAGGAAGAGCTGCCTCTGAAAAGGACAGACTACAGGCTTGTTAAAAGGGTCTCCAGCACAATCACAGGAAGATGGCCTTGGGGAAGGAGCTGCCTCTGCTGCTTGTGAAGGGAGGAGATGCAACCTTTTGTCAGTCTTCTCTTTTTTTTAAGATTTATTTATGCATAGAACTGGAATGCAGGCCAGAGGTGCAGGGGTGGTGAAAGGATTCACCAGAGGCAGAATGGGGAGCAGAACTGGCCTACTGACTAAGTACACTGCTGAGGGGAGCAGTGAGCGGGGCAGGAGAGGTCTGCTGGACCATGTAGGTCACCTTGGGGGCAAGGTTCGTACTCAAACTGAGGAGGCTGTGGCAGCCTTGTGCTATGCTTTCACCCATTGTGCCCCTTATAGTCTTCTCTTTGGGATGGGTTCATTCATTTGTGGAATTGTTAACTGCTATTTAATTATTTTTAGGGAAGGTGCTTAAGGTGTTTTTTTTTTTTTTTCCTATATTTAGTTGAATGAGGTCAATTTGAATTTGCTTTTTTAGTTTTTTACAAAGACTCAATCTCCTTATCCCCACTTAGTCTGCATTACTACATATTTTACTTTGCTATAGCTTGTTTAATGACTACGTTCATCGCTTTTCCTCCCACCTCTGGAGTCTGGTCATCTAGTGCCAGGTTCTGTTATTTTGATATTTCCTCTATGTTTTATCCTCCCACCTCTGGAGTCTGGTCATCTAGTGCCAGGTTCTGTTATTTTGATGTTTCCTCCATGTTTTATCCTCCGTCTACTCTTAGCCTCCATCACCAAGGACTTGGGGTCATGGAAAGAAACAGAAATGTGGGTGAGAGACCCTTAAGGAAGCTGACAATGGCAGTCTTTATAATGACTTGGGTTTTGATTTTGCTCTTTTCCTTCCAGACTTGTCTAGCTCCTTCTGACCATTTCCTTTTGGTTACTGAAAGAAGGGGCTTTAGCATTGTGGCAAGCTTTTCAGCCGACTATCCTTGGGCCAATCCTGTTTACCCATGAGAGAGGGGGTGTGTAACTTTAATTGGAAACTGTTTTCACTATATTCTTTCTCTTCTCTCTAATGAACAGTAATTGTATGAAAGTCTTTAAAAAAAAAAAAAAGATTTGTTTATTTATGCATACCAGAGTTGTATGTAAGCTGGAGGTGCAGGAGGTGAGAGGATTCACCAGAGACAGAGTAGGGAGCAGAACAGGCAGACTAACTGAAATACACTGCTGAAGGGAGCAGTGGGTGAGTCAGGAGAGGTCTGTTTTGCCAAGCGGGTCGACTCTCTGGCTGGGGATCGAACTTGTGCTGCAGTAGCTGTAGATAGCTTCATAGGACTGCAACTTAATCTCTTGGGCCAGGGAGGTCCTGAAATTCTTTTCTATTAGAGGCCTTACACACCAGAGTATGCTTGTTTTCATGTGGTAGATGTTAGAACCTAAATAAAGCAGTTAGGTTTGGGGGTCCTGTCTTTCATTCTGTCTGCTAGCAGACTCAAATCAAGGTCACTACTAGGATCCTCTACAGAGGGAATGTTCATGTTCATTACCACCAAAGCCAGCACAGAGTGCTTGATATCTATTCTTAGCTCTTTTACTAGTCAGAAATGCTAATTGTGAGCAACTCTCAATTTCCTTGTATTTCTGCAAAAGAAATAGTTGAAACAGATCAACATTGCCAAGGACATACATTCTCTGCTTTAAGATTCCAGTTGCTTCTCACCCCTCAGTCAATGACTGTATTCAAATTCATCTTGATTTTACCAACAAACTATTACAAGGGACTCTCTGTTGGTACAGGGTTAAGTCTTACAGCTATCAAGCTAACACCACTGCAGGGTGAGCCAGGGAGCTGACCCACCTGGCACAGCACACCTCTCCTGTGTGGCCCACTGCTCCCCTCAGCAGTGTATTTCAATAGATCCACTTGTTCTTCTCGCCACTCTGTCCCTGGTGAATCCTCTCACCACCTCTACCTCACCCAATTGTTATATGGATAAATAAAAAATATTTATAATAAAAGAAAAACAATATTACATATCTGAACATTCCTGGCTTTTCAGAAAAAGTGTTAATGTAATGCTCCCTGCTATCACTACCTCATTGCTTTATTTCCTTCAGAAAATTATTCCTTTTACTTCATTTTTAATCTCTATTTTTTTTTAAATTTTCTCCAAACGGAATTTAAGTTCCAAAAAAGTTGAAGTTTATGTTTATGTATTCATTCCTGTATCCCCAGCATTTTAAATGGTACAAGAAACTTGGCAATGGACAGGCATTTGATATCTGGTGAATGACTAGGGGCCTTCAATGAAATGATGGCTGATTTGAGCTGAACTAAACTGTTAATTTTCATATCTATTCATCAAAAACTTAGACTTCAAAGGGGTGGAATTCATCTTGAATTCATGATTGAGGCAAACTCATTATGTAAAACATACTAAGGTGCCACTACAAAATTAACTTTAAGAAGTGACGTGGCAGGCAGAAAATTACCCTAACTTTCACCACATCAATGCCTCTATACTTATCCTGTGGCCATGTTAGATACCATGGCAAAGAGGAATTAAGTTTGCAAGTGCATTTGAGCTTGCTAATTAGCCAGCCCTAAATAGCAAAAGTTTCCTAAAGACTATATGTAGATTTAATGTATTTTTAAGATCCTACAAGCTTATGAAAGAGGCAGAAGGAAGTGAGAGCAAGTTGTAAGGATGGAGGAATGGTCAGAAAGGATGTAACATCACTGACTTTGAAAATTGGGGAAGAAGCCATGAAGCAGCAATAGGCCAAGTCTCAGATGACTTGGGAAAGGCCCTTTTCACTGCTTATGCCAGAGAGATACATTTGAGCTCCTGATCTCCAGAATTGTGAATTGATAAACTGCTAAATTTGTGGTAATTCTTTGAAATTATAAGAAGTTGATACACAAAGGCAGAGTGATTAAAAAAAAAACATAAGAGATGGGAGAGTGTAGAGAATTAATAAATTTCCCAACGATTATAATAAGGGGTATAATTTCAATCACAAATACAAATATGTACCTTGAACATTTCTAATCTGTGATAATTTTACAGAATTGCATTTTAATTCTTGCCTATGACTAGAATAGTGTTTTAATTCTTACCTCCTATATCATCCTAAGAGCCCTGTGAATTTTTCTCCATTCGCATTTTAGGATTAGGAAACTAAGGCAATGAAATGGTTTCAGTGTTTTTCCAAAGACCCCACAACAAATAATGAGAGTCAACAATGGGACTCAGGTGGTATGAGAGTGACAATAAACTCTGCTTGACATAGCAGAAATATAAAACTGAATGTTCATTAAACTGAGTCAGTAAATCAATGAAAATATGAGAAGGTGGTTTAAAGTGAAGAATGAATTTATTTGTTAGTATGTATTTGTGTCTTTAAATATTTTTTTAATCCAAAGAGAATTTGGCATGCATTAGAAACATGGAAAAATGTAGTTGAGAATAGGCATTGGCAAAGCTTTTTAAGTCTCCAATACATAGAAGGGCACTATCACTCAGAAACAAGATTACTTTTAATCAAGTAAAAGGTATGCCTTATTTTAGAGAGGTTTACTTTTATATGCCTATTTTAACAAAATGAGATTATCCAATTTTCACTGTCTGATTCTATGTCCATCCTGTAAAATTTGTCATTATTTTATTTAACTAATAATAGCTCTTTTGTTATTTATGTATTATTTGAAACCTATAGATACCATATGAGGTTGGCACTTTATTCCCCATATACTTATGTCTAGAGAAATGTGTCTCCTGGTGAGACAGATAGTTTCCTGTAAAAATAAATGAACTTGCATTTTAACTTCTATTTTCATAGATTTATTTTTATTCATTTATGCATACAAGAACTGGGGTATAGGCCAGAGATGTGGGGAGTAGTAGGCCAGAGGTTTGGGGGTGAGAGGATTCACCAGAAACAGAATGGGGAGCAGAACAGGTAAATCTACTGAAGTGCACTGCTGAGGGGAGCAGCAAGGGAGACAGGAGAAGTCTGCTGGGCTGTGTGGGTCAGCTCCCTGACAGGGCTCTAGTGACACAGTGGCTGCCTGTATTTGATAGCCCTGAGAATTTAACCCCTGCACCATCAGGAAGGACCTGCATTCTAACTTTTGTAACTAAAATTTTTTCGATGTTCTGTAAGCAGTTTTGGGGAAACCAAATGGAAACAAGACCTTTATTTGGACAAACTGGGAACAAAGACCTGTCATGTTGTGGTGACACCAGTGACTGTCATCAGTCACCACATGGCATTCCTCCCAGCCCCACCCCTACCTCTTCAAATTCTAACGATATAGATCTTCCAAAGCTAGGTTTTCCCAGCACAGATAGCAATGTGTAGCTCTGGAAAAAAAGGTGAATTAGAGATCATACAAGTAATTTGTATTAAATTAACCTTGGGAAAGGGAATTTTTGACATTTGTAAAATATCAGAGCCTTTTGTTACAAAAGAAGAGCATGAACAATGACACTAAATACAGAACATCTAAAGAAATTTTAATTTCAGATAATGAATACTTTTTTAAATATAGGTATAGACCAAATATTGTATGGTAAGTAACAGTCTTATGAATGTACATTATTACCATTTTGTGAGGAACAGACTTCTATTTAAAAAGGATTCATTGTTTATTTGCAATTAAAATTTCACTGGGCATCCTGCCTTTTATTTGTTAAATCTGGAATGGAGAAGAGGTTTAGAGCGCATTTGTATGGAAATGTGTAGGTAAACAGTTCATTTGATGGATATGAAGCTGGATTTCTGGTGGGAATCCAAGACACACTATAATTTGAATTTGTGAGACTACATAAAGGCAATAGCCTATATTTCAGAGCATCTTCTGGGCTTCAATTTGAATACTGACTCTTCCCATTCACAAACTACTTCCGTGACCTTGGACAAGTTCCTTACTTTGAATTTGAATCATTTCATATTTAAAAAGGAAGATAATAATCTCTTAGTGTTGCTATGAAGATTAAATATAATAATACACACAACATAAAATGTAAAAAGGGTAAAAAATCTACAGGAATCCTTTTGACAAGAGTGTTGATAGGTTACTTTCCTTTTTTAAGCCCATTTGAGAATAAATAATATATTTTAAAATGCATAAAATACATTGCTGAAAGTGCCAGTTAGATTACACACAGCAAATCCTTGACATAGTTAAAAATGAAATAGTCTAAGAAACTGAGAGTTGGGATTTAGAGTCTTACCTGTCAATTATACCTGACTCTAACCAGAAGTTTTAATTTTTTTTTTTTTATTTTGCTTTTTCCATGTATTGAAATTGTTGAATGAGAAACCATCTAGCAGTCTGTTGGACCTCAATGACAAGCCTTATAATCAGTACTGGGATTAGTTTTATTTTTGAAAGCTCTGAGGTGCAGAACAGATCACCCAAGAGATTCAGGGACAAGCATAGGTTGCAGTTTCTCAGATACTTAAGTGCCTGAAATAGAAACAGGAAAACCAGAATAGTTACCAGTTGAGCTGGCTGCCATGTCATTGTATTTGTCATAAGAGAGTCAGTTCATTTGTGGTGACCTCTTTCCTAAGAGCACTGGCCTCCCCTCAGGGACCTATTGGCTCCCTAGAGTTTTTATCAGTAGCAAAATATCCAAAACCTATCATATAACTTTTCATTCCTGAAGAAGAATGATTCCATGTTATTGGCAATATCAGCAGGTTAATTAAGAATTTGGCTCATGATGCTTAGAAAACTGACATCTTGTCAATATCAACTGTCATTACTCAAATCAAAAGTATGCCAGATGCTTGTTCAATAATACCCAGAGATGTCATGTTTTGGTGCAGGACTTTTAATATCTACTCTAAACCTAACATCTAGAATTAGAACAACATTCTTTCTAGAGGACTGTTATTGTTCTTAGATACAATTGTATTTCTTAGGTGAAAAAAAAAAATTCTGTGTACCTGTCAATGGATGTTGCATTGAATCATAAAGAACAACACTTTTTTTTTTTATTGTGATTTTAAAAACAATGACAAGTATAAAATGCAGTCAGTACACTTTACTGCAGGCACTCAAGCCTGGTAAATCGGAGACTCAGCTTCAAGTCCAGATTTTGCTACTAATAATAGCATGAAAGTATTAAATACCTGACTCTTAATTTGGGAAAATTTGAGAAACAGGACATGTGTTTCAGTGTTTGGGTGAGCAACAAAATTTTCATGGTATAAATTGTTCTAATTCTTGGCTATGACATTCACCTGCTATATGTTACTTGCCTACTTTATGTGTTATTTTTCTCTCAGAAAAATGTGGATTAAAAGAGCACCTAATTGAGAGTTTTTGATAATTATAGGAAAAGTATTATTCCTGGTGAGTAGTATAAGACAAGAGCTAGAGGGAAAAAACATCATTAACTTTTCTTATTTCTCTCTCTTATTAGTTTCTTTGACCAAAGCCTATGATTTTACATGCATGCATAATGCTGTTACTTTATTAGTTATGTATATATTTTATATCCCTGCACAATTTATTTTTACTAAAGAATATCTACTGAGCATTTATAAGGAAAACAAGAAGTTGTATTATAAGAATAGGAGAATGAACACAAATGAAATATAAAACTTAACAATGGTTTATTGAAGTTATAATATTTTAGAAAAATCACCTTCCCAAATAAGAGAGTTAAAGGTAATGATAGCTATCGCTGTATGGGCATTTCTACCTAGCTATTTCTAGCATCTTGATGTTGGCATGTGATACTTGGAAGTTGAATAGATTTTAGAGATGGTGGAGAGGGCATTGTACACAAGGAAATGTATAGCAGAGACACTCATTTTGGAAATAGCTAGAAATGCACAGGCATATGCAAACACTCAGTTTTGGCTGTAATATAGAGCACAAGAAAAGGACGTGTGGGAGTTAAGTCTGGAAAAACAGCTTGGCAAGAGCTTTTGGAGAGCCTACAGTAGATGAGAGGAACTGGAAATATTTTCGGTTAGCATGGGGGAATCATAGAAAGTTTTTGAGTTGGGAGCAAGGAGGTACAAGATGAGAATTTCACTTTACGTTTAGTTGTCTGACTATTAAATTATATAGATTGAAGCAACAGACTAGAGATTGGTAATGATCTTAAAAATACACTTGGCAGTAGGTTAGACAAAAATGAATTCATATCCTTGAGCAGTAGAATTAACAATGAAAGGAAGTTAAAAGAAATATCAGATATTTATTACAATTCCCCAAACACACTAAGTTCCTTAATTATCCTGCAAAAATTGTGTTCTTTCATATCCTCAGGGCTTTTTACTTTCAATTTCCTTTTCTTGTAATGTATTTTCCCACTTCCTCTTTTGGGGAAATACTACTAATTCTATTCTAAGGACTCTGAATATTTTTTTTTGAAAACTTTCTTTTACTCTATAGTTAATTATTTTCCTAAAATTTATATTCGATATCTGTTATATGCCAGGTAGCATTGCAAGTAAAGTACTTATTCCTCATTATCCAAGTACCCTTATATCTGCTGAAGAAGATGGGTAAGTATTAAAATACTGTAGTATTCATGAACAAGGTGAATGTATACTGACTTTCGACCATGAACCACACACTATTCTACTATATACAAGATATATAACACATTGGATAGATAATAGACTTGACCCCGTATACTGTGTTGCAAACTGATTGTGACTGGTATAGAGATTTTTTTGAAAGACAGATAAACTACCAAAAGTGTAATTTCACTTAGTGATGGATGTTATATAATGATATAAATTTAGAGTACATGAAGAGTAGGTATTTTGGTTTACATGAGATGACTAGGAAGACATTTAGGTGGGGATGCACCAATAATAAAATGGAACAAGGAATATCTTATCAATAGAAAATACTTAACAGGACACAAACATATCTAGTGCAAAGGTTTAAACATGGATTAACCTGAGTGTGTTTGAAGGAAATGGATCCAATTAGGATAGGGAGTGAAAGTGGTAAGAGATTTTTATGAGGTCAAGGATGTGACCATCACCTTAGAAGAAACTTCAGGATTTGGGGGAAACTGAATAATTGTTCTGTCTCTAAACCTTGCATAAAGTGCTGTCATTGGGGGAGGGGAAAGAAGAAGGGGGGGTATGTAGACATCACTTATAATAGCCCAGACAAGACATATTAATGTGGGTTGAATACAGCTGAAGACAGTGGAGATGGAGAGAAGAGACCTGAAAATCTGACAAAACATGTTTGAGGTTGATTGAGAATAAGGAAATTTTGCTTAAGGAAACTGAGTGGAAATTGATTACAAAATAGGGAGATATTGTTGATGACAGGTTTGAGGGATGCTTGAGAAATACTTGGAGATTTGGATGGATGCTTTTGAGATTTATCTTAGAAATCCAAGCACTAATGTTAAATAATAATTAGAGATATCAGGCGGATCTCTTGGAAGCAATAGAGACAAAAATTTTAAATTTGATAATATATCAACCTTTAAGTACATTTAAAACCAAGGTACTAGCTAAGCTTAGTAAAACAAAACAAAACAAAAAAACAATAGAAATGAGATGGCATCCAAATTAACAAAATCATTTATTTTTATTTACTTATGCATACAAGAACTGGTGTGTTGGCCAGAGGTGTGGGAGGTAAGAAGATTCACCAGAGATAGAGTGGGGAGCAGAACAGGTGGATCTACTGAAATACACTGCTGAGGGGAGAAGCGGGTGAGATGGGACATGAGTTTGCTCCCTGAATGGCATCAAACTCATGCCACAGTGGCTGAGACTTTAAAACTCCTGTGCCACCCAGGAGGCCCCCTAAATGACCAAATTCCTGCATAAAGACAAATATTTTGAAGTTTTATAGAAGAGGACAAGAAAATAGTCTGAAGAAGAGCTATTAATAACAGAAAAAAAATGAAGCATTGAATTTGGCAATAAAGAGGTTAACCAAGGAACAAACATTTCACTGGAGTTGTGGGAAGTAAATCTCCTTAGGCCTGAACTGAATGTATGAATTTGTGATCAACAAAAGTTTGATTCAGTATCAAAACACTAATATACTCTGCATTGCTCTTTGTAACCATGCATAGTACATTATGTGGTGTGTGGCTATGCAATAATTAAATTTATTTTAATAGAAAAATCAAGACTAAAGCAGATTACTAAAAAGCGGGTATGAGAAAAGAAAATGGTAAATGAATACGCTAATTTTTTAAAAGAAAATTGATGATGAAACAGAGAAGGGCACACTAATTTGAAAGTCTAGCAGAATAAAGGAAAGGTACGAATAGGATTGTGAAGAATCAGCATGTTTGTGTACAAAGTTAGAGGAAATTCTGACAGCTCTATTGTCAGATACCATCATTTATTTCTTAATCACATATAAAAACTACTTGGCTGGACTCCCTGCATCCTTTCTGTTTTTTTTTTTTTTTTCCCCCAATCAATTCTCTAAAGTATAGCCAAAATTATCTTCCAAGTATCCAATTCTGAAAACGTCATTTAGCTTATCACTCTAACATAAGGATTAAACCCAAAGATATTAATGTAGATGATGGAACCTTGCTAATCTTTTAGATTTTTTGTATCTTAGCATCTCCACATTATCCTTAATTGTAGTTTTTCCTGACTTCCTGACTGTTAGGATTTTTACCTCAATACATTTCATATTTCTTTTTTCTTTTCTGATCTTTTTTTTTTTCTTCTTCTTCTCCTTAATTGTGTATTCTCATAGCAAATGGTAAGTTGTATCAGGACAGGGGCACTGTTTATCTGATATAAGCAGCTAACATAGAACTTGGTAGCTCAATAATTATTTAATGAATGAATGACTAAATTCCGTGTGTAAGGGATGAGTTTATGATATCAGAAGGATTAGCAGAGTTTGGATGCTGTGAAATCCAGTGCACAAGGGAGTATAGAGAAATATATATGAGGTTCAGGACATAGATAATGCTTCTATCTAGGTAGTAATTCTCCACTCCAATCATATAGAAAAGGGTTTAACTCTTAAAGCCCAAATTTAGAGAATTTTCACAAAATTTAATTCCTCACTGTTGCTCAGATATGATCATTTATATCTATATCTTTATATAGTTTACTAATTGTAGTGATGAATTTATTACAATGAGTTATAATTTCTCCAAAAATTAATTATGAATATCTCAAGGCAAAAAGCTACCGCTTAGCCATAACCTCAGTTTTGGTGAAAATTCACATAATATATTGAAAAGCCTGACTAGACTTAATAAGAGGGGGGAAATTCATGTGATTTTTTTTTTTCTTTTGTCAAATGATGGGTAATACAAATGTAGAGCTCTCAAAGAAAACAGTATAATTCTAGTCATTCTTCTTTGGAGTATGCCAGAGTAACTCACTAGAGATTAATAAAAGAACTGATGAGTAACAGTGAATACATTTGACTTTTGATATTAAGACTGTAGAGTTAGAATAATTTGGTTTAGTTTTATTCACTAACCCTTTATCGGACACAAATTAATGACATATATGTACTCAAGATGAGATGATGAAGAACATTGTTTCTTGTTTAAAAATTTGCAGGCTGTTTCATAATGTCAACCCACAAGTATATTAGCTATAGAAGAACTAATAGGTGTCACAAATATATATTTTTAAGATTAACAAGAATTGTGTAGGCAGAGAATCTCTGTAGCTAAGGAAACTATGACTGGGAAAGAATGTGCATGGAGTTCAGGCTTCATAAAGAGGCACGGAACGTGAGACAGAAAAATGGCACACCAGATGGAGAGAAAAGGAGTCAAAAAAGGAGCTACTGCGTGAGGTGAATAGAAGAAAACTGTGTAGAAGATTATGGCTTATGAGGGAATTTTTAAACAGACTTCAATTCTTAGGTTTCATGTTTAAGTCTAGCTAAAAAAGAAAAGTTGTTACAAACACTGTAGGGTCTCCAATATGTTATCTTTTTGAGGAAACCAGAGATGGTCCAAAAAAAAAAAAAAATGACTTAGAGGAAAGCTTTTGGGCAATCATTGTGTGCGACAATAATGGAAACAAAATAGAATATATTCACAGATTTCTGCTCTGATGTGAAATGACAAGTGCAGATGGACACAAAATAGTTGCTCTGCAGTTTTGAATCTAAACTTACTGTTGAGTTGTTTTGAAAGTATTTAGATCAAGTATACTATTTTCAAAAATCTACAGAGCAGTGGCAGGGATATATTACAGAGCTGGAAATGGTTTCAGAAACAATCACGATATTATTACTAGAGTCAAAGATTTTTGAAGAAGTTTTTGGAAAATTGTAAGCTTTCATTACATTTCCCATCTGAGGTAAATATACAATTGTTGTTAAATGAATGAAGTAATATATGAGCAATCCTTGGTATCATCACTTTCATTGAAACTACCTTAAAGAGATGTAAATAGGTGGCGACGTGTATAGGTGAGGAGCAATTTAGTTTGTGGACATGTGGATCAATTACCTGCTGAAGTATCTAATTCCGCAATGCTAATGTATCACAAGGACACATTCATGTTTCCTCTATTCTGTGTTTTGTTTTTCTCTGTAACATTCAGTACAGTCAGCCTGATGGGATTGAAAGCATTCTGAACATGAATACAATCTTGTAAACAGTGATTTAGTGGTCACTTGGTGTTTTAAAAATCTTTCTGTTGAAAAGAAAAATAAAGAGAAAAGGGAGGATTCAACTATGTTTGTCAGATCCAGTCAGGAAAACACCAAACATAAGTCACACTGAGTGTTCTCAACAAGGAGGTGGAAAGGCGGGGCAGGATTTCAGGCGAGGAGCTGAGGAGCTCAAATCTTTGTTTTCAATAAGGTACAGAAAAAAAAAATATTTCAAAATTGATATTAGAGAAGTGCAAACTTTAGGAGGCTAGCGTGACAGTCTGCAAGTGATGGTAAATCTACCAGATTTTAGCTCAGACTCTCCTAGAACAAGACTACAGAGTGCTTCAGTGCTGTGAAACGCCAGCCGGCAGCTTCCTCCAGTGAAGGATGGGCAGAAAGCAAGGGAGCCGATTTTTTTTTTTTAATTTATTTATTTATTCGTACAGAACTGGGGTACAGGCCAGAGATGCAGAGGGTGAGAGGATTCACCAGAGACAGAGTGGGGACCAGAACAGGCAGATCGACGAAGTACACTGCTGAGGGGAGCAGCGGGCGGGTCAGGAGAGGTCTGCCACGCCATGTGGTCACCTCCGGGGCAGGCGGGAATCGAACTCAGGCGAAAGTGGCTTTCGATTCTCAGTGCTGTGCTTTAACCCGCTGCGCCACCAGGGAGGGCCAGGGAGCCGATTTTTGAACTAGGAATAGTAGTAGTATTTGTCATCTCATAAAGGAACTGGAGGAGGAGCCAAGAAAAGGGAAGTAGGAAGAAAGTTATTGAATTCCTCTAAACACACACCTTGGGCCATTCAATAGCAAGTCTGTATGTTGATGTTCATATGGACACAGTAAATTAGACCCATAAAAATATATAAACATTGATAATAAAATGGAATCACTTTCTATTCTAATTAGTAAAGGAGAAAATGATTAGGTAATTATATAAACCTCAAATCTTTCGTGTGACAACCATTGGATTAGGATCTAATTTTATATTTTTAATACTCATAACTCTGGAAAGAGAAAAACCATAATTCTCATTTAGCAAAAGAGAAGAAAATGAGGCGCTGTGACTTTATCTTGTTCAAACACATATAGCTGAAGAAAACTCTAGTTGAATCTTTTGACACCATATGTATAGATATTTTACATTAGAAAAATCATCTGCTATGTTCTATTTGCCCACCAAGCCTAACCTTTCTTGCAGAAGCCTCCAGTGGGAGGATATAAAAACAAAGAATGAAACACAGTCAACTTTGGTGGTGGGTGTGGGTGACGTTAGTAGTGGATATTTTATGGCGATAATAGCTTCTAGAGGTATTCTAATATTACCTCAATTAAAAAAAAAAAGGTTACAGCATGAATGAAACTGATTCCAACAGTTCTAATTGCTGACATTCAGGCAATTGCGAAGAATTCATTTTTAACACAACCAATGCATCACGAATTGTACTATATGTAGTATACTTTTTTTTTTAAGATTTATTTATTTATTCGTATAGAACTGGGGTACAGGCCAGAGATGCGGAGAGTGAGAGGATTCACCAGAGACAGCGTGGGGAGCAGAACAGGCAGATGGATGAAGTACACTGCTGAGGGGAGCAGCGGGCGGGTCAGGAGAGGTCTGCCACACCATGTGGATCTCCTCTGGGGCAGGCGGGAATCGAACTCATGCGAAAGTGGCTTAAGCTTCTCAGTGCTGTGCTTTAACCCGCTGCGCGACCGGGGAGGGCCCTATATGTAGTATACTTTTATGTATATGTAAATGTGTTCTTTCATCATATAGTCATACAGGTAGATACTTTTTGTTTGTTTTAGCTCAGGTGCAAACAGCTAGTCATAAATTTGAATGGAAAATCAGATGATAGAGGATGGTGAAATGTCTGCAGGAAGAAAGTAGGACAAAATTATAGAGTAAACTTAATCTAAGTAGCTCGCTGGAAATCAGTGACAACAAAGCCAGAGCTATGAGCAGTGAACCAACCAAACAAAAGGTGAAAGGAATAACAGTAATGTGATAGTGTGATATAGTAAGTACATATTTAGGTCTTCACCCCTGACTCTCTGCCAGCATTTCTAAAATCCCTGCATTCCTAAGTGATAGAACATTAATAACTTTTGTTACATGCTTCTATTTTTCATTGAAATAACAGTGCATCATAACATTATATAAGGTACAGGTATGTATCATTGTTAAAAATACAAATTTATCCCTCACAATATTTTCTTTTTACCCCCAATTAATCAGCTGGGGCATTAAAAAAAACAAGGTGTGAAAGGAGAGTTTTTTAATTCAGAATAGTTCCCTTTCCCATCCTTGATTTATATTAATGACATACCTTTGTAGCTCTTATAGGAGTAAGCAGGGAACCAATCATCTGGCTGGCCTTTTTGAACTTGCAGCCCACCCTCGGACCTCCTGAGTTGGTACAAGGACTAGAAGTTGAATTCCTCACTAATGGACAGTGATTTCATCATTCCTACTTAAATAACACAGCCTTTATAGAACATTCTCATTGAGAGATTTCAGACAACTTACTCACTTTAAGGTGCTTGATCGTATGCCTGTGTCAAAGTTATGCATGTTAATGTGTGTATGTATCTGTGTATGCATATATATGTAGAGATAGATCCATGGGTATGGATAAAAATGCTGTCATTAGTATTACATTAGTTTATAACTTCTAATTTCCAAATTTGAAATGCATGTGTGTATGTGTATGAAAATAATATCAATTACGTAAAAATAATTGAAGAGCGCAGGAATTCTCAGACATTTATAATGTCATTCAATATATCAGATTTATAATAATATGATTGGAAATCAGTGTCCAATATTATTGTCATTTTAGTTACTTGAGAGTTTATATCTTTACTACAACAAATCAATGTCCATATTAACACAGGTGCATAAAACAAACATTTAAAGGTTTGCAAATTCTGTTTTGTAAATGTACATATCAGTGCATTTATAATATCAGTGTTTGTATGAAAATAAGTTATTTTTGTAATTTTGAGTGAGCTACAGCTTAGATCCAGACACCCTGAAATATTTACTTTTCTCATGGGGAGTACAAATGCAATTTTGATAGCCTTAAATAGTCTTTGCGTTTCTTTCTGCACCTTCCAGCACATTTGACCCATCAGCTCCATGGACTGGGAAGTGGTTTGCTTTTTTCAGAGCAGCATATGTCCTACACTCATGACCTCATGCAATTCTCAGTGGACTGGTGATTGATATTTAAGACATATTGTATGATTGTTGTGAGAAGATTCTTACTGTCCTCTGTTCTTATTGCCACCACATTTGATATAGATTTAATAGGGAGAACCCCTGAGAAAATTTATTTTCGGGGTTGAAATAAATGATTGATACCAACCTCTTCAATCAAGTGAATGGATTATTACAGTGGTTCTCAATCGGAGGCTATTTTGTTCCCCAGGAAATATTTGGCAATATCTAAAGACATATTTGATTGTGACAATTGGGGTATATTACTGTAATCTAGCAGGCACAGGACAGAGATATTACCTAACACCCTCCACTGTAGAGGACAGTCCTCCACAATGAGGAATTAATCTGGCTCAAAACATCAATAATGTTGAGATTTAAAAAAACCTTGCTTATTATACTACTTTAAATTCTGAAATAACTGTTTATCTTTTCTGTGAATTCATTACAGAGATGAGAAAGCATAGGCTGAGAAAAAACAATCTAAAAATGTTCTATCTCTATAGACACACATATCGGCATAATCTGAACAAGAAACATTTTATTGTAAAGTCGTATCTTTCATTAAAATTGTTACCCTGTGATTATGTTTATTTAAGACATACATTTAAAGAGCAGAGTTAAGGGTTCAGAGATGCATAATGGAAGTTAGCACTTGGCAAATTTTGTAGAGTTTGGTCTGAATGAACTGCTCAGAAAAGCATTTTTGTTAAGATACAGTTGTCTTTTAAATTGCTAAAAATCATTGAAGAGATAACTGCAAATATGCTCTTCCATCAAGTGCCAGTTGCAGAACCTTTTTAAGACATAAACATGGATAACATAAAGAATAATAATATATCTCAAGGGATATTATATGTCTATAATTCCTTCGAGGGTGCATGTAATGTCATAAATTGTAGGAGCAAACTCAAGCAGTTTAGTCATAGGAACCCTGAGATGAAATTACAGCTTTTATAATCCCCTGAGAGGATATTCTTTTGGTATAATGGAAATTGTAGTCGTTTAGAAATACTCTGTTCCCTTGGCCCCAGAAAAGCACAATGGTCATTCACAGATTGAAAAACACTAAGCAGGTGTCTGAAAAGTGAGTTGAATGTATCATAAGATTAATAGAAAAATTATATTGAAGTCATTATGGTATCTACTAAGAATAGTATTGCACTCTTCCTAAACTAAAAGTTACAAAGACACCTATATAATTACATCCACAAGAAGAGATTTTCCAGGTGTACACATAAAGACACTAAAATACATACTGCTAAAGCTTAACCTTGTTTGCATTAAATATATAAAAGACCTTTATAGCCACATGAGAAAACATATTCTTTATATTAAATGTCAGTAGCTAAACAAGAGAATGTACCAGATTAAAAAGAATGAAATTAAATATCATGGGGTTTTGAAAGAGTATAAAGTTCACAAAATATCATAATTGCAGATATACTTAAATTTTGAGCTATAAGAACCCCAAGGCGTATTGTTCAATTTCAAAACCCTTGTATTGGCAGCTAATATAAAACACATAGTAACAGAACCAACTTTCCCATCAATCAGAGTTATTCAGTAGAAGGCTAAGATTGGTAAATATTTCAGGCATTAAAAAAATATATAAGCAGACAATAAATATATACATTTATTTAAAGCAATTCATTTATCTTGTGCAGAATATTGTCATAATTGCTAAGGTACTTATAATCTTCATTGAGGTTTTACAAAATGTTTATTCATGTATTTTAACAACCTAAGCCAATATTTATAGAAGACTTTATAGATTTTTTTATTAAATAAGGAAAAAAAAGGATTTGCCTATCTTTAAAGAGCCCAAAATCTCAGTTACGATTTTGAATTCATTTTAAATAGCTTTCTTATTTTTTTCCAAGGAAGAAACCTAACACAAATTTCATTAAAGAGCACATTGTCCGAGGAGAGCAATGCACAGATGTGTTTAGCACCATGTTGCTTTAAATATGCAATTAGGAGTGTCTCTCTAGAAGCCAAAACTATATAAAAGCTGAAGGTAAGGTAATTTGACTATGAAAATTATTCTATTTTATTTTTATGAAAGTAACAGTGAAGTTACATTTATATTATACATGCTGTCTTCTTTCAGCAAACAAAATATGTAAATATGAAGGGAGATATTTATTGGCCAGTGATCAGAGTACAAAAGAGGGGTTCAAGAATCTTAATCACTGATGGGAAAAAAAATACCTCACTATACTCTTTACCTTGTCAGGGACTATTTTTGTACTTATATAATTTAATTTGTTCCCAAAAGCAAATTGAATTGCAGTGTCTAATGATGTTTGAGAAAAATCTCTTTTCTAATAACACATATTTAGACCATTGTTACACTACTTGCTTTATTTTAAATTGTTACTAATTAACTCATTAGCCTATCATTCACAGTATAACTTTTAACCATAATCAATAGTATCAATGTCAATAATAATATGTCAGCATTTAGACCTTGCATAAAATATAATTTTGTTTTTCCTATATTTTTGCCAATATATCAATAGCTAAGATACATAAAAATGCAGAAACCATGGCATCAAATGACTAACTTAGAATCTCAATTTATTCAACTGCACATTCTAAATTCTCTTTGCCCAGGTGAGGTTGACAAATGGAAAACAACCTCAATTCATTGTCCCCACAGTTTTCCATGTTAGTAAAATATAGAAGTATAACTTTTCATAATTTCAGAGGTTTGCCAACTTATTTTTTGACTAGCATCAACAAAAATCCCAGTGTCTGTTATTTTAAATAATTTTATAGAATTAAAAGATAATTTTAATTTTATATAATTAAAAGATAATTTTAAAGAAGATATACCTTTGTAACAGAAGCCACGTCTTTAAGTTAAATCTGGAATTTTAAGAGAAATACACATTGCTGAATGAGGCAACTTATTTAGGTACATGCAGAAGACACACACACACAACACAGAGTAGTAACTTGAAAATAATGGGAATTCACTTTTGCTGCACAGAAAAGATATCTGGAAGTCAGCAGTCTGTGGTTGGTTTGGAAAATCTGTATTCCTTATTTACCCAGGATTTATTTACATATATTATTATTTATTTACATAAATAAATATTTATTAATATTACTGATACTTCAACAATAGCTACTAGAACACCAAACATAGCATTTACATATCCCGCTGCAGAAGTACTGTGAGAAGAGTCTGAAAAGTAAGAGTTCTGCAATCACATTCTTGACTAAAATTTAGTCTGGTGACCATATTCAGCTGTAAGAGAGATTTAAGAGACATGATCTTGATTGGGGGAATAGTGCCCAAATAAAAGTTGAGATTCCATTAAGAATGAATAAAAACAGATTGATGTTGAACATTGCTTTTCTTGTATTTTGCGGCTCTTTTGCCCTTGAGGTTTTGGTAACTTTGACCTAAACCTCGCCAGTGAATTTTACCTAACCTGGAGAAGCATTGTAGAACAAATGTCAGGATAGAATGATGAAGTACTATGTAAATTTTAAACACAATTTTCTCAGTCTTAGATTCCTTACTTATAACATGATTTTTATATTCATTCCAAAAATTGTTCATTCAAAAATACATGCTGAATGCTGATTATATGCTCTGTTCTTCCTAATAATTCTGTATTATAAACATCTCCATTTGTGCAAAAACAGATGCTAAATATTATAGAATTTAGAGAGTCTGTAGGTTAATAATCTTTTCTTCAATACTCAGAAATTAAACAAAATTTTGGGGTCATATTGTAAGTCCAAGAGGAATTTAGTTAGAATTTAGTGTGGACTGTAGACTCTTAAATAGAGGACATGAACTATCAATTAGAAAGGCTCATTTCTTCCCATTTAATATGAGTAGCTCAAAAAGTTTTTTTTTTTTTTTTGCCTATTTTAAACCTTTTAAAAACACATTTTGATAAAGGACCTGGGTTCACTTTATTTTTATTTTAATTCATATTGTTTGCTGTTTTCAGTGCAAATTCCCATCATCTCTAGTTTTCCTATATTGGATTGGCAACACAAACAGTATCAATCTCCCCTAAAAGCCCCTAAAAAGGAAATCAGACGTCATCCGGTTTAGGAATAAAATCTGAAGAGGAACATGTAAGGGTAGGTAAACCCTTTGCTTATAAGAAACACTGATCATTTGGAATAAAATCAACAGAGCAAAACATTTTACAGTGTAGTTTTCCCTTGACTGTAATGATATTATTTTAAATAATGTTATTTTATAAAGTAACATTACAGTGCTTTTGGATTTTAATTTCACTTGTGTACTTAACAATCATTTAGTCTAATGCTTTGCATTACTATTAGTTTCAGATTATTAATATTATCTTAAATTGTTCCATATTTGGGGAAGCAATAAAATAATTGTTCTTTTGTACTAGAAGTTATACTAGCTCTTAAAACAATGCATAACTGTATGAGATTTAGAATTATTTAATATTTATCTAGATTCTTTAAACATGTAAAATAATGCAGAGTATTAACTGTTTCAGTCACATGCTATAGTGTCGAATTAAATATCTGCCGCTGGATATCCCAAATATTTCAATAGTTGTGTATTTTATTCAGATAATAAGATGTAAACTAGAATACCTGGATTTCATTATACATGTTCATTTTGTTTGCTCTTCTATTGTTCTTAAGTATTTTAGGGGTACTTGAAATTAACAAGAATTATGAGATTTATGGATGTGTTTCTAAGTTTTATCTCTAATATAGGTAAGATAGCATTTTTAGAAGGATAGAGCGCAACCTTAATAATTCATTTTAAAGCAAATGAGGTTTTGTTACTGTTGTTTGTCTGTTCTTCTCTAAATCCCTGCAATTTCAATGTTGTAGTAAAAAGCCTAAGATCTAATCCTAGTAATGTTTCTAACTAAGAGAGATTGGATCAACCTCACCCCTGGATGTCCAATTTTTATCCTGTCTCTATAATAAGAGTCTATGTTGCTGGATTTGGGGTAGTATAGACTCACATTAGGCTTTGAATATCAGATTCTTAGTAATATCAAGAGAAGAGTATAATAGTAGCACTAAAATAATAATACGTAAAATGTGTGTGAGTAATAAGGTAACATGTAATCCTGAGACATGTGAACAATTTCTGAAAGTTGTGTGGGGTACCTTTTGTAAAAGTCTAAAGTATAGCAAAAGTAAATATTGCTTGACAGAGACAAAATAGAAGGAAACTTCTCTGATAGCTGTTGATTTTTATGCTTTCTGTTTCTTCTTAGAGCTATCTGAACTGCTGCTTTTGAGGTCCATGAAATTTTCCTCTATTCTCATAATAAAACCACCCTTTTTGCTTAAGGTGGTTTTGTTATGGACAATCGAGGAAACTTGACTAAAATAATACTTTCTATATGTCACTAAAATCTTAAAATTTCCAGTAAGCTGCTGTTGCTTGTAACAGTGTTTCTCAGATGCAGCACCATTGAGTTGGATAATTGTTTTGTGGGATACAAGAGAATCTGACTAGGGCAATATGCTAATGACCTTCAAAGGAGTGTACAGCAGTCCTCTACTTTCCAGCTGGGTAAATATCCCTAGTTGTGAGAACTTAAAGTCTTCAAACACTGCCAGACCTTCCACACACTATAGGAGAGGCAATATTGCTCCTGGATGAGAACCATTGACCAAAAAAACAATAACAATTAACAGTAGTCAAATTTAACACTCTTCCAGATTTTTTTTTCTGTAATTCATTTTGACACAGAGTTTAAGATCCCTTAGTAGATGCCTTCAAACTCATGCAGATCACCAACATTGGTGCTTACAGAGCAAACATCTACCTGGCTGTACTGACTTCCTTCTCACTAGACAAGATTCTAGAATATTCATGAGAGTGAGCCCCCAGTTGCTCCCTTGAGAATTTTATACTTCAGTTCCTTACTATTTTTCCCTCAATTCTAAGGTACTCCTCTGCTTTTGATTTTCCACTCTGTTCAGAATCAGGTTGGGAGAACTTCCATTTTAAGAATCATTTTCATAAAGACGCATGGGCACATAGACAAATACTTGGAATAGTGCATGCCAATTGTACAGACAGTGGCCAAAGCTCTGCTTATTTGACAGGCACAGTTGTGCAGTTTTATAAGGGCACATTTACATATTCCCTAACATGATTATCTTAATCACCTGGCTCCATCAAAGTGACCACAAAGATTTTAGGTTAATCTCTTTCAAACAGAAGAGTTCAAGTTATTTTCTGACTTAGATGGCAGGTTATATGCACACAAGTCAAAGTTTATGGTAACTATAAATTGTGAGAGTGGAACTATTCAAGGATTATAATCACCCTTCCTGGCTTCAGCAGGCTTCACAATGAAAGGGATTAGGACTGGCAGGGAATAGCTAATCTGGGACTTCCACTAATTTAGTGACATCATGAATACTGATTGGGAATCTGCTTGTGTGATAAACACCATTCAAAGAATTATGAATATAGAACTGGAAAAAATATTTTAAAAAGGGTTTATGCAGAGTTTACTGGTATATAAGCAATAGGATAAATCTTCCAGAATCCACAAATGGATCTGGGAGACAGGGTCCATACTTTAAATGGCATGACCTTGGAAGAAGATTTTGAGGAGATGACAGAGTACTGAATATGTGTTAAGGAAATTTATCCAGATCTTCTGAAGATCTAGACAAAGACCATTTCAGGAAAACAGTCACAAAGGCAGTTTCTTAAGTGTATTCTCAGTATGAATGGAGACTAGCTTATGAAAAATAAAAGGATAAAAATTGAACTTAAGCAGGAGTCAGATAATCTGAGAAATTTAGCATTCTATACATTTCTTGGGTAGAAAAGCTATTGTTTTCAGAAATTTTGGTGTAGCTGATCTGACTGTTACTGTATGAAGACCTGTAGTTCACCACTAAATGGGTGACCCAAGCAAAGTCATGGAATGTATTTAGTTATTAATGCCTGTTGACACATTCTGTGAAATATATTTAAATTGAATTATGACACCAGATAAAATTAAAAATGGAGATGAAGCTTGTGTATTACCTATTATCATATACAATCAATAAATGATTTAATATCCTCTTGAAAAAAACATAGGAAATTAATTTACATCCAGGCATCTTATAAAAATATTGAAGAAATCTAAAGATGGCAAGAAAGCATTAGTCATATTAAGAAAAAAATCAATTGCATTAATTAAAATTTAAATTGCATCTACCTTTTACTTTTGATTACTTTATCTATAAATAACACCCCTTCAAGTTTCCCTTTCCCTTACTGCACTTTTTCTTCTTTATAAAACATATCATTACTAGGAACCATAATTTAAGATAAATGTGTTCATTGCTTTTTGAAAACACTAAAATTTTTATTTCATATGTGTCAGTTTATCAACCCACTCCTTTTCAAGAACCCATAATATATACTTAATAAAAATTTGGTTGAAATAATATATTGATCTAAATACATATAAAAATATCATCATATAGTATATATTTATAAATGTCTTAAATATTGATATATGGCAATAATTGAAATACATGCAGTATAATTTGTATAGAACAAGTAATATGATAGATATTTTGTTGTATCAATTTAGGCTATAGCAACATTTAAAATAACCTTGTTCACAAGTAGGAAATAAAGCATTTTGGTCATGCTACTTTATAATATGCATCTATATTCATTAACATGAAGATATAGAGAAAACATACTAAATGAAATAAATTTCAGGAAAATATAAGTGCTGGAAGTAATGGCATACAAGCAAGATATTAATCCTTTGGGGGAAAATGTGAAAGTGGTATTGTTTTGTCAGTATCCAAGAAAGGTTCTCAAAAGGTGAACACCAAAATTCTATACTAAGAATTTCAGGGAAATATAGTGGGATGGAACAGAATACACAGGAAGGAGAATCACTTATTTCTACAATCTTCTGAATTACTTGACATTAAAATGAAGATACTGGAAATATAGCAATAAAAATACTATTTCTAAAATTGATTTCAAAGGAATTCTAAAAAGAATCTCTTTTAACACCTTTGACATTTTAGCCTTTATACAGTGAAAGATTTTGGTGCATTTAACTCCAATTCAAATTAACTGCTATCTAATTACTTAGTTAAGAAACAATTTTCTCCATAAGCAAGTAGTTGTTACTCACTTCAGTGACTGTTGTGTTACCTGTATTTTTGCAGTTGTCAGAGGAAAATAGGTTATTGGAAACTCAGTTTTACCAATCTATCTGACTATTGGTCTATCTACTGATTAATTGATAAATTTAATATCTAGCAATCCATCTACCCCCAAAATTATTTGTTAACAGTTTTGAAATCATGCAACTACTTGCTTTCAGGTCTTTTAGGTTTCTTAAAAAAAAAAAAAAAAAACAAACTCTAAATATGACACAAAAAGCACAAGATAAAAAGAAAATGACATTAAACTAAATAGGTTTTGCATAGCAAAGGAAATAATGTTCAGCAAAATGTAAAGAAACCCTAAGGAATGGGAAAAATATTTGCAAAACATATCTAAAAAGGAGTTATTATCCTAAATATATAAAGAAAAAATATAACTCAGTAGCATACTACTACTAATACAATTTTAAAATAGGCAAAGCACCTGAATAGAAATTTTTCCAAAGAAGAAAACAGTTGGCCCAACAGGTACATGAAAATATGTAAAGCATCACTAATTATCAGGGAAATTCATATCAAAAACTACAGATATACCACATCAAATTTGTTAGCATGGTTATCATGCAAAATGCAGTAGATAACAAATCTGATGAAATGTGAAGGAAAGTGTTGTACATTGGGTAGAGCCATGGAAGAGCATACAGTTTCCTACAAAACTTATACCAATACCATAATTCCAGAAATTTCACTAAAAAATGAAAATACTATATTGAACATGTTTTTTTGCACGCCCATGGTCCTAGCAGCATGATTTACAATAGTCAGGACTGAAATGTCTGTAGAAAGATTAATGGATAAAGATGATGTGAGATTTATAAATATAATGTCAAAATTATATATGCATGCACATATGGCAGTGGAATAGAATTCAATCATCACAAAGAAAAATCCTGCCATTTGTGATAATATGGTCAGAATTTGATAATATGGCATTATGCAAGTGAAATAAGTCAAAAAAAAAAGACACTGTATGATTTCACTTACATATCATATCATTAAAAAATTAACACAAAATAAGATCAGATTTGTGGTTCCCAGAGTTTGGGAGCGGGAATTTTATATAAAGGTGGCTAAAAAATATAAGCTCCATCATGAGCCAATTAGTAAAGATAAAATGTAAAACATATTGACTATAATTAACACTGCTGTATGGTATATTTGAAACCTATTAAGAGAGTAGATCCTAAGGATTTCATCACAAGAAAAGTGAGGAAAAGCATGTTTTTTTCTTCTTTTTTTTTTGTTGTTGTATACATATATATGAGATGGGTATTAGATAAACTTATGGGGTAATTATTTCACAATATATATGTCAAACAATTTGCTGCATGCCTTAAACGTATGCAGTGTTATATGTCAATGTAACTTAATAAAACTGGAAAAATAATAAAATGAAAAATAATGTTGTAAACCTTAATGGTCTAAGAAAAATGGTGCAGGGTATGGCTATCTGGAAGAGGGATCTGCTATTTGTATTTTTCCTAAATTCATCTTAGATGTCTTTATAAATTTTGAGATCCACTCTTATATTGCAAAAGTATAGAAATTTGAGTCAATGTAAAATGTTTGGACAAAATCTTCTCAATAAGTCAGTTATCACTAACTAAATATGTGCTAATATGAGAATATCCAAGTTTTTTGTTTTTTTTAAAGATTTATTTATTTATGCTTACAGAACTGGGGTACATGCCAGAGGTGTGATTGGTGACAGGGACAGAGACAGAGTGGGGAACAAAACAGGCAGATTGACAAAGTACACTGCTGAGGGGAGCAATGGGCGGGTCAGGAGAGGTCTGCTACACTATGTGGGTCAGCTCCCTGGCCAGAGTTCAAATTCGTGCTGCAATGGCTATGGAGAGCTTCATAATGCAGTGCTTTAACCCATTGTGCCACCAGTGAGAGCCCTAGAATATCCCAGTTTCTAAGCTAACCCATGGACTTCCTCCTCTACCATATTCCTTCCCCATATTCTCATCACATTGGTGCTGAAACTCTAGGGTTCCAAATCTTAAACCCTTACTATTAGGATGGCAGTAGAGTACTTGGGTTCAATTCTGAGCTCTTAGATAAGAAACCCTTTTGTTCAGTTCTTGAATACTGACAACTGAAAGGTGTCCAAATGAATCTTCATTGTCTTTATCTGTACATGATCTTCATTTAATAGATTTGTGCTCTTGTTTTTTTTTTAAATGACTCTTTGATCTAACATATATCATCTTCCATTCATCCTCATATAATCACTTTTTAATTACTTTCCTGTAAGAAAGACAGGTTAAGAAGAAAGCAGGTCTCCATCCT
>NW_004567109.1:47672003-47672880 GCF_000260355.1 Condylura cristata | reverse complement strand
ATTAAAAAGAGTATGCTATCGATAATGCACAAAGTTTTCCCTACTAAGGTAAATATATAAGAGGCTTCTACCTCTTCAGTATTACTCATCCCTGTAAATGACTCTTTGATTTAACATATATCATCTTCCATTCATCCTCATATAATCACTTTTTAATTACTTTCCTGTAAGAAAGACAGGTTAAGAAGAAAGCAGGTCTCCATCCTTTTATTTTGTGTGTAAAAGGATAGCTGGCTGGCTGGATGGATGGATGGAAGGATGGATGGATGGATGGATAGATAGATATTTCTGGTTTAGTAATTAAAAAAAGGGTAAATTATTTTAGACTCTTTTCATTAGCATATTATTTAAATAAATATGCTTTGAGTGTCTGTGATATACCCGGCCCTTGTTAGGTGCTAGAGATATGAGAGTGAATAAAATCCTGTCTAAAAGCTGACATATTTTGAGTTAAGCAAGAATAGCATTGTATTGTATGTATATTAACACATTTTTTTTTATTTACCCATTCATCCACTTGTGGATACTGGGCTGTTTCTGTTAGTTGTAGATGCTCAGCTATTTCCTTGAGATACTTCTATTCTTTTGGGTCTCTACCTAGCAGTGGAATTGCAAGATCACAGGGTAAAGTTATTATTACCTTTATTTTCATGTGATCTTAGCTTCCAGCATCTTTGCAGGATTGTATCATTTTGTCACTTCCATGATGGTTTAATAAAAGAAGTTTCCTAAGAGATTTCTTTTTGACTCTTTGTATAATACAAGATAGTACTCATTCAATCTTCATAGGATTATTATATTTAATTATATAGCACTGACCAGTTAAAATTGTATTTGTGTATATATATATATATATATATATATATATATATATATA
>NW_004567109.1:47666537-47671903 GCF_000260355.1 Condylura cristata | reverse complement strand
CCTTCTGGTTGTGCATTATGATGGCACATTTTGTGGTGGGCATGGTATGGCTATGCAACTGCTGAGATGAGAAATTGTTTTATATATATATTCAAAATCTGCATATGTAGGAATTTTGTTTCTCATAAATTTAAGTTAAAAGTTCTATAAAAATTTTATTCAGTATGAATTTAAATTCTCAAGTATTACTTTAAGATTCATGAAAACAAAGACTGTCTTTTACCCATTGCCATTTCCTAAATGCCAAAAACTTCAAAAAACATTTATTTAATTGGCATAATTGTGGATAAAAATGTGTGAACGAAGGGGGGAAATCCAGAAATTCATATCACAACTCTCCTTTTTACTTGTATAGACACAGTTTTCATACTTCTGATTTGTAACTGTAATGCGGGTACAGTCATTTTACAACTCTTATAAAGTTAATCTGAAAATGAAGACAAAGCAAAGGTCACAAAGAATGGATCATGCCCACTTTTAATAGAAAGTATTGAATGTCTTCATTCTGTGATTATTTTTATACACCCTTATCATTACATAACAGTGTTGCAGTGGAGTAGAAAGTGGTTTAAATTACTGAGCTAAAGTCTAGGTTTCTACCCTGTCATTTCTCATTTTATCACAATGACAAAACATAAAGTTCTGAACATATAATGGGGTGGGAAGAAGAAAGTCTCCCGAATCACCTGGAAGTCACATTTAATTCACCTGTCAGCTCAAGCAGTGGTGATTGAATCCATTATTGGCAGGCCTGTCCCATAGTTACAGCAGACTTTCACCTCCATCTGACTGCATAGAACAAGTCACCAAATGACTCTCCACTCTGTCTCCATAGCATTCTTTGTGAGATTTCTGGAGTAAAAATCACAATCAGAATAAAGAGATATGTCACATTTCTCCTCTTTGATAAGTAATTAATCTTTGTAGCATTGAAAAATAATCTTTCTAGTTCAAACACTTTATCAATTATATTATAAATTAGAGGCAATCTACCTATGCTTATATCATTCATCATAATGAAATAATCATCTCATTTATTTTCCTTCACAAGGCAAGGAGAAAAAAAGAAAACAAAAAAAGAAAAGGGAGGATATGAAAAATACCTGAAATGGAATTATTTTTTGAATCAGCCAGTATCTTCTCTCTGGATCAGGAATTGGGTTTACTTTATCTTACTGTCTATAGATGAACTCAGCATGATAGTACATGATAATGAGCTAATTCAGTATGTATGCAACAAATATATCACATATTAAAAATGTCAAATAACTTGTTGATGAGGAAACCAGTGAGGTGTTACAGCCAATTCAAAGGAGAATCTGAGCAAGAACATTTACAGTCACACTGAAATGAATGTACTCAAGAGGCCAAGGAATTTGTCCTCTACTAGCTAGTACTTATCAGGTAAGAATTATTTTACACTGTCTGTAACCTACAGTCACGAAATTAGAATCAGAGAATTAAAAAGAGTATGCTATCGATAATGCACAAAGTTTTCCCTACTAAGGTAAATATATAAGAGGCTTCTACCTCTTCAGTATTACTCATCCCTGTCTATGTTCTCTCTAACCCATTAGTACAAAACTGTGCTCCTCATTGATAGCTCTTAGTTCAAGGTTATTTGGGACCAAAGTAACATAGAAATGTGAATTCTATTGTTTAGATTTTATTTATTTATTTTTGCATTGAAAACTTGGAAACAAGACATATGTGTGTATGGGATTATATGTGGAATACTCAACAGAGAGAACAGGAAGCAGAACAGGCTGTGCCATGTGGGTCAGCTGCCCTGAGTTAGAACTCAGGCTGTTGCAGTAGGTCTTCCCAGTGGTAGCACTGAGACTTAGCCCCATGCCACCACAGAGGCCCCAGATTATGCATTTTAATAGAAATTTTTGAGAGGAAAAGTATAAACAGAAGCTTACCATTATCATGACCTTATTGTAGAGAATAGAAGAGATGCCCTGGATGGAAGACTGTAATCTGCATTTCTCAGTGCCTAATATGTGACATCTACTATTTATATAATCTAGAGAGTATCTTCTTTTATACGTAATATTTGGAAAATTAAAGAAGAGGTCCTAAGCAGCACACTTTTTTCTTGACTCCAGAAGATACTATTCCCTTGCTTTGAATAAGAGGCATGTAGGAACACTGAAATTCTATAGGTGTGAATTCTGCCATACTATTCTCACTAAGTGTGATCAAATGAACAAATGTTCACCCTTCTGGTTGTGCATTATGATGGCACATTTTGTGGTGGGCATGGTATGGCTATGCAACTGCTGAGATGAGAAATTGTTTACCTGAAATCTACACAGTGCTGTAAACTAACATTACCCCAACCTATTGAATATATCCATTGTATACACCAACTGATCAAAAGTATTCTGTAAATAAGTTGAAATCAGACACAGATTTGGAGAAAAATGACTTGAATTCCATGAAATGTTATGGTAAGACTCTTGCTAGTGTTAAAATAATTCATACAATGGCTCTCCCTGGTGGCACAAAGGCTTAAAGCTCTGCATTATGAAGTTCTCCTAAGCCACTGCAACACAATTCGCTCGGAGTCCAGGAAGCTGACCCACAAAGTGTGGCAGACCATTTCTGACCTGCCCACTGCTCCCCTCAGCAGTGTATTTTGTCAGTCTGCCTGTTCTGCTTCCCACTCTGTCTCTGGTGAATCCTCTCACTGTCCCTGCACCTCTGTCTGGCCTGTACCCCCAGTTCTGTAAATATAAATAAATACATATATATATATATATATATATATATATTTTAGAAATTCATGCAAAATGCTTACTACAGTGGTATTTAGAAAGTACTAGGTGTTAGCTAATATAATGAGAGTAACAAGTACATTGATAAAATACACTAGGAAAGAAGCTTATGCAGAAACTTTTCCATATTGTTCTCAAACTGTATGTCATGTGTGCCCCACCCTCAGGGTGAGAGACACATTTAAACAGTATCTTAGTGTTTTTCCTTCTCAGTCATGTTTATGTCTTATATCCTGTGGTTTACTTGCTTGATTCTTACAGATGCAAATTTTGGAGTGGCTGGCTGTATGCAAAGGAGATTTTTGGATGTCTCTGGAAACATATCTATACTCTACAGAGAGGGTGGGAAAGTCAGCCAGTAGTCAGCTGTATCCAAAGAGATCAAACTCTCCTACCTGTTGGGAAAAGGTCTTCTTTAGTCTTATCAGGACAAGGCCCAAGAGCAGTAATTGGAACACACTCACAACAGGGCCATTGCATCATCCAAATATAAATGCAGATCACTCATTCTGCCAAATATTAGATTGCTATAAATAATACTGCATATTGCTTTCTTAAAAGAGAACTGTGAGCTGCCAGTGGCATAATCCATTTGTAACATCTATTAGGAATAAAAGGAAAGATGTATGTGCCTATTTTTAACTTATAATAATTAGTGCCCCAGTGACCAGAGCTATTGAAATCCATTGGTCCAGATATTCTGTCATATCTATACAATGGGCTTTTATTCAAAAAGAAGATTTCTATATTTCTATAAAAATAAAAAAACATAACCTTTCAAATACAGGTTTTTGTTAAGTATAAAGGAACAAAGCAAACTGTTTTGTTGTTACATTTGCTCACTGATTTGTTTTTCCTTTTAATAATAAGTTATTCAGATTTTGAAATGCTGAAATCACATGTACTGCGGGATAAAATTTTTATGTTTCAGTTTTGTGTATTTTAAAGATTTGTTTATTTATGCCTACAGAGTTGGGGTACCGGTCAGAGGTGCAGGGGTGGTGAGAGGATTCACCAGAGACAGAGCGGGGAGCAGAACAGGCAGACTGAGGAAATACACTGCTGAGGGGAGCAGCAGGTGGGTCAGGAGAGGTCTGCCACTTCTTGTGGGTCACCTCCCGGGCGGGGATTGAACTCATGCTGAAGTGTTTTTAGCTTAATGCTGTGCTTTAACCCACTGCACCACCAGAGAGGGCCCTGTGTAATTTTTTTTTAATTCTTCAGATTAAAAAATGACACCATCAAAAGCAAAAATACTATTTAACTGTTTCACAAAACTCGTAGTTGTATTTATAGAGTTTCTCAATTCTGAGGTCATCCTACTTAAAATCTTGCTAGATTTCTTCATGATTTTGCCCCTTGTTATGAAAAGTCACTTTCCTGGTATACTTTGAAAATGCTGTTTTTACCAGACCTCACTAGCTCCATAAATTGAAATTAATTTGTTTTTGATAGAATCTTTGTTCTTGTATTGAACAAATCCCAAAATTCATTTTTCTTATCCCCATTAATATTTATTACACAATTACACTATATTAGACATGATACAGTATGCAGAGTATATTTTCACTTATCCTAAGAGATGTTCATATTCAGAGTAAAAATGTAAATAAATGTCTTTTTATTTGATTTTTTTCCCAAGGTATTAAGGAAATATCTTTCAGGCTAAGCTACCTTTGGAGACTAAAGGGATGGTTTAAATGGAGAGAGCAAAAAGCTCTTAGGGCAAGTAGAATTTTTCCCAACATTAACATAATCTCATCCATTTAGAGACAGATCAGTCTCAATATGTAAGATGAATGAAATAGTTGTGAGATACAAACAAATGAAACAGGGCATCTTATATAGCAAGTAGGTCCAGAAGACCATATTCTGGGCTTAGAGTTTCTAATACCACACCCTCTACATACACAGGACTACTTGGTGGCAAAAGAAAATACTGTAAAAGGAAAACCACCTTGTGCAACCAACAAATAAAGTATAAAAGTCAAAATCCAGCAACTGGAATAGTAACTTTTTTATTTCAAAACTGATTTGGAATAAAAAACATATTCATAGCTAAATGCTATTACTGGGCCAAGAAAAATAAAGGCTCTTTAATTTCAATATGTACCCCATACTAAGAAATACATAGAAAGCACAATGCTTTATTCAGTCATCTTTTTTGCCTCCACATTCTATTTTTTCATGGGAGATGTGGAAAGAGTAGCATGGAGATAAAGACCAGATGAGTATACTTTAACATCAGTATGATAAACTTTGTAAATAAAATTGAACTAGCCCTCACTAGCCACCAAGAGAAAATGAGAATTTAATATCTAAAATTTTAAGCTTTTTCCAACATATTTTATAAAATTAGGCTATTTCTTCTTTATCAAGTTAATAGAAATGTTTTAAATAATGACTGCATTATGTCCAAAAATGTTATAAGATATAAGTAAAGCTAATCATGTCATTATTGAAACACAAGATTATAAAAGGCCACAACTAAAAATAATGTTTTCACAGATTAAAAAAAAAATACTTTTTTCTTGCTGATTTACTTGGCATACTATAAAATAGATATCAGACAAGTAAAATTTT
>NW_004567109.1:47664997-47665812 GCF_000260355.1 Condylura cristata | reverse complement strand
TATATATATATATCTTAGGGGTTTACAACTCTACGATTGTACAGCATCCACCATCAAAGCCTCAGTAATCCTCCACTGAAAATAATATTTCATTATATGATATAGTTTGTTTATTCCTTCACTTATTGATTGACATGTGTCTTATTTTGCTTTCCCAAAGAGTTGATGAGCAATTGTACACAAGTCTTTTGTGGATATATGTTCCTCTTCACTTGGGTAAAAAAACCTAAGAATGTATCTTTCTGGGCCATGTGCTAAGTGTAGGCTTAATATAAGCTACTATAAACTTATAGTAGATTTAACTATTAGTTACAGATTTTATATTCTCTCCAGAAATAAATGAGTTTCAGCAATTCCTTGCCTTAGCCACTAATTGATGCTACTAATCTTTTTTTAATTTTTGCCATGCTAGTAGATGCATATTGGCATCTCATTAGGATTTTAATTTACTGAATGAATATGAGAATAATTCATATGCTTACTTATTCATATATCTTCCTTTGTGAAGTACTTTCTTAATCTTTGACTCACAGTTTATTGTGTTTTCCTGATCTTACTCTTGTATTTTCTAAGTTCTTCATATATTCTGGATGAAATACTATTCAAGAAGATGTAGTGAAAATTCTCTCCAAGAAAGCAATTCCCAGTAAGTTTTTTAATTATTTTTGTCGAAGGGCCAAAATACTTAATTTTGATGAAGTCCAATTTATTCATATTTTCTTTTTATAATTTTCTTCTGTTTATTTTTTGGTGATTTCTTTTTTTTTTAATAAAAATACTTGGTAGCTCTCCTGCCCACCTATGACTATGAAGAT
>NW_004567109.1:47659846-47664037 GCF_000260355.1 Condylura cristata | reverse complement strand
TGCTCACTATTGCTATGGAAATGATGTTTGGAACTAAAACTACCTAAACAATAGAGAATACACAATGAAAGCAATTAATAACAGATGACAATTTTAATATATACTTCTTAGACATTGTGACAATGTAGTGAAAAAAAAATCTCAGTGCCTCATGTACTTTCCATATATACTCCTTGCTCTTAACCTGTATCTATAGATTTTGCTACTAGTGTGCAGCCATAAACATGTCATAACTTTTACAGAAGGGTGTGACGTAGAATGTCAATGTCTCGGAATTTTAACCTGAAGGAAAACATAAAGTTACATACTTGATTTTCACTTAAGATGGCAGAGGACCAGATTAGAGGAGAAAGCAGTCTTTGAAATAAAGCAGGCATATATAAAAGACAACTGTACTGTAAGTTTTATTTTTCACAAAGAAAACACAAAGGAAGTAACTTGTGCAACTGTGCATTATTTTTGCATAAGGGACTATAAAAAAATTCCTTGCTATCTATGCTTCATAAACCTGAATTCTCAATCAGCTTGTTAGTTATTCTGTGTCTGTAGTGTATCTACACTCATTATGCTGTACCACAGGGACAACATCAGCCCAAGGAAGACATTTCCTTAGTGATATTTTTATTTACAGACTGTAATGTTGTAATTGATTGGGGAAATGTTCCTTCTTATTACAGAATTAGAAACTTTGGCAATTATTTTTCATTTCCGCCTCTAGGGTTGATTTGGCTGTGTAAATTTATGTTTAAAGTATATTGATAATTTTCAGGAAGGTGTCTCAAGCCTACTAATCGGGGTCTTCAGGAGGAATCAATGAGAATAAAGTAAAAGCTTTTGTGAGTTTATTTTTTCTGGATTGTTGACTTTTTTTTTTTTTTTTTTGTCAGTGGACAAAAGCTAAACAGCATTCAATTGTTACTGAGCCAGAGTGGTGTTGGAACACGAGTGGTAAGAAAAAGACCATTGACATAATTCAGGATTAAGATTTTTTTTTAAGCTGTTTTCTTTTAGAGATTTATTTATGCATGCAAGAACTAGGGTATAAGACAGAAGTGCAGGGGTTGAGGAGATTCACCAGAGACACAGTGGGGAGCGGAAAAGGCAGATTGATGAAATACACTGCTGAGGGGAGGAGCAGGTGGGACAGGAGAGGTCTGCTATGCAATGTGGGTCACCTCTGGGGCTCGGTATTGAACTTGTGCTGCAGTGGCTATGGGTAGCTGTATAGCGCTGTTTTTTTTTTTTTTTTTTAAAGATTTATTTATTTATTCATACAGAACTGGGGTACAGTCCAGAGATGCGGAGGGTGAGAGGCTTCACCAGAGACAGAGCAGGGAGCAGAACAGGCGGATCGACGAAGTACACTGCTGAGGGGAGCAGTGGGCGGGTCAGGAGAGGTCTGCCACACCATGTGGTCACCTCCGGGGCAGGCGGGAATCGAACTCATGCGGAAGTGGCTTTAGATTCTCAGTGCAGTGCTTTAACCCGCTGCACCACCAGGGAGGGCCCTATTGCGCTGTGTTTTAACCCCTTATGCTATCAGGGATTAAGATTCTTTTTTAAAAAGTTTTTTTTTTTTTTTCTTTTTAATACTGCTGAGGTGAGTAACAGGCAAAACAAATCAGGAGGGTCTGCTGTGCCATGTGAGTTAGCTGCTAAATGGCCAGTAATCAAACTCAGGTATCAGTGGCTGGTGGTAGCTTGATATGATAGTGGTGAGACATTAACCTCTGTGCCACCAAGGGGGCCCAGAATTAAGACTTCTAATGTCATACTAGTAGTCAAATTAAATAGGATAGAATGATGATAGGAAATTAATATCACTGGCAAATTCATGTTTGAGGTAATGGGAGAAGAGAAAGCATAGCTATTTCTCAAGCAACTTCTTAAGAAATTTACATATGTGTTTATTGAAAGAAATGTATGCATATGTTCCACCAGTCATGTGGAACCAAAAACCCATGTAAATTCCTTCATCATGCAACTGGTTGCCTGACTTGAAATATGCAAAGTTATCTCATAGTGTATATTATATTTTATGTATTAATAGCAATATCATATATAAAGATGCCAACTTTGTCCAAATAGCTCAAATCATGTCACATTGTATCTTCTTGAATTAACAAGCTTTAAAATATAGATAAGAAAGCTGAGGGGAAAAGCTAAATTAATTACTTATCCAAGATCAATTTTACAGGTCAGGAACGGATCTATCCATTACATAAGATAACTCTTAGTTGAAGCTGGCATATTACACTGAAGGTAACATCATAAGAGTAGCTAATAAAGACTTAGCTATTATAGTAGAGTGGATTCAGACAAAATTCGAATTGATTGAAACTTTCCTCTAAAACCTGAATCAAAGCAAACCCCATATTTTTTCTGTACCTCTTCTCTTGTAGTGAAGAATCCAAAGATAGCACACAAATGGATGTTTCTCTGATACCTGTGGCTTATCAGTAAGAATAGAAGTAATGGAAATCTCATGAGAAAGCCTGCTCTTAAAAGATTTCCAATCCAATTTTTGAACTCAAAAGGCTTGAATTAGTTTCAGATTAACATCCTGGTCTTTCAGAGTACATCTTTCAGGATTCAGCTATCAAGAAGACATCACACAGTAGAATTTAGTTTCAATTTTGGGAGGAAAAAAGAGAAAAAAGGCAAATATTGAGGTTTTTCCTTTTCTTAGATTACAACCTTTTTCCTGGTCTCTTTTTACAATTTTATTTTTTATTCCCACATATATTTTCATTACATTGTAATAAATAACTACATGCATGCATTGAAATGTGCTTGACTATCCTACATATTCATTGCAATCATTTTTAATGAGCTGCCAAAATATTGGTAACCCACAGATCATCTTACCTCCCTTTAGGTAATAATCCACAGCAGCCACCTGTTAGTTTCACTATCCTTCAAGTGCATCCGTATGGACTGAATCCACCCACTGTGCCCAGGAGACTGTATACCTCCCATCTCCTTCAGTCTCTGCTGCTCAGATTTTCCTCTTAGAAGGTAAATTGGCCTGATTGTCAGACACATTCTCAAGATTCTCCTCCAACTGTAGATCAGCGACTATTGGTATAAACAGCTGTAAGACAATGAGGTGGTAGTCTGCCCTGATGGCACAGTGGGTTAGGACACAGCTCTGCAAGCTCTCTTCAGCCACTTCAGTGCCATTTCGATACCCACCTTGGAAGTGATCTACATGGCACTGCAGAGTTCTTCTGTCTACCTTGCTGCTCCCTTCAGCAGTGTACTTTGTCAATCTGCCTGTTCTGTCCCTCACTCTGTCTCTGGTGAATCCTCTCACCACACCAGCACCTCTGGCCAACTCCACAACAAAAACTATGATTTATAATCCAGGGCTGAAGAAGACTTTGAGCAATTCAGATATTATGGATGCAAATAAAATAGTGGGCATCATTAGAAAAGCAGAATCTAGTCTCTTTTTTAAAGTGTTTACAGACATACTCTATCAAGAAGAATTCTATTGCAACTTACTTTCAGCAACCTATTTATCTGTGTCCTTTCCACACCTTCTTTTTGAGGATAGTTCTCCTGCTGAGATGTAGTGTCTATAGAGGGTTAGCAATACTTTGAAGTTTCACACTGTGGCCCTGGGTACTTTGTTAAATTCTAAAGAAGAAAATGTTTGACATTTCACTGTATAAGTTGAGGCAAGTGCACATGTTTATGATGTTTGTGCACGTTTATTTTTATAGAACTAATATTAATCTGTTTCAATTAAAACCAACTCCATATTATTTGTCTGCCAATTTGCTGCCAATTTGCAGGTATTTGAAAACCAATGGCCATGATATGGACAAAAACATTTGAAAACATGTGATTTTTGTGCAATGTTGAATTGAGTAGATTGTAAACTCAGGTTAGCCCTGGCTAGGCAGTTGCAAATACTTCAGCTGTGGATAAGCCTGTTAATGTCAAATTTAAAGAGAAAAAAAGAACAGAGACCAAAGATGGATTTCTTTAGTTTTTGTTTTCTTCCTAAGGGAGCTTTAGTATAGCAAACTTTCAAAAACTGGTACAGGTGCTATCAGTAAATTTCTCTATAACATAAGCTCTTTCCACAAAAATGGTCACTTGCCCTGAAAATATGTGAGTTGAATTAGGTTGTGAAAGAAATCATCTTATATCTCTCTGAACTCTTCTTAGGCTGGACTAATA
>NW_004567109.1:47655941-47659201 GCF_000260355.1 Condylura cristata | reverse complement strand
ACCTCATCCTTCCTCTAATAGTAAAGATTCTTGAATGAAGCAAACATATTTACTGATAAACCTATAACTTGATGAGACCCTAAATGACATTCTATTAAGAGAGCAGTGATTGTTTCTTGGTGTCATTAACATGTAGAATGAAAAGTAACAAAATTAACAGCCAGATAAAGCTGAATTAAAACAAACAAACAAAAAACTCTTGATAACTGTCCACAGAACTGGAGCCCCAAAGTGGGGAGGAGGTGAGGGAAAGAAAGGAGTTGGGAGGGAGGGAAGCATAATGGTCTATGGTAATGGAATCTGGGCTAGTTGATGCTCAATACTCTATAGTGGTAAATATCATGTGGACACATTAGTGTTCACAATTCTATGTAAATAGATAATAATAATAATAAAACTTGGGAAACTTTGGTCTCCAGTTTCAATACCAAAATGAAAGATGCCTACTCTGGGCTTAATGAAAAAAGACTATCTGACCATTTTGGGATGTCTGTTGCCACAGTTGTTTCAAGAAATTATGTCCTTCAGCTACCTTTATTCAAGACCCTTGATTGAGTGAGTTTCTCAAAATAGAAAACTACCTGGCACTTGCTTATTACAATGCAATGTAAGAGACAAAGCCTTCAAACACTGCTGTGAAAATGCAGTGTGAAATGTGAAAGTGTTTTCATTTATTCTGAGGAACCATGCAGGTTAAGATTTTGAAGGATAATTTTAACTACATTTTAACATATTTTTCTGTCTCCTGCTTGTAGGGTAGGCAGAAGCTCCCATATTGTCTGAGCTAAAAGGGTTGGTACAGTATCCCAGGGCTCTTTTTCTTTTTTAAGTTCTTCAGGTGATACTGGTTGATAATCAGATAATTTAGAAAATCTTTATTGTACTGCAAGTATGCTCTGCAGAGTAAATATGATTTGCTGAGAAAGAGACTATTGGTCATATGTTTGCATTTTTTTCCCCAGATTTTTTAAAGTTTATTTTTGCATAAAACTACCTTCTGGTGTAGACCAGAGGTAGGGGGTAGTGAGAAGATTCACAAGAAGCAGAATGAGGAGCAGAACAGGCAGATCTACTGAAATATACTGCGGAGACAAGAAAGGGTAGACCTACTGTGCCATGTGGGTCAGCTCCCTGGCCGGGGATCAAGCTCAGGCTGCAGTGGTGGTAATGCTGAGATTTAACCAGACCACTAGAAAGCCCTGTTCATGCTATTATATCTATCCTGAAGCACTACCTATTCTTTAAAAACCACCTTATTTCCTCTGAAAATCAAACAGTATGGGTATCCAATAATAACACTATGTAAAATAAATACAGAAGAATGTGCCTCCTCTCATATCTATCCTTTTGTTTTCTGGATCTCTTTTCCTTATGGTGTTCATGTCTGTGAACTTATTTTACTGTAATTGCCTCCTGACATACAAGATTCCTATTTTGATTCCTATAGCAGGTGGAATTGTGGGCCCTCTAAAAGGTTTGTCCATATCTTAACCCCCCAAAGCCTGTGACAGTCATCTTAGTTGAAAAAGGGTTCTTTGCAGATGAAGTTGAATTAGATGTAGTTAGGTCAAGGATTTTGAGATGTAGAAGACTAGAGTAGGCTCCAAAACCCCAGGACATGTCTATATAGTAAATATCAATGGAAGAGAAGACACAGAGGCAGCAACAGGCCATGTAGAAATGGGGACAGAGATTGGAATGTACAGTCACAGGCCATCAGCTGGAAGGGACAAGAATGGAAACTTCCAGATTTTTAAAAGGATCCATATCCCTGCTAACACCTTCATTTCAGATTTGCAAACTTCAGAACTATGAGAAAATTAATTTCTATTGTTTAAAGCTACCAACTTTGTGGTAAATTGTTATACTAGCCCTACAAAATTCTGTAATCCATTTCATTCTTTTCTAGTCTACTCTAGTGCCCCATATTTAATACAAATAACATTGTTGCCTCTTCCTGTCTTTCTCTCCTATCTCCTTAGTAGACTGTTACATGCCATGAAACAACTAAAGTCACAGGACAAAGAATGATATTCATAAACTACCTCTATAGAGAAAACTACATTTAGGTCTTTAAAGACAGGAACAAAGTATCCCCATTATGGAATCACTCACATGAGACATAAATGCAGGCACATAGTTGTTGTTTAATAAATATTTTCATTAATAATTTCTAAAGTTAGATGAAATTAAACTTTAATGCTCTCAACATCTAATGTCTCTGAATTTTTTTCAAACTCAAATTCTACTGAGTTTGCCAAGATATTTTTTCATTTACTTCTTCAATCTCCTAAAGTTTAACCTTATAGTCTCAAATACCTGTGATCCTGATGATTAAATAATAATAGTAACAAATCAATCCATCTATGATGATAGGCTATAATAGTGCTCAAATCTAATGCTACTATATCAAAACTAGCATTTAAGAAATAATAGCACTGGGTGGTACAGCAGGTTAAAGCACAGCACTAAGAAGCTAAAGCCACTTCAGCATCTATTCAATCCCCACCCCGGAGATGATCCACATGGCACAGCAGATCTCTCCTGACCCACCACTGCTCCCCTCAGCAGTGTAATTCATTGGTAGGCCTATTCTGCCCCCCACTCTTTCTCTGGTGAACCCTCTCACCACCGATGCACCTCTGGCCTGTACCCCAGTTCTGTATGCAAAAATAAATAAATCTTTAAAATAAAAAGAAATATAGGCATTCCATCTGGTAGCTTAACTATTAATTAACATAATAATGCAATATATAAGATAGATTTTATTAAGAAGGACTATTGCAGTAGGTATAGGGGGGCTATTAAAGTAGTTGGGATTTTGCAGTAGGGAGGAGAACTCAGCTTGTCTCCAAATACGAGGGAAAGTGAGACTTTATAGCTGAGAAGGATGGTTAGGGTAAGTAGGTACAAAATTGCTAAGATTATGAAATAAAAAATCCTTGATAGATATTCATTTTATGTCTGATGAAGTCATGATTTTACCATTTTGAAAATTATACTTTCACAGAAGGAAAATGTACCTCTTAGGTGTCCAGCGTTAAAATTGTCAATATCATGTATGCTAAGTTGTTAAATATTCATAACAACTCTACAAGTTGAAGACTTCTTTGTTCATTTCTTAAACACTGACATTAAAGAAAAAGTTATTCACTTTAAAAACTGTAAGGCGGGCCCTCCCTGGTGGCGCAGTGGGTTAAAGCACAGCACTAAGAAGCTTAAGTTCGATCCCCGCCTGCCCCGGAGGTGACCACATGGCG
>NW_004567109.1:47645730-47654626 GCF_000260355.1 Condylura cristata | reverse complement strand
GTGCTAAAGGTTTCAGCTGCTCAGATGCCTTTATGCTTAACATCTACAGAAGACTTTAGTTTCTTGCACTTACTAGAATTCCTCCTGCCTGTAGCTTTGTGTACTCTGAGCACTGAGCATACTACAAGCACTAAAATCTTATTTTTCAGCACTAGCCACACAAGAAGGGAGAGTTGGAATGTCGAGAAAGTTTGAGTAGCAGTGGGCTCCTATATATTATACTCTTTGCTTGAATTGATTTTGTATATCTGGATTTGGTAAGATATTACACTGACAAATTTCATGCCAGGGGATTAATTTAAAATGAATGCCTGGAAAATAAGTATAAAAGATGGGATTTTTATAGACTTTAGATCATGAAATCAGTTAATTTTGCTGTTACTGTGATTAGTATTTAGGTTTTCGTTTCGTTGTTTTGTTTGTATCTTTTTGTGGCTTTTTTTTCTTTCTTGTCACTGGCACATAAAGATGACCATAAAAATATGCTAGAGCATTTGGTCATGCTTTTAATTTCATCTGTTCATTCAAAACTTTGTTTTGCTTTAGGTGTGTTCTATGCACAAAATAGTACTTATCATGGTAAAAAGACAAATCCAAAGAAAATGACAATAGATTGTTTTTGTTTTCAGAAAGCTGAGAGTATAATATTAAATCATTACTAAAATGAAGCAACTTTATAAATGTGGTCATTGTTACAAAAGAAATGGACATACTGTCATAAAAACATAGAAAATATATACATAAAAACTTACATACTATGGTAGATTGGAGAATGTTCAAATATTCAATTAAGATGATATTAAAGTTGGAGGAACACCACTGTTAGATGAAGTTGGAAAAATGACCAGACTAATTAGGAGTTCTGTTCAGAGTAGGAGTGAACTGACTGAACCTGTGATACAAAAGTATAAATCTGGCTGAAATATATGATGGTTAATTTTGTATGTTAACTTTGACTGTGCCACAGTGCCCAGATATATTTGGTCAAATATTTTTTCTGAATATTTATATGAAGGTGTTTTTGGATACGGTTAATATATAAATAAATGGTTTTTAAGTAAAGCAGATTATCCTCCATGAGAGAAGTCATCATCAAATCAGTTGAAAGCTGAATTGAAGAAAAAGCCTGGCTAAAGAGAATCAAAAATAAATAAACAAAAATTGAGAGTAAGCACTTATGTCTCAATAATCATCTTAAATTTAAAAATGCCATGAATTCACTTTTTGAAAGATATAATGAGTTTAAAGCTAAGAAGACTAGCTTGTAAAAAGGAATATGATTGTGGGTTTGAGAATTTATGAAGCTTTTGATAAGTCCCCAAACCACTATGTTAGTGGTCAAAATGAAGACTGAGTTGAGAGAAACAGACTGCACATAAATTTGAGAATTATAACAGAAAAGTAATTTTTAGTTACCAGGTGACTTAAATAACTAGATAATAGTTTGTTTAGTATAATAAATTAATTGAATATAGTATGCTGTATTAGCAGAAGCACTGAAAATTCACCGAGAAAACATTCAATTTGCTAACAAAGATTCACTGACATTTGACAACAACTAAATATATATATATATATGATAAACTACTGTAATAAACATATTTCATGTGTAGTGTGAGAAACTGAATGTGGCTTTGCATCTAATCCCAACATCTGACTGAGAAATGGAGGAGGTTTACCAAAGAAATTTGTGTTAAATGTTGTTTATAAAGTATGATTAAGATAAAGTGTTTTTAGCCAGAAGACAAAATATGAAATTTAAACAGTCGGGGCCTCCCTGGTGGCTCAGGGGTTATCATACCAACACTATCAAGCTATCACCAGCCACTGTGTCATTAGTGTGATACAATCTGGAGAAGATCATCTCCTGTCTTGCCTGCTGCTCCCCTCAGCAGTGTGTTTCAGTAGATCTGTCTGTTCTCCCTACTTTGTCTCTGGAAATCCTCTCACTTACATCTCTGGCCTGGATGCCCTGTTTTGTATGTATAAATGAATTAAAAAAAATAAACCTTAAAAAAATGAAAACAAATATACGCTAGCACAATGAAATTTAGTTGAGTGAACCAGAGCAAATTAGTGGTTACTTGTCAGTTACACACATGAAATAAGGGACAGTAATATCGCGACTCTTCACTGTGTCAGTCTTCATTCAAATCAAATAGCAAATTTCTTGAGAAACTAAAAAGTTAGGTGCCCTCAATCTGGAAAAAAAAAGGCACCATTAATTGAGGCTTTGGTAAATATAACATTTTAATAGAATATGATATCTAATGTGTATCACAAAGCATGAATGATTCATTTTACTTTCTAAATTACATAAGATAAAAATCAATGTTTTCTGCGCAATTACAAGAAACACTGGTATCATTAACATGACATTGATCATGAAAAAAGGATTTCCTCCATTTCCTACTGGTACCAAGGTTGAACCTACATTTTACAAGATAAGCTATCGAAACTATTCAATACCAGGAATTGTGACAGCACTGGAGGGAAAGAAAAAGGCATTTTTATTCTCGATAGAATGTACAACACAGGTATTGATGCAGTTACAGCTTGAAAGCATATTCTTAAGTATTGAAAATGACTCAGTAGGGAAATAGTATAGGGTTAAGTTTTGATAATGCTGCAGTAAAGCATAGAATAAGAAACTTAAATTATATGCACTTCAGTATAGTAACAATGTCCATTTACTTTGCGGTTCTTGTCAGCTAAAGCCATATAGGACCCTTGGCTGACATGTACAAATCCCACCACATTGGTGAGATTATAGTTTACCTGTTGGAAATTGTACTTCTAGACAGGGCTAGCAACATTGAAGTCATGTGAGAGGTTATATGACACAAAGATAAGACATCCTTTTCTCCTGAAGTCATTTTTAGAGGAATTATCTAACGTTTTTATTCTTGTTGCCTCTGCACTCTCCTTTGATATAAACTATATGTTCATCTCCTAGTCCTGTATGATTTTTACTCCATACTCATCAAAGCCAAAGTTTCAAACACATGAGAAAATAATAAAAAAAAGTTTCTAGTGCCTCCCCACCAAGTTTTTGCAGTTAGAAATAAGAGTGTGAAGCTGCATTTTTGCCCAAGAGGATGCTTGTCCTTTCACATTAGATGTGCAAATGTTATCATAATAATCTAGAGCTCACTACTTATTGGTTACTTGGAAATATATATGAACTAATAGTATTTATTCAAATCCATTATTGTCAGAGACCTCAAGCTCTTGAGAATGTAGCAAATTGAGAGGGTGGTCTCTCTATTTCTGCTTTCCATCTCATTTTCTGGAATCCTACTACCACCAAAGGAAGCATGCTGGTGAATTTAGGGCATTTATACAGATGAGCTCAGAGAGCAGACACTGATTTTAGTAAGTAGCAAATAGACCTCATTCTTCTTATGCCAGTGTGAATAATCGAGGAAGAGCTAGGAAGAGGACTTGAAATTCTCTAGGTAAAGATCAACCATGGATCAGCAGCTCTCTGAGTAAAACCAGACATCAGAGATTGGTAAGATCTCTAGAGTTAGGGGAGTCTTGTGTGTGTTTGTGGGAGGTAAGTTTTGCTGTGCAGGATAATTTTGTGATGGGCTACATTAAATTCAGTCCCACTAGTCAGGAAAGTGTTGCAATACTTTTACACACAGCACATCAGACAACATTAGGCCTCCTGTCTATTCTTCAGCAGAAAGGTAATACTTGCTCATTTGTTTCCAACTCAGACACAAGGACAGAAATTTCTATGCCTCCCCTCTATAACTCAACTGCTACTTTATAAATCCAACTGAATATTGATGGAGCATATGAGGACAGTAAAGTTATGGATCACGTTAAAGAGCTGAAGGAAGATCAAGTGTTAATTTGGAATGGTTGTCAGTGATAAAAATGAACAATCAGAAAACAGCTAAACTATTGCCAATACATATGGTAAAGCACAAAGTATATTCCAGAATATATATTATGATGCTTAATGTGAGAGTAAACAGAGAAACTAGGAATTAGAAGGATCACTGCCACATAGTGATTTATGGATCTTAATATATATATGCATACAGAATTGGGGTATAGGCCAGAAGTGCAGGGTGGTGGTAGTGGTGAGAGGATTCACTAGAGACAGTGTGGGGAGCAGAACAGATGTACTGAAACACTCTGCTGAGGGGAGCAGTGGGCTGGTCATGAGAGTTCTGTTGTTTCATGTGGGTCAGCTCCCTGGCTAGGGATCGAACTTATGCTGCAGTGGCTTCAGAGTTCATAGTGCTGTGCTTTAATCCATTGTGCCACCAGGGAGGGCCTGTGATTGGTGGATCTTAAATATCATATAGAATGTGAAATTCCACAACTCACAGCAAGAATAAAAAGAAATGGGAATCTTGAAGGAAAAACACAAAGTTAAAACTGATCTGGAAATCTAAACTGTAGAAAATAGATGTTCCAGAAGGAAAACCAAAATGAATAGGTGAAAAACTAATAACTAGACACTAGTAGAAGAAAACTTTCTGGAATTGAGGGATTTAATTCTGCATTTGGAAAAGACTGGTAAACTTCTACTAAGCAGAAACTGTAAATCCCATGTTTCACGTTAGCTAAAAATTGTGATCCTGAGTAGATTGAAGTTGAGGGTGCATAATGGAATTAAGTATAATATGAAATCAGGTTAATACTAGATTTTTGTCTAAATAGTGAGAAACCTTGAAATAATATCTAAATCTGTAAAGATGATGAGTAAAATGATATAATTCTATAGACGTCTTATAAGCAAGTCACAAAGTAGTATAACTAATAAAATAATTTGTTTTACTGGCTAAATATGAGAACAATGTAAAATGTTAATAGTTTCTTAGAATAACTATAAATAGTTAAAATGAAAAGTAGCCCATTTACAATTATGTAACCCATTTACATTAAAAATTCATTAAATGCAATTGAAACTAAAATAATAGTGGAACAATCTATTCAAGAGAGAGATAGTGCTCTTTTAATGAGACTTGTACACTGTTTTGAAGGGCATGAAATAGAACCTGAAATTTTTAAAAAATTGTATTCCTGCTTGCCAGGACTTAATATCACAAAAATGTCAGATCTTGTATGTGGTTCCCCATTCATTTATTTGAGAATTACTAATTTTTACCAGTCCTTGCACTGAGAAAGCAGTGGTGGTAGAGGCTGGATACAGAAAATAAATAAAATATATTACTATGTTAAATGATGGTAAAATACTTCAGAGAAAATAAATCAGAAAAAGCAAATTGAAATGGTGTAGAAATAGCATGTAGGGTGATCCAGAAAGGTTTCAAAGAAAAGTTGACATTTAAATGTAGACCTGGAGTTGGTAAAGAGCAAGCTATATGGCATCTGAGTAAAGAAACTTCTATGCAGAGGGGAACAATACAGTGTCACTGAATTGAGAGCATGTAAGAAGGCTTATACAGCTGAAATGGAGTGAGCAAAGGACAGAATAATAGATGCATTCAATGGAGTACTGATTTTCTCATTGCAATTTTGTTTTGCTTAGAGAGGGTAGAAATCACTGGTGGACTTTGAGCGACCTAGTCTTTATTTTTGACAAGGATAACTCTCCTCCTGTAGAGATCACACTAAGGGGAGGATGAGCAGTTGTAAGGTGACACCACTGTCCTGGTACAGCACAAAGGTGGCATAGGCCAGACTGCAGTCACATCATTTGTGATCAGTGATTATTTTCTGGGCATCCATGAAAGCAAAAGTCCTGACACTAGGTCTTTGATGGGAGGGAAACAGTGAATTAAGTGCAAAACCAAAGCTTTGATGTGAATTCACATAGGGTATTACCATTAACTAAGAAGGTAAAGACTAAAACAAAATTTTAATATGAGACAAGAGAAGTATGAGATGCACATTTTAAATTTCCAGATGAAAATATAGATGATTATGTGTGAATCTGAAGAAGAGGGGAAGGGTTCAATCAAATAATATATATTTCAATTATTACCCAAATGGGGACTATCTTGAAACCTTAAGAAATTAATTTTATTTGAAAGGAAGATCTGGAAAACTAAAAATATTTTAATAAGGGAGAACTGCCCAATTATATTTCCAAATGTTATAATATAACTTGCTATAAACTCACTATAAAGTATATATGATAGTATAAAATAAACTCACTATAAAGTATATATGACAGTATAAAATTAATACAAATTATAAAAGAGCATCAGAAACAAAATTTGTATACATATGGAGACAGTTTATTAGAAAAAAATCACAATGTTTTTCAGCTAAAAATAGTTCATGTTTTTGGCATGTCAGAGAAAACCATTCTCTATAGCATCAATAACCTTTTGAATCATGGTCAAAACATTAGTATAAATAAACTTTGTAATAACTCCAATCTGAGCCATATTGACTACTAACTAAAAACTGAGATTTAGCAAAATAAAGTAAACTGTCTTCCTGTAGTCAGGCACTCTCGGCTTCCCTGGGAATGGAAATAAAGCCTCTCAGGTACAGAGGTTGGATTAAAGGTGCAGTTTCTATTGTATTAGTCAAAAACAAGGTGGTGTGTTTGACTACTGTTTCCCAGCACCCAGCAGTTCAGAATATCAGTGAGTAAAGGGTACAATAAGTGAGCACCATAAACTCATTTATACTAGTAAGTGAGTTGGGTTTCAGCTGGAGATCTGTCAAAAATGTTCTAAGATAGCACCTTGTTTTCCCTACATAACTGGAACAGGCAGCTGAGGGTCTTCCATTTGTGTTACTCTGCAGAATCACTTGTGGGAAATAACAGAATTCTTTTGACAATGATTTTTAAGTTCTATCTATTAAAATAAATTCCAATAACTCACTTCCGGTTTTATAGGCCTATTACCAGTGAAGCTTGCCAGTTATCTTGAAGAAATATGAAATATGAAACAAGGATATTTTATGGTCCAGACCTTTATAGTTTCTGTTATTTTTTTACTACTTCACTTTACTACTGCAGCTTTGAGTTTTTGTGCTTTGTTGTGGTGAGATGTAGGCATCTATTTTGTATTTCTCAAACTAGTGTTTTAAACATCTTTTTTTAGTAAAGCCTGTTTTTTTTTTTTCCCTTCTATTATACCATGATCCTGTGATTTAATAACAAAAGAGGGAGCTATAATATGCTAGGAGTTTGTAACATTCATGAGTATACTTAAGAGAATTAAGTATGTGGGTGTTGGGGGAGTTACAATGCACCTAACAATTACACCCTGGAATTGAAGTAGATGTGGAAGTTGAATCAATCTGAATCTGTAATCTTTACTTAGTCTCCTTGATTGCAGAATATAAATCACTTTGATCATAATAAAGTTTTACCTAAATCTTATCTTCCTTTGCTTATGTTAAAGTTAGGTTTTTTGTATGTCTATATTCATTTTCAAAATGAGTTATCGAATATGATACAAAATGAAAATCTAACGTATAACATGGTGAATATAGCTGATAACACTGTACGGTATAATGGCATTGCAAAGAGTAGAATTTAAATGTTCTCACACACAAAGGAAAGCATGTGAGGTAATGGATGTATTAATTAGTTTAATGAAGGAGAATCATTTTAAGAAGAATTATAAAATGATAATAGGCAAAAATCTATATTTCTGGTCCAGGAAAAAATAAGCTGCCCATCTACTTGGGAATTTATTAAATATTACCTAAATATGAACAGTTTCTAGATTAGCATATAGTGTTAACAATATTATCTGTGTCCTCCCTGGTGGCACAAGGTGTTAAGTCTTGCACCCACTGCTCCCTTCCTGGTGGTGCAGAGGGTTAAGGTGCAGCAAGCACTGCAAGCTAGCTGTAGCCACTTTAGTGCAAGTTCAAACCCCACCCTAGAGGTGACCCACATGGCGCGGCAGACCTATTCTGTCTTGCCCACTGCTCCCCTCAGCAGTGTATTTTGCCGATCTGCCTGTTCTGCTCCCTACTCTGTCTCTGGTGAATCCTCTCACACCCCTGCACCTCTAGCCTATACCCTAGTTCTGTATGCATAAATAAATAAATCTTAAAAAAAATACAATTTTAAAGACTAAGTTACTTCAGATATTCTAAAATCTCAATCAGAGCTCATTTAGATAAGATACCTAAGCATCAGACTGACAGGACTGTATGTGCAAATATGTGTCTCTTCTCAGAACCAACTCATCTGAGAGAGGAACATTTCATCAAATTTTTACTATTATATATTCCAGTATATAGTAAATACCAGAACACCAAGCCATGCAGGATCCTCATTGACCAAAGTCTGGTCTAAGTAGCTTTATGAGATTTATAACTGTGCAGTAAACGCCACTATCAATTTCCAAATTTTAATGGTAGTCATGTACTCAGATATTCAAATACACCAATTACTTATTTTTGCTAAACTTTGAGTTATGGAGCAAACATAATTTTCCATATTCTTTAATATACTCTTGTTTATGAGCTTCATAAGTGGAGAAATAAGCCTGATTAATACTCACTATTTTCATCATTTAACACAGTGCCTGGCACAAATAGACTCTTAATAATAAGTTTTTTGAATGAATTATCTAAAACTTTTATGTAAATTCCAAGTTTCCTATATTAAAATTACTATGCTCAACATAAATAGTAAATTACTTTCAAATATATAATATTATACTTAATCTGCTATAATAGAACATTTCCTCAAGGATACTATAGTATACTTACTCTAGTACACTATTATAGTAAACCATGAATACTATAGTATAATTCAAACAATAGCTAATAAGCCCATGTACAGACTTGTTATGGCTGAGGAGATGTGTATTTTAACATTTCCATATAGTCATGTTTCTAGGTTTTGAGAATCTTTTAAACTTGCTTCCAATATTGAAATAAAGTGTTTATAATATTTATTTGTATCATTGCTTAGAGTTTTAAAATT
>NW_004567109.1:47621547-47645630 GCF_000260355.1 Condylura cristata | reverse complement strand
CACCAATACTCCTGTGTGTCATACTCCCTTTTTTCTCTTATTCCCTCCCCCAAATGTTTTTATAGTATTCATTTTATCTATCAAATATATGTCTCTAAGCACATGTACTTTTGAAGCAGTTTTCCTTTTTTATATGTAAATCACTATAGAGAAAGTTAGCTATCTATCCATGGATCAATTATTTCATAGTTTGATACAAAACTTTACTTTTGTAACTTTGCTTTTGTTTTTGAGTTATTACCTTTGAGGGATAAATTTGCTTTTGCTTTCAAATCCAGCAAGCCTTTTTCCAAATCTTCTTTTGAGAATTTTTTAAAATTACAGAGAGAGAGAGAGGGAGAGAGGGGGGGGACTGAAACAGTATTTTTAACTTTGTGAAGATTATTTCATCAAATTATTTAATACACATTGTTTCACCTACTCTAACATGAGATGGATATGTTGCTAATCTTTCATTTTATTGTCTAGAGGGAAAATACTTCAACTCTTTCTCTTTTTTTCTCACCATTCTTTTTTTCCTCTCTCTGTTCATCTCTATCATCATTGAATACCATATTTTGGCTTGATCTTATTTTAAATACACATTCTCCTCTTCTGAGATCTTACTCTAACTTTACAATCTTACATTACCCTTGTCCAAGTTGTTCTACACATACTCTTTTCACACTCCTTAATTGCCCTTCACACCTCTTTTCCACCTTCAACTGCAACACCTTCTCCAGCATTCTGTTTCACTGTTAATGACCTTGTTAGTTACTTCAATACAGCAAATTGGAGATAATTTTTAAATCTTCTACCAGCTTAAATACCCACCAACATGCATCAATATTCATATTTCCTTCTGCTTCTCTTGCTATTAAGGGTGAAATTTCCACACTGTAAACCTCAGGTCATTCTTCCATTTATATCTGCTCACCTACTTATGGATAGACAAGTAACAAATTTCCTTGGCCAGTTCAAATCCTCAGTTTCTTCTTTATAATGAATCACTTCTGACAGCATTTAAATCTGCTCTCATCTTAAAAAACAAGCACCTTTTGGTTCCATGGTCAATCCCCTTAACCAGTTACTTCATTCTACTGGCTATTATTGATTGAATTTTATAATGTTTTATACATGATTTTCTATTCTATAGAGGACAGGATTTTGACTATTTTATTGCCAGCACTTAGAACAATTAGAAAGACAGTAATAAGAAATATTTATAAAATTGGGAAAAGTATGATACCTTCCTTTTTAATTTATTTTAAAAGTATACAATTACAATGGGGTTTTGGTTTAAATTGTCTTCTATAATTCATGGGCTAAAATCAGTGACAAAAGTAATGAATGTAATTCAAGAAAAGAGTGTTTAGGCAAAGTTGTTGAGATGAAATGAATTTTCACTGAAACCTCTGGCCTGTACCCTAATAATGTATGCATAAATAAATAAATAAAATGTCTTTAAAAAATAGATATTATTTCCAAAACATCATCCCAAAATGTTTTGGAAAACATTGTTAGAGTATGTATCCAATCAAAACCAATAAAGACATGGGGGAGTTGGAGATAGCACACTTGTGACCAGACCAGAATGCTGTGAAATAAGGTCATAAGAGCAGTGATCAAGCACCAAGCTTGGAAGTCCACTGTTTGTACCCAGGAGCGCTGGGAAGAATGTCTTTAAGAAGTAAGTAGGTTGTAGGCTAGATTATTTTGAGTTTATAGGGAAGATGTGTATTCTATGTGTACACAAAAACGGTGGAATCCACTTGCAATCTCAATAAAATTTAAAAAAAACTTTATTAAGCAATCATGTATGTATGAAACAAACTAAAGCATTGCATAATATGAGGGGATTAAGTGAGTAGGGGGTCAACATTTTATAGGATTTGAATATCTGAAGCAGTCTCATGTTAAGTAGTCTAAGGTTAGTGATATTCAAACTACAGAGAATGAAGTGAAATCTAACCACACTATTTAGCTAGGCAATAAGCAATTTTTGCATGAGTATAATAATTATGTTAGTCAATCATCTCTAGTTTTCCAGAGAAGCAGAACCAACAGGAGAACAAATGAATAGATTTATTATAAGGAATCGGCTTATACAATTATGAAGGGTTAAGTCCTCAGATTTATATTCTGCAGGTTGGAGAACCAAAAGAGATGATGTATAGCTCTTAATCCAAAGCCCTGAGCATCAGGAGAGTTAAAACTGCCAGGCTCTACCATCAAGAGTAGATATTTCAGTTTGATTCCAACATCAGAAAAGCCTGGTTCCCAACTCAAGAATTTGGGCAAGAGGAATAATTTCTCTTAAAAAAATAAAAGATTTATTTTATTTATTTATGCACACGGGACCTCGGTGTAGCCCAGAGGTGGGAGGTGGGGGTCCCAGAAGATTTACCAAAGACAGAATAGGAGCAGAACAGGCTGATTGACTAAAATACTCTGCTGAAGGGGGTGGCAGGTAAGTTAAGAGAGGTCTGCTCTGCCTTGTGGTCAAGCTCACTGACCAGGGATTAGACTCATGCCACAATGGCTGCTGATAGTTTCATAGTGCTGAGACTTAACCACTTGCACCACAGGGACTTGAAGAGAATTTTTTTTTTAAGTTTTATTTATTTGTGCATCCAGAACTGGGGTACAGGCCAGAGGTGGTGAGAGGCTTCACCAGAGACAGAGTAGGGAGCAGAAGAGGCAGATCAACAAAGTACACTGCTGAGGGGAGCAGAGGGCGAGACAGGAGATGTCTACTGTGCCATGAAGGTCACCTCTGGTGCCAGGGATCGAACTCACACTGAAGTGGCTGTGGCTAGTTTGCAGTACTGCATCTCAACCTATAGTACCACCAGGGAGGGCCTAGGACTTCCTTCTACTCAGCCTTTTTGTTCTGCTTATCTCATTTGTTCTATTGTATCTACTTGGATGAAGCCTACTTCATTAGAATGATCAATCTGCTTACTCAATCTATCAATCACATGTTAACATCATCCAGAAACACTCCCACAGACACATCATCCAGATTATGTATTAGGAAAAGCCTGGGTACCCCATGGTCCAGTGAAGTTGACATATAAAATCAAACCAGCATGGTAATATAAAGCTTTGTTTTTAAAACTATTAAGCTACACTCAGAAATCTTTATCATAGTGATAAAACATGAATGATAAGTACTATATACTTATATATCCACATCAAACCACTATTATGAAAAAGATTTTATAAACATTTTAAGATAGAAGAGATAAGAGTTAGCTTGAACACAATCTTGACTGTATTTCTCAGAAACTATTTCTGGTGTTGTGTTCTGTGTCTTAATAGAGACATTTGCTCCAGGTAAAGTAATTAGTAATTGAAAATCATTGAATTGCTGGCCCACCAGTGTTTTCCTACTTAATAGTGTCATGTTCACTTATATGTGGGTTTCTATATTTTGACCAGAAGATATGTCAATTGGTATAGCGCAGTATTTCAAACCATAGTATTACATTTCCATCTGTAAGACCATGTTCTAAATATAAAGTACCGTGTTGGGTTTTGTACATCTGTGGAAGGAAGATTATTGCATCTAATAAATCTTTATATCAGCATATTACCCATAAATTTATTCTAAGTATAGGGTTCTAAGATTTTTCTTTGAAAATATATTTTTGAATATTATTTGCTTTTTATTTTAAATGAAAATAAGCCCACCAGAAAATATATGAAGTTTTTATTTAATATCAAAATAAAAATAAGTGTCATTCTGACTTTTATTACCTAAAACCAACACCATATTATTTGCAACTTTTTTTTTTCTTACTCCCAACAAAATTTGGGGGATTTTTAACATATTTTAATTATGCTATATCTATAACTTAGCATCCTAGTTATTATGTGAAATAACAATCTGCTGACAGTTTAAAGTATATTCATATTCAGAACCCACTCAAGACCAATTATATCAGAATCCCCAGAGGTGGGCTGGACACATTTATTTTCTTAAGTGCTCCCTAGTTGATGGTAAAATGAAGTGAGGGTTGAGAACCAGTGCTATAACATATAAGTATTGTCCATGTTATTAAATAGCTTTCATAAACAACACTTTAAGTGGATGGTTGTATTACAGAGTTACACTGGACCTTATTTAAAATTCTTTTAGCACTACCCATTTAAATTGTTTACAATTGGGACCTCCCTGGTGGTACAAGGGGTTAAAACACAGCACTTTGAAGCTGTCTGTAGCCTCTGCAGTAAGAGTTCAATCCCGATCAGGGAGGTGACCCACATGGCACAGTAGACCTCTCCTGTCCTGTCTGTTGCTGCCCTCAGCAGTATATTTAAGTCAGGGCTCCTGTCTGCTTCCCATTCTGTCTCTGATGAATCCTCTCACCCTGCACACCTTTTTCCTATACCCCAGTTCTTGCATGAATAAATAAATCTTTAAAAATAAATACATTGTTTACAATTATACAATCAGATATGGATAAACTCAAATATATGTAAAAACCCATTCTTCCTGGATATTGATTATTATTAGAAGATGCAGCTATGCTGACATTTGAAAAGAGTTAAATTACAAAGTGATCCTAGTATCCAGAGGTGACACATATTTTTCTTTTAGTTCTTTTGTACATCAATTAACATGTTATAGACAAAAGCCAGTAACTATTGCTGTGGAAATTTCCCAGAGAAATAAGACGGCACTCAGAGAGATGTAGAGAGATTTACTTGTCACACTGGTGTGCTCAATAGAATCAGTCCCAAAAGGCTGAGTCCCGAATTACAGGAATGGTAAGGTTTTATACAGCTTGTATGAGGAAGCTTGTCATCCCTTCCATCAGAGCATAAGCAGTCTTTTGTGTTTAGTAAGGGGGTGAAGGTAGCCATAGCTAATACTGTGGACAAGCAGTAACTGTAGGGATTTTCTGCTCCAGCAAGCAGCAGAATCCAAGCAACACACTTACCCAAGCAGCAGGCCTGGGAAACTTCCTGCTTCACCATAAAGAAAACAGGAAAAACTGATCATCATTCTTTGCAATTCATAACTTGCAAAGAATCTAAAATTGATTAATTATACATTTAAAAAGTTTACAACATATACGCTATATCTATCTATGTGTATATATGTATATGTGTATATGTATATATGTATATATATACACACACATCACTAACACATGTGTGTATATACACACATATAATATGCAATATATGTTTGTATATATCTTTTTATGTATGTATACAAGTTTTAATTGTCTAGGTGTTTCATGGGAGTGTAAAAGATTTTTTAAAACCTCAGTTTTGAGAATTTCAAAGACTATGAATGCCACACAATTCATGAAAGAATAATTTATTTTAAGAAATAGAGAAAAATTACATTGTATTTGATTAGGGGGGTTGTGTTAAAGAGAGGTATTTTGTCAAAATCCAATTCAGACATCCCTGTGGAAAATTAAGGCAATTGGGATTAGATAGTATCCACTTATCCAATTTCTGCCTCACTGTGTCTTTTTTATTTGAATTAATCTGGGTAATGAACACCCAAACCAAATTATTGTGGGTTGATTACCCATGAAAAGTGGGTTAATTGTTTAATAGCCATGGGTGCAAGTGGGTATAGGTATTTTAATATACATAAACTTCTACTTGGCATATTTAATAGTAGCATAAAATATATATATACAATGAAATCAACAATACAATTTCACATTAAAAGTTGATTAATCTTCTTGTTAGTGTAATTTAATTGTCTGTAAAATCGGTTGCTAAATACTGGAAAAATAGTCATCTATTATAATTGTTTCTGTTTAAAAAAACAAGGATAAATGAATGTTTTTGAGTACTAACCAAATAAATCTTAATTTTGAGAAAATATTGGAAGAAAAAAGATATTTAGTGTCACTTAACAGTCAAAGGCAAATGTAATACATGTTTGTTGCCATCATCAGCTTAGTTTATTATCAGGCTGTGTATAATCAAAACAGACATCCACTTTCCTATGCAGTTTAAGGTGAAATCTACATAAAAATACTCATTTTCTAAGGAAGAGGTGGCATCTAATTGTATAAGACTGGCTAGCATTTACATTCTCTGGAAAAGAGAAATGGACCCAATCAGAAACACCAATTGTAGCCATGTTTTCTAATTTACTTCCTAAGGTCATTAAGGGGAAGACCGTATTAGAAGATAGCTACCAGGGTCATTATCTTTCTTTCACTTTTAATAAAGGTACACAGGATTTCGATGAAAAATGCCAGAATTCAGCTCTCCTCTTATGGCAGAAGCAGTGGACCCAATTAAAAAATTCGGTGAATGGATCCATTATATTATACCCTTTCTTGAGGAAAAAAACACCAACAATGGAACACAAGGGAATAACAAAAATCATACCACCACCAGAAAGGATAGAGAGCATGACAGTAAGCTTGCCGTATCAGCGGGGAAGCTGCAAATGTGGACAAAAGGTTATTATAAAGTTCACAAAGTTAACAATGAAGCAAACCAAATGGCTTTACTGGATTGTCAAATCATCACTAATTTTCTATTTATTTCCCTGTTTTATTTTCCCCTTGTCTTCAATGTACACTTCAGCTGATTATCTTCATTTCTTGTGGAAACTGGGCTGCAACTGGCATTGTTTTTTTGCTCTTTGAAGAGACTATAAAGAGACAATAAATCAGGATAATATGATTTCTCTTTTGCACTAAAATCAGAGGATAAGTCTTGGTGATGACTGATTGAGAGGCATCATTTTGGTACAGCTCTGGTGAGTTGCCTTCAGCCAGTAATATTGAAAACAATATCACTGAAATCTTTTGTCTAAATTTTGGAGAAAACTTTCTTATTCTGCTGAGAGTACCTGTTCCTTTCTTTGGTTAATAGTCAGCAAAGTTTAACACTGTCTCACAAGTCAACTTTAAGGTGATTCTTGATTCCTGGTAACAACTAATTTGTCATTCTCCCCAAGCCCTTTTTCCTTTTCTCTGCATAAATGGCCAGATTCACAGCTAAGCGTTTCTGGTCTGTACCTGGGTCAGAGTCAGCTAGAACCTTTACAACTGGCCATGAAGCTACAGGGAAACAATAAGAGCTACAAATACTCACACTTAAAGGAGACAAAAATTTGTAGGAGGATGACAGAGGCAATCATTAGGGAGATGAAGTTCATTTTTACCTAAAGAAACAGGAAAATGAGGTGTCATGAAATAGCAAGGGATGGCTGAGGGTACCTGGGGCTTCATAAACCTTACAGAGGCAGCAGCAGGGGCAGGAAATGCCCTGGCTGCTCAGCTCTGCTCCTTCCTGTATCCTAGCCAGATGACACTCCTATGCAACAAGATGTATTCCCAATTGTACATATTAATTTTGATGCTTGCCTAGAGCCACGATTTCTCATTCTCTGTCAACCAGTGTGGTTAATTATGTACTGTAATATTTAAATTACAATTCTGATTATTTTTGAAAGATAATTAGACTAAGAAAAGGAAGGAAACAGAGTTATAAGGATGGTTGAGCTAAAGGTTCTGGTTATAGCAAGAAGACAATATAGTCTCCCAGAAGTAAGAATCATTTGTGATATACTTGGGCCATAGGGAACCTACAATGAACTCTTTGGAACCGTGCATTCATATTAATTAAGGAGGGGCCATCTGGTTCAGATACAATGAGAAAAATAGGATCAATTCTGTTACATGACTTGTCGAATTTTGAGTTACTTGTGTACTTTCCAAGTAAATTTCACCCTTTATATTTTATGCACTTTGTTTCAGCACTTCCATTCTGTCCAAAACATGAAAAGGACCTTCTTTCTTCATGTTCGCCTATGCACAAAAGTTTAAATACATTTGATGTATAAAATCTTATTGTTAGTATTTGGGCACCTAATTATTTTACTGCTATTTTTCAAAATCACTGTAAAGTATGTGATACAATTTTAAGGATACTAGGTCATTTTACATGGAGCTATTCATGTAAATTTAACACATGCATTCATGTAATTATTGGACCTATTAGTAGATGGATCTGTGCCAAGTAGGGAATAAATATTCAATTAAAAGAAATTAGCTCTTAATGTGTTTCTCTGGCAATATCAAAGACATATTTGGCAAGAGGCAGTAACTTATTTTTATTTTAAAATCCATTTCCACTACTTTTTTTTTTTTACACACACTAATAAAGCCAAGTAGAAATAATCAGTCAAGTCTTATATTCAAAGAATGATACTCAAGAGGTAAAGCATATTTTAGGGTATAAAGTTATCTCTAAATTCTTCTGTTTTCCTGGTTTCTTCCCTTTCTCTTCTTTCATTGTTTCAACTCCCTTCTTTTTTTTTTTCATTCCTAACTTCCTGCTTCCCACTCTTCCTTCTATGAACATTTGAGCAAATTTTGTTTGGTTCAATCATAAACTTAGGCAAAGGAAAAAGATATAATAGCAGAAGGTAATTGTGATTTCACCCAATATAATAAATGCTACTTCATCCAGATTTCTTCTATAATGCTAAAAATTATTGGTGGTGATTATATTTAAGTAGTTTATTGTAACTGATCACTGCATCAAGGAAGCTGGACAAAGGGCAAATTACCATAAAACACTGAGTATGAAACTAAAAAAAGTGGTCTCCTACAACTTTTATTGGCAGGTGGAATCATCAAGATTTTCTGAATGCTAATTAAGTGTTTTAAAGTGTTGGTTATAGCACATAAAAATCGGTAAAAGCACTGATTTGGGGCTTACTCAGATTAGGCACTAATATCAGTGTCAAAGCTTAATTGTGGGGTGACTTTGCTTATGTTACCTAATTGGTCTAAGTGTCAATTTTCCTATGGATAAAATGGGATGCAATTGTTTTGTTGTTGTTGTTCTGAGGATTAAATGACACAATGTATGTAAAATTTTCAGTATCAGAACTGGCCGGTATGATTAACAGCTACATTATTACTTCTGTTACAGTTATCATTTCAAATTGAAACTGTCATTCTACTTGCTCAAAATCACTGTCAGACAGTCCCCCACATACATCAGTCACTACACAATAGAGGTTTACTTAACAGGAATCCAATCCAAGATAATTTAAGAGACATAAACCCCTCTGTTCTAGTAGTTCTTAAAAGGACACTGGATTTCTTTAAATGAAGGATTTGTGAATCCAATATTATCTTTAAATGGTTAAATAGATTCACGACTAAATCAATTCTATTGCAAAGAAAAAGAGGTGTGTCATTAGAAGCAAAAACATAATCTTTACATTCCATTGACTTTTTCAGAATTCACAAAGAGTGAAAGAGGTGGTTGGCTCTTTTCAGGTGCCAGGTTAGCTTCCACCTAACCAAAAGGGATAATGTTTTGTTTTACTGACATTTGTAAAATAGTTTTCCAGGAAAAATGATCAAGTCCCCAGACACTAATTATAACGTGCCTGATTGTTGTCTAGATACTCAAGATAATGTAAGATAATTAAGTCAGAAGGATAAAGAAAAAAATAGAAATGAACTTTCATAACTTTTACAAAACATAACAGCAATCAAATATTTTAGCTATTAAATAAGCTGTGTTGGAAGTATTATTATATGTTATTGTGCATTATAATCCCTTTATCATTGAATGACTTCGTTAAAATATTCTAATTTCCAATGGGAGGTAGTTTTTCTCACTGGAGTTCTTATGTTGACCAGACAGGATTCTGCATTAACCCAATTATTCTTATTGTTTCCCATTAGTAATTCAATTCCAATTCCATTATAAAATGTCAAGCTTATATAGGAAGTTAGTGTTCTGAGCTCTTAAGACATCCCCCAAACAGACCACATGGTTTCTAACAGCTGGAATCTATATATTCTATGTTTATAAATTGTGTTGCTTGTTACAATCTGTTAAAAAAAAAAAGGGAAAAGTGAAAAATTGATAAAAAAAAAAAAACAGAAGCACCTCTCTAACATTTTTAAATCAGTAACTACAAGAAATCAGTCGAAATCTACTCATATTACAGGTGTATCTGTACATAGACTGCAGGTAGGTATAGGGAATTCCACATCTTAAGTAGTTCTACTTTTGATAATAAGGCCCAGAAATGTCAGCTGTGATATGAAAAGCCCATCAGCTTTAGAATAGAGAGGCCGGCCTTCCCTGGTGGCGCGGGTTAAAGCACTGCACTAAGAAGCTTAAGCCACTTCCGCATGAGTTCCATCCCTGCCTGCCTGGAGGAGATCCACCTGGCGCGGCAGACCTCTCCTGACCCGTCCGCTGCTCCCCTCAGCAGTGTACTTCATCGATCTGCCTGTTCTGCACCCCACTCTATCCCTGGTGAATCCTCTCACCCTCCGCATCTCTGGTCTGTACCCCAGTTCTGTATGGATAAATAAATAAATCTTTAAAAAAAAAAAAAAGAATAGAGAGGCCACCCTCATTTCACAGCTAATGGAGCAAAATACTACTACTAATAATAATAAGCCAGCGTTTTAGACTTAGAAGAATACAATTCAGTTATTCATCAGCATGTAGAATTGCTGACAGCTTCTTGAATGAAAGAAATATAGGAAAAATATATCTGATTTATTATTTCTTGGTGAGAATTCTAGCTATCAATTTGTCAGATGAACTATTGACCACATCTTCTATTCTTTGTTCTGGAGCAAATTAAATAATCCTCCTTTTAGGTAACATAGTTTCAGCTTCTTCCCAGGAGAGATAGTAAAAGATGAAGAGGAATTTTGGGTACCATATTACAGTGAATGTCATAAATATCTCACACTCTTAATTTGGTTTTAATAAACTAGTTAATCTCTGTTGATTATAAATCAATAGAATATTAAAAACATATTTATTGAATTTTTTAACCACCAAGAATAAATCAAGTAGGTAACTATTATATAGCTTTTAACACTGTGTAAATAACTCTGAGCAGGAAAAAGCTGTTATTTATTCAATAACAGCTATTTTTATTTGGAAGGTTAGAATAAATATAGTCATCGTAGTACAATATGTTAAATACCAATAGAATATTCAGAGCATATTAAGTGAGATTTAGTAACCATAAATTTGATATGTGTCTATGTTATAGAAGCTCATCTTCAATAAATAGGTTTCTAATAAGCAGTTGGTATTTATTCAACAAAAATAACTGTCACAATGAATAAGTTAAATGCCTATTTAAGACACTTCATCCAGCACAAAGAAGGAACACAGTTTCCCTGCGGTATCAGAAAGGATCATGTTAATACTGGAGTGAAGCCAACATTCTTATCCCCCATTATTAGACAGAACCACCTCATGCACTGCACTACTGCGTGGCCAGCTAATATTACACACATGAGAAGTCACAGCCAGGAAGAATCATCACAAATTTTTTATAAAATTCTGTTGGCTGAAATCATTGCAATCTGTAAATATCAACCTAGAGTGCCTCCATTTCTTTCAACAGTTCTGGAAGAAAAGGTCTTCAATGTTTGCTTTGATTTTTATGGCTGCATGCTCTCTGGTTATCAAACATGCCACTTAGCCAAAAGGGTGGCTTGCCAACTCACTACTTGGCATGTGTACGCAATTTAGAAATCATGGTGCTATTTCACCAGCCCTGAAGCAAGAGGTTTGTGAAATTACTATGAGCTCCACTGACATATTTACAATTGATTTCCCAGTACCATTCATTTTTAAATGAGTATTTTTCAGAAACAGTATACATTTTGATCATTTAATGTTCTCATTTATTGTATGATGGGCTTAAATGACAGGGCAGAATCAAGTCAACCATCTTATCTTTTCCTAACCAGCACCTATCTTACATATGTGAATATATTTAGATAACAACTTGCTGACTTCACAAGTTTAGATGAGCAGATAGCTTAAATTTCATAAGCAAAGAGGAGTTTGATCTTTCTTTTTTAAGACTTTTTTTTATGCATATGAGAACGGAGGTGCTGGGGGTGAGAGGATTCATCAGAGACAGAGTGGGGAGCAGAACAGGCAGATTGAGTGAAATACACTGCAGAGGAGAGCAGTGGGTGAGACAGGAGAAGTCTGCTGTGTCATGTGAGTCAGTTTCTTGGCTGGGGGTTTAACTCATATTGCAGTGGCTGTGGACCACTTCATAGTGCTGAGATTTAACTCTTTGCGCCACCAGGGAGGCCTGAGGAGTTTGTTCTTATTTAAACTGCATAGCAAATGTCCTATACAACAATGGAGTATTCACATTCAATTTAGTTATTAAAATGTTTTATTTTAATGAACATGAAATTTTCATTAAATGTATGTCTATTTATCGTCGTCTTATTTCTGACTAACCATGAGATTTATTGGCAACTAATGAGACTAGACTATCTAGATTCTAGAAATCCTGGGAGAATTGTTCTTAAGTAACTCTTGTTATCTGTTATAGACAATGTCCACGAAATACGTCATGTTCTTTCAGTAACTTACCTGCCAGGCTCAAATTGCAAAATTTTATATAGTATAGAATATGTGTTTTATACTGGGACTTACAATATAAAAATATAGTGATAATGTGAAAGGACTAATATCCAAATTCCTTAAATCCCAGGGATTTACTTCTCAGAAAACGCTTTGAATAATTGTTTGAAGGCAGACTCTAAGAAAAAAAGAGTGTGTTACAGTAAACTTTGTGGTAAGGAACCTATAAAACAACGGTGAAATGAGTCTTCAGGCTGAAAGAGACTCAAAACATTAGTTAATGCTTCTTAGTTAAACATTTGATGCTAATTCCAAAAGGAAAAAAATGGAGAATTTGACAAGAATCACTCTGTGGTACTCCTTTAATGTTTCTCTATTTCTACCCACAACATTTATTAACCTGTGGAATTTTGTCTCCTTCAAGATAGAACAAGCTCACAGTTTATATGTTTGCTCAACTTGTTTTACCTTTTATTTTCCATCAGAAAGCAAAGGCATGCATAAACTCATACACCATTGAGATAAGGGAAAGAACTAAAGAGACAGCAAGGGGTTTCTAATACACACAATCCACCTCTCATATCATGTCTTGACAATTAGAGAAATAGAGTAAGAAATAAAGATGGAGACTGTAGCAGACATATTCTAAAATGCCTTTCATCATCTCCCACCTTCCCCTCCCCAGACATAACCCCCTCTCTGGGAGAGGCATCATCTCTGGGAGGCAGGTAATTAATCCTGTGATTAGGTTTAGAGCCATGGTATAGTTGACTTTAAAATAGGGAAATTATCTATGTGACCCTGACACAATCAGATGAGTCTGCAAAAGCCAAAGTTTCCTTCTGGCTAATCACCGAATTCAGAGATTTAAAGTAGAAAAAGGAATTTGATTTGCCATTGTTGGCTTGAAGACTAAGGAAATTGTGTAATTGACAGAATGTGGTTTACTTTTGGGGCTAAGAGAGCAGTGCCCAGCTGAAAGCCAGTAAGGAAACAGGGAACTCAGTCCTACAGAAATAGGAAATGAATTCTTCCAAAAAATTAGTGCAGATGAAAACTGCTATTAAAAGTGAGAACTGGGCCCTCCCTGGTGGCGCAGCGGGTTAAAGCACTGCACTGAGAAGCTAAAGCCACTTCCGCATGAGTTCGATTCCCGCCTGCCCCGGAGGTGACCACATGGTGTGGCAGACCTCTCCTGGCCGCCCGCTGCTCCCCTCAGCATTGTACTTAGTTGATCTGCCTGTTCTGCTCCCCACTCTGTCTCTGGTGAAGTCTCTCACTGCCCCTGAGTCTCTGGCCAGTTCTGTATGTACAAATAAATAAATAAATCTTTAAAAAAAAAAAGTGAGAACTGAGGCCCTCCCTGGTGGCGCAGCAGATTAAGGCGCAGCGCTGCAAGCTAGCCTCAGAGCGTGAGTGCTATTTTGAACCCGCCAGGGAGGTATCCCATCTAGTGCAACAGACCTCTCCTGTCTTGACAGCTGCTACTCTTTCTGGTGAATCCTCCCAATAAAACACCTAAATTTACCCATCCCCTAATGGGTAAATGCCCAGTCAAAACAGGGTTGGCATTAAAGCAGGGCCACTGAAATTCAAAAACTTGCCACAAGTCTGAGTCACTTTCTAGTGAGGAACCAGATGTCACTGGACAGAAGAATTATTCAGCAATGCATTTTATCTTAAATGTGTAGATATGTGTGTGTGTACACACAATATACATGTGTATACATACACTTATGCATGTGTTTATGTATCCCAGGTATTATACACATGACTATTAAAGTTCTTATTGGCTTTTTTCACTTATCAATCTGCCTGATGCATGTTTGATTATTTGCTAGAGTAGATGAACCAAGAGGGTTACAAGATGATTTCCTTTGAAACCTGCCATTATTCATAGATTCATTGGAAAAACAGAATGAAAAAAATGTATGACTGGTAATGCTCAGCCCAGTGTTTACCACACTGAAAGCGATTATTAAATGGAAGCTGTGAATCTTTCCCTGATTCTTCAAAGTGTATAAAATCAGACTTTACTTTGATAAACAGTACACAACCAGGCTGGGCCTTAGCAAGTGCAAAAGTTGATGACATTCCACGGAAGTTGTTCCCAGCATTTCAGGCTTCATTGCTATGCCACCTCCACTTTCATATGAAGCTTCAACATTCTCCCTGGTAACAAAAGGGATCATGGAAAGTTACATACCTCCACATTGATGTTTCAGCTTAGAAGTGGTATTTGTCAGCTTATAGTGATTGGTCATCACTAGACTTACTACTCTACTCAGTGGCATAGGGAGTTGTCCTATTTAGTTGTCCACTAGCCCAGAAAGTGAAGAGAATCATAAACTGTGCACCATAATATCTCCCATGCCAAATGTCCTGTTCTTTATTAACTTTGGTTCTTAAATCATACTCCCAACCTGGAATCAAGCTTCCTTATCTTTCCTTTCTGGACAAGAACTTGAACTGTCAACAATTCTAGACAATCATGTTTGTCAATGTTCTGTTTTCTTGAAGTTCACTATATGCTGAATACCAAAATCCAGTTGTTTAGCTACTAGAATGGGGGGAAAACTGGCTTTGCTTTTAGAAAACAAGTTCCAAATATATATATATATATATGTGTGTATATATAATAATAATAATAACATATATATTTATATTAGTTTGTGTTGGTTTTGTTACTAGAAATATAGTACCCAAAGATGGCAGTTCCAGTCTTGTTTTTCCTGATAGTAGTCAAACCACAGTGGTATGATGCTGTTGTGTTCTAGGAAGTTCACTTAGACAGGGTTAACTTTAATGCATGCAGAAAAGAGCAATCAGCATGGTAAGAAAATTCAATGCCAAGTTATATGATCAACAATTGAACTAAGAAATGTGGACGCATAGTCAGGAAATGAGTACCCTAAGGCAGGACATGATTGCCGTCTCAAATATTTGAAGGGCTGTCATGTGGGAGAAGCGTTAGACTTGTTCTGTATAACCCTAGGGTATAGTAAGAACCAGTGGGTAGAAGTAAAAACCAGACCTAATTTGGTTTATTTTAAGGAAGATCTATCAGAACCAAACTAAATGTATTAGGATGCCACAGGAGGTAGTAAGTTCCTTGTCGGAAAAAAATAGAGGTTTAACTTAACCTACAACCATATGATAAGGATATTGCAGAAAGATTTCAAGCATGAGATAAGAGATTGGACAAATATTTTTTAAGTAGAGTGACCATGTAATTTATCATCTACTCTTGGACCAGAGTGAAATGAGATGTTATTAACAATTTTTCAGACAAACAGGCATAAACTAGAACTATCCTAAGGAAAGAAAGGTATGGTATTGTCTCCCTATAAGTGATTTTGCACCATTCCTTAACATTTAAATATCACTAATCTAGTATTTTACATTTCTGCATTCATTTGAAAAACAAAGGATCTCTGAACAGTCAATTGCGAAGGGTTTTTTTTTTTTTTTGGCATTTATTAAGTCCATGGAGGATGCTTTAAACAGTTTAACATTTTTATTTTGTAATTTTAAATCTCATTATATAGCTGCTTTAATGTAGGATGTGATTATAAGTAAGATTAGTCTACAACAACAAAATGCATAGTATATATTTAGCAAGACATGTGAAAAGAGATCATGATCTCCTAGATTTTTCCACAATGCTGATTTAGTCAGGCATGGGAAGCGGCCCAGTGCCCACTGTGGACCAGATGCCTCATGAGGTACTATACTTTATTAAGTTTTCACAGCATCCTTATGAGTTGGGCACCATCGTCTTGTCAAGCAGGCATTGAGAGAGTTACTTATCCAGGGACACATTAACTAGTGGTGAAATTTGAATGTGAATTTGTAGCTCTCAGATGTATATGCATAAAATCTTCCAAGATGCCAGTATTAAATAAAAACAAAAACACTAAGAAAACAAAAGAGGATCTGATATTTGAATAAGACAACTAATATACATATAGTAATTTGTGATGTCTAAGTGACTTTCATTCATTTAGTATCTATACGACCCAAACTTTTCAGCATCTACTACATCCCAGGAAATATTCGAGACACTGGGGGAATCCAAGACCAAATTAGCTCTACAAAAGAAAAGAGTGAAAACACAGCTAAATGAGAAGAAATAATGTATTTTTTGGAGACATATTTGCTTATATTTCAGTCTAGAAAAATATGTGATATAACCCCCAAGAATTTATTTTCCTTAACTGGAGAGATGCTGGGTAATGTGTCAGAGCTATAAATGAAGACAAGCTCTAAATAGCAAAATGAGGAACATGTCTCCAAGGTAGTGGGAAGGGTGGGCTGAAAAAGAAGGAAGCAAGGAGAGAAAGTATGGTCCTTTGAAGTGGTCCATGTATAAACAGCTCTATGCTATCTGTGTTGTTGGAGAGCTGGGCAGAGAAGAAAAGAAGAGACATAACTGTATCCTTATAAAGAACATTCATGAACTATTAGTATTTACTGCATATTAGAACCTGCAGCTACCCAAAGTCACAAAAATTCCACAGCTTGTGCTTATCCTTTGTAAGGCATTGTGCCAGCAATGGTTTCATTAGCAATGACCAGACTCTGGGGGGGTTGGGGGTGGAGGGAGAAATAAGAGAGAGCCCTTTCAGAATTGGTTTTCTCTATCATTTGGGCAGTTTGACTTAGAACACTAGCATCTTAAGCTTTCCTCCTTTCCTCCCAACTCTTAACTTTCTTGATTTCTGTAAAATTCCAAATCAAGTTGAACAACTGACAGCGATTTCAGCTTAGCTAAACTAAAACAAGAAACTTGAAGGCAAGAAAATAATACTGTAACATATTCCAAGGAGAAATTCCACAACATAATGAAATATTTCCTGGTGTAAAATGGTCTCAGTGGACTGAAGAATTTCCATGGAACCCAAGACAACAGGTAAAGTCTGTTCTTCATTAGCTGGTGCAGTAATGACCCAATCTTACATTTTCTATTTCTTTGGAATTCATTTGTTTTCATTACATCAGGTGGTTGTTATTATGATGTGTTAATGGGCTTCAAGCAGGGCTGTCCTCTGTGACTCAGACTCTGATTACTAAAATGAAAGTTTTGATATTTCTTATTATACCGACTCAGTTTGCATTCCAATTGTTAATATTCTTGTCCACCAGAGTAATGCTCTGAATCTCAAAGGATAGAAAAGAGTTTTATTTTTATTTTCAACTCTAGTTGCTTTCATGCAAAAGTTTGCCTTTCATGACTTCAGCACCATGTTTCAATATTTTATGCCCCTAGTCTTATTGCTAAAATCTTTCAGAACATTTTTAAACATTAAAAAAAAAACCAAAAAAACAACTCATAATTCCCTTCCCTTTCTTCATTTTTCCCTTCTGGCTCATATACCATTTTTTGGCATGCAATCTCCTCTGTTTTTGCCTTCTTCTGATTCTAGTCCCACAAGAATTACCTGTAGCCATCTGGGTCATGAACTTTTGATACAAGATGATTATAATAAACTTCTGTAGCTCCTTACTTTTAAATATAAATGTTAGATGAATTGCTTCCAAGTTTTACACCTCTTCAAGGGTAAGCTCACTGCTAATGTGATAGAGATATTTCCTTTATTTCACATGTAAGAAATGAAACTGTTGAAGTCAAAGATCAAATTCCACTTTTTTTTATAAGACTAAAATGAAAGAAAACCAAAGCAGTGCCAGTCTGATTCAGGTTAAGGTGTCTTTAAGAAGGTGATATTAAATAGCTCCTACAAATTGAGCCTATTCATTCTACTTATCCCAAACCTCCATTGGTTGTATATTTTTCCTAGCTGTATACTAATGGGAACAACAGACTATCTCTTTAATGGATAATATATTAACTTTTTTAAATGCCTAAATTTATGTTTATACACACATGATGAGGTTGGTATTTACCTGCTTAGATAAACATACACACTACAATAACCAAAGAAAACAAAAACAATCGTCTTACTCCCAGGAAAATGGTACTTGTGATAATTATAGCAATACAAAGCAGCCTTGCTCTTCAAGCCACTACAGAAATACATTAGGTTTAACACAGTTTTGTTCTCTGTCTATGGAAAGATTCCTTTTGTGTGTGTGTGTGTGTGTGTGTGTGTGTGTGTGTGTGTGTGTGTGTCTAATTGCTAATGTATTGCTGTTTTTACCACAGGACTTGAAGATAAGGCTTACATTTCTGACTGCCTCAGCTTTTGCTGATGTCTACCACATGTTGGTTTACCTTACATTATTTCGCTCCACCTCCCCCACCTCCAAAACATTCAGCATCACAGATGGCATTTTATAGACAGCTATTTTCGTGTAAATGTGGGTGTTTAACTTTGCATTCAGCTGAGGACAGAAGATGTCATGAGGGCTTTGTCCTCCAAAGTGTGCTCTTATGTCGCTGCTTCCCTTTAAAGTTAATTGTATGTTTCCTTGTCACTGATTAAATAGATGTTCTGAATGTGTCTATAAGCAGCCCTTTCTATTTTCTTCCCTTTGTTGGGGTCAAATTGCATTTATAAAGATTCAGTACAACAGCTGTTTTGAGATTCTTATAATATGGAAATTCAGAAAAGAGCTGTTGAGGAGTCAAAGAAATGAAACACACCAGGACAAAAATAATAGAGATAGACTAAAAGCAAAATGTAAGCTATTCATAAAAAATTCATTTTCATACACAGAATAGTAATACCCATGAATACTTCATTGGGTGGAATATAAAATGTGAGCAAATCACCTCAACATATGCTCTTCTCTTGAATTGAAGAACTCAAACACTTTAACAAGTCAAAGGTTGGTTTTTTTTAAGAATATTATAAATAATTATTGATCTAATCACTGAATCAAACATGTTATAAAAAAATGAACAAAATCAAAGAGATTACTGAAAAGATGCTATCAGTAATTTGTCTACTGATAAAAGAAATATTCTTAGTCTTTTGTGGTATATTTGAAATCTTAGCCTTTACCAAGTGATATTAAGAAAGTTAAAAGAAAAGCCTAAGGATACAAGAAAGAAAATAAAAAGGGAAATACGTTTAAAAAAGAGATATTAAAGATAATAAACTATTTATGGAATGATTGTGATCAAAATTTGGAAAGCAGCAAGTAAGCAACAGATACATGATCACAGACGATCACCAATTCATGGGTCTCTGGGCAGATTAATAGCATAAGTGAAAGCAGAAGTAAACTGATTTGCTGTGATTCAAAAACATTTCCTTATCACTTATATCTGTAACAATAGTGTTTTCTTCCTCAATAAACATGCTCTCATTTTTTCTTGTGGTCTGCCTTCCCTCCACCTTTGATCGGATATGGATAGGAGCGCTATTTCACTTTCCTCAGTATTGTGTAATAAAAATAGTGTACATGTATTAATAAGTACCAGTTGGAAGAGCTCACTGTTAGGGAAACAAAATAATTGAGTCGCTACTTTAAAGTATATTATAAAAATATATCATTAGTATGTAAGTATGTTAGATTCTAAGTTTATGAAGGTAAGAAGCATTCATTATCTATTCTCAAAACTTACTCTCATGCTTGACTCATAGAAGATACTTATAAAATGTTTATTCATTTGAACTGATTTTTACAAAAATAAGGATCAAGTGACAGGACAAACTAGAACAGCTACATAAAGACAGAGAGAAAGAGGAGAGAATATATCGCTTTTTCTGAAAACTGTAATATTTTAAGACTATTCTTCAAGCTTGTGTGCTTAAGTATGTGCATATGTATATGTGTGTGTGTAAACATTTCTCTCCACCCCAATAAGTCTCATATCCTATTGTAATATGATCACAAAAACATTCAGATCAAGATAATTTCATAATGAAGGGAAGGGATAAGTACTGTATAGAAAGACTAGCTGGTAGATGATGATAAACGTATTCTGTCTGTCCTCAAGCTCATATTGGTGTTTTGATATAATAGCATATATCCCCATAATGTGTCTCCAAGAAAGTCTAAATTATGCTTTCTAAATTAAGATCAATGAATAAAGAAATGAAGAATGCATTTTTCATTATTTGTGCTAAAATTATAAATGCTCAAAGTAGAAGGCAAATAATTCCACTGTTCGTTTATAGAGTGTTTCATGTCTTAGTGACCCAGGTTAACTCCGAGGTTTGCAGTAAAAGTGTCCCTACTGATAATATCTCTTTGCCTGCCTTGAGGGATGCTGGCATTTTGAGAGCTACATTCAGCTTGGCCCAATTACATTAAACATTTTACCTTTGACAACATGCATTATGAGTGAAATTAATAGCCTGTACTGTGTTGCCCTGAACAGATCAGAAGCAGTTTGCAAAATCATTATTAAACCAACTTAGCAAGATCAAGTGAAATAAGAAAACAACTAACTTACCAATACAAGTCAGTTAAAAGACTTCCTGAGTTTATTTAAACAACAAAGATTTGGGGACAGAGCTATGTAAATGAAAGATGTTTTCTTTATTTTTATTAGCTTTTCATTCTTAGATTTCCTGGCTTGTTTGAATTATCAGGGGTATTACCCCCAATTCATTCAACTGCACATATTTCAGTCATTTCATTTAATACTTACTATTTTAAGGAAAATAGTCAACCTCCTTTTTTATTGAATTACTGACTTCTTCATCAATTAATTACTTCAACAACAGTTTATTAAACAGTGAGCAGGGGAAAATTTTAAATGGGTGTGAGCAATAAAAAAAAAAAAATGCCCTTGCTTTCTATATACACACACAGCCTTGGGCTACTTGATCACATTATATTTTGCAACATGTTCATTTTTATACATCTATATGGATTTTTATTGTACAGACTTATTCTTTGCACCTTCTTGTTTATATCAAGCCTCACATGACAAATTCTTAAATTATATTTCATGTTATTGAGAACACCATGAGGCTCCAGGAGGTGAGATATTTTTTGCTTACAGATTTATTGTTCTAGGGGTTTTTTCTGGACAACACAACACTACTTTGCTGCAGAATTCTTTATCTTTCATTAATATTTCCAATGTGATCACTACCTCTAAATCCAACAAGAAATACATTATAATTTCTAAAGGTATATTTTTTATGCACACAGGGTACAGAACAGGGTACAGGCCAGAGGTGTGGGGCATGAGAGCATTCACCAGAGACAGAATGGGGAGCAGAACAGGCAGATGTACTGAAATTCACTGCTGAGTGGAGCATCAGGCAGGAAAGGAGAGGTCTGCTGTAGCATGTGGGTCACCTCGCTGGCTGGGGATTAAACTTGTACTTCAGTGGCTGCAGATAGCTTCACAGTGTTGCACTTTAACTGATTGCACTTTACCAATTGTACCACCAGCTAGGGCAATTGTAATTTCTATGGGTCACAAAGTGTACTATGCACTGGATAGTCTAGCATTCTGATCAATGCTCATACATTTAGTGCTTGAAACAACACAGAACCACTATGTAGTGGAACCATGATGATCATCTTTTAATTTTTTTTCTCCAGTTATTTTCCACCTATTACTAGATAGAAGGAAATGGCTGTTTCTTTTGCTCTCTGATAAATTTTCTCCAAAGTTGAATTCAGCATCTAAATGGAATTGTGAAACAGAAAAAGAAAAGTGAAAGCGAGTAGTAGAATAGAAAGCCTAAGTTCCTCCTCCCTATAGTTATGGTTCCTGGGCACAAAGTGATTTTGGCAACCAGTTATAACAACCTGGAATGAGGGCATCTCAAAAGCAATAGTGGGCATTAGAAGGCAACAGAGAAAAATGATTACTCTTTAGTAGCAGTTCATAAACAGAGATAATCATTGCAGATTCCTATTTTTACACATTTGGGCCCTTTTTTTCAGGATTACTTCTCAGTGCACACTCTCTGTGTACTCCTAGAGAGCTGGATTTTAATCTTGAATTTGCCACAAACTAAACTGTATATAATAGGTTTGCAAATTTTATTCACAGAGCAATTTAATGAAAGGAAATCATATGAGGTTTCCAGATCTCTGAATTTAGATCTCATTGCTAATTTATTTACCATTTCAAGACAATAAATAGTGTTTTGTCATTTTCCTGTGTTACATCATCTGACTTTAAGGAGAACTGCCTGGGAGAAGAGTAAGAAATATATTAAAATATTTAAAAAACATTACAAAGCAAAAAACCCATAACCAGTTATTCCGATCATATAGTGCATTGATAGGAATCTTGACTAATTATTTCCATGCTACATATGGAGAGAACACTAATGAGATATTGCTAAAATTTATAGTGATAAATATTTTTCCAAAGGGTTAGGCAAAGCATTAATACTTTTACTACTAAAAATAAATTTAAATTTTATTTTTGGATATTTCTGTAAGGTGGAAACATTTTTTATAATCCTTTCACATTTGACATTTTTAAAATGTATGAGATCAATTTCATTCTATAGATACCTTTCACAGTGCTCAAATTCTTACAAATAATATTCTCATACACATTTGAAATCCCAATTAATAATCAACTTAGTACTCAATCTATGGTAGAATCTTTGCAAAGACTCACATTACATAGCATCTTGAATAACTGAACTCATCATAAGGATTACAGACAGAAATGAACTCTCCATAAATATTAAAAATAGTCTAGCCCTCACAGATGTTCACTCTGCTTATTTTCTGCAAACTTTCTGGATCAAATGTTCAATATGAATATGTTAGTATCCACCGAAGATTGGTTTTGGCAGCGTATATGTTGATATCAGCAGGAAATAAATAGGAAAACATTAAAAGGTATAAAACTTTAAAACAATAGCTTAAAGGTGTTTTATAAACTACAGATGGCTTACACCATTTAAGTGAATATTTGCTGTGGGATAAGAAACAGTCAGGACTGCGAAAAAAGGAAATCATTTGAAAATAATGTCTCCCATGCAATATGTTGTAATTAAAGCAGAGATAAGCAATGAGAAAATTGGCTCTTACTATCTCTCTGCATATCATAGGAGAGATGAAGTGTGCATGGGTATATGAGGAAAAAATTGAAACATTTTCAAAGGAGTAATCTTAGATTTTAGAATTAATCAAAATGAGATCTCTGTATTAATGACTGCCTGACTCTTGCATCGTGACACCCAGGTAGACTTACCCACTACACACTTATACTGACCCTCTTTTATGATTATTCCATTTTTAGTTACTCCCACTGGTTATGAAAAAAATTAAGAAAGGGAAAAAGGATAAAAACAAAGTTTAGTTTCAAGGCAGAAGGAAGCTGAAGGTCAAATAAGTGAATCTGCTGACTTCAAGTTTTCTCCTTCAGAAATACTTTGGGGGTTGGACAAAGCACCCCACACCTGTCCCCCCCTTTTTGCTAAATAAGTGGATCAGCCAGAAATACAGTATTTTCACCTTAGGCTTAGAACTCATTAGTGCTTAGAAGTTGACGAACACAAAACAGAGAGCAGGTTGTCAGGGTCCAGAGGGAGACCGCTGAGGAACATGGACAAAGAGAAGCTGGGTCCCTGCATTGAGGGTCTCCAAATCCATTACTGACCCTGTGTATTTATGTGATGCTGAAAGGGACACTTGCTCTAAGTGTTGTCTCAAGAAATTAACATCAAACGATGCTCCCACACATCCACAAGTGTTTATCATCATCATCATCATCATCATCGTTGTTGTTGTTGTTGTTGTTAGTATTTTGGATTCCCAAAATAAAATTCCAGTGTGTCCTATGTTGTATTCAAAAAATTATTGACCAAAAA
>NW_004567109.1:47576428-47620476 GCF_000260355.1 Condylura cristata | reverse complement strand
GGGGGGGGAGGGGAGGGAAATGCACGGGACTATGGTGGTGGCACATGGGTGATTTGGTGATGGGAAACCCGCGGGGATTACAATCGAGATGGGAAAAAAAATGTACAAAATGATGTAAAAATAAACTTTGTAATAAAAAAAAAATTATGTAAGCTTCGTATTATGATGGACAGGGAGATCACATATTATCAGTTCTGGGTTTTAACCCCATTCATGTTACTGAATTGCTTCAGACTTTCATTTATTTGTTAAAAATAAAAAGTGCTGTATTAACTTTCCCAATTATCTTCTAGCCTAAAATTAAATAATGCTTATACCTCTACACATATTATAAAATACTGCAGGAATATAACTATACTTCTTGGAAATGTGAACAAAACAGGTGTCCCTGTCTGGAAGCATTTAACAGAAGAAGATTTACTTAAACATCAGCTTCCCTTTGGTATAGGTGTGTATTGAGCAGAGGGAGTCTGGCCTAACCACCATAGGAATTCTGAAATTGCTTTGATTCCAATTTGATTGATAACTAAGTGGATGTTCACATACTCCTCAAAACCATGGGAATCGGGGGCATTATGAAACTTGGGGAAAGAAGAACAGAAAAGGATGGTCAGAGAAGAGCCAACCATAAATACCAGGGTTGCCTGCCTTTGTTTCCAGTTAGCAGAAAAGTCCTGATTACCACAGTAAATATGAATGATACTTGGGCCAAGGAGCAGTTAGGGCATTTTCAAAAATAGAAGTGTGAAAGAAGAAGGCAAAGAAAGTAGAGGAGGCTGAGGAAGCAGATACAGATGTAGAGAGTGCTCCTGGAGAGACAGTCAACTCATTTTATTGCTTGGGGATCAAAAAGAAGATACCTCAAATCAAATCAAAGTCATGCAATAGATGTGGGATTTCAATTTTTTGCAGGTTGATTAGATTCTATTTTCACTGAACCCTGTGGACTTTCTGAGAGGACTTGAAACTCCTTTTAGTGCTTTGGAAAATTTCCCTACATGTAAATTTTCTGCAAAGGGATTGCTCTGTATATTAGCCACCAAACAACAGCATGGAGAGGACAGATGCCACAATAGATACTGAGTGGAGGGTGAAATCATATTTGTTATTCTCCAGCTCCCACCCCATCTGAGTGAATGGAAGACACCCCTCCCCCCCACACATACACCCATTATCAGTCTTAATGCTGTTTGGCAGCAGTGTATTCTTCCAAGACTCTACCTCCTAAAGGGTAAATATTCCTCCCTGTTTTTTTAATCCCTTAACACCATATGCACAAATACAAAGAGTGCATGGTTCTGGCCCAGTGAGTACTTGGCATAGCTGTGGTATCATGAGGGACAGAAGTTCAACAAAGAGAAATGCAAACCACTGTTGCAATTGAGTTCTCAGGTACGGGCACATCACTAGTGAGGACCTGAGCACCTGTGGCAGGTGTGAGAGACCAAGTGCCCTAAGTCTCTTATAAAAGGGACTCATAAGCAGATGCATTGGAGGGCCCCACCTTTCCCAGTTGTATGTATCCTGGGCAGAATTGTGCAATGTTTATTGAAATTGTCCTATTACTAGGCACTCAGCATAGCTGTGAGATCAGAGAAACATGTAAGTGTAACTCAACAGGGGAAATCAATTTCTCCTGGGCTTCACTTCATTTAAACCATGTGAATGCAAGTGGGGAAAAACAGGCCTTGGCAAACTTAGGATTCCAAGCTAGTGAGCCTGTTGAGGGAGGACGTTTTGTGTGCCACATTGTGTATTATTACAGCAAGACTCAGGTGGATAAGCAGGAAGTGAGCATTCTATGCTCATGGGTTTTCATTTCTAAAATGACTTTGTTGCGGTCTTTTCAATTTAATCCTAGAAATAAACAACTGCTGAGAGCAAGTGGTGATTGAAAGTAAGAAGGGGAGGATGACTTCACTAGGCTGTTTGTGAGGAAGCTGGGTCCCTACACCATTCAGGATTTAAAGAGGAAGCTAAGGGTTTTAGAGGGGTTTTAAATTGCATTAGTGTCAGGAAAGGTTTGGGATGTATAACGGGCAGCTGTGTTTCAAAGGGTGATATGTTGATTTCAATCTGTCACATAAGAGGAATAAGAAAACACCACTATTAGGCCATGCAGTTTTAGTTATAAAGTCAAGCAAAACATAAAATTATACTCTGGCTACTTGGATAAATTCATCAATGAAGGTATTGTGGAGAATTCAGTCAGAGGTTAGTGGAAGGATGAGGATTCAACTATAAGAAACTGATGTCAGGGTCCCTCACTTAGGAATTGAGGAGAGAGAACTGGTTAAGATTTTTTCTTTATAAGATAAAGCAAAGGCAGAGGAATGAAACAAATGGCAAGCAGTCCTTAATTATTACATAAAATTCAGGGCAGAACTTTAACCATGGTCTACTTAACCCCCTCCACCCTTTGTATCCCCACTTCAAGTATCACAAACTCAGCACGTTCAGAGACTTGGCTTTTAGGTTAAGAAGGAAATGCTATGCTGTACTTTTATATAATAAAGTTCAGCTATATCTCAAACTCTATTTCCTTTTTAATTACAATTTTCTTACCTGAGCCTCAAGTGATTCTAACATTACCATTAACCCTGGGGGCCCGAGTTATTTTATGTTCAGCAACAAGGATTGGAATTGCAGTTTCGACATGGGTAATTTCTCCCCTCCATGAACTTTAACCAAGTGGATCACATCAGACCAAAGTTCCTAGTTATTCAGACCCTACAGAGAGGCAAGTGCCCTAGGGAAAGCTTAGAAATTTAAAATAAACTGAATATTGTATTGCTTCTGAAATATTTAGGCAATGTGGAATTGGAGGACAGTAGAAATTTAAAGTGAGAACTGTGCCAGTTTTAATTTTAAGCGATCATTTTGAGCCCAAATTTATTTGGAAATTATTATTAAGGAAGATTATTAAGAAAAGATGGAGACTTACCTATTGAGAGAAATTCATACATTTGGGAGAAAGGACCATTTATGACTCATTAAGAGCATTGGCTAATGATTGTCTCTAACTAAATTGATAACTAGAAGGATATACTATATCAGACAAAAACACATCATGCCCAAAGGATATACTGTATCTGATAAAAACACCCTTCATCAAAGACATATTATCAATCTATAACAGCACAATCTCCATCTATTCTAGATATTGCTAGCTGGACCATTCAATGGATTTCTTCTTCTTCCTGAGCACACAGCTGGACTTTACTTCCCAGCTTCCCTAAGTTAGAAATGACCTTGTGACAATTCCTACCATTGGAATGTAGTTGAAAGGACTCTCGTTATTTAGGCATGGCCCTAAGTACCCTGACTAGGGATACTTCTGTTTGTTGGAAGGGAGCTGATACCCCCATGTGGCCAAATTTATTATAGAAAATTATTCTGGAAGGCATATTGCTTCAACAAAAAATGTCAGAAAGCAGGTGGTGCTGAAATTGATACAGAGATTCTGGTTGTACAGGAAATACATCTGCTAAAACTGCTATGGTGACATGACAGCACCTTTTCCTCTTGGAGCTCTAGGAAAAGTGTTGACCACCTTTGACTACTTTCAGCAAGATAACAATATTTAGAAATGAGATGAAAATGGAAGGCAATTCATTAAGGGTCTTATCGACTTAGAAAACCCAGCTACTATGGATTCTACATAGTAGTGTTAAGACTAAACAGTCTCCAGTGAAAAATCTAATACAACTCATGGTTCAACAAACAAAAAAATTCCTCTTTCACTGAAAGATCCTTTTATGTCAGTTGCAGGCCCATTCTAGTCTATTGTTTCAAAATTGGCTGGAGGAGGAAAGGATGAAGAAGAGGAAGAGGTAGGAAGAGTGGAAAGAGAGAAGGAGCAAGGAGGGTAGCAGCTAAATCTTCACTATCTCTACTTCACTATCTTGGTTTTTACTACACCACAGAAATCACTTTTCTCAGTTTTCTTTATTTCTCGTCTCTATTGCCTTGTGTCCAAAGACCTCTCTGATTACAGTACATAGTTGCCTTACATCTGAATTTAAAACCACTTATTTTCTGTAATCTATTTGGCAATGTACTTGATTTCTTAGGCCTTATCTCCTTATCTGGGTGTAAGTGGTTTTAAACTAGGGTTTGTATATCTTTATATCTTTAAGAACTTTTAAAGTTCCAGCAAAGTACTTTAAATACAGCTTAATATACTTTTGATGCATTAATAACTTAACGAGGTCATTCAAGCATTCTTTGCTTTGTTTCTCTTGACTGTAATTAGTAACTGATTTAATACTATCACCTAATTCTTGAGCTTTCAGAGACTCTTTACTCCCTAAAGTTCCATGACTAAAATGCACATCTCTACTCTCAGACTTAAAAAGCTTTCTCGTGTTCCAGCCTGTCCATACCACTACACTGTTATCTCAGTTTCATAAGTTACCATAGTAGTTGTACTAATAATAGTATGAAACAACAGATTTTTTTTCTTCCACATAAATGACTATCTTGTTATTGAAACTTGTGACATAAAGTTTCTAAAATAGATATTCTCAAAATTCAGATTTGGTGCAAATTACTAGCTAGTTTTAGTAAAATAGAAATACATTGTTTTTTAAAATTTTTCATAACATATTTTATAGTTATTAGTAAATAATGTTACTAAGTATCTGTCTTCAAGGTGCAGATTCATGTTAGAGCCAGTGACTTTTGCTCCCAAACACATGCTTTTTGAATAAATGATGAGTATATTGATGAGTGATATTTTTCATCAAAAATTTAAAAAAAAAAAAAAAGAACTGGGGTGCAGGCCAGAGATGCAGAGCAGTGAGATGATTCACCAGAGACAGAGTGGGGAGCAGAACAGGCAGATGGACAAAGTACACTGCTGAAGGGAGCAGCGGGCGGGTCAGGAGAGGTCTGCTGCACCACATGGGTCACCACCCTGGCAGGGATCTAGCTTCGTCATGCTAGACTGGGTTAGCCACCTGGGAGGGAATTCTTAGAGCTGAAAATAAACTTATGTGCTTTTTTTTATTATGAAAATTAAGTCTTAATTCTAACAAAGTAAGAATATTTAGCTAGCTTTAAACTTAACTTTTTTTCATACAGAATATTACTTTATCTTGTAAGTTACTGAGAATAATTATAATAATAAAATGATATATGTATGAAACAGATCTTTGATATTATAAAAAAAAATGACCCAGTATTATATGACTGCAGGTCTTACCTATATTTCTTATACACTCAGTTTTGAAAGTTCATTTTATTACCAAATAATATTATCACTTATATTTATTTTATACTTTCCTTTTCCTGAAACAAAATATTGGAAGCTAGCTCCTAACTAGAGCACTAGAATGATTAGAAATTTAAGGGGCCTTAAGCTTTCCCATCTTCATGCTACAGATGAAGCAAAGACCCCATGAGGTAAAGCTAGTAGCCGAGGCCTGACGCAGACCCTTGCTGGCAGAACCAAAATAACTCTCACTATACAGTACCTTCTCTATCATTTGCTTTGCCCCAAATGAAGTTTTACCTAACAAAAACACAAAAGACATTAAATGCTTCACAGTACCCAAGATTCACATCAAGACCATTTGACTGCACAGTACCCCAGATGCCAGAAGTTTGCAGGAAAAGGCAAAAGAGGGCAAAGATGAGAAGCTGTACAAAGTGTAGGTGGCAAGATCTCACTGCACTACAGAAAAGAGACTGAGGGCATCAGTGATGCAACAAAGCAGTTGCCCCCAGGTCTTTCTGGGTCCCAAGTAGTTTTCTGGCTGCCTTGATTACAGCCGCGCTGTGACACTGTGTTCTGTGGCTTGCAACACTTTCCACTGGAGTGTAATAGAATACTGAGCACTATTGTATTTTTAAAGGCAATTAATATTTTATTATGCACAGACTTTTATTTGCACCATTTGGATTCCTCTTCTCTAATTAAATCTTGTGATTTACACAAACAGAACTGCTGTTCTTTAAACTCTGCAAATTATAAAAATTAACAAATACTTGTTAAAAGGAAGCAAAAGCAGCCAAGGGTCCTATTTTTGTGACAGAAACAACTGGAGGCTACAGAGTGAATTGATAGTGTCTCTTATTTGAGTGGGGCAATGTGGCAATTACATACAAAATACCTTAGTTAAGTGGAACTGATAGAAATTCCAGCTGTCTATGAGAGAAAGGTTAATTCTTTAAATAAGTAAAGCCAGAGTATTTTATGTGTCCATGTAGAATTTTGCTTCATGACCTTGTGTACAGCATTTTGTGTTATGGGATTTATAAATCAAGAATGTAGTTTCAGGCAAGCATTACCCCAACTCTGCATTTGTGGAATGTTTCCTAGGGCCAAATGAATGGTCTACAGAGGGAACAGAAAGACTCTAAACTTCGGTGCCCGCTAGCAGAAATTTGTGCTCCCCTTTCTGTTCCTAAATGAGCAGTTCCTAAGTAGCTTTCAGCTGCATAACATTATCTTACCCTTGGCAATTGATGGGGTAAAGATGGTTCCCTGTAGGGGAAAAACTAAGTTGCTTTTGGTTCTAGAAAAACAACAAATAGAGACTAGGGAGAGGGCTAGGAAGAAGAAAATAGGGTCAGACCAAGAAATTACTTCCATCTTAATTAGACAGCAAATATTTATAAACACTCTTAAGAACAATTCACAATCTCCTTGGAAGACATTAGCCCCAGGGTCTTCATCTAGGAAAAAAAGAGAAGGCAAATAGGAGGTTGATGTGGTAACAATGGACAACGAGTTGATCTTATGAACTCAGAAAGGATCTGTTTTACTTATGTCTCTTTTCCATACCCAGCAAAATGCATATTCAGTCCAATAAACAGAACAAAAGCCAATGGATTCAATATGGAGAAATTCACCTTGCAGACATTTCAGGAAAGCAGATATTCCATTTGTACATGGCTATATGCTGGTCTGCAATTTCTATTCTCATTTTGCATGGATTTTCCCCTGCATTCAATTTGTAAGTCATATGCCATTTTCTTTGTGTTCCAACAGATTAATAGAGGAAACTCCACATGAAATTTTTGTAAAAATAATTGAACATTGATCTAAGTGAATATATTTTCTCTATTTAAGTCTATTTGAGATAGCTTTATTATACCCTGTACTGATAAAACTGACTTCAGAACACCTTTCTTACAAAGACCTTGAAGTTCTTTTCAAATATAAGAACATACACAAACACATGCCATGCACACATCTTTATAAATTTGGGTGCAGAAAGTCCCCTATTTAAAAGCACCTCACATAAAATTAATATTAAAGCTAAAAATAAATACAAGCAATAAACAAATATTTTTGTTTCTTTTTTTTTAAGCCATTCTTTGGTGTTTCTACCATTGTTATGGAATTACTGTGAAGAATCAGAATCACTTTAGAGATTGTCCATGCAGCAGACCAGGTACACTTGCTTTGGTAGGCTCCATGAGCAGCAGATGCAGGAGGATGACTACAAAAAATTCTCACCTATTTCAAACTATTATCCAGAATTAACACGTTTTCCCTAAGAAATATCTGAAAACTCATTTCTTTTTTCCCACCATTGCTTCTTCTTTTTTTTCCCCATTCTTCTCCTTCCTCACAAATGAGACAGTTTTCAGGATCAAGAATGAAGGCAGATGTGCCAAGATGATCTTTTAGTGCATGTTTATAACAGTTGATGTTTGAAGACTACCCCAAGAAATTAGCTACAATTGAATTTAAATACCATTGTTTTGTTTCTGAAAATATTCATTCTAAAATGCAGATGAGCCTACACTCTAAATATCATTACTGACAAGATCATTTACTAGAGACAGATAACACTTAGTAACTACTCACTATGTGTCAAAGACTAAATTATTGTATTATCCTATCTCATCCTCAGAGGGTATTATTAAAATCAAATTATACAGATGAGAAGATAGAGGCTTAGCAAATTTAGCCCATATTTACAAACATGCAAAGACTAGGTGGAAAAGCCAAGAATATAACAATGTGAATATTGTGTCCACTTGAATTTGAAGTTGATACTATTTAAGACTGTTTAGTGTCACACTAAAATATGTGAAATTGAGACAGTTTATAGAGGTAGAGGTTTAGAAATGCATATATCTTTGAACTTCTGACATTATTCCATTATTTCCATTATTGGGAAGACTGTTATGGAAGTCAATTCTTTTATTGTTTAACAAATCTCTATATTACTTTGCTGCAAACACAGGACTAAATTGACATATATGTAGGTAAATGTGAATCTTTCACTTACTTATTTGTAATATATGAACACTTAAACATTGCTATTTAACATCTGGGAAGTAGTCTTATTCTGAAGAAGATTAGAAAATTAAAAATAAAAACTTAACATTATTAACAAATGAGTAATTATATGTTAGAAAAAGTCATAGCTTTGGAATTCAGAAGTCTTATTTTTGTTATTCCTACTGAACTTCCTGATGCATGCGCTTCTCGGTTTCCATATTTGTAAAACAGGGGTTATAATACATAAAACACATTCTACAGGTCAACTGGGATAATGTTCATAAAGGTATTTAATAAAATTTATTCATTCAATAAAGAACATTTGTCATGGCTACTCTGTCAGCACTAAGAAAACAGCAGAGAAAATAAAACATTAATAAATGTAAACAAATAAATTCATTGTTCTATGATAAGCATTAATTTGTTCTTAATTTTTTAATTAAGATTCATTTATTTATGCATGCAGAAGTGGGGTACAGGCCAGAGGTGCAGGGGTGGTGAGAGGATTCACCAGAGACAGACTGAGGAGCAGAACAGGCATATTGACAAAGCACACTGCCAAGGGCAGCAGCAGGTGAGACAGGAGAGGTCTGTCACACCATGTAGATCACCTTCAGAGCCAGGGATCGAACTCGCACTGAGGTGGCTGTGGCTAGCTTGCAGTGCTGCATCTTAACCATTGCGCCATCAGGGAGGGCCCTGTTTTTTAAATTTTAAAAGCACCATAGGCCACTTGATTGTAAGGCCATTGCCTTGCATTATAAATTTCTAATACATATCACTGAATACCACAAGGGAAAATATATTCTGAGTTATTTTAGGTACATGACCACAGAGGCAGTGATTTGAATGCACATTTTTTTTAAATCATCCATGATAGTCTATACTTATTTAATTCAATTATTTAATAGTTGTGAACAGTTTTTGATGAATTCGCTAGCAAGAATTTGATGAATCCTTGCTACCAATGTTTAGCATGCTTTTATCAGTGTCCATAATGCAAAGATTTTGGCAGTTGTGAACTCATGTAGCTGGGCTCTTGACGAGCATACTTTAAACTTTCCCAATTCCTATTACTTCACTTCTGGAATTACTCAGCCCTTTCTCCACCTTAACCCCTTCCCCACCTGAAACCTACCAGAAACTTTAGAATTGCCCATTCTTGATCTTCCTCTTGGCTAAGTAAAAGAGAGATCATCTAGCAAAATGGCATGGGGAAAGGCTAGTCAATCTCCATTATTTCCCTGGACTTATTGTTCAATTAAGGCTTCTCCCTTCTAGTAATTCCAGTTCTGGAGCCGTCCTTTCTTCTCTACTGTAAAAAAGTTCATGTTCCATGTTCACTTGTTAAAGTTCAGTCTTGCTGGGCAACTGCCTGTCAACAGGGAAAATGAATTCAGTTTCCACCTGTATCCATAGAGTGACTTTTACTTTCTCCTTCCTATTTTTATGCATACATACATACATACATACATACAAATGTATATGAGGAAGGAAAGAAAGGATGAAGGGAGGAAGAAAGGCAGGCAGACTTGTGTATGTGTATAGTTATTTTGCAAATCAGGTCATGAAAGTGTTGTGCCACCTGTGTTTAAAATCTTTATTTTTTCTGCTAATACTCTTTCTTAGAATATTTACCTCTTGTATAATGCACCAAAATGAGGGCTAGGTTATTTAACCTCAGCAGCAACTAGGGAGATAAGAATCAAGTAAGGATTGAGAAATGCTTGCTCGTGCTGCCAATTTAGCTTTGTAACTAATTACAAGAGTTCTATAAATTCAATAGCTGTTCTTTCTAGGCCATAATCAGGGTTCAGTGAGAAGCCCCTGTGCAGTCTCATGCCAATTTCAGCCTTTTTTCCTGCAATACTGTCCTGGAAAAATACTTCCTTGGCAATACTGTCCTGGAAAAGCAGAATGTGTTGCCCAAGGCACAATAATGTGGGGGAACCATATCTCTACTTCTCTGTCCTATTGACTTCTGAATCTCTTTCCTCTTGGTCTTTACTTGATATTTTGGGAAAGAATAGGGGTAAATATATACATATACATCTGTACATTTCAGCTTTTGTCCTTTTCTAATCTTTTCACTTACCTAGGATTCTTGAACTGAATCTAGAAAGAATGGATCAAAATGTGAGTGCCTGACCCTTCTCATAGAGCCCTTTGCACCAATACACTTGAAAAATAAAGAGCTTTTGATGTCTCTTGGGAATTTGTGTGATAGATAATATCTTCTGGAAACTGGCTATAACTGCACAGACATGTGCTGGACCACAGAGTCATCACTAGTCAATGACAATGGTCTTTAGCTAAAATCTAAGTAGATTATCATTGATTTATATGCTGGATTCCCAAAGGGTTATAAAGTAACAAAGAAATTGGTATTATAAAAATGCCAAAAGCAAACCATGAGCAAATGGGACTGTATCATACTAAAAAGCTCCTCTATGGTGAAAGCATCTCGTGTCAAAAATAAAAAGGCATCCTAATGAATGGGAGTTGATAATCGCACACACAAAAATAAATAATACTAACCATGATAAATAATTTGCATTTATGATATCACTTTAAGTTTATTCAGACAAAACCAAAGCATAAAAGCTGATAAGTCTCTGAGATTTTGTAATAATATCCGTAAGAGGTTGTAATCCAAGAGTATTATACATTATTGCCAAGGGGAAACCCCAATGTATCAACAAAGAAAGAATAATAACAATTACTCTATCCACTTTCTGGAAGCATATCTCCTCTGATTAAAGTATTTCTGAGAATATTGGCTTTGACCAGTGCCAATGTAACCACTTCCCATCAGAAATTTTAGGGTTTGCTGTAAAAAATAATTTAATTAAGAGGCAGTATTCTATCCAGTAACTTTTGACAGTGTACACTAAATACCACTGATGAAACAGAATGATTCCTGTTTTCTTTTCCCTACTAGATTCTCAATGAAAGTGAAAACACACAGGAAAACAAACATAAAGAACAAAAAGAAGTAAATAAAGAAAGGGTTGTATTTGCCCTATTTAAATTCCAGTTCTCAACGTCATGCAAAATGGAGCTGGCTTGGATTTTCTACATGAACTTTTGTCTCTTTGCATCTTTCAAGATTCTGCTCTTTGCCCTAAGATGCTTCTGTAGACACCATTGAGCACGTATCTGGAGTAGTTATTCCCCTCGGCTCCCACATGCTGACACCTAGACAAACTTTCTCTGCTGATAGAAATGGCTTTTTAAAGAGTTCAAGACTATTTTGTAATGAGTTTAAACACTGAATGTAAACAAGACTTAATCTACAGGGATAAGCTGTGTTGGCTTATAACAGAAGAATATTATAAATAATATAATAGCTACGGAGCTAAGCATCATTTAGCTATTGTTGTAAGGATCCTTCTTCCCTTTCTTATTTCCTTCCTTTCTTATGAGAGGGAAAGAAGGATGAAGAGCGAGCAAGTGAGAGAGAGAGAGAGAGAGAGAGAGAGAAGAGAGAGAGCACACTGAACAACTAAACACACAGTATCAAGGACAAACAAAACCTCCAGAGAGAAAGCTTTCTATAGTACCAACATTTCCTCCCTCAGGGACTCCACAAATGTTCCAGATTTATGGAATATACTTTAGATAAAGAAAGAATATGAGGTTTTGAATTTCATTGTTGTTTTTATCACTTATAAACCATGTAAATCTTAGCAAATCATTAGTACTGTTACTTTTCTGTAAATGTGGTCAAATAATAAGTCCCTCATAACCCTTTGAGGTCACTGAAGAAATCAAATGAGAAAAATGGGTGAAAATCTTTCTGAACTGTGGAGATACAGAGAAAATATGCATTGATATTTGTCATCCAAAATACGTGTAAAATTTTTGATGGGGTATTAGGAAGGGATTCTTGGATTTATAAAGAAGGAGACAATTGCTATGCACAGCCAATTTAGATTCTTATAAATCCCATACCCTGGGATGAGCAAAGTAATTACCTAGGATAAGTTGCTTATTCCAAAAGCTGAGGGGTAAGCTGTAGCAGTCAGTATTGAATAACAACTGGGGTATTTTAAACATCACAATAGAATGCATGTAACTGAGGTGTTGGTACATACAGCTCCTCAAGCTTTGTATTTGAAACAGAAATTTTTAATAAAGAGGTGAAATTACTAATTAATGTCTCTAGACAATTGGCTGAATATTCTAGAGAGTTTTATACTGGGCACAGTTAAAAGCATGCAGGAAATAAACGTACTTTAAGATACTAATAGCCAATTAGTTGGTGTTGGATGGTAATTGGACAATTGGTTATAGATGTGGTATGATATCTACAGTTGCTGAAGTGAGAAACCACATAACCAAAGTCTGTACAGGATTGTCAACTAGTGTTACCTCAATTAAAGCAAAAAAAATAAATGAAAAATACTAAAATCTAATATCAATTCTAGCTTCCAATTTTTAAGAACCTGCAAATTAAGACTTACAGACAATTTGCCTAGTACTATCTTGTCTTTCTACTAATTGTTTGAGTGCCCTTGATTTAAGCAAATTCAGTAATACTCTATGAAATGAATTAGGAATTTAGTAGTAATCTTATTACTTGTTTTGTTCTACAATCCTATCTAAAGATTTAGCAATCATAAAAGGGCTTAATATAGTAATATTATGCAAAGAATTACTAAACACTTTTGAGTTTACATATTTTAAAAGAAATAATCTTTACTAAAAATAAGCTAGCTTATTCCATTAGCCAAAGTCATTTGATTCTCTACTCGATACTGAGTTGAGAGTCGTCTATTGTCTAAAATTTACGTTAAATTCAAATATCTATAAATAAGAGATATGTAAAATATTTGTTTGTAAAATAGGAGAAAAAATATTTCCTTTCCTTAATCCATGTCTCCAAAATGGACAAGGAGGTAGGTCAAATCAAATGTAATTGTCTGGGACGCATTCTCTAATGGATAGACTTTTACACCTTAGACCTAATGTGCATACATAGGCCTCTTGGAAATAGCATGGTTTGTGAGCTAATGATGTGCATAGCTAAATATTTTTACATCAGGATGACATTTATAAATTATATTTTAATATTACAATTATTTTAGATGATTGCCCCCAAAGCCCTTTCAGTTTTAGAAAATATGAAACGCGCTGGCCCGTAGACACTCAAAACCCAAGACGTTCCAAATTGGACTCATTATCTTTCCACCCCCGCCCTGAAGCTGCTCCTTTATGTTCCCTTGCTCCAGTAATGGGGCCACTCTCCTCCCAGTCACACAGGCTAGCAAACTTTCATCATCTTTGACTCCAACCTCTCTTGACCCTTTAAATCTAATCAACCAAGTCCTCTGAAATTTATCTTTGAAATGTCTTTTGAATTTGTCCTCTGGGCTTCATCCTCACCATTCCTTCTATGGTTCAGGCCCTAATTGTCAAATGTCCTAAGTTATTCCAAGGACCTGTCCTAATTTACGGGAGCCACTGTATTCATCTCCAAAATACCTTTCGTGTATTGCAAGTACTGTTCTTTTAAAACAGATATGAAGGTATCACCACTCATACTGGAAAACACTTTTGGCTATAAAATTTTACAGACAATGAAATCTAAATCCTTTAGCAAATCACCAGCCCTCTTTGGCTTGTTTTCCTCAACACCTCATGTTCTAGCTTAAGTATACCACAACATCCAAACATTTGTGTTTTCTTCAATTTCCTTTACAGGGTAACTGACACTACTTTCTACACATCTGGATAAACTAATAGTTTTTCACATCACCATTCAATCTTTTGTAACCTTGGGTAGAATTATCATCTTCATCACCTGGGTTCCTAGCAGTTATTCCTTTCTTACAATGATTACCACAATTTACTAAGAAATAAAATTTGTCAGATACATGTTTGTCAATTCCATTTAGCAGAGAGCTCTTTGAATGCAGGGACCTGGTCTTTTTCATGATTATGTGCTTCATAGTGTTTTTAACATAGTAAGACCCAGAGGTTGCTTACTATTATTTTTTTAAATTGTTTTGCAAATTACTATTGATATTGTTCATGTTATATCACTACAATGGCTTTTTTTCTTAGCAGCATATCTATGTACTAGATGAGAGACATCGATACAAGTCAAGCATTAGGAGAAATACTCAAACCCAGTGGCATGGCATACCACATTTTTCATGACACCTTGGTATTAGGATAATTCACAATCTTAAGGAACCAAAGTTATATATACATATGTATGTGTGTTTACACCCCACACACACACAATATATGTATATACACAATGTATGTATAAAGTGAAATGTTATGTTTCCTAAAAAGCTTAATGAGAAAAGATAGAGACAGATGGAACTCAACTGGCTAATTTTCTGCCCAGCTGCCTAGATGAAAAATAAAGATGCACCCCATGCTTCTGTATGCTAAACTGTTCAAACTGTTCAAATATTCAGTCTTCGTTAGTTAACCATTATGCCAAGGTTGAATGGCCAGTATCTAGATTAGCAGACACTATTCACCTGACTGTCCCTTTTGTTCTCAGTTTTTAATGTGAAGGAAGAGAGTTCTAAAAATGGAACAAACCCTTGAAACTGACTTGCTTTCTTGAATATACAATTAGATCACTGTAAAGTGACAAAATCATATCACATTTATTTGAAGTAGTTCAAAAATAATAGATATTTTTTAAATTGCTTGCACTTTCTCTCCTTTCCACCTTCCCGATCTTTAAAACTCTTAACAGCAAAAAAGTGCCAATTTGCCCTTTAAAAACTCAGCAGCCTCAAGGTTCTTCTCATGTTGAAATGAAATGGGAAATCATTTCCGTTGCTGTGGATAATTCAATCTTTGTCTTACCTTCCCTGTCTATATGTTTATAATAGTGTAAATAGTGCACGCACACACACACACACATTTTGTGGTACTCCTTCCTGGAAACATTTGAAAAGGCAATACATTTTGTGTGTCTGAGAGAAATCTTACTTTTTTCTCGTTTGTTTCTAAAACTATATTTAAAAAAACTTACCTTCCCAATCTCTGCTTAAATGAAGCAATTTTGTCGTTTACTTCTTTGAACACTCCTCTCACTGGTCTTATCTCCTCCTTCATTATATAACCATTTCTCTGTTTTCCCATTTGAAATGAGTTGTTAATATATGTAAATAAAAAATTTCTAAAAATTCCCTTCTTTGAAAAATAAAGGTTTAACAACAATGATCAACTGGAATTTAGAAGACATGGATCATTCAGGAACAAGCCAGGAGAGATAAAACACATCAGTTACTTGTACAGGAAAAGAAATAAGGTAAAAACTATTGCTTAAATCACTAAGGAATGAAGAGAATTTCAAGGATGCAGAACTAGCATCCATATGAAGCACTCATAATCCTAGTCTGAAGCAGAGTACACAGAGAAGAAACAAGTTTGATGACCCTTATGCCTGCCATAGATTTCTCATCATGGAGGATGTGGCAATGAGGGAGAAGTCTGCTGGGGTGTCAAGGACAGGTCTAGAAACAAAATGCACCACATCTTCAGCTGCCAGCAAGACTCATTAGGAAGTTATACAGCAGGGTTCCAGAACTGTCTGGCGAATAAATTTTACTGAGTGTCCTACATACTGCCAGTCACCATACATTGCAGGAATAAGGAAGAAGATAAAACATTGGAAGTGGGGAGAGACACTTCTTACTCTGGTAGTGGCTTTTCAGTGTCTCTTTTGATAGAGTTTAGTATGGTGTCAGTTGGCAAAGGAGCTGTTAATAGAAATGAGCTTCAGACTCCCAAGGAAGAGTAGATTAGGAGCTGAGAGGCAATAACCTAAGAACTGGCATAGAACATATACACCAAGTGTGATCATAATTTCCTTTCTGAACCTACAGACTTTTGAGTTGATAGCAATGATTCAAGATATAAGTAATGCACATAGCGTGAGTTTCAAATCACAGAAAGATTATGAGCGATTTGGCATTTTCAGTTTCAATCAGCAAACAGAACAACCAACACTGCTGATAAGTGAGCTACATCAAAGATAAGGTAAAATAGTATGGGAAACATGAATCCAGTATATATTTACATTTATGTTGCATGTTGAGATTCCAAAGGTGAAAAGAATTATATTAAAATGAAGTATGTCTTTATTATTGTATGTCTTTATGATTGTCATTTTATCTCGATTACAAAGACATTAATATCTGTTTTGCATATAAGAGGATACGTCACCAATATTTAAAACGTGAATATGTTTCCTTTAGAAGTTGTCTTCAATATCTTAATTGAAAACATTTATTTCAGCTTTATTTCAATTTGCTTGTTATTTCACCAACTCACTACCCTATCGAGCTTTCCCTGTTTCTAAGTTCAAATAAGGGTAAATGAGTTTGATATTTTTTTTTCTTTCCTTGGGTTCTTTGAATGAAATTAAAATTGTTATGTGAAAAATAACTATTTTCTTGGAGCTGCTTTTGACCTTCAAGAAAATGGAATGTGAAGTCTTTGAAAATATTCTGAGAGAAGGCTTGGAAATCTTGCCTCTGGCTTCTAACCACTATTTATTGGCTTTTGAACCAAAGCAAATTATGTGACTGATTCTTCTATGTATTCAGAAAAGCTACTGGATTGATTTCCAATAGATATTAACTCTTGCCTATGACGCTGGAGAATCTTGTGGGTACTGATAACAACTTGGCAAGACATCTATCATTTATACAAGAGCATCTCAAAATAATACCAGGGCATCATACATGTATAAAATAACTCAAATTCCCCCAAGGTGTAAATGAGTAGTTAGTTCACAGGTAAGGTCAAAACTAACTCAATGACGTTTTATGGTTCAACAAGGGAAAGAAGAGTTTTAACTAGAGATAACACCCTGGAGTACACTTGAATAAGGTTAAAAAATGAAGCCCTTACTACTGACCCAACAGGCTTGGGTGGCCTGAATGAATAAGGGAACATAAGGCCGCCTTGGGGCAAAGTGACCCCATGACCAGAAAAACCAGTCAATCTCTAAGAATGTAGGTCTGCATATGTCTCTGTGCCAAAGACCCAAGCTGAAGACCACACAGCAAATTGGAACCAAGTTAGAAAGTATGAGCAGACAGCATAAAAAAGAACCTCAAATCCTCCTTAGTACTCAGACATCTCCCCTCTCTCCTGCTGCTTCTCTTACCAGTGTATTTCAATAAATCCATTGGTTCTGTTCTCCATTCTGTCTCTGGTGAATTCTTTCAACCCTATACCTTCAGCCTCCATCCTGATCCCTCCATAATATGCCAAGTGCAAAATTATCTGCCCCCAAATTAGATGAAATTCTTTTTTTCTTCAATGTTCCCTAGTTAGTATATGTTGTTAAATACTAAATCAATTTTATCTGGGGGAAAAAAAGTTTCAATCAAGTTGTTAAAATTTTCTTTCACATACACACAGAGAATAATTTTTCTTGTATATCAATATACCAACTCTAAAAGATGAAATATTGAAACCTTGGCATTTTAGGGAATTTCCTATTTTCTCTCATTTCTCAATTTAAATGTGCTCTTAAAATACAAGCTTCAGCATATCCTCATGAAAGAAAGTGGATATAGTGAAAATATCATCCTATGTAGAAGAAAAATAACTTCTATAGCTCTAAGAAACATACTATATAACATTCCCTGCATGCTATCGGTAACCTAATATATTTAAGAACAGAAACAGAAGCATAAAAAGAACCCAAAAATCTTAACTTCAAGGTTCCATGACAGCATGACTGGTGTCATATACCCTTCCTTGACATTCCATAAATAAAAATAATAATAATAATAATTTCTGAAAATCTTAGAGGTGAAAACTTCCAGGTTTAAAATTTAAGAGTGTTCCTTTTATTAAAAAACTGAAAAAACTAAGGTAGAGGAAGGGAATAATGGGAGATTTGGCTTTATTTTGCACTCAGCATGGAGTTGTGGATTCTTGCCAAAGGGTAAAGAGCATCTCTCAGGTATTTATTTAGTTAAAACATTCTATTATTTAACTCATTTATTAAGTATGTTCAAAGGTCTCTGGAGCTGCATAAGACATTTTTAAAGCTATTGTCAGCATAATAATGTCAATGAAAATTCAGTGTTTGAAGGAAGTTGCAAGGTAATAGGCCTGAACCTCTTTAATGGGTTTCTTTGAGGACTTGTAAAGTTGCTTTTGTTAGTGAACTATTTACATTAACCCATTAAAAAAAAAAGAAATGTTTGGCTTACATCTCTTAAAAAAAAATCTTGTATAGATGGTAAATTTGGATGCTCTTAGAAATTGGGGACATGTACTGAAACAGATAATGAAATGAATTATTATAATTTCACACTTGAAATAGTAGGAATAGCTGAAAAAAGAGAGGAGAGGAATGGAAGGAGGAGAGGCAGTATAGAAATGTAGTTTCTGGTATCAGACATTATTGATTTATTCTTTTTTCCAATTTTTTCCCAATTTTTTTCTACACTAAATTCAATGGACAATAAAAGATGAACCAAAAGTTTACTAAGTAAATATGAAATATTTATCTTATTCACTTTATTATCCTGTTTTATAAAATCAGATTTGAACAGATAATTGGAAAATACAATAAAATGGGAAAGATATTTTCTGATTTCTACATTCATAGATGTACAGCTAATATTCAAATTCTTTTTCAAATACAGCTGTTATTTATTTGGTCTTGCTTTAAATATTGTAAAAAGATATAATGAATGGCAGTATAAAAAAAGTTAGTCATTGCACATTATTTAGCATAGAGTGGATTGAACACAACTAGAAGCAAATAATTAATTGGAATATATATATTTCATTTAGTTTGGGTTATAAATCATGTTTGGTCAAAAATCCTGAACTGAACAATTAAACCACATTTTTTCCCCTCAATGTCTCATGTACTTATGATACTTAGTTTAACACCCGAAAGGTAATTCACTCTAATAAATCACACTTAATGAAAATAGACAGCAGGTGAATTGGTAAGTCTAATGTGAGTTTGACTACGAAAAATAAATATTTAAAAATTTTGTTTGTTGAGAATCCATTAGATTATATCTAGGTGACTATTTTACTTGCATACTAGTCAGGCAGGGGTTGAGGAGTTTGTTTGTTTGTTTGTTTGTTTGTTTGTTTGTTTTGGTGTGTTAGTGAATAAGACCTCTTACTATGATAGATTTGTGAAATATTTTATTTTTCTCTGTATTTTACTGAACATGTTGGAGAAGGCACAATCCCAATGAAATTAAATTATTACTTAGAATAATCTAATGAAATCTCATCTCCAGAATGATTTATTTTAATAACCTGGACTACAGTGTCTACACTGTGATAAATGCTCACATAAATGGAACAAAGTACTGACATATCAACACACTTATTTAGCATTCTTATGCCTTTGCTGATACTGCTTAGATATTTAAACAGTACATACTTTCAGATGCGAGTAACTTCTTAACCTTTGCTCAGTCGTTTCTTCACCCAAATGATTAAACTTGTCAAAAAACACTCTAAGCATTTCATACTATAGTTTAATACATGTGTGTACTGAGCAAAATATTGAGAGCTATATAATAAATTTGAAAGTGTGTTGAATTTTCTGGTGATCTCCTAATTTCTTTTGTCCACTCCCCTGTATTGTCCTGCTTTTCTCAGCTGCTGGCCCAGTGATTGGCTGGGACACCAAGATTACAATTGAGGTTCACCGATGAGAGGTACTGAGTGATATTTGGAAGGCAGAAGATAATGAAAAGCATTTTTGTCCTGTAAGTAGATGGAAAGACAAGTGATTTCCTGCAATTTTACAAAGAAATTTTCCAATTTATTTCAGTGAATCATCCTCCTTGGCTTGATATGTTCCAAGATCATTGATGAATATTATTTGCAGTTATTAGCATTATGTGATTTTCTGAACTTTGAGGTAATTCCTATGGTCTTTTCCAACCACACCAACAAATTTGTTAGCTTCTATTTCCCTGTATTTAATTCCTTCCAACATAAAACAGGTAGGAAGTATTCTGTTTTCCTCTCAAAGCCATGACTTAATCAATTGTTTCCATGAAAAAATAATCATAAAATTATTAACTATGTCTAGAAATTTATGACTAGTGAACTATTTTCTTCATCCTATCTCTGTATTCATTTATAATATTCTAAAAATACTAACCAAATTCAGAAGAACATTTATCATGTAGTTTTCTTCTAAAATAATGTCAAATACCCCTACCCACCCACTCCATTTATGGCCTCTTTCATATAAAATTCAAACCCCTTAGTCTAAATTAGCTTTCTCCTCATGAACCTACTTTTTCATTATTATTTTTCATCCTATTTTGTAGGATGGGCTCATCTAATTAACTCTACTTTGTATTGCAGACATGACATCCCTATGGGAAGCCTTTAGGGAGTCTTTTGAATAAACTTTGAGCCCCTAAAAGGGTAGTCACACAACAAATAATTAAATGTCAAAGTAATTAAAAAAGTGTTAGTTCTTTCCTAAGAGGAATTTGTAATATTGATGCCAGAGATTCTTTTTTTTTAGATTTATTTTTTTATTCATACAAAAACTGGGGTACAGGCCAGAATTGCAGGAGGAGAGAGGATTCACCAGAGACAGAGTAGGGAACAGAACAGGCAGATTGAACTGAGGGGAGCAGTGGGCAGGTCAGGAGAGGTCTGCTGTGCCATGTGGATCACCCTCCTGGCCAGGGTTTTGAAATTTCAGTGCTGTGCCTCAACCCTTTATACCATCAGGGAGGGCCCTGATACCAGTGATTCTTGACAACTATCCACTCATTTGTACACACACACACATATACATATGCATTTTGTACTCTGTATCATGGACAGAACAAAGAAAGTGTTTCATCAGTCAATTTGTCACCAATCAGGTAACTGATGACTCCTTATTAAGATAGTTTCCTAGGATGTTTTCTTTTGTTTAGAAATATTTCAATAAATTGACTTTAAAAACATTTTTTTTTAAAGATTTATTTATTCATACAGAACTGGGGTACAGGCCAGAGATGCGGAGGGTGAGAGGATTCACCAGGGACAGAGTGGGGAGCAGAACAGGCAGATCGACGAAGTACACTGCTGAGGGGAGCAGTGGGCGGGTCAGGAGAGGTCCGCCACGCCATGTGGTCTCCTCCGGGGCAGGCGGGGATCGAGCTCATGCGGAAGTGGCTTAAGCTTCTTAGTGCTGTGCTTTAACCCGCTGCGCCACCAGGGAGGGCCTTTAAAAACATTTTATTAAAAAAATATTTAACACACATAAAAGTAATTATATAATAAATCCCCATATACCCATAACTCAACTTCAACAATCATGAACTCAAGATTATTTTTCTTCATATATACCCTTTCCTCCCTTCCACCAGCACAAATACTTCACCCATCAATAAGTCTGTATGCATCTCTGAAAGACAAGAACAAGTCAAAAACAAAAACAAAAACACAAAACCACTAGCTATACTATCTTCACAGTTAAAGTTAGCATTTATATGACACAAAATAATCAGAGTTCAAATTTCCCCTTTTCATTTTATGTACTTCTTTGCTTGGAAAAAAAAAATACAATTTGACTGATTTGTCTTAGTTCTCTGGTGTGTAAATTCCCCCTCCCTCATTTGTTCATCTTTAAATTTATTCATTGGCAAAATTGTTCATTTTGTCTCTAGCTCATACAGTCTGGACTTTGGCTATTGACTACCACATAATGTTGCTTACTGTTCTTTCATTCTTTGTGTTTTGGTAATTGGATCTTGAGCAACTTGACCTGTTCCAGGTTCAATTTTAGGCAAGAATGCTTCATTGATATTGTATACTTCCATGGGAAGGGTAAGTAAGGTCTATTTTTCTTACTTCTTATGATTATAGCTATTGTTGATCACTGAATTCATTATTTCATTAGAAGCAAAATATTCAGTAAACTTAATTTTCCACTACATTTGAGACTTAAATTTTATCACCAAACCATTGTATCCACACAGAAGAGAACAAATGCTATTTAGTGTTTCACTCATTCATTAAGCAAAATACAGTGACATTTTACAAAATGTAGGACACTGTGCTAAGTATTAGGTATCCATAGATGGAAACAATTTGTTCTGCATTCTTCCTAAAGGCATTAAGTTATTGAAAGCAACCAAATCATCAAGTAGGTATATACTGGCTTATTATGGACAAAACCTAAAATGTTTTGGCAGTCAACCCCAGCTCCTGATTACCATTTAGGCTAACAAATGAACAAGCCATATAAACAAATATGAAAATCTGATAGTCACTGGCTAGATGTATGTGTTTTGATTTAGAAATAACCATCTGATAAGCAACTTTAGAGATTATTGCTCTGAATACCTTAAGATTCACTGTTAATTTATTATATTTGAATCAATAATTTATTGTTTCTATATGTGCTGATTACCTTTAGAAAAATACTAAAATGAATATCTTCATATATATAACTATTTTCATATTTACTAAAGTCTTATTTGAAGTGTGACCTAAAGAAAAATAACACAAGTAACTTAAATTTTATTATATTTATTTTATGTATTTCCAAACAGATTTAGAAAAGTCATTACCCTATTGATCAACAATGTCAATTTCACCTCAATTTATTTAGTTACAGATATTATTGTGTTTCTTAGATTTGCTAGTTCAATAAACAGGAACAGTTTAAAAAACAAACTAAAATGCTTCTTTGCATTTAATTCCTACTGTGTTTTTTCTGAGGAAAGCCTATATGCAAGTGCTTTCAAATCTATTCTTTTTAAAATCCATTCCTTCTTTTAAACAACATACAAATAGAAAGGTTGAAACTCAGTTCTCATACTATCCCCTTGAGGAAACACTTAGAAACTTAAAAAAAGTTTTTTTTAAATTATACTGTCTAATGTTTATATCATAAAAATAAACATTTCATATTTCAAATAAAAATTCAAGTGTAATCCTTTAATGTTTTCAAGCTGTATCTACCCACATGCACACAACATTAAAATACTTATTCTATGATAGATCCTGTCGTTTTAAGATGTTACCCTTTGATGTGGAAAACGTTATTTTTTTTAATTGAGTTGACACTGGTTTACAATGTTGCTTGTGCTTTAGTGATATATGATCTCCTCCTTCAACTGCTTTTACCACCACAAACACCACCAAAGTAGCCATATGCCTCCACTGTCATCCAGTGAGCTCCCTCCCCACTTTGTGTTTGCCTGTCCTCCCAACCGCACACCGTTTAGTAGACTCTGTTCTACCGTCAGATTTACAGGTTAATTATTATTACTGGTTTAGCTTACTTGCTTAAAAATATTTATTTATTTATTTATTTATGCATGCATGCATGCAAGAACTGAGGTACAGACCAGAGGTGGAAGGATGAAAGGATTCACCACAGAGTGGTCAACATAACAAGTGGAGTTACTGAAATATGCTGCTGCCGGGAGCAGCAGGCAAGACAGAGGTCTGCTGCACCAGGTGTGTCAGCTCCCTGGCCAAAGATTAAACTCACTCCACAGTAGCTGGTGCTAGCTTGACAGTGCTGAAACTTAGCCCTTGTGCCACCAGGGAGGCCCTGGTTTGATTTTTTTTTTTTCTTTCAAAGATTTATTTATTTGTGCATACAGAACTGGGGTACAGGCCAGAGGCTCAGGGGCGGCGGGAGGCTTCACCAGACACAATGTGGGGAGCAGAACAGTGTAGGAAGTACACTGCTGAGGGGAGCAGCTGGCAGGTTAGGAGAGGTCTGCCACGCCCATGTGGTCACCTCCGGGGCAGGCGGGAATCTAACTCACGCGGAAGTGGCTTTAGCTTCTCAGTGCTGCACTTTAACCCGCTGTGCCACCAGAGAGGGCTCTGGTTTGATTTTTTTATACCTACCTTAAAAATTATGTTTTCTTTTCAGAATATGGCAAATTAGACCAAAAGTGTTTTCCTCCTCTTTTCTATAGTATTACTTTAACCATAAATACAGTCGATGAAACAGAATATGAAAGCTAATATATAACCTCTCTGGTCCTATCAACAAATTCAGTTTAATTTATTTTAGAGTACTGTATTTTTTTCATGCTATTGATACCATACTGTTGATTTTAGAGCAGCTATAAAGTAATGAAAAAATTTTATTTAATGTTATCTCTCTCATTGCAGTTTGCAAAAGAAACATACACACACACAAACACACATTGGATACCCCCCAGTGTTTGGTTGTTGTGAAAAAATTAATACATTAAAATATTATCTGTGTTAAAAAAAAATTGACCTCCAAACATATTTAGGAATTTAAAAATTTTGTAACACATTAGCAAGATACTTGTTATAAACATTTTCAAAAATTTCATTCACATTAGAATTTTGGAATGATGATAGTGTTTCTAAAATATGTCTCCTAATTAATCCATATTAATGAGTGGATTTTGATTCTATTGGTTGTATCTATCTATATATCCATATTATTTGGGCAAACATCTTAGTCCTTGAAAATCTGCCATAGTTATTAAGGACTAATGTATATTTAGGGAATCAGATTAAAATAGCTAATAGATACTTGCAGTCACGTTTTTGATTTGGACATTAGATTTACTTGCTACTAAATGAGGAATCCTGGCATCTCTAGGAATAATGTTTGGTATTTGATGGCACTTTAGTGCAGAAATTGAAAACTGGTCCCCATGGGCCAAATTCAGCATGCAAATGTGTTTTGTTAGATCTGCATAATATTTTTTTAAACATTCAATTCTTTTGTTTTTTAAGATTTTATTTATTTATACATACAGAACTGGGGTACAGGCACGTTGGGAGAGTTCACCAGAGTGGGGAACAGAACAAGCAGATCGACGAAGTTCACTGATGAGGGGAGCAGCAGGCAAGACAGGAGAGGTCTGCGGAGACTTGTGGGTCACCTCCGGGGCTGGAGATCGAACTTGCACTGAAGCGGTGGAGTCCAGCTTCACAGTGCTGTGCTCCAACCCACAGTGTCTCTAGGGAGGGCCCATATTTTAAGTATTTTTTAAAAGTAGCTGCCAATTTTAACTTTAAAAGTGAATTGCTTATAAAAGTATGTGATAGAAGACATAGTGACAAGAGCCCATGAAACCAGAACCACCCCCTTTGAGATGAGTCCTTTGCCATTGTCTCCCACTAATCTCTGCTTTCCTATTGCACCAAGCACAGGTGCCAGACCACTTTGTTCATTTGCCTTATTGCTTAAAAAAAAAAAAAAAAAAAAAGCCTGACTATTAAATCCTTCACATCAATTACCTTACAGTGCTCTGCCTCAGCGTTAATGAGAGTACTGAAGAGTGAACCTTGCTAAATTCTTAGAATGAACTGAAAACTCTTTTCAGAGTAGTATGATAATAATATCTCAGTGGGGTATCAGTATTTTGCAGGTATCTCCAACACCTTAAAACTTGGAGTTCCTACTTTTCTGGCTTTTCTGTATGTCCCTAATACAGTGTCCCTGGTGAGTTTTAACTCCTAGGAAATACCCCTGCTGCCTTCATTCAAATCTGTCTGTACTGACATCAGAGTAGGGCTCCATGACAGACAACCTGAGAAATGTATTTGCACTTTAGTAGTAACTTCATCATAAACATTCACATCCTCAGTTTCACAAACCCAAGAGAAAAGTAACTTCAAGTTTAAACACACAGAAAAATGCCATCAAAACATAAAAGAGTACTTGAAATTTGAAAATTTCAGAGCTTTTAGTGACTTATAGATGTTTCCCAGGTGACTCAAATTATGAAGGCACAAACCTCTTCTACATAGAGTGGGTTTTTGTGTGTATGTGTGTATTTAAGTGAAATAGAAAACTGTCAGTAGCCTCAAATATTTTGATTGAAGCAGCTGTATTGATAAGCTTTGTTAAGAGTCCAGAACTATCTGTATAAATCAGTTCCTTACATTAATAAATACCTTTTTAATATAGAACAATTAAATATTAGATCTTTCTTTTGGGCTAAACCTTTTGTTTTTTACATGAACTGAGGTTCATGGAGGTTAAGTGCTTCACTGACAATCTCTTAAGACCAAGGTCCTGACTTCCAGCCTTGTGTTCCTTACATTATGCCACACAGCTTCTTAATGAACGTGAAGACAGATGTATCTAATTTAATCAGCTCTGCATTGACAGACTGACATAATGGTAAGAGAGAAAGCCACATCCCTCAACATTTGGCTGAGAGTTAACATTCTTTTTCAAAGTGTTGTCATCAAAGGGAATAGGGCAGTTTCAAAATTATACCAGTCATTACTCTAACTCTTTTTCTGCTATCATGAATGAAAGAGATATTCAGATTTGTATATTTTAGTTAGTTTAATTTTACTTTACTTTATTTACTTTAATTTTATCAGGATAGAAGGGATGCTTACATTAAGAAAAATAAATAAATAAACGATTCCCTGTCAACTTCAGTGTATTTTTTTTTTCTAGAGAGTTCTGTCTCTCATAGTTGGTAAGAGGAAGGGGATTGTTTTCTGGAACTAGTAACAGGAACAGATGTGCTTTCCAAAGTTGGTGCTTTCCTAATAAAAGCTAAAGTTCATATGAATCTCATTATGTGCAAATACGCTTTTCTTAAAGCTGTTGAAGTTGAAATAGACTCCCGAATTCAACTAGTTAATAAGGGCTTCGTTGGTATAACTTAAATTTTAATTCTAAAAGTTTTAAAAATGTAAAGAACTTTCAACTTCATATTTAATTGGATCCTTCAAAATGTCCACTCTGAGAGGTCTGTGTATTGGAGCCATCTGTTTTTAAAAATCCACTGTATTTCAAGATGGATATTTACTTTCCTTTCTTTTTTTTTTTTCCATTGTGGTGTTTCTTTCCTGTATTTTTTAAATTACCTGGCTTGTTTTATGCCAGTAACATGGTACTATATCATTCCTATTAGTGTTTGCAAGTTGAAGCACACAAGTGTCACAAATTCTGACAGTAAATAATTAAAGTATTTAAATAAACTTGTGTATATAGTACAGTTCTTTGGTTGAACAAATTTGTAGAGCAAGATTTTATTCTGATCTATAATTATAGCTGCCAGTGACTGGCATGATCCTTACTAAGTCAGATTAATTTACACATTAAGCAGCCATCTGTAGAAATTTTCATAGTACCTTGTCGGCGATGCTATATATCACATGGGAATTCTGAAACTACCCTGGCCACTAGGGAGCTTTTAAAACCATGGTTGTAGACTGAGAGCAATGAACAAATTGTTCCAGACATTTCAATTTTTCCCCTCCTTATTGCAAGGTTGCCTAATGATCCTAGAAAAGTGTACAATGGTTTGCACCTCTAATGACAGAAAAATTGGTAAACTGAGATTATTCATTTATTTTCTTAAAACACTGTCCTTGGCTCTATTTAAATAGCTTAAAAATCTTATGGAGCAGAACTCAGTTACTATCACTGGTTTGAAAAGGATAAATATCTTACTATTTGAGTCATAGTTGTAAATTACAATGTACATTTGTCAGTCTGCTTGTGTAAAAAGAAATAAAATTATACCTGATAATGTTATACAAGGCTGATTTAAAATAGGCATACTTATTTTAATGTCTAACAGATACATTACAAAAGGGTGAAAGATATTTTAGATACCAGATTATTAATTTATATAATGTTATTTAAATTAGAAGCAACACCCATGCAAGAATTATTTGAAAATTAGAAGTGAACATTCCATTATTTTTAGCAATAGCTCATTTATGGAACATTAAACAATTGGGAAGCACTAGTTCAAATTAGTCAGAGTCACTCAAATATCATTGATTGAAGTGGTCTTAAAATATAAAAACTTGTGCCTGTGAAGTTCATGGCTAGGAAATATATTTCAGTTTTGTGATTTAGCCATTCCTGCTTTAGTTAGAGACATTGTAAAATGTTAGGAAAAATAAAGAAGTAAAAAACATAGGAAAAAAAAAAGTACAGCACAATCAGGAAATAGTATTATTAACTGTTTAGTTGAGAGATATAAAAATATGATAGAGGTTCTGAAAATTTTAACTGAAGAGGTATTTTCCAATTTACACTGAATACTATAATGCCCCTTCCTACAAATCACCTTCATTAAATGAAACTCTCATATACTCCTATAAAGAAGTTAAGAATCTAAGATAGAAAAGGTACCAAGGAAAGGATTTTCAAAGAAAAAATACTTTGGTGAAAAAGAACTCTCATGGCATGTCAATGCTATATAATTTCCCCAGTATAAGACATGAGTAATAACACTTATTTGTGCTTAGTCATAAATTGCTTTCACAATGTACACCTGAATGATAAATAGAAGATAAGCATCCTCACTTTGCTGGTCCAGTGAGTTTTATTTCTCATAGAGCAGACAGACTCTGAAATGGTCTATATTGTCACCACACTGATTTTCTCTTTTGGACCTTCCATGCCTTAGAGAAGAAATATGGAGAGATGGCATTTTTATCATTTATGCTCATACTGGAATAGATGATAAAGCCAAAACATTTCTTATTTATTAAATCCCAGAAAACAAGCTATATAGGCCCTCCCTGGTGGTACAGCGGGTTAAAGCACTGCACTGAGAAGCTAAAGCCACTTCCACAAGAGTTTGATTCTCACCTGCCCCAGAGGTGACCACATAGTGTGACAGACCTCTCCTGACCCGCCCGCTGCTCCCCTCAACAGTGTACTTCATCAATCTGCCTGTTCTGCTCCCCGCTCTGTCCCTGGTGAAGCCTCTCACCACCCTGAGCCTCTGGCCTGTACCCCAGTTCTGTACGAATACATAAATAAATCTTTAAAAAAAAAAAAGCTATATAGAATTTTTTTAATGTTTCATACCTTGGTTAAAGGTCTTAACCAAGTTTGCAAGTCATCTGGTCAAATTTTTAAATTATGAACATAGAAGAAGCACAAAGTAAAAGTCTCCTGATGTGTCTGTTCTTGATAATCACTTAACTGTGTTGAGAATATTTTATTTATCCTTCTGTCTCTACAGTGAATTGATATAGAAATTAAACATGGTTATGCCTTGATTATCTGAGAAGTAGGACAAAATTGATCAAATTAGTCATCTGGAAAATATTACTTTGAAAACAATAAATGTCAAATTGTGAGAAATCAAATAAATTCATGGGCCTTACCTTCATTTGTAGACATTGTGCTATTTCTCAGTCATAACCCTTCATAACCCTTCATCTCTTGGAAAATTGTTACCCTGTAAAATATAGCTAAATTTAGGTGGTGAAAGAAATGCTTCTATTACTATTTAAATAAAATAGATTATCAGTTTTAAAGCTGAAGCATATCATTATAATCCACTAGCATAGACAGATAGTCAAATGAAGACATATATATGGTCAATTTGATCTGTTAAATCCAAGTAATTCTCTAGACTGGAGAAGATCAAACTCTGTAGGGCATTTGGCTGTCTTCCCAAATTAGAAAATGAAAATAATTTATCATCTTCATAGACAAGGAGAGAATCCTTCCTAAGGGACAAAGATTTTTCTCATTATACTTTCTCTTAGCAAGGATGAAGGCATTGTCAAAATGTAGCATATTCATAGGAAAAAATAATGTTATATGTGTATTATTTTCTTTGTCAGAGTATATCTTATTTCCAAATGTTGTTCTTCTGATCAGAATAGAAAACATGGCAAAGCTCCTGGTCATGTTGGCTTTAAAAATCCACCAATAAAACAAGGAATAACAACTTCATGAGATCCTTGCCAAGAATACATACCAAAAACAAGCAAGTAAAACCTTTGAAAAAAATTCTGTTCCATGCAATTCCTAACACCTTATAAAGAAGAAATGTATAGAACATACTGAATAATAAATGCTATCTCTTCCAAAAATATATTAGAGTCCGGCCCTCCCTGGTGGCACAGCGGGTTAAAGCACTGCACTGAGAAGCTAAAGCCACTTCCGCATGAGTTCGATCCCCACCTGCCCCGGAGGAGACCACATGGCTTGGCAGACTTCTCCTGACCTACCTGCTGCTCCCCTCAGCAGTGTTCTTCATTGATCTGCCAATTCTGCTCCCTATTCTGTCTCTGGTGAAGCCTCTCGCCGCCCCTGGACCTCTGGCCTGTACCCCAGTTCTGTATGCATAAATGAATAAATGATAGATAAATGATAGATAAATCAGGTAGAGCACTTAGGTTAAGTGAAGAATGGATATCTCCAGACATTTGTATTTATAAAACCCAAAACTTCACCAATTCTGCAACCTATCAGCAGATTCTCTAAAAAAAATTAACAGAGACATTTATTTTAAATTGTAGCTTAAAAAATAATTACCATTTTCTCCTCTTTTCTTCTAACCTCTCTCTCAAAAATAAATTAACTAAAAATAATTACAGAAGTTATAATGTAGAAAACAATCATCAATAACAGTTCAAGCTGACATTACATGATTCCTAGTAGTATATGTGTGTGTGCACACACACACAAACACATACTGAGGAGAATCCAGGAGGAACTATAAAAGAACTTTACCACAAATGTTTTAGTTCAATTATGATACTATAATTAAATAAATACAGTTTATACCACAAACAGATGCCTTGGATTTTTCAACTTTTAATACCATGAGCCTTTGTTATATAAGGATTAAAATATACTAAAGAGTTATGCCATTAACTATAAACATGATTCTTTACTGAATTTTTATTCAAACCAACAACAAGAGAACTACTAAGGACATTATACATAAAATTGAGACTACTTGATAATGGATAGTAAATAAGATAAAAAATATCAATCATGAAATTCTGAGTTATTATCATTTAATTATTGTGCTCATAAGGAAGAATGTCCAATTTGGGGGGGATAAAGAAATATTTGAAAACATGGATCATACAATTTAACAATGATAGAGCAAAATTGTGTGGGGTGTGTGTGTGTGTAAAGAAAGACCAGATAGTAAAATGTTAGCAATCAGTAATTCTAGCTGTTTATAATACTACCTCTCAACTTTGCTGTTGATTTAAAATTGATTTAAACTAAAAGTTGGCAAAAATGTTTTCCATGCAATTATATATTTGAGGTTATCTCACCTCAAAGTACCACATTCCCTGCCCCCCTCCCCCAGGAGTGTTAGTAAGCACATAGATTTCTTGAGCAATGTTTTTAACACCAACTGTGTTTCTCATTAATAATATAAAAAATAGTGGCAAGACAAAATAATTTACAATTAATTCTTGGAGTACAAGTTTATGAAAAAACTATGCTTACTGAATTTCAACTGTGAAATTCTGGATGTTGTGGTTCCCCCTGGTGGTGCAGGGGTTAAAGTCTCAGGTCATCAAGCTATCACCAGCCACTTTGGATTTCAGTCCCCCACCCCCTGCCAGGGAGTTAACCCACATGGTGTAGCTGATCTCTCTTGTCTCCCCTGCCTTTCCCCTCAGCAGTATAAAATTCAATTAAATAAATAAAATTCTGGATAATACAGAAACATTTGGAACAACAAAATATATGGAGAGATAATAAATTGGTAATAAGCAAGATGTAGTCATAGCTGTTTCAGAATACTGAGAAGCATGTGCCTCCCTGATGGTGCAAGTGTTATGTCTTAACATTATCAAGCTATCACCAGCCACTGTGGAGTGAGTTTGATCCCTGGCTGGGGAGTTAATCCACATGGTGCAGCAGACCTCTCCTGTCTTACTTGCTGCTCCCCTCAGTAGTGTATTTCAGTAGATCTTGTTCTGCCCCCCTCACCACCCCCCACTCTGTTTCTGGAGAATCCTCTCACCCCTGGCACCTCTGGCCTATACCCCAGTTTTTTTTTTTGCATAAATAAAATAAATGTTAAAAAAGAAAATATCGAAAAGTACAGAATAGGACTACATTGCTTGGAGTAACCATGAACAAAAATACAGCAAGAAATACTGTACGTTAAAGTGAAGACATCCGAGGAATGGCAACATTTGTAGGTAAGAGAAATGTGTAGCCAAGGAGATGAAAAAGGTCTAACATATATTCCTTAGTTAGAGTATTGTGCCTGGATATAATATATTCTGCTTTCTCTGAGAATTATACGTATAGGAGCTATCTTTGCTTTTGTTTTTGTTTTTTCTGTATCTAGGCTTTGTCAGAAAACCATAGTATGAAAACTTTGGTGGCAGAAATGTCCAGAAAGAGTAATCACATCGGCAGAAATTATTCAAAATGAAATTGGTTTTATTATTCTCACCTTATTCTATTACCTTTATTGCTTATTTATTTAATCTTTCTAACATCATGACAAGTAGTTATATAACATGCTTTGTCTTTTTATTTTTTTGTGAGATGAGATATATTATTCCTTGGTTCAGAATTAACAGAAGGATTTTGAAGTCTTGAATACATATTTGAAATTTTGGTGAAACTTCCACTGTCATTCTGTCAAACCAATGGGACATCAATAAAAATAAGTAGAAAAATAATATAATATAAAATATAAAATAAAAAAAAATCTACAGTTAAAAAAACAAAAAGGAGTTGTGGCCTCACCCAAGGAGTTAGGATGCAGCACTGCAAGCTAGCCGAAGCTGCCTCATTGCAAGTTCAATCTCTGGCCACGGAAGTGATCCACATGGTGTGGCAAACTTCTTCTGTCTCTCCCGCTGCTCCCCTCAGCAGTGTACTTAATTACTCTGCCTGTTCTGCTCCCCACTCTTTCTCTGGTGAAGCCTCTCACTGTCCCTGCACCTCTGGCCTATACCCCAGTTCTGTATACATAAATAAATCAATCTTTTTTTTTTCAATATTTATTTATTTGTGTATACAGAACTGGGGTACAGGCCAGAGGCTCAGGGGCGTTGAGAGGCTTCACCAGAGACAGAGTGGGGAGCAGAACAGGCAGATCGACCAGGTACACTGCTGAGGGGAGCAGCGGGCGGTCAGGAGAGGTCTGTCACACCATGTGGTCACCCCTGGGGCAGGCAGGGATCCAACTCATGCAGAAGTGGCTTTAGCTTCTCAGTGCTGTGCTTTAACCTGCTGCGCCACCAGGGAGGGCCATGAATCAATCTTTTTTTGAAAGAAGTTGTTTAGGGGTACTGATATGAGCAAAGTAATTAGACTCAAGGCACGTAAATTATAGCAAACCTAGCTTGACAGTCATATCAAATGTAGTTTCAAAGAGAATTCAAAGCTGTTATATATCTCTGGGTATAGGATTTTATACTATCTAGAAAGAGAATCCTATAAAGATAATTGAATTGCCTCTCTAAGCTGTTATTTTAAGTTCTGTTACAATCAGCACATGCTATCTTCTCCAAGGACTTTAAAAATTTTTTTAATGCTGTCTACATCACAAATCTTTGACTCCTTTCATTGAATGACTTTTTAAAATTCCCTTTCTCACTAATTGCCATCTTTCTACCAGGAAGTTATCAGATAAAGCTCACAGAATTTTTTTAGGAAAGAGATATTAACAAATGATGTGGTTTCATATTTGTCAGGTAAGGGAATTAAACTATAAAAAGTAAAATTTTAGCCCAAGATCCAGCAAGTAACAGACTTAGGACCAAATTCAGAGCTTTGATAACCTAATTCAGTGTCCTTACTAAAGCATTAACTTTCTTACATTAATATTTTTTTGTTCTTTGAGGATCAACATAATCCTCTTTTGCCTATAATGTTTTATTACTCTAATTAATACATTTTCTAAGTACAAAAAGAAGGAAAATTACCATTTACTTTGATTTATGTAATATATTAAATTTAGCAGTGAAAATTATAAGAAAAAATTAACAGATTACCAATTATGGAAATTTCCAAGCAAGTAATCAAGATGGAAAACTCAAATCTTAGATTTAATAAGAAATACTATGTAGCTATATTAGTGACTACATATCAGATTCTGGCAAGTGTGCTAAAGGTAAAATTAGAGTCACTGATTAATTTTTAAAACACTTAACTCCCTTAGAGATACTAATTTGGCAGTGTTTCTAGTCAGGAAATATTCTGATAGAAGGTAGTGTAAAGCTTAAAGAGTTCCCTGAGTGATCATACACCAGCTAAGTTGTGAAGCAAAAATACAAATGTGACAACTCAGCCTATGTTGTCTAGTATGAAAAAAAAAAAAAAATCTCTAGAACCTGGCAACAAGTTTGGTTAAAAAAAAATGTAAAATTAGTTTTTTCGTTCACCAACTAGAATGTTTTTTTGAAAACCAATCATCATATAATTTTCTACTTGGTATCTTTTGCACAAACCCCAACTTTACCCTTAAGAATGATGACTATTTCTCATACTTTTATTTCACATTATAATTTTCAAAGCTAATGCATTTATTTTTATGACAATATACAGCAGTTGTTTCATAAATGAAGGAATTTAATCTTGACAAGTGCTAAATAATTTGTTTTATGGGAACTGCCAATAAATTAACACAACGGAATTTAAAAAGGAGGTCTCATGAATCCATGCTTAAGCAAGGTTTTTTTTTTTTTTTCTTTCTTGCCTCATAGGGCCACATTATTCAGCCTACAGCAGTCATGATCCTCTGCAGAACCATGGGAAGACAGCAGACTCTGCCAAGGGGCATAATGACACCCAAGCAAGAGTGGACAGCAGGGGATCAAATGGACAATGGTCCCACAGTAAAGAAAAGGAAACAAGAGCAATGGAAAGTAATTTGAATAACACATTAATTAGGAAAGTAATCTACTTTCCCCTTTACTTGACTTATAATAGTGAAAAAATGTGCATCATGTGATCATGTGCAATACTTTATTTTTCCTCAGGAAAATCTAAGATTTTTATTAGACTTTCTCTGCTGAATCATCTCACTCCCCATGCCTCTGGGCATTACCTCAATTCTTCAACAAACAAACAAAGCTTTAAAAAATATTTTATCAGGCCCTCCTGCAGTGAGTTAAAGCACAGCACTAAGAAGCTAAAGCCACTTCAGTATAAATTCGATCCCTGCCCACCCCTGAGGTGACCCACATGGCTCAGAAGACCTCTCCTGACTCCTTAGCAGTATACTTCCTCAGTTGGCCTGTTCTGCTTCCCACTCTGTCTCTGGTGAATCTTCTCACTGCCCCTACACCTCTGACCTGTACCCCAGTTCTGTATGCACAAATAAATCTTAAAAAAAAAAATTAGTAGACATTAAAGAAACTGTAATCCATTTTCATATAATTAGACTCCATAAGACAATTTTTAAAAATTATAAACTTATGTTTCTATGCAGTTGCTACATGGTATTAAAAGTAATACTAGACAGAAAGCAGAAGGTAGACTATTCCCAACAGTGATCTACTGATTCAACCAAGCTAGAGAAATAGGTGTCAGATTCAATTCTTTTATCTCTCTTAATGGCAGTAAAATCATATTTATTCAAAATTAATTTTTTCCTTGAAACTGTTCAATTATTCCCCCCAGAGTATCATAGTGATTTAAATGTGTCATCATTTCAATTGTTAAAATATTTAACAACCAAAAGCACCAAGTTTTAGACACTTTGGTACACTTTGTTGATACAAAAAGAAGATCCCAGCATAAATCCTAGCAAGGAAGGACAATAAGCAAAATAAAGTAGTGAGTTATACAGTATGTTAAGTAGTAACAAATGCTTTAGGGGGCAAAAATAGGACAGGATATAGGGGATTATGAGCGTTAGGTGGAGACAGATGTTCAATTTTAAATAGAGTGGACAGTAATGTCTTCAATAAGAAGATTCCACCCACCTGAGGCAAGATTTAAAAACAAAGAGGGAATTAACTGGCATTTACAGAGCAAGGGTCCTCAGCTGGAAACATAACACATATACGGATCAGCAAGGAAGGAAGTGAGACTGGAATGGAGAGACTCAAGGCAAAGTAGTAGGAAAGCAGGTCACACAGGTGATGGGAACGTGTAGGCTATTGATTATAAGGATTTGGAGAATGATTATGTAACAGGTACAGGTCTCATGGACTCCGCCCCCATTCCAGATACTGGAACGACTGATCCCATCACTAACAAGGAGAAGCACCCTGAGACATGAGAGCGGAGCTGAGCTTCCAGGTGAGGATAAAACTAGACATGTGGGATCTGGGGGTCTCTTGGCCTGGTGGTTCGCATCTGGTCGTTTGGCTCTCGATCTGTTTTCAGCATGCTGGTGGAGTCCAAGTCAGCAGAACTGGTAGGACATTCTAGTTAATTTGTATTTCTCTCCCTCTTTCCCTGGGTTGTTCCTTTACCTTTCTCCTTGTAAATAAACCCATTATTGAACCTTTTTGTGTATGTCCATAATATGATTGAATCTTAAGCGTGAGGGTGAAGACCCACAGACTGGCAATTCAATTCACCTTATTTATAAATTCATTTATAAATTTATAAATAAAACCTGAAACAATTACACAAGTTGAGCAGAGAAGTGACATCACCTGATCTGGCTTTTGAAAGAATAATTCTGGCTGCTGCGTCTGATTGTTTTACAGGAGGTAAAGAGAGAATATGAGTAGTTAAGAGTTCACTACAGAAATTTAGAAATCTGTTTCTTGATTTGTCTATGAAAACATACTTTAGTAAGTCTTAGTCATTATGTCATTAGGACTGCCTATCAATCTGACATTGTTCAAATTATTAGTTTATGTGACGTCCCTATTTCAGAATTTCAATGTTTGCCTGTTCTTATAGAATAACATCCAATCTCTTCGTATATATCTCTTCAAAATATCACCCCAGGGGGCCTCCCTAGTGGTGCAGTAGGTTAAAGCAAGGCACTATGAAGCTGTCGCAGCCACTGCAGCATGAGTTCACCCCTGGGCAGGGAGGTGGCAGACCTCTCCTGACCCACCCCCTTCTCCCCTGAGCATTGTTTTTCAGTACATCTGCTTGTTTTGCTTCCTACTCTGTCTCTCACCAGTCTGCACATCTGGTCTATACCCCAGTTCTGTATACATAAATAAATGAATCTTTTTAAAAATTTTTTATACCCCAATCTATTTTCCAGATAAATTTCCAACTTATTTCCCCTCCCCGATGTTTTGCTTTGGTCCTTAAAGGCCAGCCACTATTTCTTGAACATCCATGTTCTACCTCTGTGATTTTGCCATTCTTGCTAATAAAAAAGCACATTATTTTTTTCAGCTAGTGAACTTTAAATTTTATGATTGAGATACAACTCAAACATGATTACTTTTATGAAGACTTTCCTGAAGTTCTATTGGAAGAATAACACTTCCTTCACTCTATTCCATATTCATTCATCTGTATCTCTTTTTTAGGTTATCCCATCAGTTATTTCTTCATGCATCTACTCTAGATTATAAGCTTCATGATGGTAGAAAAGTATGACAAGCTGGCCCCATATGATATGACCCAATATCATATCTTGAGTTATGGCCCATTACAGTTTAGGTATTGAATAACTTTATTAAATGAATTTATAAATAAAATCATTTTAAACATGAGATATAAAATACTTGTGATCACATACTTACTAACTACTCAAACCAAATATTACAAAACTAAGGCATGAAGAAATGTAGATGACGTAGTGGATAAGAAAATGGTTCATAATTTTTATATTCATGTTCAGAAAATCTATATTCCAGATACATGCTTTTGGTAAATTTTTTATCAATTTCCAGTTCCAGTGATGTCACTTTCTTAAAAACAATCCTACATTGTTAACTGGCCTGTCGAATTACTATGAATATATAGATAAATTAATGATATATTCTGCCTCAAAATATCCATAAACACAGAGTCATTCATACGCTAGACAGCTACTCAGCTAAATGAAGGGTGGTAGCAATTCAAACCAAGCAGGGAGAGGATACTCTCATAACTTGTAATGGAAAGATTTCCATAATGGAAAAGAACTTTCCTTATGAATGATGTAGATGAGGAAGGAATTAAAATATTCATGAACATATAGATAGTTTGGTTTCTATTTACCTCTCCACTTAAAGATAGGAAGATAGGGCCCTCCCTGATGGCACAGCGGGTTAAAGCACTGCACTAAGAAGCTGAAACCACTTCCGCATGAGTTCGATTCCCGCCTGCCCCAGAGGTGGCCACATGGTGTGGCAGACCTCTCCCGACCCGCCCGCTTCTCCCCTTAGCAGTGTACCTCGTCGATCTGCCTGTTCTGCTCCCTACTCTGTCTCTGGTGAAGTCTTATGCCACCCCTGAGTTTCTGGCCTTTACCCCAGTTCTGTAGGCACAAATAAATAAATCTTTAAAAAAAAAAAAGATAGGAAGATATTTTAATAAGATATAAAGATTATATTAAAAAATTGTTAAAGTTCACCATCGCAAAATAGTAAGTTTATTATAACAAAAAAACATAAGGATATCTCAGTGATTTCAGAAACTAACTGAAAACACAAATCTAGAGGTTAATTTGACAAAATTTATCATGAATAGCAGTCACTCTTAAATGTTTGCAGATGTGGGCCCTCCCTGGTGGTGCAGCATGTTAAAGCATTGAGAAGCAAAAGCCACTTCAACATGAGTTCGATCCCTGCCCACCCCAGAGGTGATCCCACATGGCATGGCAGACCTCTCCTGGCCTGTCTGCTGCTCCCCTCAGCAGTGTATTTCAGTACATCTGCCTGTTCTGCTCCCAGCTCTGTCTCTGGTGAATCCTCTCACAGCCCCCTCTGTCTCTGGCCTGTACCCCAGTTCTGTATGCATAAATAAATAAATCTTTTTTAAAAAAGTATTTGCAGATGTAATACAAATAAGATAAACAAGCATATGAACTTCAAATGAACAAATAAAAGAAAGCAATGTTTAATAGAGACAACTATATAACTTTACTCAGAAAATAATCCAAGACTTAGAAAATATGTACTTTTAATCATAAAGTTGATATTTTTTTTAATTTTACGTGTGTTAGGCACTGTTCTAAGCATTTTACCCATATGCAAATTATATTATCATGAATAATGTATAGTTTTATGATTTCCATTGCAAGTAATATCTATATTTTACAGCAATTTTTTATTGCAGGTAGTATGATTCTCCCTTCTGAAGTGTAAATATCCTAAGCAAAAAAAAAAAAAGCCTTAATAACATGAATATTTTTCTATGTAAGTATGTAAAACTATATACAAACAAATCTACATACTGTTTTAAGATACATAAATAATAAGATAACAAAAATGGAGATGAGAAATATATTCTGCACATGAATATTGTAAAAATCTGAGGGAAATGGAAGGGTCTAGTGTTAAAGGCACATTGTTACAATGTAGGCTAGATTATATCACTCTTTATTTTTAATATTTATTTTATTTATGCATACAGAACTGGGGTACAGGATAGAGGGGCAGGGGCAGGGAGAGGATTCACCAGAGACAGAGTGCAGAACAGGCAGATCGACAAAGTACCCTGCTGAGGGGAGCAGCTGGCAAGACTGAGAGGTCTGCTGCACCATGTGGTCACCTCTGGTCTGGGGATCTAACCCGTGCTGAAGCTGCTGCAGCTAGCTTGTAGTGCTGCGTCCTAACCCATTGCCAGCAGGGAGTGTCCTATGATATTCATTTCATTAAGGTAAAAACCCGCTTCTTTGGGAGGACTTTACAGTCTAACATTGATACTTTTCTGGATATAGCTACTCTCTACTCACCAATAACACTCAAGTTATTCCCTTTCTCGCCCCTACCCAAGAGAGGAATAGCCCCCTGCCTCTCCCCCCCCCCCCCGCCTGTAAATATTTTGTGCTGCCTTCCCCCCCCCCAGTCTCTTTACTGGTTCACTGCTCTGTCTGGATTAATCATCCCAAATTATGTAAATGGATCACTTTCCTCCTTACAAATCTACCTTCATTCCTTCCCCAAATTTAAAATAGCAAATCCACTCCCACTCTTTCATCTGGCACTATTTGGTGGAATGGTCTACACCTTCTTTCTAGCTCTATAATATGTGTTTTTATTATGAGTTTGGTTTTATTCTGTTCTGCCTTCATAAGATTTAAATCCTAAGAGGGAAATTATTTTTATTTATATTAATAAAATATAGTGTAGCTTTAGCCCCTAAAACAGTGTACAGCACTTATAGTGCTAACCACTTTCTTCTGGAAAGAAGATTTATATATTATACACACATATATAAATTTTGGAGGAATAAATAGAAGAGTGCAGTTAACTTCAATTTGGAGAATGAATGAGGGACCTCACTAACATATGGAACAGGTAAACCCTAACAGCCTATAAATTAAAAAACAAGAAAAGGTTTAACTTCAAAGTCAAGCAAGGCAGCTTTTCTGAAAATTGCATTTTCCCTAGTATCTCAACTAAACAGAACAAGTAATGTGCCCATTTCCTTGTGAGGTCTAATGTATGCACATAGAACTTTATAGTATGTTACAACTATGCCCACAGGGAGATTTCTGGACTAGCTACATGCAGGGAATTTGTGAAAAACTAGGTGAGAAAATCTGGTCCCACTATGGGTAAATTGGGAAGACAAGTTGAAAAAAACCTAAATTCACACAACCAATAAACCAGATGGCTCTGAGGGGAATTTAATTGTTACACATAAAATTTAATGTGGAACAGGCACCATCAAGGTAAGTTATTCTTTAAAACTCAGTGTAGCAGGCAGGCCTCAGTGGCTGGGAGATCAAAGCTAGGCTGCATTTTCTAGGGTAAAGAGTCATTGTTCAAAGTCTACCACTAACTTAAACAAGGAGAAGTAAAAAGGCAATGACAAAAAACACTGATATATAATATTCTTATTTCCGAGAGGTAATGTTCAATAAGAGAGAAAAAAAAATTTTTTTAAATACAGTTTTATTTTGTATCCTATTATTTTGTATCCATGTGTAATTTCAGTTTCCTTTAAAAACAGGTTAAGGACTAAGAAAGAAATAATAATAAAGAGAAAATGAAGTGATAGCCATGTGGATAATGGTAACCTTATTTTTTTTTTTTATTTTGCACCTAAGTATGTTGATTAAAATGAGAAAATTAACAAGACTATGAAATTTGGCTGTGAAAACATTCAGAGACCTGTTGGGGTGATTGATCACATAGCATTCTCTGCAGCAATGCAGAGAATTTTCCCTAAAATGCATAACTTTATTTTTAAAAAGTGTGTTTATGGGTTTTATCATCCAGGAACATTTGCAGAAGAGAAGCAAATGAGCTTCATTTGCATTTTTAGCCTAAAATCTCTCTGAGAAACCCCTGCTCTTTGCACTAATACTGTGTTTCACAATAACTTTTGTTTAGATTTTCACAATTTTATACAGCATCAAAAATAATGTGTTTCCTGGACTTTTTCACATTTGGCTACTTTATTATATAAAGACAGTGAATCATAACAGAAGAGACAAAATTTCAATCTCTAGAAAGTGACTGGACTCTGTAGAGTCCATAATGATAGAATGATGGACTGTCATCCATCTACCTAAAATTCCACATTAGAGTGCATGTGTGTGTGTGTGTGTAAATGTGCACACACGTCCTCATGTATTTAGGTATTTAGGTGGACTGAGTGGTGTGATCAAGTGACCTTTTTATTTCTTTTTTTTTTTTTAATTTATCTGTTTATACATGTGGAAGCTGGGGTACAGGCTAGAGTGCGGTGGGTCAGAGGATTCACCAGAGACAGAGTGGGGAGCAGAATAGGCAGATGTACTGAAACACACTGCTGAGGGGAGCAGCCAGTGGGCCAGGAGAGGTCTGCTGGGCCATGTGGCTCACCTCTCTGGCTGGAGATGGAATTCATGCTGCAGTGACTGTGGATGGCTAATAGTGCTATCCACTCCTTAACCCATTATGTTTTAACCTTTTGCACCACCAGGAAAAGATGATGGTTACCACCATAAATAAAGACATATAACGTAAGCTGAAAATTCACTGACCCTCAGGGAATTCCCAGATAATCTCTCTCTTCTTCCTCAGAAAACAACTTCCTCAGAAAACACTATTACACCAGTTTTCCTAGATCTTTACATTGAGAGCAGCTTAACACTAAGATGATTTTCTGAGTTCTTTGTTATTGCTTAATTCTACAAGGCAAGTCATTTTCTGTAATGTAAAGTGAATTAATTACACTATTTCTAACATTGGCCTGCAAAAAATTTCTGATTGTTATACCCTCCTGTTTTTCTACAAGTACTTATAAGCTACCTACAGGATGCCACACACTGTTGTCAACCCATGGGGCTTAGTAAGCCAATTGCTTTCATTCACTTCCAAAGTGTTGGGTTGTCACAAAAGTCATGAATCATTTTTCATGTCCTGACTTTCCAACAACCTAGTATTTTAAATATATGCAAAATGTAGACAATGATTAATTTTTTTTCAAAATGTCTATTACCCATACCTTTTATGCATATTCATTTTTGTACTCTGAATTCTGCATGAGTTTGCAGAGATCATGAGAGTGGGATCAAACACTACTTTTTTTTTTTTTAAAGATTTATTTGTGCTACAGAACTGGGGTACAGGCTAGAGGCTCAGGAGTGGTGAGAGGCTTCACCAGAGACAGAGCGGGGAGCAGAACAGGCAGATCAACAAAGTACACTGCTGAGGGGAGCAGCGGGCAGGCCAGGAGAGGTCTGCCACGCCATGTGGTCAGTTCCGGGGCAGGCGGGAATAGAACTCATGCGGAAGCGGCTTTTAGATTCTCAGTGCTGTGCTTTAACCCGCTGTGCCACCAGGGAGGGCCTAAAACACTATTTTTAAACAGGCACAATTTAAAAAGTATTTTAAAGGATTTACTTAATTATGAATACAAGAGCCAAGGTATAGGCCAGATATTTGGGGTGTAGACTAGAGGCACACAGTATTAATGCACACAAGAATTTACTAGGGACAGAATGGGGAGAAGAAAAGGCATGGCCACTGAAATACAGTGTTGAGGGGAGCAGCTGAAGAGACAGGAGAGGTCTGTTATATCGTGTTATCACTGGTAGGAATCGAGCTCATGCTTCAGTGGCTGCAGGTAGCTTCTATCCTGAGATTTAGTCTTTTGTGCCACCAGGGAGGCCCCCTATAAAAAAGGTATCTAATGGAAACCACTACTGCCATGTGTGCAGGATAAATACACCCAGAACTGCAGTCTCTTAGATGTATCTTTCTTATCTTTGCAAGGAGCTTCCTTAGTTATTTATTGGCCAATGAGAATACCAATATCTGCCCCAACCTACAGTGAGTTAGTGATAAGACCACCAATACATTCTCAAACATGTTTCTCTGAGGGAAAGGACAAAGGAGGAACATTCTTATTACAATGGTCTGTATGGGGAATGTAAAAGACTTATTTTTATTTAAGGACAAGACTACTTGGAAAGAAATAGAAGATGCTAAGTATGTAACCAAGATTTATTCTTTATCCAAGGTTGAGAAACACTAGAAATTAAAGACTATTGGTCATTCTTATATATTTGTTAAAAGTATAGATATTAGGCCCTCCCTGGTGGCGCAGCGGGTTAAAGCACAGCACTAAGAAGCTAAAGTCACTTCCACATGAGTTCGATTCCCGCCTGCCCCGGAGGTGACCACATGATGGGTCAGACCTCTTCTGACCCGCCCGCTGCTCCCCTCAGCAGTGTACTTTGTCAATCTGCCTGTTCTGCTACCCACTCTGTCTCTGGTGAATCCTCTCACCCTCCGCATCTCTGACCTGTACCCCAAATCTGTATGAATAAATAAATAAATCTTTAAAAAAAACAAAAAAAGTATAGATATTAAATAAAAACATAATTAAACTACCGGAAGATGGTGGCAGAGTAAAGACACCGAGATCACCGCGTCCAAGCCTGCATAGGAATTGAGGACTGAAAACGGGCTAGACTCACTTACTACAAGTTTTAACCCAAACGAAAACACCCTGGACTCACTAGAAGGTAGATAAATGAGAGGGAATCGGCGATTGGGGAGTTCCCAGGAGGGA
>NW_004567109.1:47569533-47575968 GCF_000260355.1 Condylura cristata | reverse complement strand
AAAAAACTAATTAAAACCTATGATCCAATAATTTTAAAAATGACAATTATTACCATTTGGACAAATTTTTATTTTAATATTAAAAAGGAAAATAGAGGGTCCTCCCTGGTGGTTCAATGGGTTAAAGCACAGCATTATAAAGCTATCCCCAGCCAAAATACTATAGGATTTTGGTGACTCACAGGGAGCAACAGACCTTTCCTGTCCTGTCTGCTGTTCCACTCAGTAGTGTATTTCAGTTGATCTGCCTGTTCTGTTCCCTACTTTGTAAATGCTCTCACCCACGCCCACACCTCTGGCCTGTACCCCACTTCTCGTATGCATAAATATTTTTTTTCTATAAAAGAAAACAGAGTTGGAATGTTATTTTAATTATAGACTTGCACAGATCTTATCTAATTCTACAAAGGTTTTTCCTTTCTAGTAAGTGATTTCATGGATTTGCACATGCCTATCTGTGTATCAATAAGAAATGTCTCTTATGCCTGTTCGTGCTCTTATATTACCGAATAGTAACATATGATACCCTATGGACAATTTTGAAAGCTGGTTTCCATGTTGATATTTGACTACGTATGTTTGTGTGTTGTGTGTGTACAAAGAAGCAAAAATGATAAACTGGTACCTCCGTTATTTTACTAAAGCATCCTCAGAATTTTTCTCACTTCCAACTTAACTTTTCACATCTTATTTTAGCAGGTAGGATTTCTATTACATCATATACTAAGTTCTCATTACCTGGCTTAGAATAAAACTGACTACTCAAGCTTGACTCTATCAGAACTGGCTCTTGATATGTTAATAAGAGCTTAAGGAATTTAGAATATTCTCTTCTCCATAATGCCTAGCTTTCTAGAATACTGTCTCACCAAAGACTCATAAATTCTTAGTGACTTTAGTGACTAATTTGAAAGTAAAAACCTAGTAATAATTTGCCTCTTAGCTTGCTCACAAAAGACTAGAGAAAAAAATTATTTAGGAAGAACAAAAAATCATTCCAATTAATATTTTCCAAAAGTCACCTCATTATTGGATAGAAAAATTGGCACTGAATCAAATTCCATTGTAATATTGAATTTTATAAATATATATGTGTATATCTATGTCTATGTTGTTCAGTAAACCATATGATCTATTTAATATCTCCAATTTCCTTTAAAATTCAAAACTGACAATTAGTTTTACATTATTATTATAAATAGGAAATTGCAGAATGTTGGCTATATAGTGTCTTCAGTATACTTAAATCATACAAAACTGTAGATTTTTATCCTTCTGTTGAAAATTTCAAAAATTAGGTATCTTCAATCTGTACATCCTCATAGAATGATTAACTGGAACTGAATACTAATTAGTAGCACTCCAAAGCATTGTCCCCTTGTTCTATCTCTTTCCTTTCCACTTGTTATTTTCTCCCATTTTATTTATTAATGATAACCACGTGGTCTCTTCAAGGAATTGAGTCTACTAAACATATTTGGAATATACACACATACCTAAATCAGTTATATTTGAACTGGGTAGGCTCTGAGCTATATTAATGAACAAACCAGAGTCCAGAGCATGCAAATCCAATCAACATCACCTTTGCTGGAGCTGCCTGTGCCAGGTTTATTGCAATCACTGTTTTATTGCCTATAAGTTACACTGGCATGACACCAACCCATGACCTCAACTTTTTTTTTTTTAAGATTTATTTATTTGTGCACATAAAAACTGGGGTACAGGTAAGAGATGCAGGGGCAGTGAGAGGATTCATCAAAGACAGAGTGGGGAGCAGAAAAGACAGCTTGATGAAGTATACTGCAGAGGGGAGCAGTGAGCAAGACAGGAAAGTCTACTGTGCCATGTGGTTATCTCCCTTAGCCAGGGATTGAACTCATGCTGAAGGGGCTGTGTCTAGCTTCACAGTGCTGCACTCTAACTCATTGCACCACCATGGAGGGCCCATGACCTCAACTTTTAATTGTAACTCTTCTCCCATTCAATGCCCAAACACACAAAAAAAACAAACTCTTTTAACAATCTCTAACTCATCTACTCCAGGTAGAAGTCCCAAAGTGAGTCCCAGTTTAAAGCTCACATGTATTTAAGGTATCAGATGAAAGTTTGAATACTAGGTGGCATGCACAGAGAACAAGAGCAAATAACAAATGGTATCTGAAGGGCATAATCACATGAATATTCATGGATAAGTATCTAGAGATAAGTCTGAAAGGGTGAAAAAATTCTCAAAAGACAGAAGGGTATACAGATAAGGACAGAGTAGAGAAGTTCTAGAGGTAAACTGAAGAATTGAGGGGGGGAGGGGCGAGACTGACTTCTGTTGATAATTGACCCACAGGTTGAATCTAAGAATCCGGGGTGAAGTGAACTAAACTGGAACCTTAAACTGGGTTTGGAGCTCACTGAGGTAGTTAATAATCTCCCTCTGACTATCTATTCTCTGGACATTTATCTACTCTGACTTTATTCTTTGGCTGTTTAATTTTTCTGAAGCAATTTCAATAATACAGGAGAGTTTAGAAAATCTTCATAGTAGTATGGAAATAATAAAATTAAAACATGCAACATGTGTGGTGCTTATAAATTTTTCCATGTGTCCTTTTAAATGTTATATTTATTTATTTATTTGAAGTAACATCTCACTTAAATATTCTACAAGGTTCAGGTGCTCATTGTTGGGAATCAATAAGTATATGACTACATTAAGTTAACTGGCAAAAACCTAAATATATAATTTGAAAAATATAAATATGTAGCAGGATACTCTCACTTAAAAATAAGTATGTGATTGTATATTTTTATTCAACGAGTTTATATGAACTTAAAATTTAATTAGATACAGAGAATAAAAATCAGAGCAGACTTTATTAGGGACATAATAAGAATTTTCTCTTAATCATGCTTTGGAAACAAAATGTATACCCTGTTAAAGGGTAATTTGAAGACTGCAGTAGCAACTTACCACTAACACATACCTTCTTTTAAATATCAAGTGTAGTGTTAGGTGCTAGAAGTGAAATATCTTATTTGATCTTCGCTATAAGCAAAAGAAACTTATTCCCATTAAACAAGTTAGATAACTGAAAAGTTCTTTCCTGGATAATCTTGACAGCTTTCCTGATTTCAATTCTGAATCACCTCTAGTCCTAGTTCATTCTACTATTCAAGCTATTTCCAAATTCAAATATAAAACACATCTCTGCTTTTATTCTTTCTTTATTCTCTATGGAAAAAGGTTAAATGTCTTAGCTTACCACTCTAGTTTCTGCAAGATCAATAATTATCATGCTTTATACCTTTTAAAAATTGTGTATTCCAATAAATTCCAAACATTCAATAATGGAATGCTCTACTGCTACCAATTCTAAAAATGTCCTTTTCCCTTTTTTTTCCCTAATAACCAAATATGCACATTTTCCCTGTCAAAAGTAATAATTTTCATAAAAGCTACCTGATTCTATCTGTTTGGGATAATTCATCCTACCATTAACAATTATCTCTGGGGCCCTCTCTGGTGGTGCATGGGTTAAAGCACAGCACTAAGAAGCTAAAGCCACTTCACCATGAGTATGATCCTCACCCTGCAGGTGACCCACATGGTGTGGCAGACCTCTGACCCGCCTGCTGCTCCCCTCAGCAGTGTACTGCCTGTTCTGCTCCTCACTCTGTTTCTGGTGCATACTCTTACCGCCCCTGCACTGCTGGCCTGTACCCAATTTCTGTATGCATAAATACATAGATCTTTAAAAAGAATTATTTCTACCAACATTCTTTAGTAATTTAATATTACTTTCATTATATTGTGTGGCCAATTGTGGATATTTACTAATTGGTTCTTTGATTGGAAGGTGCATAGGAAAGAGACATTGAAAAAAGTGAAAGGTAGGATTAGCACCTCAAAACAGATATTAAAATCCCTGGAAAATTCTGAGAAAACCCACCAAAATCACCCTAGAATTAAAGATTATACTCACTGGTGGCATGATACATATCACTACGAATTCTAGGAAGGGTATCACTCTTAAGTTATAGGACATTTCCTCTTCTCAGGTGTCATAGAAAGTACAGGGATCTCCCCCAAACTGGCTTCTTTTAATGTTGTTTAATGGCCAATATAGAGAGTGACAGTTAATTTCATGTGTCAATTTGTCTGGACTAAAAAGTGCCCAGATAGCAGATTAAACATTATTTCTGAGTGTATTTCTCAGGAAGTCTCCAGAATAAACTGGCATTTGAATCAGTTAAGATTATCACTCACCAAGGTAAGTGGACATCATTCAATCCACTGAGGGCCTGAAGAACAAAAAAGAGGAAGGGCCAATTGTCTCTTTGTTTGAGTTAGAACATACACATTCTCTTGGCTTCTGACATCAGCCCACCTGGGTTCTGAGTCTGGGGACCCAAACTGAATTACAACACTGCTTCCTTGCTTCTCCAGCTTAGAGAAGGTGGCCCCATCATTGACCTTGTTAGATTTCATAATTAAGTGAGTCAATTCTCATAATATTCTGGAGGGAGACAGACAGACAGAGGGAGAGAGAAGGAGAGAGAGGGAGAGAGAGGGAGAGAGATGAGCAAAGGGCAGATGACTGGGCAACAAACTGATGGGACAGGAATGAAATAGAAAGAGACAGACATATAGAGACAGACACAGTGAGACTTGGCTCTGTTGTTTCTGTTTCTTTGGAGAACTCTAATACAAGGACTGTGCATAAGACTTTTCCTTTACGTAGTTCATAAACTTTCATAAACATGTGATACTACCCTCCTGTATGTTTTTTTACTCCCCGTACAAACCAGTAAAGTCATTTGAGTTATCTAACTGTTAGATCCCTGAAGAAAAGAACTGACAAATAAAGCAAGTCAAAATAAACTAAGGACTGTTGGCCTATTTACTTTCCGTAAGAGAGTCCTATTTCACCAGCCATTCACTCTCTTGTTTGGCAGAACACATCACATATATGTGTGAGGACACCCAAAACCATTGTTTTGGTTTCGAGTTCTTGGTGTTTGTATCTATTTTAAATTTAATATAATTTAAATCCACAACTTATTAGATATGATTCTTTCTGAAGATTATAAAGAAGATATTTTATAAATATGGAAATCTATATGATACTCATATTTACTTATTTGGAGAAGTAGCTCACTGGTCTGCAAAAGTGGCATGATGATTGTTTTTTAAAATGTGCCACCCAAATTACTATTAATAATGACAGGACAAGATAATTAACACTTGCAAATCATTTTTCATTTTAAGAATACTTTAGAAATATTAATTGTGTAACCTCTTCAACACCCCTCTTTACAACTAGAAAAACCAAACCAAAGGTTAAGTAATTTCTCAAAAGTAAAACTATCCTGTGTACAATTTAGAAATATGCCCCTGATGGCCCTGCCTTCACCTTAGACCAGTAAGTGCTCTCTACTTTCCCTTATTATCTATGATCAGGACACTATTTGTGATGTTATATAATACTCTACTACCAACCATGATAATAGTCAATACTCCACCTACTGAATTATATTTAGACACTTCCTGAAAGAAAGAAATCATAACGAAAAAGTCAGTTACAGACACACATACTAATGGAATAGAATTAAAGTCCCAGAAATAAAACCACACATCTATGGTCAAATAGTCTATGATGAAGAGGCAAAGAATGTACACTGAGACAACGAATATTTCCTCAACTAATAGTACTGGGAAACTTGCATAGTCACATGCAGCAGAATGAAAATAGACTACTACATCCAGCCACACACACATAGCAACCAAAATGAATAAAAAACTTGGATGTAAGACCTGAAACTATAGAAGAAAGCATAAGCAAGACACTCCATGATATAAAATTCAGAAAAAAATCATTGAGAACTTATCTCCACAAGTAAGGAAAGTAAAGGAGAAGATAAGCTGCTGAAACTACAGCAGACTAAGTAGCTTCTATACAGCAAAAGAGAGTAACCAAAATGAAGAAATAACCGACTGAATAGTGGAAAATATTTGCACACCATACATCTGATAAGGGGATGATATTGAAGATCTGCAAAGAGTTCACACAGCTAAAAAAACAAAACAAAACAAAATAAAACAAATCAAACAACCCATTCAGAATTGCAGAAAAGCTAAAGACACACTTCTCCAATAAAGAAATACAAGTGGCCAATAGTCATATGAAAATAAATGTTTATCATCAATTATTATCACTGAAATGCAAATCAAAACTGCAATGAGATACAATCTCGCACCTGTGAGAATGGCCCATAAAACAAATAAGCAAACATAAATAGAAGTAAGTGCTGGTGGGCCCTCCCTGGTGACGCAGAGGGTTGGAGAGCTGCACTGTCAAGCTAAGCCAAGCCGTGGCCTCTTCACAGTGAATTGGATCCCCGCACTGGAGGTGATCCGCAGGGTGCAGCAGAACTCTC
>NW_004567109.1:47527836-47569303 GCF_000260355.1 Condylura cristata | reverse complement strand
AAGAAAGAAAGAAAGAAAGAAAGAAAGAAAGAAAGAAAGAAAGAAAGAAAGAAAGAAAGGCTGGTGAGGATGTGGAGAAAAATGAATCCTGTTGGTCAGTCACTATAGAAAGCTGTGTGGAGTTTCCTTAAAACATTAAAAATGGATCTACCATAAGAGCCAGCTCTCGGGGCCTCCTTGGTGGCACAGGGGTTAAAGAGAGCACGATCAAGCTACCATGAGCCACTGCAGCAGCATTCTATCTCTGGCCAGGGAGCTAATACACATGGCCTCTCTTGTCTGCCCCGCTGCTACCCTCAGCTGTGTATTTATGTAGATCTGCCTGTTCTGCCCCCCACTCTGTCTCTGATGAATCCTCTCAACCTCTGCACCTCTTACCTATACCCCAGCTCTTGTATGAATAAATAAATAAAAATAAATCTTTTTTCAAAAAGAGAGCAAGCTGCCCCTCTCCTAGGGATCTACTCAAACAACAAAAAACACTATTTCAAAAAGAAACCTGCACTCTTGTTTATAGCAGCACTATTTACAGTAGCCAAGATAAGGAAACAACTTAAATACTCCAAAACAGATGAATGGTTCAGGAAGATGTGGTATATATAAACAATGGGATACTATTCAGGACCAAAAAGGAAAACACATGCCACTTGTAGCAGAATGGATGGCACTGGAAAGAGTTAAGCTCAGTGAAGTAAGTCAGAAGGAGAAAGATAAACATTGGATGATTTCACTTTTATGTAGAATATAGAGATACCAAGCAGAATCAACCCCCCTCAAAAAGACAAAACAAAAAAACCTTGAAAGATCACAATCCAGGAGATTTGAGACATCCAGGAGGGGAGGCGGAGGAGTAAAGCAGAAGAGAAAAGAGCACAAGGGACTATGGCTACAGACCATGGATGACTTGGTAATGGGAAATCTACGGTGAGCACACCAGAAAGGAAAAAATCATATACTGTCCAGAGATTAACAATAATGTAAGAAAAATGTATCATTTGAAAAATTTATCATTTAAAAGAAAAATAACTTAGGCCCTCCCTGGTGGCATAGCGGATTAAAGCACAGCACTAAGAAGCTAAAGCTACTTGAGCATGAGGTCTATCCCTCAGCAGAGGTGATCCACGTGGCGCAGCAGACCTCTCCTGCTCCCCTCAGCAGTATACTTTGATGATCTGCCTGTTCTGCTCCCCACTCTGTCTCTGGTGAATCCTCTCACCGCCCCTGAACCTCTGGCCTGTACCCCAGTTCTGCATGCACAAATAAATAAATCCTTAAAATAAATAAATTAAATATTAAAAAAAGAAAAAATTAGTCAAAAAAGTAAGAAAGACTTCCACTTTTAAGTGCAAAGGAATTCTGAATGTATCTGTTGGTGGCATGTTGTTATTGTTATTTCAACTTAGTATAAAGGGGAAGGAATAGTTAGTCAATAAAGTAAAAGAGGAAGAAAGGATATGGGTGAGGACAATACAGAATCTGTAGACACAGATTGATTTGCAAAGCTGGCACAATTATGCAAAGCAAGAACAATTTCTCATGTCACTTGGAAAAGAGGCACTAAGTAATCAATATTGTGATTCATTTAATTGTTGCCACTTTTTTTTGCAACTGAGAACAGTTAACAGTTCAACAAAGTTAACAGTATACAAACATATCTTATTTCAAGCTTTTATTATCACATATAAGCCTTAGATCTTTGAATAAGTCTGTGATTAGTCTTATTTAGTAAAGATTGCAGAGGTCTCCAAGGTAATGTGATTTTTGCCATATTATGTAGTTGCCAAATATAAAAATAGACCATGGGTTTGTTACAGTTTAATTAACAATGTTTTCTGAAAGTCACCAAGTAAGTTTCTGTTTAGGTTCTAATAGGAAAAGAAAGATATTTTTTAATTGTGTAGAATCAAGATACATAACAACAAAAAATTTCAACCTGCCTGTTGGGACAGCTATACATCAGTGAAAATAATGGAATTATAGCTCCTTAAATCAGTGGATGAACTTCAGGTTCTTAATTCAGAATGAAAGAATTCTCAAAAACTTATCCTTTCATAAAAATTTCAAAAAGGCAAAAATGAAACATCTATATGTTATATATATATATATGTAATATATATATAAATATATATATGTAATATATATATAATATATATGTAATATATATGTAATATATATATATACATTAATATATATAAATATATATATAAATATACATTAATATATATAAATATATATATATGGTAAAATCAATATAATATCCCTGCTTATAGTTACCTCTGAGAATAAGAATGCATGAGAATGTTGGGAAAGGGCGTGCTAAGGGCTTCTAAGATACTGATAATTTTTTTTGTAAGGCAGATCAAATCTAGAGAAGTTTTATTTCCTAGTGTCATCCTCTTAGACAGTTTCTTTTTTTTGAGATTGTATTTGTTTATGCATACAGAAATGGGGTACAGGCCAAAGGTGCAGGGTTGGTGAAAGGATTCACCAGAAGCAGTGAGGAGCAGAACAGGCAGATTGACAAAGTACACTGGTGAGGGAAGCAGTGGGTGAAACAGGAGAGGTCTGCAGCGCCATGTGGGTCACCTCCAGGACAGGGATCGAACTCGCATTGAAGCGGCCACGGCTTGGCTTAGCTTTGCAGTGCAGCACTCCAACCTGCTGTGTCACCAGGGAGGACCTCTGGAACAGTATTGATGATTTCTTTCTTGGCCTTCATTACAAGGTTTTTCATTTTCTCAGTCATAGATCTTATCAGCCTGTCTTCCTTCAGCTTGTGAATGTGTTCCATGAGATCTGCTTGTTTCTCCTTCACTGTCAGCACAGTCTGTGATACATGTGGCAGTCAGTTTTGATATATTGATGGGATCTTCTGTGCAGCCTGGGCAGAATTCTCATCCTCCTTATCCAAGTTACTTTCTAAGGCATTCAAGCATTGACAGAACCCTTCCCTTATCTATGCCCACATGGCTGCCCTCTGAAAAGCCCAGGTGATTATTCACATGGAAGCAGATAGTGTACAGTCACAGGCTTCCTGATGATCAGTTTCCATGACTGCTGGTAGCTATGATTTCACTAGTCTCATTAAGGCCCAATCAGGCCTTTGGCCACAGTGGGGGACCCTGGAAACAAGTCTCTTCTCAAGCCTGATCATACTTTATAAAAGGAAAGAACAGGGCCCTCCCCGGTGGCACAGCAGGTTAAAGCACAGCACTAAGAAGCTAAAGCCACTTCAGCATGAGGTTGATCCCCGCCCGGAGGTGATCCACATGGCGCGACAGACCTCTCCTGACCCGCCGCTGCTCCCCTCAGCAGTGTACTTCGTCAGTCGGCGTGTTCTGCTCCCCACTCTATCTGTGGTTAATCCTCTCACTGTCCCTACACCTCTGGCCTGTACTTTAAAGAAAAAGAACAAAAGGACAGAACATAAAAATTTATTTTTTAATTGGAAAATATAGATGGATAGATTAATTCAATAGGTGAATGGATAGATGGGTGATAGATGCATAAATAGTTATAAAGAGTCATTCTGTTAGTATTTTAAAAATCTGTGCATGCATGTTTGGGGCATGGAATCATTTTAGAAAACAAAAAATACATGTTAGAACTAGAACCATTGCCTTGATGGCTATTTAACACGGTGGATTTAAAGCTAGACAAATTTGAATCCTTTTTCTGGAAATACTTATCAAAACCTCTGCACACTGGGTCATATTTATCTAAACTCTCAGAGCCTTTTCTCCATGTCTGTGAAAGAATAGAATAATAATAGAATAATAATGGTATGTACCTCATAGAACTATAAAATTAAAAAATATTGTGCGTGATATGTGTCACAATACTGCTTATGAGGGCGCATTGGTGTTCATCACTATCACCATCACTACCCAGTGTCCTGAAAATATGGACACTGGATCTAAAATTTCTCCACTGTAAAGTCTCAAATAGTTTCTATTATCTCTGGTTTTCAATTTCCTCAGCTGTAAAATGGTAGTAAGATACTTATTTGGTAAAATGAAGACTAAATGGAATAATGTGTATCAACTGCCAGCAGAATGCCCCCTACACAATAGGTGTGCTGTGAGGCATAACTCCTGCTTATTGCCTCTGTCAATAAAGTATCTTCATAGCCCATCATAGAGGCTTTGTAATACACCAACTTCCCTGGGATGCACTTCATTTTCTAAAGGTCCTTTCCCTGTTACTTGTTAATATAGGTCACACAGAGATGCTTGTGGGAGATGTGAAGGGTGGGCGGGAACACCAGTCATTTCATGGCTTGTGGGAGATGTGAAGGGTGGGCGGGAAGAGCAGTCATTTTATGGCACGCTGTTGTCCACTGGCTCGCCTCAGTGTCAGGCAGAGACTGGCCTCCAGCTGCTCCATTTTCCCTACATCTTACTATACCTTTGCTGACTACTGTACCAATGTTTGCTCAGTTCCATAATGATGGATCCCAGCTGGTGCAGAGCACTCGTATTCTCCAGGTCAGAGCCAGCAAGGCCAACTTGAGTTTTAATCAGCTCTAAGTCAGCTCATGCTTGTGGACTAGTTTGTTCTTGCCCTCCCTGACTTTATATTCATCTTCCCATTCCTACTACCTGTGCTGAAGACTTTAAGCTTCAGTAGCAGCTGATGCAAAAGCAACAGCCTTACGGAACAACAGCCGTTACTTCCCACAATTGTATATGGAAAAATTCTTTGTAAGAAAATTACTTGTGTGTAATTACACACAATATATGTGTGTAATTACATGTAATATGAACATACACACCTATACAGACAATAATACATACATTCATTTCTATATAAATAGAGTAACTAAGATATATAGTGTGTGTGTTTATGTGTAGATATTTACTTTTACTTCTCTGGTTGACTTCTGATGCATACATTGTTCTCACAATTTGTGAATAATTATATTTATTTCATGGCAATACATCTTTAGTAGTCTAAAGAGATAAAACCCAGCTTCCTGTAGAAGGTGTAAAAGAGTCATGTGGGATTTCTGAGTAAAGATGTAGTTCAGAAGGGGTTGAACAAATGTCATTCTATCACCTTTATGATGATAAAGGGAGTAGGGGCACATACAGATTCTGTTTAAATTCAAATAAAGGTCTCTATTTCAGCCAAGAAATGCTTAACGATACCATCTTCAAGCATCCCTTTTGCATAAGGAAATATTATTTTGACACAGTGAATATTTGGATAGGTTTTTCACTATTGTTTCCACTGGCATTTCCTTCCTCAGTTATTTCCCTTGTACTCACCTTAACCATTTTTCAAGATTAGAACATAGGCACATGGAAGTTTTGGAAATACAATCTCTCTTGCATCCAGAAGACAAATAATTGGTTTCTCAAAGCTAACTTCATCCTCTATAAATAAATCTGGAAAATCTGGAGACATGGTGTGAATCTTGTGAGTTAAGACATCAATTGTGTTGCCATTGTATGGTGTTTATAATGAAACTTTAGATCTGGACAGAGTCATAAAATTAATTTAATCCCACCTCTTCAAGTTACAGACTAGGAAATATTAGTTTAAAGAGCTTACTGTCAAACTTGCCAATGCTACATAACTATATAGTGGCATGTTCCTAAGGAAAATGTCCTTCTTGTACAAACTGAATGTCCAAAGAGGTTTATTCCCACCCCCTACGCCCCAGAGAAACAAAGCAATTCTGAGAGAGCTTGGATTTTCAGATTTCAAAACAGAATTTGATCAATCAAGGAAACTATGGGGCTATATACTTAATGCCCTTTCCTGAAATAGGTAACATTGATCCTGAAATTTTTTGGCATTTCAATACTATTTTAGATGGACAGGAAAATCTTTGAGTATTTAAAATAACCTTATTCCTACTTACTTTAAAGTTCATGTAATTACATTGAAGAGATTTGCCATTTTGGTTGTGAAAACTGGCAAGAAATCGATGTTACCTTTTGTCTGGATCTCAGTGCTTCTGAAAAATCTCCTTCTTGATGGTTGAAGATTTAATAATATTAATAAATGATTTTATAATCTCTGAATTTCATTTTTTTCTTAAAGATTTATTTACTTATGCATATAGAACTGGAGTATAAGCCAGAGGAGCATGGGCAGTGAGAGGCTTCACCAGAGACAGATTGGGGAGCAGAACAGGTAGGCCAACGAAGTACACTGCTGAGGGGAGCAGCAGGTGGGCCAGGAGAAGTCTGCCGCACCATGTGGGTCACCTCCGGGTCTCAAATGGAACTCTCACTGAAGCGTCTGCAACTAGCCTGCAGTGCTGTGTCCCAACCCGTTGCACCACCAGGGAGGGCCATGAATTTCATTTTTTATAAATTGAGTCAAACTCAGTTTTCTTTGGGGGAATATTGTTTTCTCTTTTTAGACTATGAACTGAGAAAGGTGTTAAAGAGGACACGATTTTAAATGTCATCCCCATCCAGTGTTAGGGCAGTTTTTCCACAACCAAAGACTGATTTCAAAACTATGCTATGTGATATGAAATAATAAATATCTCTAAGATAATCTTAAGGATGAATTAGAGTTTATTCAATTTTCCTGATGGGGAAAATATATACACCCTGCTTCTGCATGTTTTGCCACAAATTGCCTAAATACTTCCCTTCTCATTCACTCATATGACTCACAGAGGCACATGCTTGCTATCCATCTATGATTTAGGAGACAGTAACTGAGTACAGTGTCAGAAAGGGTTGTTGGTAGTAAGGGTTAAGAGCAAAAAATTTGAATCAGAATAGAAATGTGTTTAAGCCCATGTCATAAATTTGAAAGTCATGTAACCATAGGCAATGTTTTAGTCTAAGAATCAGCTTCTTTATATTTAAAATGGGGCCTCCCTGGTGGCACAAGGGGTTAAGTCTCAGCACTATCAAGCTATTGGTAGCCACTGCAGCGTGAGTTTTATCCCCAGCCAGGGAGGTGACCCACATGGCTCTGCAGACCTCTCCTGTCTCACTCAATTCTCCCCTCAGTAGTGTATTTCAATGAGTCCACCTGTTCTGCTCCCCACTTTGTCTCTGCAAAATCCTTCCTCCCTCATCTCTGACCTTACACCCCAACTCTTTTATGCAAAAATAAATCTTAAAAAAATAAAATAAAATAGGCCCTCGCTGATGGTACAACAGGTTAAAGCATAGCACTAAGAAGCTAAAGCCACTTCCGCATGAGTTTGAAGCCCGCCCGCCCCAGAGGTTACCCACATGGCGTGGAAGACATCTCCTGACTCACCCACTGCTCCCCTCAGCTGTGAACTTCATCAATCTGCCAGTTCTGCTCCCCACTCTGTCTCTAGTGAATCCTCTCACGGCCCCGTGCACCTCTGGCCTGTACCCCAGTTTTGTATGCACAAATAAATAAATCTTAAAAAAAAAAGTTAAAGTGGGAATAATAAAAAAATTTCACAAAGTTGTTGTAAATATTTAATGAGGTTGACAAATATAATATATGTAGTATACTGTGCTATGGACTCAAATAAATACATGTTTAGTAGGATTCACCAGAGACAGAATGGAGAGCAGAACAGTCAATTTGATGAAGTACATTGCTAAGGGGAGCAGCGGGTGGCTCAGGAGAGGTCTGCCATGCCACAAGGATCTCCTGCGAAGCTGGGATTGAACTCATGAAGTGGCTTTAGCTTCTTAGTCTGTGCTTTAACCGGCTGTGCCACCACCAGGGAGCGCCTCTACTTTTTTTTTTTTTTTTAAGCTGATACAGGCTAACTTGTAGGTATGCTTCAGGTAAGAACCTGTTAGAACCCTGTATCACTCAAGGTTAACTACATAGATTGATGAACTGTCCATTTTTTTATAGACAGATTTGTATAACCTAAATACCAGTAGTAGCAGCAATTCCACCAAATTCTTATTGACAGAGAACTTCAGTATGGATTATTCTATTAATCTATAGAGTTTATCATAGAAGAAAAACTAGCCAAATCCACTTATAATTACGAACTTGTTTTACTAAGTGGCATCCATTTAGCAAGTGGAAGGTTAGGGAATAAGAAACGAATATTTCCATAGCGCTTTTAATAAGGAATCAACTTTATTAATGAGTAGAAATCATTGTCAGTCTTCTTATCTACAATATAGGCAGTATAAAAAGTAACCATTTCCACATGAAATCCTTTAATCTCCTTAATATTGATCCATTAGTATCTCCATTTGAAGACAAAATGAACAAGGGTCTCTAGGAGTCCATAAATAACAATATAAGTTTTTAAAAATATATACCACTATATTCATGCTTGAAAGTATTTTCCATTAACTACTTGGCAACAAAATAGAGAAAGGCAATATTTGTCTATCTGTAAGTAGTAGATTGAAATTCTTATCTTTATTCTCAAAAATAATTGTAAAAAATATAAGTCACATTCTAAAGACAATAATTTCAATAACAATGCAGAGGAAGTCACATATGTATTTGGAAAATCAAACTGCTTAATAAAATTCCTTTTTCACAATGTTATTAGGTAGAGCTTCATGGAATGTTTGAGACTATCAGGACTAGGAATAATTATATATTTTGTCACGGTGATTTGTGACATAGTTCTATGAAAGATATGAAAAAAATCTCAATTGTGACAACCAGTCAAGAAAATCTTTCTTTTTTCCTATTTTTTTTAGAATTCAGATTTATTTTTCTTGTTGTTATAAAAATTCTACCCTTTATAAACATTTGTTAGATTAATATAAGTAAACATAGTCTGAAGATTATTTTCGAATAGATGGATCATATGATTTCTTGGACAAAATTTTTATTCATCCACTGTATATTTACTCTAATTAATTGTTCATGTCTTCTTTCCTCAGGAAAATCTCAAAGTATTAATTATTGCATTTTCAATATGGGAATCTTGCATTTTCCTCAAATATAGACTTATTAGTTTTCCAGATATCTTTTGAAAATACTTTTAAATTATTCCCTTCACAGTACCCTACTTCTGATCCTAAATTCTTAGAGTTCACATATTGTAGGAAAACTTTTCACACTACTGAATATTTCACTTTGCTAACAATAATGCCCAAACATTTAATGGAGCCTTCCGTGATTGCTTATTATTATTTGATTCCATACATGCTAGTCAAAATCATGGATGATTGTTCTTAGATTATAATCACAGATGCTTGGAATAATAAGCATCTGTAATGTTACCTCCCAGCGTATGTTTTTTTCTGCAACAGGCAGAAAACCAGAAAGAATGTACTTTCATAGAAGAACTGGGTGAGAGGATGCACCAGAGACATAGGGAACAGAGCAGACAGATTGACTAAAATACACTGCTGAGGGGAGCAGTGGGTGAGACAGGAGAAGTCTGTTGTGCCTTGTGTGGTTTAACTCCCTGGCCGAGGAATGAACTCAAGCCATAGTGGTGATAGTGCGGAGACGTTACCACTAGGCCACCAGGGAGGCCCCAGAATGTTGATCTTAACATAAAACTTTGAGTTTCTATGCTTCTCTGATTCATGTATTAGAACATTGTGCCAGAAGGAGGGGGAGAAGAATCTCTGGACTAAACAAGTTCTAATTCATAACTTTTTGAAAGACTTGTATTTTAAATGATCTTCTCTTAAACTCCTATTTAAATAACCTGATGCTGTTTTTAGATGAGTTGGCTATGAACCCACCTAAAATACCAAAGAAGAAAAGTAGCCTCTTCTATAGTGATGACATGCTTTTATATCACGAGCTAAAAGCAACCTCACACAGTAATAAAATCTTTGGCTAATTGCCGTCAGACAGAAGTGTTTAAAGTCAGCTCCACTAAATCCAAAATTGTTGTCTTTGGCAGGAGTTCTCAGGGTTAAAATGAGCACTACTAAATAATTCCATCCTGTGAGTCGATTCATCCTATTCCCTAGGACGATGATTTGTAGCCAACTCCCTCTGGAGTTTGCAGTACCATTTAAAAGCAGAAGCAATTCTGATCTAACACTGACTTTCTCTCATAGAGAAGTCATGCATAACCTCAAAAAGGTTTAGATCCAATAATTTTATACACATAACTCTGTGCTAATTGATATGCCATCCAAGCTAGGGCACTAATATTCTTTCTTAGGGAAGGCATCATGGATTCAAATGCAGCAGCTAATGACCTTTCCAATAGTTTGCACATCAGATTCCTCATGCGTACAAGGGCAGTGTTGCTGCTTGATGTTTGAATTGTCATGGGAATGGATCTTTCTACAAACAATAACACAAGTATCTATAATTTGATCACTGAACATGGAATTCAGTTTCATGTTCCCTAAATAAAGTTAGAGGCCAGCATCTCTGAAATTCCCTTAATGGCGCCTTTGTCATGTTATGATTTAATGTTTTGCCTTGATTTTCATTGAAAGTCAACATAAAGCATATCCACATGCAAAAAAATTACTAACCTTTGACCAATCATTGTTGAGAATATTATCTACTATATTCCTCAATATATGTTCTATTAGATGTCACTTAGTATGCACAAACTTTATATCACCACTTTGATGAGAATTCACATTATAAAATTCTCCTTGAGTTTAATGCTAGGAAAGAGTGATAAGAAATGCTTGTATGTGCCGCCAGTGAAGGTATGCGAGGCCCTTTTTGCTAGGAATGTGAATTAAAAAAGAGTAGCTGAGCTTCCAGTATCCTTATAAAACTGACTCCACCCCTTCCTCTAGTGGGTTTCTAATTTCCAAATTATATTTCCAATTTTATATAGATTATTTCCAGGCATTTGTAAAAGCCAAATGTTATTTATGATTTATAATATGTGACTGTGTAAATAAGTAATTAGTAAATCACTTTCTTTTGGTTCTCTATCCTCAGTTTTGAAATACCACCAACGATTTCTTCCCTACCTTCTGCATCATAGGATTTTTCTAAACAATTGGGGAGTCACTCTTGACAACATATCCATCAAAATGGTTCTAAATGTCTCCTAATTACCTGAACTCATTTTCTTTCCATTTCCAACATCACCACCCCAGTCTTTTTCCTGTTGTACTTTCTTTTCCATTAATATACACACATCTTAGAATGCTTTTTTCACAGGTTTCTGATTGGGAATTTTTTATTCTTTTAGTTTCTCTGACAAGTTTCTTCTAATCATTTTACTTTCTTGTGAATAACCTAACACCCAATTTTGTCTAACCTCAGTCTAATGTTCAAAACTCACAAAAAAGAACACTTCTTTTTGGGCAGCTTCATTTTGCAATGCTTCCTACCGTCATTCATGTTGAATTCATGTCCCCTGCATTGCCCATTGACTGGCGAAGTCCTACCTTATTTTAAGGCTCAGCATAAATTATGACCACACCCCACCCCCAGTAAATGTTGTCTATTATACTACTCTCACTAATCTCTCTCCTCTTTTAAGTTCTACAGCATTTATTTATTTATTTATTTATTTATTCATTTATTTATTTATTTATTTATTTATTTTTAAAAATATTTATTTGTGCATATAGAACAGAACAGACAGATTGTGGAAGTACACTGCTGAGGGGAGTAGTGGGTGGATCAAGATAGGTCTGCCATGCCATGTGGGTCACCTCCAGGGCAGGCAGGGATTGAACTCATGTGGAAGTGGCTTTAGCTTCTTAGTGCTGTGCTTTAACCCGTTGTACCACCAGGAAGGGCCCCTATAGCATTTATTAACTGTACTTATAATATTGTGATAATGAATATCCCAAGTCTTTCCATAATAGCCTTTACTATAAGCACAGTAAATGAAGCAGAGAAAGCTCACCTGACATTATAACTGGTTCTAGGGAAATTCAGGGATCCCTAATTTTTTTTTTTTTTTCATTTGGAATAGTCTGCAGGTCTTTATTCTTTCATAAGACTGAATTCTAACTTGTTCTAGAATATGCTGACATACAGTAGGTGTTCAATAGCTGGCACATAGTGGGCATTCAAATTCTTCAATGCTTCCTTGCTCCCAGTTTTTTATATCTTTACTGTACATTACAACAGACTTTATATATTAAAAAGTGAGAGTGCAAAATATCAAACTGGATTTTTTATTTAGTTATTGAGATGTGAAGTATCAGACCTATGAATATGATCATTTAATAAATAGCCCAGGAGGTTCTGACAAAAGGACTACAAAATGGAAGAAACCCTGCTTTAGAAAATAAAGTTTAATTTCCCTTATACAATCTCTTCCTAACTTAGTTTTACAACTTATTTTCTCTCACCTTTTCCACAAGAAACACACTAAACAAATAGAACCAAATATTACTGTATGGACAGAACTATTTTATCACTAAGCCATTTTTGTAATTCAAACTCATCCCTATACCTGAGGGTCTTACCTTTGGAGACTAAATCAAAACTATCTTTTCCCTCCCACCTCATCCACCTCCACAGCTGGCACCAACCGGTTCTCTCACAAATTAACCTAAATGAATCGTCCTACTTTAGACTGAGTTTCCTGAAGATATAGGTGCTATGTCAAATTCATATTTAACTCCTTAAACTGCTTGCATAGTACACATCTAAAATTATTACTTTTAAACATTGAGAAGTTAGTAAAAAAAAAAAAGGCATTTCTGACCTTCCTGCTTAATTTCTTTTTATTTCAACACTTTCCCTGCTTTCAGTGTCCATTCCTTCCATGACTCTGTTCCAGCTGATTTGAGATGTGAGGAGGTTAAGCACTAATATCTCAAGCCACTTTCTTCAGAAACATGTTTAATGTCATTACATAGGGAATGACAAGGCAGTCCTCATGTGAGATCTGATTTTACTTTTTTCCAGCAAGGAGAGAGAGCTTCTTCCACCCTAGAGATCACTTCTTCCTTTACCTCAGTGTGGGAGAAAGAGCACAGACTAGAAGCAGAGCAGACTGGACGGTTGCAGAACTGGCTTCTCAGTTAACGAGTAAACCAGGCATTTTTCTGAGCATTTTGAAAAAGAGCAATGTTTTGTTATCAATTAAATTTAAAATTAACTTTGAGCATTTGCATTACAAAGACTAAAAACTCCATACCAAAGGGAACATAGGAATGAGATCAGGAAAAGCAGAGACTATCAACACAACAGCACAAAAGATGTCAAACTAGAGGCTGAAACTTCACGCGGATGATGACGTCACTAGAGACTCAGTGAGGTGAAAATAAAAGTCAACATCAAAATTTCCCAAATAGGCCCTCCCTGGTGGCGCAGCGGGTTAAAGCACAGCACTGAGAATCTAAAGCCACTTCCGCATGAGTTCGATTCCGGCCTGCCCCGGAGGTGACCACATGGCGTGGCAGACCTCTCCTGATCCGCCCGCTGCTCCCCTCAGCAGTGTACTTCGTCCATCTGCCTGCTCTGCTCCCCACTCTGTCTCTGGTGAAGCTTCTCACCGCCCCTGAGCCTCTGTTCTGTACCCCAGCTCTGTATGTGCAAATAAATAAATCTTTAAAAAAAAAAAAAAAGTTCTACTTTCAGCCCTCTCTGGTGGCGCAAAGGGTTAGGACGCAGTACTGCAAACTAGCCGCAGCTGATTCAGGCTTAGTTCCATTCCCGGGCTAGGAGGTGACCCACCCAGAGGTGGCAGACCTCTCCTGACCCGCCCACTCCTCCCCGCAGCAATGTATCTCAGTGGATCTGCCTGTCTGTTCCTCGCTCTGTCTCTGGTGAATCCTTTCACCACCCTTGCACCTCTGGCTTGTACCCCTGTTCTGTATGCATAAATAAATATTTTTTTTAAATGTTCTATTCTCATTTAAAAATGAGCTTTAGAGTTGATATTGAATCCAGGGCTATAGAATTGTACAATAGCATAGGAGAGCTGACAGAGAACCACTTTTAAATACAAACCTAAACAATATGAGCCTAAGTATCATATTTAAGTTTCTGATTACCCAGAAAGAACAAACCTAAAGCAGCTTTAGAGAAAACTGTCTGAATGCTTCCCATTGCCCTTGCCTCGCCAAATTTTTGACCATCTGGATTTGCTTAATAAACATACTATCTGTTAAACAATAACTATCTGAACTTGCTTTTTTATGTTATGGTACCCTTTCACTCAACTTCTCATTTTCTTGATATTTTCTATTCCATAAAGCAAAATTGGAGCAGAAAGTGTAGTAAAGTAACAGCTCCACTGTATTTAGATTGTTTTTAACTCATAAATAAACAGATATAATTTCTCCGAAGCAACTTTCTCACCCTTCTTCCCATTTTATCGGGATTGCTTGTATTTGGGATCTGTTAAATCTGCAGAACGTAACCTTTCACGTATTAACGTTAACCATGTATCATTTCTTTTTTCCAAGTGCTAACTCACTGACTGGAAAATTTAATGAAATCCTCACCCAGCACGGCTACCTGCCTTTTGTCACTTTGAGCCGATAATGCAACATAAACTTTTTTTTACCACCTCTGGATTCGGGAGCTTTAGCAGCCACTGCGGGGAACTTACTGGGAGTGTTAGTAGCTTTAAAAGCCTTACCATCTTGGTGTTAACTTTCAATAACTGAAACTGAGACAAGAGTCTGGTCTAGCCCTGTAATGCAAATGCTAAGAATTTTCCTTTATAGTCACACACTCAGAATCTTGTTGATAAATAACACCTGGGCTCCAGCACACCTTATCCAAAATAATCTAAACAATGACAAAATGGAGGCTGCAGCGTCATTGAGATGTTAAATAGGAAAGACCTCAAGGATTCCTTTACACTCTCCTATAGGAGAGATTTATTAGCAAGCTCTGTCTCTATGGTAAATGATGCATATATGATGGTAAAGGTGTATAAAAAGAACATGAAAACTCACATAGAGTGCATAAATTGGATGAGAGCCAGCTTTTGTAAGGGTGAATGGTTCTACTCACAGGTTTAGAGTGTATTTACCAGTGATGGATGCAAAGCCAACGTTTTTAGAATGTTATTTGTTTCAAGGATAAGAAACCACTCCTCTAATAAACAGCTTCTGGTTTTTATATGATACTAAATGAAATTATTTTTCTATTTCAAGGTAAGGAATACAGTTAAAGCCCCTTCTGGACTTCATCTTTTGTCTATGAACATGGAACTCATTTAAGTTCCCCAGTTTCCATAGTTTTGTATTTTTCTTAATACAGAAAAATGACAAATCCCAGGAACTAGATGTAGTCACAGAAAATAATATTGTAATCAGAACAAGTATTTCAACCAAATATCTGTAGTTCTTTCTGTATGCTGTTTCCTATGGGGCTTTAATAGAATATTCAGGAACAGTGAATGTCCCTCCTCAGAGACAACAAGATCCTGTTTCTGAAACCCTGGGTAAGTCATCTATTCACTGAAGGCGATCTCTGCAGCTTTACAAGGAACTGTGACATTACAGAGGAGGCCAAGAAAGAGCCTACAACCAGCTTAATGTGTGAAATTGCCACATGCTGAAAAGTCACTGGCCTTTTGGTGTTTATTTTTTCCCTAAAATGCTAGTTTTCCTTTGACTTGTCATTACTTCCACAATATGTAATTTTGTTTTCTGTTTATAATTTTCCACTGCAATGATTACATAAAATGTCAAGCAATCAGTTAATGTAAGGATGTTAAAAAGGTATGTGGAAGTATACTAGCTGGCTTGTATGAAACTTGTCAACCTTCATTTCACCTAATTTAGTCTCACAAAATCTCCACTGACTGGAGAAGCAGGGTGTTCTCGTCTGGCCTTGACAAGAGTCCCACCTTCGTGATTCTGAGTTACCTAGGTGATTTGATCCAGGTCTAAGGCAAGAGGCATTAAAAATAAATTAGGAATTGATTTGAATAGCTGTCCATGTGGTATGATGCAAAAGAAAGATATATAAGTCATTGCCCTTATGACATGAGAGAGAAAATTTTTATTTTATTAACTACATACAAAATTGCATGTAGTTTTCAATAATAACTCTCAAAGCTGGCATTAAGTACCTGAACAGATAAGACCATGATAAGGTCAGAAAGGAGGATATTTAAACATCTATAGACTTCCTTCTTGCCTTTTTTTTTTCTTTTCTTTTTAAACTTAAGCTTTTAAATCTTGAAAGTTCATGTCCAGGTCCTTGATCAGAGATGATAAATGAACTACTGAATTGGAAGAAGATGCTGCTATTATTTTAACCAGTAAACTAACTCAGGGTTAATCTGGGTGTTATTTAACCTATTGAAAGTGTGTTGAGTGAACATATGGTTTCTATTGTGAAATCAAGGCACAGTTTTAACTATGAATATAGATAATTACCCTTTGGACTTTAAACATTTATATGTGTCACATTGTGTCAGAGCATTTTTCATGGTCAATAGGTTGAAAGGGTATAAAGTTGAAAACGAAAATCAGTACTTTTGAGTAAAACTATCTAGCCGGCACAAATAATGCAATTCACTACTGCTCTCTCTTGGAAAGAGCTAGTAATAACACTCAAAAAATAATCACTGAGCCAACAATAGCAGACATATATTACCTGCAAAACATGAGCTGTTAAAAACTTAATCTTTAAGTTCAAAATTTGACCTATAAATATGTGTTAGTAAATATCTTAATGACTATGTCATCAATCATAATGGGTAATGGATTTTTTTAGTGTAATGGGAAGAAAAATGTTAAAATTATTTTCAAACTTCATATTAAATGTATTTGCTAAAAAATGATTTGAACATTTACTAAAAATGTAGTTTTTGAACAGTTATTTAACTTTTGCAGCAGGATATAAATTTTATAAATTGCTCAAAATGACTTCAATACTTTAATCTTAGAAACAACAGAAACAAATTCCCTGAAACAGAATAGTATAATATTGAAAATTCATACAAGCCCTCTCCATGACAGATATAAAGTCTCAAAGAGAATAACCCCCTTTACAACACAGTGACAGCAAATTTTCAAACAGAAGAGAGAGCAGGAAGAGAGGCAGACCATATATGTTGATTAGCTATTTCATAATTAATGCCACTAAAGAGATATTATTAAAGAATAGCTACTGAATTGATAGTATATAATGATAAGCAAAAAGCATATTCTCAAAATATTATTTACAAAGTAGTTTACTCTTCAGAGTCACAGTGCTTATTTTTCTCCAGTTGGTGGTGAGGACCTGTTTCACAGGCAACTTATTACACACAAGAAGAAGTTAAGGCAGTTGTTCCTTCTATCTGCTTACCTTTCCAACAACACATCTCTTAGGAAAAAAGACAGTGTCTGGAGAGCTTTCTCTTAGAAAGTGAATGCACATTGGCCCTCCTTGGTGGTACAACAGGTTAAAGCACAACATTAAGAAGCTAGCCACAGCTGCTTCAGCACAAATTCAATCCCCAGCCAAGTAGGTGACCCACATGGCGCAGCAGACCTCTCCTAACCTGCCTGCTGTTCCCTCAGCAGTGTACTTTGTCAATCTGTCAGTTCTGCTTCTTCTCCGTCTCTGGTGAATCCTTTCACTGCCCCTGTCTGTACTGCAGTTCTGTGTGGACAAAAAAGTATTTATATATACATACACACACACACACACTCATATATATTTAAATTTATATATTTATTTATATATAAATTGATATATATATGTATTTATATATAAATATATATATATTTAAAGAAAGTGAATTACATATAGTACTCTCAAATAATATATATATATATATTTTTTTCATTGAAGTGATTCCCAAAAGTTGAAAAAAAACCTCAGCTGATTTTTAACCAAAGGATGCTATTGGACATTCTGTTCTTATTTCATTTTACTTAAAAATCACAGTTTCAAAATACTTGTCCAAAACATTAAGTGAAGATATTGTGACATGAGCTTTGTTGCTCAAATTGTTTGGAACCATTGATATCAGGTGCTTTTGTGTTTTCAGAGATCATACAGCCAGTATTTTACAGAATACTGTTCCCAGTGTTGTAAGATGCCAAAAGAAAAATATCCACCAAATGATGAAGGACTGTAAAAAATAAGAGCTTCTGACAACAATTTATACATGGTTTCTATTATTCTAGACTGACAACCAATTCAGAGGAAAGTATAGTCTCTTTTGATAAACACATTTTGTGTATTAATGATACATATCACGTAAGCCTCTAAGTGTTGATTTTTGGGGGGGGGGGGTCAGTTGTACATATATATTACTTCTAGCTTAAAAAAAATTTAAATTTTAGGATTTCAGGTTTGTTACCATCGAATCAGATTTTTTCCAAAATCAGATAACCATGACTCAGAAAAATTCTATACCTACATGTAAACACTGCAATTGAATTTGAAGAGACTGTGGTAGTATCTGAATAACTACTAAAACTTTTCTTTAAATCCATCCACAGTGAGGAGAAACAGGCGAGAATTATCCCTCTGCTTATAATTCAAGTTACCATTAAATTGCCTTAAGAGATGGAAGTGAGAGAGATATGGGAATAGGATCAGGGATAGAAAGAGGTTTTCACACAATGTGTCATTAGTGGGTAACTGGGCTCAACAGCAGTTTATAAGATATCAATGATTTTCAAAAGGACTTTCACTATACTCTAGGTCAAAATGACTGTCTCTGTGCTTCAATGATTTTTTTTTTTAATGCTTACTTATTAGCTACCCTTCACAGGCAAATAAGGAATGAGGTAATAGATGTTGATACAATAACTTTTAAAAATAGATGTCCATAATTAACAATTTACAAGTCACTGCATGCACCATACATTCAAAAGAGAAATACATACGGCACACAACTAACATGGGGTTGAACTAGTTTATGCTGTATTTTTTGTGTTATTAGAAATACATTTAAAAGTGAAAATTTACAAACAACTGTAAACCAAAGACATTCTACAAGGGGTAGACAGGGGAATGGGGTCAAAACTGCGGTAGGAAGAGCACACGGGACTATGGTGATGGCACATGGGTGAAGTGGTGGTGGAAGTCCTTGGGGATACAACTGAGATGAAAAATATACGAAATGGAGAATGATGAAAATAAGTAAACATATGTATATATAATAAAAAAATATATTTAAATAAAAAAATATTTTATTGCTTATATATATAAGAACACCAGAGTAGTTTTTTAAATATTCTACTTCATGGCTCTCCCTGGTGGCTCAGTGGGTTAAAGCACAGCACTAAGAAGCTAAAGCCACTTCAGCATGACTTCAGTCCCCAACCCAGAGGTGATCCACATGGCACAGCATACCTCTTCTGACCTGCCCACTGCTTCCCTCAGCATTGTACTTCATCAGTCAACCTGTTCTGCTCCCCACTCTGTCTGGTGAATCCTCTTGCTGCCTCTGCACCTCTGGCCAATACCCCAGTTCTGTATATATTTTTTAAACTTAAAAAAAAATGAAAAAAAGTTCTACTTCAAAATGTATGATAGATTCCTTCATAGTACTTTAGAGTTTGCATTCCTATTACACATGTAGAATGTTCCCAATAATCTTACAATATCCCCCACATGTCCTAAAGCTATCTTTTGCAAATGGAACTTTTTTAATAGATGCATCTAAAATAAATAACATTGTCTATCATAATAATGTGTATAGTGTATCTTAGTAAAATTAAATAATAAATGTTTGCGCTATTTACCTTTCAGTTTAAGCTTTTACACAGCTTATATTAACTTTCCAAAGTGCCTATTTTCCTTTGTTCTTATGTTCATTAAATGGTTAAAGTATTTCATGTCAATGTTTCTCAATTTTCACTTTTAAAATAGAAAGAGGATGAGGAAAATATAAAATGTTTACCTCAGGCAGAAGAAAACATTTTTTAATGAAATTGTGAAGAATTTGAATTAAATATAAGAAAAGCTTGCTTTCTTCAATTTATTATTTTTAGTAATTATTTTCCATTCTTGATAATTAAATGTGTATACACAATATTAAAAGAGCAAAGGAATATTATTGTGAAGCGATAGAAGAATATATTTAATGTCCTCTTGAAAACCCTTCCATTCACAACAGTTTTCACAAGTTCTTTTCCAAAGTCGTCAGACTCTTACAAAATATTGGGTATTACCTCTTCCTCAATTCTTTGGAAGATTCTGATGGTTTAGAAGAACTAACAAATGGAATCATGTAAACCTATCAACATTTCAATAGCATTTTTCAAAGATATATAAATTCCAATAGTCAAAACAATTCTGATCAGGAAAAAAAAAAATGGAGGTGTCACACCCCCTGATGTTTCCACTCATATGTAGACTATTGAGAAACAAAATAGTTCAACAACACCAAACAAAATACAAATCCTGAAATTCTGACTGTAAAACTCAGGCTATCATTGAGGGGGGGAAAGGGGCAAGATGGATTAAAGTTGAAGATATGGGGGCTTTGGTAGCAGGTGTAGTATAGATACATACATGAAGAATTATGATCTGTGCATCATATACCATGTTATAAACCATTTGTATTTCAATAAAATAAAAAAAAAAGTATGTGTTAAGAAAAATTAAGTCATTTACTTCGCATTCTATCAAGGTCTGACAGACATTCATCAAAACTTGAAACTCAACATTGTTTTTAGTTTGACTCAAAAAAACACCACAGAAGTTATTCTTCAGCAATAGTTCAAATACTTTTACCTACTTCTAAGAGATGGTAAATTGGCTAATGAGGTCATATCCATAAAGTTTATAAGCTTCTTGTAAAAGCAATGATGTACAAATACCAGATATTATAAGAATTATTTGAGTGCCTTAAGGTCTATTTATATGGTCAACCCTATTATCTAGGCTGTGAGACCCCATTTCCTGATATTCCTGGTGCTTATTCTCCTTTGGGAGGGAAATGACAAAACTGACCTTTCATATAGTCCTTATTACTATTTTAATGAATATTGAAATATTTATTAAGAATTCATAAAAATAACATTAGCTAAACTTAAGGAAATTCCTGAAAAAGACTAACACCTGTGAAAACACATAAAGTACCTATGACTTCGGGTCACACTCAGCATTTTACTTTACCACTTTTAATAACATTTGCTGCACTGTATTACATCATAATCTGCCTGTGGTTTATTCTATGAGGCTATGCATGAAGGTAAAGAAGCAGGATCATGTTATGGGCATTTAAAAAAAAAATGTGCTGGTAAACTTCTAAAAGAAAACATTTTATTAATTTTTCCAAAGGTCTGAATATTATCACAGTATATCAGATGAAGTTAGCAGTAATGCTGTATATTACCTCCAAAATATTATTGTCCTTTGAAATAAGATTGAAATGGATATAATTAGAATTGTTGTTCCAGAAGGCATGATTAATTTCAAATTGGACCATCAGACTTGTTTTTTCCTATGAAAAAACATGCCTACAAGGACATTTTAATACCTTCCTATTCATTTCTTGTTCAAATGTGCCAGAGATTTTTAGTAAATAACACATATTCTTTATAAAACATTTCTCCAATATCTTTAATATAGGTCAGTCTATTAATCAACTTAACAAAAACTTTATAGTTATCTGTAGCGCCTTCTCCCCATCTATCCTTGAACTAAAAGAAAGTTTTAGAAATAGTATGAGAACATCTTCATCCACCCTTCTCCCCGATTTTGCTCATAAAAGGAAAAGTCTACAAATTCATTTTAGAAACTTTGATATAATTCTAGAACAATATACATAATGCAAAACATTTGGAAATAGTCTGCAACATTCTGGTGGGTGGAAAAGTTGTGCCTTAATCACCAGTGCAGATTTGAATGCTAAAGCTAAAGTTTATCAGCTGTGTAGCCTTAAGCAAATGACTTCATCACTCTGATCTCCAATGTTCTCATTTGTAAAATAGTAATAAAACAACCTTTCTCACAAGTGGGATGTAATGGCTATTGAAAGTAACATCCTATTGTGTCTGCTCAAATAATTGCATTATCCCTATTTTATAGGGACTATACTGAATAGTATCACTGTTTAGCTGAGAGCATGGTATAGCACATCTAGTTTATCAGTGTTTTGTCAGTTCTTATATTTTAAAAGTGCTTGCACATATTATTTGCTTAAGCTAAATAAAACATTCTACTTAGGATAGCCTGAAATTAGTTCACAGCATCAAAATCAAGCTCCAAGGTGTATTTTAAGTGTGTCAAAAGTCATCGTCTGCATCAATCACTACTTTTACTCATTTGGATTTCTTGCCTGGTTACCTTAGTTTAAATTGAAAAAGTAAGTGTTCACGACACTGTTAAATTAAAATCAGGAAAGCAACCATGTAAACTGGTCTGCAAATTGTGTGAAACATATTGTCATTTTTTTTTAATCTCAAATAATGTTCAATCTATAAAGGATAGTGGCCCTTCACTCTGTTTCCAAAGTAAATGGGAAGAACAGGGGTCATACTGCATATAGATGTTAAATTATGCATGTAAAATGTTTTCTTTTTTTTGTTTTACTATTATAAAGTAGGAGAGGCTATACAAAAACAACAACAACAACAAAAAAAACATAGCTGGTGCTTAAGTGCCCAATTTGTTTTTATTATTATAAGAAATGTGCATATAAACTATTTTTGCAGGTGGGTTCATTGCACCTGTTTTCAAATGACAGGCCTTAATGAACTGTCTTCTTCAGAAATATGTGCAGGCATAAGTATGTGGGTCTTGTGTCAATCTCAAGACAGCTGGCCATTTCTGACTCAAACATTAAAGTACAAGTTCAGGTCTCCCACATATGTTTTTAGTATTGCAGGTAGTCATGAGGGTCACACAACAGCAAGGGAATGTAATCTATTTTTTTAAATCTTTATAAATGTACCTTGCATTCCTCTTAGTCTCACTAAAAATTCTACATGAAACACATGAATAGGATGAGTTAATTTCCTTTGCAATTTCTCAATTTCTAACTCTCAGATAGCTAGTATCCATGAGCTATAGATATTAACTTCTTAAATTTGCCTTATTTACTGTCCCACTATTGTACTTTTTTTATAGATGAGGCGATAGGTCTAGAAAAAAAATGAGTTTCCCTACATCACACAAATAAATAGTGATTTTGTTACAACCAATTCTCCGGAAATCCAACTAGTGTGTATGTTTGTTTGTACAGTACATTCCAAGAAATTTAGTTGTGAATGTTTTTATTTAATAATATAGAATTTCCTAATTGATAATAAATTTTTATATTCTTCCTCTGAAATTTAATTCTTACGGTATGCTTTTGCATGCTGTGAAGAAATGTATTTTTAGAAATGTGTGCCACTTAATTCCTGTTAATTTTCTATAACAGATGGTATAGGTATTTGATTTATGCACTCACCTCTATGTGGCCAGCTGACTATTAGCTTTTCTTTTTTAATATGAAGACACATTTTTGTTCATCACCAAAACCTTACCTTCTTTTTCTACTACATGAATTATTATTTTTAGAGAGGGAAAATGAAAAAGAAATTTTCAGATGATTGAAATTGAGCATGATTTGGTGATTAATTGCATTGTTCTCATTACGTTCTCTGCCTGATGTTCAGGGCTCATTACTGCAGTGTGAATTCAGTGGAACAGGAGTCTTCACCAGGTGTGGGTTATTAAAGTGGCAGTGCCCAATTTGGATTTGTTAAAAGAGGTGTATCAAAGTTGATATACTTAACTATGTTCTCCTAGAAAGAAAAATAGTGCTTGCTCAGGAAAATCAGTCACATCCATCATATGACAAAAGAATTCAAAACTCTTTTACCTTGTAGAGCAGGAGAAAATTACTGAATCGATGGTGTAATTCCAATAGCTTTGCAACTGATCCAAGAATATAGTTTATTAAAACACATTTTTCTTGCTATTTATGAAATAATTTATTTCTTACCTCTTGCAAAGGAGGTCTTTCCCCCCACTGAGAAAGAAAAAAATATATACTTAAATAGTACATGAGGCATGTATTAGTTTCTAATTACAATAAAAGTCAAACTAAAAAAAAAATCTTGAAAATTTATTTGAATTAATGAGTTTAAAGATAACTTCTTTGGAAAGATGAAACCTCAAAAATCAACTCAAACCAAAGTTTTATAAAATTCTTCATATCTTTAGGTGGCTCCATTGTGACAAAATCAAGGATTGTAGACTCCAGTGAAAGTCTTTTGGATGACAATAAGGCAAATACCAGTCAAATCCAGTTTGCAGAGATCTCCGGAACCACCTATTGCTGATTTTTGGATTTTAAAGCTACATCAACAAATTTGACAATAGATCAAGAAGTCAGAGTACTAAAACAGACTCATGTAAATTGAGAGTTTGAAGGACAATATTATGTCTCAAAGAATTTGGAAGTTTACATGGCAATTCTTAATTCAATCCTATATAATCTCTCTTTGAGTCAGACAGGATAGTTCATATTTTACTCATAAATAAATTCAGGTTCAAAGAGAATGACTTTCTTATCCCAGGCCCTGTATATAGTGAATGGCAGAGGAAAGATCAGAACATTTCCTTCTGACTTTCTCCTTTACATGGACTGTTCATAAGTGATGAAAACATATTTTTACAAAGGTATATAATTCTGGGCCCTCCCAGGTGGTGCAGGTAGTTTAAGCACAGCACCATGAAGCTATCCTCAGTCATTGTAGCAGGAGTTTGATCCCCAGACAGGGAGGTAACCCACATGGTGCAGCAGACCTCTCCTGTCTCGCCCACTGCTTCCCCTCAGCAGTGTATTTCAGTCAATCTGCCTGTTCTGTTCCCCACTCTGTCTCGAGTGAATCCTCTCACCCCCAACCTCTGATCTGTGCCCCAGTTCTTGTATTCATAAATAAATAAATCTTAAAAGAAAAGGTATGTAATTCTTTAAGTATTAAATTGGCATATTGGCTATTTTACTGTACCTCACTCATGTAATGGAAAACAGTGAAGCCTCATGCAATATTGTGCTGGATTTCTTAACAATTGGACAGTGGCAAAGGAAGCCACTCGTGGCCCTGTGCTAGCAGGAAAGCTTAGAGAGAGAAAAAAATAAAGCTTAACCTGAATAAAACTTGAAAAGCTATTAGCTGTTATCATATTTTTGTGCAGTTAATTTGTTTCTGCTATTGTTTATACAAATCTATATAGATCAATAATGAAGATTTTCTCTTAGTTGAGATGGTCATATTGGTTGGTAGGAAAATACAATTGTTTTCATTTCTTATGGATTTTGTTGTATTACATTAGATAATTTTATATCCCAAAGATTGGTTCCATAATCACAACCGAGAAAGAATGAGATCTACAGACTATGAAATAATAGTAGAGAAGAAATGTGAAGTTTTGGGTCTATACCATTAAAAATGTACCAGACTAACCCTCTCTGGAAACACAGCGGGTTCAAGCACAGCACTAAGAAACTAAAGCCACTTCAGCATGAGTCCTATCCTCACCCAGGAAGTGAACCACATGGTGCGGCAGACCTCTCCGCCCACTGTTTCCCTCAGCAGTGTACTTTGTCAATCTGCTTGTTCTTTTCCCCACTCTGTCTCTGGTGAATCCTCTCACCACCCCTGCACCTGTGGCCTGTACCCCAGTTCTGTACACATAAATATATAAATCTTTAAATAGACCTTTGTTAGACAGCTACTTTGTGCATACAGCAATAATTTTACTATTTTATTATTATTAAGAAATAATCAATTCTTATTAATTATTAAATAAAATAATTTTATCACTATTTGAATAATATGAAATTTAATCTTTTTTTAATTCCAAAATGCTTCACTATTACCCATCTTACATGGTTAAATTACCAGCCAAAGCAGAGGCCAAGTCTCTCACTCCACATTTATACCTTAATGTCTTTGCCTATAAAGTGAAGATAGCAAGAGAGCCTATATTGATGATTCCTGGAGAGTGGAAGAGACAAATAATTTATGAATGTTAAAGATTTAGTACCATGTCTTGGTGATGCCAATGACTCAATAAATGTTAATTATTATGCTAGCTGCTTATAGGCTAAGATTTTATAGGGAAAGAAAGTAAGGGAAAACAATATATGATCCAGAATAGAAGAGTTAAAGTGATAGTTTTTACCAAGAATAGAAAGAAATTGAGGTAAAATACATTGGATGGAAAAGAGTTAGAAAAAAATCCTGTGAGCCCTTCACTGAAGCCATGGCACTTGGGCCTTTGCGGTCACACAGAATCTGGAGAACTGACAGCCTGGATCAGATGACTGAAGGTAACACAGCAGCAGACATGTCATAGAGACTAACTACATGATATAGTTAGTGAACTTGCTACATGAAGTTGTGTATAATAATATCACTAATAGGCAGTATATATTGAGCACAAAATTTGTGCCAAGCACTGTTCCTTAAAATTATCATATCAAATATTTGTAACAACCTCAAAAGATGGATACTATTATTATCTTCATTTGGCTGAGAAAAACGAAGTACAGAGAGGTTAAGTAGGTTGCCTAAGACTATGTTCAAAGCTGGGAAAGAGTCCAAAGTTCGTGTTCTGAATTGATAACCTATATAGTGTTATGTGTTCCTGTGATTCAGTGCTACTTCCCAGGAGGGACATCATCATCTGGCCAAAACTGTCTGATATCTCAAAGGGTAGCAGCTTTTAGCAACAGAATTAAGGCTATCAGCCACCTAACATTCCAGCTTTATCACCTCATTCTTAAGAATGAAAAATACAGCACTTGTTTAGTTATAATTTGACTAAGCCAGCAAAAAGAGAAACTCTTGAAAGAGTCCATTAAAATCCCACCTATTCTATCATGGCATTGTAAGAGTCTGTGTATGACAAATCGACATTTATATTTTCCTTCTATGAAATAATAACCATGTGGAAACTTGGGTGTTGGAGTTTAGCTATGCCTGAAAATAGATTTCATTTTGTGTCTCTATCTACATCTTTTACCATTTGTACTTTATCCCAACTTGGAATAAGTTCTACGTCATTTATTTTACATACAAAACTTATACTGAAATGGCAAATTAATATAAGGAATGGTTTAAATATAGGAAATCTGCAAAGTTCTATTAAGTTCTCAAATAACTCCTGATTTTTCAAATGCAGTTTATTCAATTTACCCTCATTATCCTCACTTTATCCTTCCAACAAGAAGTCTTTAGGCCATTTTATGGCTCTGTGGATGTTAGCACTTCTGATATAGAATGGACAGAAAATGAGAGAAGGTAAAATTTAAATCAGCCCATTTTGCTGCTGCTTTATTAGCTTTAAACTGAATCTTTTGACTGGGACGAAAAATTAACAGTTCTCATGGAAATACGATTTATTTTTGATGTAACATACCCAATTTTTGCCCTTTATTCAACTATACCAAAGATTTTACTTGGTTCCATGGCACCTTACAGCAGGCTCTGCTCAGATATACTGTAGGCAGCCTTATGTTAGTTTAATAAAGGTGTTTACGCTTTTGTATCATGTTCAGCCGCATACAAGCTTACCATTTGTAAGTGAGCAAAGTTGTCAGCAGCTGTGTCTATCCAGAAACAGGGCATTGCCACCACATGCTACTGCCTGTGACTCTTCTATCTTGTGACTTTTTATATTTGTTCCATTTTTTCTGCCCTTCTATTTCTGATCCTTCTCCAATATCACCAAGCTTCTCACATTCCTTGTCTTTGCATTTTTTTCCTCTCTTTTTCCACTGCCCTGTCGTATAGTTCTCAACACATACACTCATGTATCTGTCAAATATCTGGTCAAGCTATTCTTTCCTAATTAGCCAGGATATTGACTGCTCCTTTTCTGTGCTCCAACATGATTTTATACATACCATTTATTATTGATCATGTTTATATACCACCTGCATGAGATCATAAATTCTTTGAAAGCTTAAAATGCAATTGTATGATAGCTCAGGTACACAGGAAAAAACCAACCAGTTTTCTAAATAATAGAGGATATTGCTTAAGTGTTTTTTTGTGAGATAGGATCAGTTAGTGAAGCAATTTAAATGCATAACTTAAGACTCCTCACTATGACTCTGAATTAGGTAATATTGTTATGTTATCCCCATTTTTACATGAAAAAACTGAGACACTGGGAGATTAAATCAATTGTCCCAGGTCATTCAGTGAACAAGTTGCAGAAAAAGGCTACTGGTTCTAGTAGTGATTCCAGACACAGCACTTAAATATGACCATTCTGGGTAGATGAAGAAATAAATGAACCATTGTATGATTTAATTGCATATTTAGCCCCTACTCATGAACACATGAAAATGTGGGAGCCCTATTTATTTACTGAACATACATGCAGACATAGAAGGCATATATGTTGTCTTGAAATCAACCACCCATGATGTTAATAATGGATAAAAAAAAAAAGTCATAGATAATTTTATGCCTGAAACAATAAAGAACAATTAGTTCTATGCAGCTTGTAATATTATAAAGGCTTTATTGATGACACTTAAGTTTTAAAAGATGAGAAGTTGTTTTGTTTAATCTTTTTTTTAAAGATTTATTTAGTTGTGCATACAGAACTGGGGTACAGGCCAGAGGCTTAGGGGCGGTGAGAGGCTTCACCAGAGACAGAGTGGGGAGCAGAACAGGCAGATCGAGGAAGTACACTGCTGAGGGGAGCAGCGGGCGGGTCAGGAGAGGTCTGCCACACCATGTGGTCACCTCCGGGGCAGGCGGGAACCGAACTCATGCAGAAAAGGCTTTAGATTCTCAGTGCTGTGCTTTAACCCGCTGCGCCACCAGGGAGGGCCTGTTTTGTTTAATCTTTTAAGGAACAGAAGAAGGGAAGTTCAGTTGGAGGGGGATACCAGTGTAAAAATATCAAGGCTCAAATTGTTTAAATTAAAAACACTAATAAAAATATATAATCAGGCCCTCCCTGGTGGTACAATGGGTTAGAGTGCAGCACTGCAAGCGAGCTGCAGCCGCTTGGTGAGAGTTCGATCCCCAACAGTCCCAGATGTGACCCATGTGGCACAGCAAACCTCTCCTGTCTCGCCCACTGCTCCCCTCAGCAGTGTACTTCATCAGTCGGCCTGTTCTGCTCCCCACTCTGTCTCTGGTGAACCCTCTACCGTCCATGCACCTCTGACCTGTAGACCAGTCCTATATGCACAAAGGGATAAAATGTTTAAAAATAAAATAAAAATATATAATCATGACCACAAAAATATTTACTGTAGTTGTTATATGTCATAACCTAGCTACCAATCATTTTCAGCCAATTTAACCATATAGTTTGTTCAAATTCTTCATCTCACTGATGACTTTGTTAACATTTAACTAGTTCAAGGTTTTTCATTATAAAAATAATAAGTAAATAAATATTGAACTATAAATATTGAACTATAAATATTTCCCCCTCTTTTATATATATATATATATATATATATATATATATATATATATATATATATATATAATATTTGAATTTTCCCATCAGGTGTATCTCCATAATTCTCCCACCACCACAGCACCCATGAAGCATCACCATAGTCCCTTGTGCACCTCCCACACCTGTTGGGAACATTCTTTCCCCCTCCCTTGCTGTATGCCTCAGATCTACGTTTTGCCTGTGTGTTTTGTCTTTTTCCCGATCTTTGTTTGGTTTCCCTGTATTCACCCAGTAAATGGGATCATCCGATAATTTTCTTTTTCCTACTAATTTCTAATTTTTCCTTCCGACTTTGTTTAGTGTAATGTGTGTGTGTAGGGAGGTAGGGGGCTGGGGGTATTGAGGAGTGGTTGAAACTATTCTCAGTATTGGATGGACTTTTCTGCTTAAAAGGCATCATTTAGTGAATAGTTGAGAGTTCATGCCACATACTCCATGTGCATTAAAAATAGTGATAGTGACATCAATATTTTGCACCTGACATTAGTGACATGCTTCAGTGTTTCTTACCTATAATGACTAACAGATCACTGCAGAAGAACCACATATACATGGTCAACTAAATTTTTGACAAAGGGTCAAAGATCACTCAATGGGATTACTCTTTCCAAAAGTGTGTTGTTACCAGGAAATGAATAAAAGGAGAAAGGAAGAATCCTCCTCTCACACCCACACAAAAATATTAATTTGATATTGAAACTTAAATAAAAAGAGGAAATTTTATTTACATTTATTATTTTAAAATATTTATTTATTGATTGATACAGAACTGGGGTACAAGCCAGAAGCACAGGCATAGTGAGAGGATTCACCAGAGACAGTGGGGAGCAGAAGGGCAGATTGACAAAGTACACTGCTGAGGGGAGCAGTCAGCAAGGCAGGAGAGATAGTTTGATCTCTCCGGGTGGGGATCAAACTACCACTGAAATGGTTGCTGAGGCTAGCTTGCAGTGCCTGCTTTAACACACTGTGCCACCAGGGAGGGCCAGGGGGAAATTTTAAAGTTTGTGTGATACTATACTATACTGTATTGTACTATACTATATACTATTCTATACTATACCACACAGGAAGGAAAAACATAAGACAAAAAGATAATTTATGCATTGATTTCTATTGCATGGATTTCTTCCCAAAAGCTTTCAAGAAGAAAATTAAAGGAAAAATCAGAATGGGATGGGAGGGAGGGATATTCATTGCATATAAACCTGACATTGTAGTTAGAATATATTAAAAACTAACACATATCGGGCCCTCCCTGGTGGCGCAGCGGGTTAAAGCACAGCACCAAGAAGCTTAAGCCACTTTCCCCATGAGTTCGATCCCCGCCTGCCCAGGAGGCGACCACATGGCGTGGCAGACCTCTCCTGACCGGCCCGCTGCTCCCCTCAGCAGTGTACTTCGTCTATCTGCCTGTTCTGCTCCCTTCTCTGTCTCTGGTGAAGCCTCTCATCCTCTGCATCTCTGGCCTGTACCCCAGTTCTGTACAATAAATAAATCTTTAAAAAAAAAAAAAACTAACACATATCAATAATAACATGACTAATTAATAAAAGGTGTAAGTAATTTAACAGATACTATACACACAACTAAATAAGCAAATGTCTAATTAAGATGAAAAATTGTTCCACATCATTCTACATCAGAACAAAGTAAATTAAAACTAGTGATAATAACTTTTCATAAAGCAAAATAGCTAAGATTCAGACTGCCAACAGCAAATACTGTTAATTTTAAAAGCAGCTTGTCAATATCTATTGAAATCCCATTGTATTAATCTGGAGGTCCATTTAGTAAATATGGACAACTTAACAATATTGATATTATCACATATTGGCACAGTAGAATTATTTAAATTTTAAAACCCTTGTTTAAATAGGTCTCCTCAGTTGCCACCAGCAGTGTTTATAGTTTTTGGTTTATGATAAGTTCATATATCTTCAAATTTAACCTCAAGTATTTCACTACCTTTATATATATATATATATATATATATATATATATATATTTGTATATCATTGTTCATTTTTTTATCATTGTTCATTTTTGTAGAAGTTTGATTTTTCCTTTTAGTGTATTCCCCATAAAATATTTTATTTTATTATAAATGGTATTTATAATTTTGACTTTGTTGCTGTAAGGTAAAAAGAGTACAATTAACTTTTACATTTTGATTTTCTATTCTTCAACCTTACTAATCTATGTGATTGATTGGAGTAGTTTTTATAGTGCCCACAGGATTTTACTTTTAAACAATAATTCATCCTTTTGCTTGTGATAGTACTAAGATAGTACTAAGATCAGGTACCATCAACATAAGGTTCCCAAGACTGAAGATAATGTCTGTGAATAAAACAGTTGTATTTACTGGCAATTAGGATGTCTTCTGTTTATTTTATCTTTCCACATAACACTAACTAGACTATTCAGAATAATACTAAATGAAATGAAGATAACAGACATCTTTGCTTTGTTTCAGATTTTAGGAGAAAACTTTGAGTCTTAACTATGAATTCTAATGTTAGCTATATATTTTATAGCTGTTCTGCCTCCTGACAAAATGTTCTGCATCATGGCTAACTGCGCATTTACAGTGTGCTAGTGTTTTTCAGGATTTATTGTTGTTATTTTGACAAATTTTTTACAGGATTTTTAAAAAGACAAATACCTGTCTTTCATCATGACAAGAAGTAAGGTCTCTAAGCTGACACAAATTTCCATGAGGGAATCACCTTTAATTAAAGAGAGGATGTTTCTTTGGATTCCACCTCCTCTGTAGTAGCTTCCAGTCATTCCTCTGTGACTGTCCCAGAATCCTTTATTCTAGCACTAGTTCATGCTCCTGTTCTTGCCACACCTGATTCCTATAACACTTAAGTCAACTATACCATGCTTCATTAACCCAAGCCACCTGTGAAATTCTGCCTTATATCGCCTTCATTTTTGCCCCACTCCCCTCAAGGACAACGTTGGAATTTTAGGTGATGGACATAACATCTTATTACCTTTAGCAGATAGCAGTGTATATTAGCAAGTGACACTTGGATATATACCTAACAACCTCACACAATGGAGCTTCTCCCCAAATGCTATTTAATTCCTAGACAGTAAAGAAAACCCCTTAATTACTTAAATATATATGAAATAATTCTGTACGCCCAGCAGAATGCATACAATGTGGGTGGTGTTTAGTGTTTAGAGAGTAATATGAATTCACTGCACACAAAAGGGAGTTAGTGATTGAAATTTGGAACCAGTGGCCCTCCCCCGTGGTGCAATAGATGAAAGTTCAATACTGCGAAGCTAGTTGCAGCTTCTTCAAAGGACTTCTACCCCAGGCCAAGGAGGTGACCCACATGGTGCAGCAGATCTCTCCTATCTTCCCCTCTGCCCCCCTCAGCAGTGTACTTCCTCCATCTGCCTTCTGCTCCCTACTCTATCTCTGGTGAATCCTTTCACTGCCCCTGCACCTCTGGCCTATATCCCAGTTCTGTATGCATAAACAAGTAAATATTAAAAAAAAAATAGAAACAGATCTCTATCCTGGAATTTTCCTGTCTTGGAATGGTGTCACTGCTCTGTTTACACCTGTTCTGGGCATTAATTCATTTTCTAAAAATAGGGTTAAAAGGATTAAATTAAAAGGAAGGAAATGGAAAGTAGAAGAAAATAAATTGCAAAATAAATCAAAAATGCAAAATTTAGATTTAGTACTGTAACATTTTAAAACACTAGAAATAGCTGTAAATATGGCATACTAACAAAATATATTTTGCTACATTGTAATTCTTCCAATTGTGTATTTATCTATTTACCCTTACAGTTGTTGATGGTTTAGTTTCATATATTTTGAAGGTATGTTCTTAGCCTCATAAAGATAGAGCTGTCATTATTTCTGTTGATTTATCCATTATTATATGAAATAAATTTCATTATCCCTATTAAGTTTTTTGCTCTGATACCTTGTTATTCTGATAAAAATGTAGCTACTGCAGTTGAGTTTTCTTTAATATTAACATAGCATACCTTTATCTAGCCTTTTAATATTACCTATTTTTACTTTGTCCTATGTAAAGTATACTGTAAACAGCATATAGGTAACTTTATATCCAAAGTGAAAATCACTGCCTTTTAATTGGTATAGCATTTATAATTAACTTATTATATTATTAGGATGAAAACTACTATTTTGTTTCATTTTCTCTTTATCCATATACCATACACTCCTGTTTCTCTACTTTAACTCTTCCTTTGTATCATTTATTTTTATGATTTTATTTTATGTCTTTTGTTGCCTTATTAGATATAATTTTTATTTTAAAAAATAAAATTAGCTTCACCTAAACAAATTCCACCTAATTTTTCAATACCATAACAATTTTATTAAATGGAATAATTATTCAGTCTTGCTCTTCTAAAATAAATAACAGAATAAAATGATCAAATATATTTTACCATATTTTGATTACAATTATGCAAAGGAAATAGAAGCAAATATTTTGAGAAAGTAGAAGGTATCTAATTACTTTATAGCCAATATGATAATTAATATAGGAAATTGACTCTTTAATAAATGGAAATATTTCTCTTTTAAAGATCCTTGTTAGTTTATGGTGCTTACTATTTTGCAACTTGATTTTTAAAGAGCTCTTTTTTAACTCAGAGTAATCATTACCATGAAACACAAAAAGCATTTCTAAAATAAAAACAACATTTGGAACACATCTGTTTCAATGATATGCTTTAAAGAAATTTGCATCTATTGGAGTCTGATGGCTTATTTGTGTGTTGCTCTGAGAAGGTGCTCTGCATGACTCAAAATTACCCCATGTGTCAGGAGAGATGGGTGTTGCCATGGTAAGTACACATTTTTTAATTGAATAGCAAACTAATAGGCACATAAAGTCCGTGTTACTGTTGGCACATAAATTGCCTCTCCTAGGGCTGAAGCTAGATATATTCCTATTCTGAAATATTTTGCAGCTTTTTTTTTTTTTTTTTGGATTTTGGTCAGACATTTCTGTTTGCACCCTGAAACCTCCTTTCTTTAACTACCCGCCCAAGATTTCTAACTTCCCTTCACCAGTGGGATTGCAGTTTTCCTAGTGTAAGGAAGAACTGTTTTGCCTGCACAGAAAGCATTAACATGCCAAAAGCAGAAAGACTAAAAATAATTACATTAACTCATGTTCTGCTTTCTAATAAATAATCTGGGATATTGTATCTAATACATTAAAGGAAATGATATAAAAATTGTTCAAGAGATTCTTTAAACTTACATTCTAGAGTGTTTCATTAAAAAAAAAAAAAAAGATCACGGGCCCTCCCTGGTGATGCAGCAGGTTAAAGCACAGCACTGAGAAGCTAACACCACTTCAGCATGAGTTGATCCAAATGGAGTGGCAGACCTCTCCTGACCTGCCCTCTGCTCCCCTTAGCAGGGTACTACCTCAGGAAGCTAACACACTCCCTGGCTTCAAATTACCCTACAAAGTTATAATTATCAAGACAGTATGATAATGGCACAAAACAGACACACAGACCAAAGAAGTAGAATTGCAGATGAAAAATTAGCTTACACTTATATGGACACGCAATCTGTAGGGAAAAACTAAAAAGCCAAACATATATGTTGGAGAAAGGAAAGATTCTTAAATTAGTGGTGTAGGGAAAATGGAAAGTCATGAGAAAATGCATGAAACTAGACCACTGTCTCACACCATACACATAAATCAACACAAAACAGCTTACCTTGTTGGAGGTAAGCCTGAAACCATAAAATACATAGAGAATATATAGGCAAAATACTCCACAATATAAACTTCAGAGACGTCTTAATGGATTCATCTCTAACAAGAAAACAAAAAAGAATACTAATGATAAGGACAACATCAAGAGAAAAATTGCCAATGAAACAAATAGACACCCTGCTGAATGGCTAAAAATATTTGCACACCTTATGTCCAACAAAAGGTGACAACCAAAATCTACAAAGAATTTACACAAGTCAATGAAAATAAAGCAAGTGACTCAATCAAAAAATGTAGAAGAGCTAAACAGGCACTTTTCCAAAGATATATAGATAGGGCTCTCTCTGGTGTCACAATGGGTTAAAGTGCAGCACTAGGCAGCTAGCTGTGGACACTTCAGCATAAGTTCAATCCCTGGCCAGGGAGCTGACCACGTGGCATGACAGGCCTCTTCTATCTCTCCCACTGCTCCCCTCAGCCGTGTACTCCCTCAGTCTGCCTGTTCTGCTGCCCACTCTGGTGAATCCTCTCACTGCCCCTGCACCTCTGGCCTGTACACAAGTTCTTTTTTTTTTTTTTTTCAAAAGTTTATTTTTACATCATTTTGCACATTTTTTTTTCCATCTCGATTGTAATCCCCGCGGGTTTCCCATCACCAAATCACCTGTGTGCCACCACCATAGTCCCATGCATTTCCCTCCCCCCCCCCCCCCCGGTTTTTCTCCACCCCCACAAAATGTCTCTGGTATATGGTTGTTCATTATTTTTGTTATTTTCTCGCCTGGTCCATTACACTCCTGCTATGAGTGAAACCATCCGGTATTTTTCTTTCTCTTTCTGGCTTATCTCACTAAGCATGATCTTTTCCAGCTCCATCCAAGTTGCTGCAAAAGACATGTGTTTCTCTTTTTTGGTTGCTGAGTAATATTCCATTGTATATATGTACCACATCTTTCTAATCCAGTCATCTACTTTTGGGCATTTGGGCTGCTTCCATGTTTTTCCAATTGTAAATAAAGCAGCAATAAACATGGGGGTACATGTATCTTTTTCAATCAGTGTTTTTGTGTCTTTTGGGTAGATACCTAGGAGTGGGATTGCTGGGTCATAGGGAAGCTCCATGTTTAGCAGTTTGAGGAACCTCCAAACAGTTTTCCATAGTGGTTGCTGTACACCAGTTTTTATATGCATAAATAAATAATTTTCAAAGTTATATAAAAGACAGCAGACACATGAAAATAAATGCGTATCATCAATTATCAGGGAACTGTAAACCAAAATCTCACTGACCTACAACCTCATATTATTTGAAATGATCCATATCAAAAGACCAAATACAAGAAGTGTCAGTGAGGATATGAAGAAAAGAGAAGACCCTTCCACTGTTGCAGGAACGTGCAGGCTCTATGAAAAACAATATAGAGGTTTCTCAAAATAGTACTAATTAATCTACCATATAATCCAGCAATTCCTCTCTTATGTGTCTACAAAACATTAATTCAAAAGGAAACATTCACTGTGTTCATTGCAGCACTGTTTATAACCAAGCTATGGAAACAATCTAAGTGTACAAAAACAGATGAGTGGATCAGAAAGATGTGTTATAATACACAGTGGCATACAACCAGTTAGTAAAAAAGATAATCTCTTGCATTTATGACAACATATGTCAGAAGGAGAAAGACAAATACCAGATGGTGTTACTTATATGTGGAATATAGAGAAACCAAACAAAATGTCAGATACAGCCAAACCAAACCAATAACAATTCTTAGAAAACTGGCTGTAAACTGAATCAACCAGAGTGGGGGGTGGGGGGTCGGAGCAAGTGGGAAAAGGATGGACAAGAACAAAGTGGGGATGGCAGTCAATGAACTATGGCTACCTTGAATGTGGTGCAGTAACACCTGAAAGGGCAGCTCCTGTACCTGTAAGACACAAAGTTTTAAATCAATGCTAGTGTAAATTTATAAAAAAAACAACACTTGGGCCCTCCCTGGTGGCTCAGAGGGTTAAAGCTCAGCACTAAGAAGCTAAAGCCACTTCAGCATGAGTTGATTCCTGTCCCCCCCACTCACTCCCCCCTCCCCTCCCCCCAGGTAATCCACATGGCCCAGCAGACCTCTCCTGACCTGCCCGCTGTGTACTTTGTCAGTCCTCCTATTCTGCTCCCACTCTGTCTCTAGTGAGTCCTTTCACCACCCCTGCACCTCTGGCCTGTACCCCAGTTCTGTATGCATAAATAAATAAACAAACAAAAAAACGGAACCCTTTCAGATTTTATTACTGTTGAAAAACAAATTTTGACTGGACAAATCTTGACAGTTGTCAACTATTCGTGAATTATACAGTGTCCCTGATAACAGACAGCTCCAGTAAACTGTGAAAAATGAAAGGCTGTTTTACACAGAAGAGGGTGGAACAATCAGAGGGGCTGAGAGGGGAATTCCCTCGTACTCTTCTCAGATTCTTCTTGGGTGGTCAAGAAATCAAATTAACAGCAGACAAGTTAGTGGGAGTAAATTAGTGGGGTCAAATATTTAAGGAGTATCTATAGAATTGTAAATTTTAGAGTAATATCATAGGCTGAACATTTTAATTTTATTATAAAGATATGTTTATTTATGCATACAGAAATGGGGTACAGGCCAGAGGTGCAAGGGCAGTGAGAGGATTTACCAAAGACAGAAAGAGGAAGCAAAACAGGTAGGTCAAGGTAGTACACTGCTGAGGGGAGCTGCGGGCTAGCAGGAGAGGATCTCTGCACCATGTGGATCACCTCCCAGGCAGAGATCAAACTCGCACTGAAGCCACCGGCTCTGCTAAGCTTAGCTTCACAGTGTGGCACTTTAACCCGCTAAGCCACCAAGGAGGACCCTGAGCATTTTTATTCTTTTTTTTTTTTTTTAAAGATTTATTTATTTGTACATACAGAACTGGGGCACAGGCCAGAAGCTCAGGGGCGGTGAGAGGCTTCACCAGAGACAGAGTGGGGAGCCGAACAGGCAGATGGACGAAGTACACTGCTGAGGGGAGCAGCGGGCGGGTCAGGAGAGGTCTGCCGTGCCATGTGGTCACCTCCGGGGCAGGCGGGAATCGAACTCATGCGGAAGTGGCTTTAGATTCTCAGTGCTGTGCTTTAACCCGCTGCGCCACCAGGGAGGGCCGCATTTTTATTCTTAAGTTAATTATTTGGATTGAACATGGAGTGTCAACAAGATATCTATAACTACGTATAGATAGGTTTCTCTCACAGAAAGTCTATTTCTGAAAATGACCGTAAATCTGCATAACCTTTGCTCTTCTAGGTAGCTAAGATAATAGTTACGGTTTCACTTGAAGCTCACATGATCTTGATTGACCTTAGCTTGAATTAATTCACATGCCAACATAAGACATCTTGGAAAAGCTATTCTAAATGTATCAGGGGAGGCCTAACTAAGCTTTTGGGGCTTGAATTTTCTTATTCTTCAAACCAGAATGATCTCAAAAGAGCATTCATTGTAAAATGCAATGTCTACTCGAAAACTTGTCAGTGTGCTTCCAAAAAACACAGGGGAAACTTTGTTTCAAGGTCATCTTCCTATTGAGAATGGCATGAGTCTCTCAGATTATTTCACTAGTGCTGGCCAGGTAATTATAGATTGGACACTTTAAGATTATACTACTGGTGGAGAAAGTATACTTTGGTTAGATAGTAAGTCTTGGTCTGGTGACATATAATTTAGCAAAACTGATTAGATTTTGGGCCTGTCATTTCTTTTTAATGCTGAATAAAAGTCATTAGCTAAATTCTTAGACTAAAAAAAGCCTTGTTTTCTCAGAAGTTTGGCTATCTCTCTTAATAGCTCCCCCTTCCTCACATCCATTCTCATCTCTACCACCAATTTATCCACACCTTGTATTGACACAGCAATAAAGGCCTTTGTCCTTTTATGTTTTTTTTCTCCACTTGCATATTATGAACTCATATTTCCTTATTCATCCAGGCTTCAAAAAGGAAGTTCCTTTCATGGCATTTCACAGGTGATATAGCAATTTACAGGATGGTGCTTTGCCTCCCTTTCCCATTTTGAAGATTATTTTTTCTGGCTTTTCTTTAATCACAATGAAGCATGTGGAGAGGATGGTCATTTGGACTCGTATCCAAGTTATTTTTGGAAGCACATTGACAAATTTTTAAGTAGACATTGTATTTTACAAAGAATGCTCTTCTGAGATCACTCTGGCTTGAACAATAAGAAAATTCAAGACCACAGGAGGCAAGCACAACAGGCTACCCATAAGTAACAACGCCTACTTATCAACTAGGGGGAGCTTAACAGACTTGTTTCTGACTGTGACAAACACTGAGCAGAATTTTGAGAGAGGCTGTAAGCAGAAAATGAACACAAAAGATAACTCTGGAAAAGATTTGGTGTAGTGCAGAAAGACAGCTTCCTGGTTCAAATCAAGTGCCATTAAGAATAATAGTGACTGATCACTTTCAGCAGCTGCCTGGACTTTTATTCTATTGCCTTGTAGAGTTCACCCACCTTTGTTTTCTCACTTTGATTTCAGAGTTCATTTTTCATGATGTTCATTTTTTATGATGAAAGTGGACCTGTCTTGAAGAAACAGATGAATAGCTCCTGGTGGGTTCAAAGACACCTTTAACGGTTTGGAACAAAAGGAAATTATTATACAGATCAAGGAACTACATGGAAATATTTTTACAGATTTTAAATAAAATATAAACAGCTGTTGAGAGAAGCATGGCACAGTAACAGTTGTTACCAATCCATTAATAATCTGAACACAGATTCGATCCTGTTCATTATGTGTAACCCACATTTCTCTATGGGGAAAACAGTCAGATTTGAATGTGTAAAAAATGGATTCAACAGCAAATCAGAACAAATACAAAGAAAGGAAATGATGGATCAAGTCTGAATTTTTTATGAAATTTTTTTTGAAAACCAAGTAATCAATAATTTCTAGCTCTGTAATGAGTGGTGTTAATAGTGAAAGCCTGTTTTTATTGGTTACCACTCAAGGGACTGTCAGTTCAATAATGAAACACTTCAAGGAACTCTTGCCCCTGTCTTTTTATACTTCCTCTGGTTGCAAAATGCATTCTTACTTCCTAACAAGGAACATTCAAGTATTTTTTATTTTATTATTTTTTAAAGATTTATTTATTTATTCATATAGAACTGGGGTACAGGCCAGAGATGCAGAAGGTGAGAGGATTCACCAGAGACAGAGCAGGGAGCAGAACAGGCAGATCAACGAAGTACACTGCTGAGGGGAGCAGTGAGTGGGTCAGGAGAGGTCTGCCACGCCATGTGGTCACCTCCGGGGCAGGCGGGAATCGAACTCATGCAGAAGTGGCTTAAGCTTCTCAGTGGTGTGCTTTAACCTGCTGCGCCACAAGGGAGGGCCTCAACTATTTTGTAAATATTTGTTTATTAAAACAGGAAAAGAAGTGCTCATTAGAAGTCATTTAACTAAACTTTACTTATATTTCTTATCAAAACCCTCAAGTTCCCTTTAAGTTGCTACATATAATCTAGAGGGTAGGAATAAGTATGAAAAGGTAAAATTCTTTGTGAGCTCCTTTTTAATTTAAGATATAGAGCCTAAACAGGAAGAGATTACATTCTACATTCCACTTTGCATTAAAAACCCTAACTAGCAAAAATAGTTTACCAGAACAGTTAATTTGAATTGATATCACATAATACAATAGAAGAGACTATAGTGATCTGACTCAGAAAAACTACTTTAGCTTTTCAAAAGTTGGTGCCCTCAGTTCAGGGCATACGGTTATACAATAGAAAGATTCTCAGAAAGGCGAATTCATGGAGCAATGAGGATGTCTATCTTTCAGACTGACTGACTTTCTGCTGGGGGTTCTTATGCCTTTGCAGAAAGCATGACAACTCTTTCTTCTTTAGTGTTCTAGAATAGACCACTCTGTTAAATGAACTAAACAAAGAGGCCATTATTTTGAGATGATTTCTAATACCTCAGCATCCTATGCAAGCAAACCCAAATGTAATACTGTAAATGCCTCATGGTTAAAAAAATTAAAACTAAGGACAACCAATCAAAGACAACTAGGTTTTCACAAATAAGGCAACAGTTAAGCAACAGCCAAGTAATTTCCTTGCTTTGCTTCTTTCTTTTCTTTACAAATCTCTTTCCCCTCGTTTCTATGGGTGTGTTGCTTTTAATCATTTCTACTTTGAGGCTGCCTGCTTGTAATTGCTCACATAAACCCTTATAAATTTTAATATGCCTTAGTTTACCATTTAACATCTATCACCATGAGAACCATATTTATTATATCTGTGTACAAACAAAAAGTGGTTTTCAAGTTATGTTCCCTTGGGACAGAATTATTCACTATTCTATCCTGATCCAATAAAAAGTCATTTAAAGGGACTTCCGGAAGATGGCGGCAGAGTAAAGACGCCGAGATCACCGCGTCCAAGCCGGCATAGGAATTGAGGACCGAAAACGGACTATAGACTCAC
>NW_004567109.1:47465044-47521581 GCF_000260355.1 Condylura cristata | reverse complement strand
GGGGAAGGGAGGGAAATGCACGGGACTATGGTGGTGGCACAGGGGTGATTTGGTGATGGGAAACCCATGGGGATTACAATTGAGATGAAAAAAAAAATGTGAAAAATGATGTAAAAATAAACTTTTTAATAAAAAAAAAAAAAAGTCATTTAATTTGTTGGTACTCCCTTGTTATGAAATGTAGTGTATATATACTATAGAATCCTAGCCAATGTTCAAAATTCATATTGACCTAGTCCACAAGAAGTTAACTTATTTTTTTTAAATAAATTGCCTCAAATATATTTATTAAAGGTATTGCTACATGGGTATACAATTAAAATATCTTCCTCTTGTTCATTAAGTAAAACATCTTACTTGAGGCTTGATCAAAATATCCTCATTTTTCCCTGTGAATTTTCTTGTAAATTCTTGCCTCTTATGGCTTACATTTTTGTAAAGTTGATACTAAGATTTACATCTTTCTAATGTGTTTAATCACTCCTTAGGCAAAAAAAAAAAAAAGGCTTTTATATCAAAAAAAAATCCTTAGCCTAAGGAGCAAATAAATGCAAAAAATTAACGTATTTTTGGAAGTAAAATCAATCAGTGATATGTTCAGGGGTGACCTAGCACATAATGAAGAAAGAAACATAGTTAATATGTTCATTAGTGGTATTTATTAGCACACTTATGCAAGAAAGGAATGATCATTCAGGAACAACATTTTCATCAGGCAAAGTACCCCCTAGAGAGCTGTGCTGTCCCTGGGAAGTCCAAACATGAGCCACGTTAACATCAGAACAATGGAATTTCTAAGTAAAGTAATTAACGGGCATATGTGTCCTGATGATCTAGACATCAAAGGACAAAAATTTCACATTAAAATCAGACAATAAAAACATCAAATAGGAAAGGGCAGCTATTGTTGTTCCAGCAAATCCGGAGTGATGCATTTTTAAAGTGTAGTTATGAACTGTTATACTGAGTCAATATTTGCTTTCCCTCAATGATTTCCATTTCAAATTTTCTGTTTACAAGTCAGAGATAATTTTCCTCAATTTTTATATTCCATGATCACCTACAATTTAGAACTCAAACTGCATTCTTGCCGTCTGGTCTGCTGGCCGTTGATAAATATCTGTAATTACAATGAGGCCAAAGATTTTCTTGATGATGTCAAGAGGTAGGACACAATCTTCCCTGACCTTTCCTAAACATATTACTCTGCTATGCCACCAGTCAAGGTTTCAGATATCACCAAAGTAAAAGGCAGGGCTGTATGGAATATAAATAGCTAGAGTGTTTTTTAGGCTCCTACATAGCACACTAACCTGTACAACCTTTTCTGTATGTGAAAAGCAAAAGTTCCTTTTCCTTGAATCAAATTCCAGCTTGGAGTTGAATTCCAGATCAGAGTACATCTGCTTTCCAAAACCAATAATATTGGACCAACTGATGCTGATATTGATCATCTGTTAGAACTTTGATCACATATTTCCCTTCCTACATTTTCAATTTCCTCTCCCTCTGTGCATGAGAGGCCGTGAGGGGTAGTGGTTAAGGTCATGGAAACAGATTGTCGGGGTTCATTGCTTGGCCCTGTCATTTAGGAGCAATGTGATCTGGGCAAATAAGGATATGACACGTCTTACAACTCATCTTCTATAAGTGTGGATATTTGTTTTTAAATATGAAATGTATTATACCTTACATCTTCACGTTGTTTATGAGTATTGAATGCTTAAACTGCTAATGGACTTAGAGTAGACCCTTGCAAGCAAGTCCATATAAATTAAAACTATTGTTACTTCAACTGTATTCTCATTACTGTCTTAGTTGATATGACCTGTTATAACTCTGAGATTTGTCTGATTTTGCATTTGTTCTGATATACCCCTACTTTCCTTTTCTTTACTATATAGGCTGAAAAGTTAAAGTCAAATTTCAATGACTCCCATCTCAGTGCAGGCCTGGGATCAGTTTCTTCTGAATAATGCACATGCATAAGGTGGCAACAGGTCCAAAGGAAATCAACACTCTGGCCAGCAGAGTGGCATATTATCAATGGCATGTAGGCTTGTCATGGTTCCTGAGAACAGGCATCAACATCATGGCTATTTCCTCTAGAAGAATATAATGGTATGATTGGACATTTTTTTTCCCCAAGCTATAAAGCACAAATCTGGACTTTGGCTTTCCAGAAATTCCCTGAACTATCAAGTAGCTGGTAGTAAAATTATTCTTGCTTTATTGCCACTTGCAGTAAAGATCCTAGTTGCCACACTATATCATTTAAAAATCCGTGGAGTAGCATGGTCCTATCTTGTAACTGTGGGTACAGAATGTGGCAAAGCTGTGCCTCTCAAATAAATAAAAAGAGCCACTCTCATGCTCATGACAAATCATGCTCTATATAATGTCAAGTAGATGGACTTCTTTGTGTGATTCTTTATGTAACTTTCAATTTCAGATTTCCAGTTTCAGAGACATCTGTCCCTTAGAAAGTAGCCTGACTCTCCCTTTCCACTTGTGCTTTTTCTTTTACCTTCCATTTACCTTAAGGACAGATTAGCATGATTAACACATAAATGAAACACTCCATTAATTCTGTGTTATTGCAGACCAAAGTAATTTCAGTGTAAACAGTTTAAACAAAATCGGTAAATGCCTAGTTTATGATAGTCCCAAAATTCTTGAAACTATCTGGCTCAATTTCTATACACACTCTTCTCTGAACAAAACTCTAAGTCTTTTGTTAATACTGTTCACTTAATCCCTGAGAAATCAAGACTATTCTTAAAGAATTATGCAACACAATTGCCAAGTTAGGAAAGGACAGAGTTGAGAACAAAACATAGGTTTTCCATTTTCTGGTGTGCCAGTGTTTTTACGACTTCATTTTATCAGTCGTAACCAGACCAGAAGTTATTCTCAGTTTAGATATAATCTAACTGGGGGGAAGTGTCATATGCTGCCACACCTTTTAGGTTGCAGAAAGTAAATTTTAATTGAAAACTTTTCAGTAGATTTATCACGGTTGTTGACTAGCTGGGAGACTCATATCTCTCACCGTAAGACCAGGAATAGTAATATAAGTGACTGTGGCAGTCTGATTAATCTAATCTAATTAAATCATAGTCATTTAAAATATATGTTTAATCATATTAGCATGGATAGTATTAATAGCACCCACTATTTCAATCTGTATTATACTTACAATTATTACATTTAATTTCAATTGATCCCTTGGGATGTTTTATTTATGATTTGTGATACAAAATTAGAAAGACTGTCTAGTAGTACCACAAATGTAGCCAGACTCTCATAAATTAGTGTCTGAGAGTCTCCAAAAGTCTTTGGTTTTCTCCTGTCTATGTGCCTTCCTTGTTCTCAATCCTTCTCTTCCCGCCATTGATAATGTCTCTCACCCTTCAAGTGGAGGATATTTTCTGCTCCACTGGCTTGCTCTTCATCACCTCTGCTGGACATGATTTTTCTCATGGCTCTATTCTTTTTTTTTTAGATTTATTTATTTATTCATACAGAACTGGGGTACAGGCCAGAGGCTCAGGGACGGTGAGAGGCTTCACCAGAGACAGAGCGGGGAACAGAACAGGCAGATCGAGGAAGTACACTGCTGAGGGGAGCAGCGGGCGGGTCAGGAGAGGTCTGCCACACCATGTGGTCACCTCCGGGGCAGGCGGGAACCGAACTCATGCAGAAGCGGCTTTAGCTTCTTAGTGCTGTGCTTTAACCCGCTGCGCCACCAGGGAGGGCCCGGCTCTATTCTTTTAATACAGCTGTAATTTCTCAAATGCCTCTGTGAGCTGCCATATGTTTCCTACTTAGCTTTGTTTCTCCATTAGAGCTCTAACTAGACCCAAGGAGACAGATATTGTCACAGGGCAACCCCAATATTCTCACCCACACATTTATAAGGGACTTATAATGAGACTCAACTGGAGGCACATACAAAATGGTTAATAAAAGTCTCATTTATAAAAAGGGGAAAATTAAGAAAGGAATGACTCAAGGAGGAAGGGAGAGATAATTAGTCAATGTGTTTTACCAGCTGGAAACCCAATAGCAGCACCCTGAAAGCCAAAGGAAAATGAAGGACCCCCTTAGGCCCTCCCTGAAGGTGCAACAGGTTAAAGTGCAGCACTGCAAAGCTAGCTGCAGCTGCTTTGGTGCAAGTTTGATCCCTGGAAGTAGAGGTGACCTCACATGGTACAGCAGAATTCTGTCTCACCTGTTGTTCCCCTCAGCAGTGTAATTCATCAATCTGCCTGTTTTGCTCTCCACTCAGACTCTGGTGAACCCTCTCAGCACCCCTACACCTCTGGCCTGTAACCCAGTTCTGTATGCATAAGTAAATAAATCTTAAAAAAAAAAAAAAAAAGGACTTTCCACACACACACATACCCCAACCTTCAAGTTCCATGTGTCTGAACCAAACCTGGCTGATTAACTCCACCCTCAGTTCCAGCAATCTTCCCTTTGTTGGTAATGACATTATGGGGTTTGTAGTTCTTGGTGTCATGGTCTCTTTGGTCTGGGGTTTGGATATAGTCCATAAAACCTGAGTTTGTGGAATTTATTCAGTACAATTTCAAATGCTTCTACCCTCTGTCCTTTGGACTATCTAAGGCTTGTCACAGAAGCAGTGTTTGATGAATGAAGAAACCATATGTTTTCATGCTTGTAGGAAGTATCTAGTCACAGAGGCGAGTGTCCCTAAGCCTGATATACAGAATGTGGGTGCAAGCTGCTGGCACATGGCCCAGCATAGGCTGTGAACTCATACCACCTCTAAAGTGCAATGGGGGCATAATACAAGCAAATCACAGCACATGCAGAGGTCATGCTAAGCCCGATGCTTTCCAGATTTTGTCCCTTGAATAAAACACCAGTCAGCCTCCTTCTCTATGGTAAATATCAGACTAAAAAGCTGAGCTATTTTCTCTGGGGATTGGGTTTACTTTGATTTCCCCTCTGATTTCAAGTGAGGAGTGACTTTGAAGAAACTGAGGGAATCATTCATTAGTCACTAATAAATGTTTTGACCACATTAAAAATAGAAGAAACGATACATTGCTGTAGATTTACATCTTAAAAATTATTGCACTTACATTGTTTGATTTATGTATGAGAAAAATCAAAGTGGAATCATTAAGTTCATAAAGTACTAAGATGTGGTAGGAAAAACTCTAGTCCTAGAATATCTGATACCTACTCCAAGGCTCTCCCACAATACTATTGTGCTCAGCACCAGAAAATGGTTTACTATGTGTCCTGGCTCACCACTCAAATGAGAGGCAGGTCTTATTGAGACAAGAGATTTTTTTAGGATTTGGGATTTTACTTTTTTTTTTTTTTTTCAGATTTATTTATTTATGCATACAGAACTAGGGTACAGGAGAGAGGTGCAGGGGCAGCGAGAGGATTCACCAGAGACAGAGTGGGGAGCAGAACAGGCCAACTGATGAAGCACACTGCTGAGAGGAGCAGCGGGCAGGTTAGGAGAGGTCTGCTGTGCCATGTGGATCAGCTCCCAGCGGGGATCGAACTCATGCTGAAGTGGCTTTAGCTTCTTAGTGTTGTGCTTTAACCCGCTGCACCACCAAGGAGGGCTCTCTTTAAAAATATTTATCTATCTATCTATCTATCTATCTATCTATCTATCTATGCATATAAGAACTGGGATACAGGCAAAAGGCACAAGGGACAAGAGAATACACAGAGACAGAGTATGGATCAGAACAGGCAGGTTGACTGAAACTGACTGCTGAGGGGATCAGCAGGCAAAACAGGAGAGGTGTATTGTGCCATATGGGTCACCTCCTTGGCTGGTATTGAACTTGTGCTGCAGTGGCTGTGGATCGCTTCATAGTACTGTGTTTTAACCCCTTGATCAACCAAGGAGAGCCAAATTTTCTTTACCTTTTGTATATATATTTTTTTCTTTTAGTTGATATATAAGTGTTTGCATAATATCACCTGCTTATTTTCCATGCATTTATCTGCTATTTTCCCACTCACCTCTTAAATGTGCATGTTTGCAAATGATAGTAATTAGCATTTTGAGACTTTATCCACTTTTTAAATACTTATCCTAAATTCAAACACATACAAACATACACACCATAATTTACATTTCAGAAAAATATTTATATCAAATATATTAACAGTCTCATTGAAAATCAAACTTACTTTTGGAACTAATGAAAAAACAAAATAATCTATAGTAATAATAACAGCAAAAATAAATAGAATCTGTGTTCTTCAAGAAATTAAATGCAGGAGATTTCCATGGGATGGGTAGGTTTTGGGGACTGATATGGCAATTCACTTTCCTCTTTTTAGTAGTCTTGTGTTTCACTGTACGAAAGCAGTCACTATTTTATCCCCATGTTCACTTTATCTGGACAAAGCTACCTGGACAAGCATTGCCAAAGCTGACTTACTGAGAAATGAAGGGTTAGGTAACAGATCACAATTCCAAATGACTGAATACATGAATATTTTGTTTTGTGGTGCAAGAGAAGAATGGCAGGAAGAGAGTATTTTGAAGAACAATGGTAACTTCACTCAATGCTTGACCTTGACAATGTAACTCCACCTTTCATAGACAAGTTACAAAATGATATCCAAATAATTTAGCTCTGGTTGAGTGATCTATAATATTTTGTTTGTATTCTTCCACTAAAGTAAGTTGAAAAAAGGCAAAGGGGCATTTTCAATTAATATATCTGTGGCTTTTATGATCTCACATAAATTTGAGGTTTGCAGACTACAATTCTTCAGGGATTCATATTCATAATAATAATTGAATTCTTATGTTGCCAGAAAACTAGCTTTATATTAGCATGATTTTATAGTGAAGTGCCCTAAATGTCACACTCAAGGAATCCACTGCAGAGAGTGGTATTCTGACAAAAAAGGAGAATGTGCTCATGTTTAATTCTGACAATCACAAGTTTTCATTTAAGAAAAGTTCACTACAGAATAAGAAACTATGCAAAAAATACAGTAAAAAATACATATTTTATAAAAATAGTAAAGCAAATAGGAAAACAACTCAATCATTTGGAAAAAAAAAACAGCGTTTTATGGAAAAGAGATTTTAAAATGTCTATAAGAAAACAAGGTTGTTTGGGTTATTAATCTTACTACTGGCTAATTCAGAAAATGACTACTTCCTTGTCTCTGATAAATCAGTTATTTTATTGATAAGAAACATCTCCGTAATATTTTAAATGAGTAGCAAACAATTCACTTAAATCTAAGTACTTGGAGATTGGATTTGGAAATTATATATTACTTAGAAAAGGATAAAATCCAAAGGATTACAAATGGCCGTGTTGAATTATATTAATGATGTCTTCTTCACTGACACTTTTCAGGAGAGCAGGGAATAAAATTTGACTACAGATAAAAAAATCAAACCTGTTTTACTTTTCTTTATATCACTAGATAGCAGTTTTGTTTCCTTCAGGAAACGTCAGCCAACCAAACAAAGAAATGGAGGAAATGAAAGACTTTGTTGAGTAATGGGAAAGAATAAAAGAAAAAGAACACAAGAAAGGAAAGGTAGGAAGAATGTCGTAATGTGAGTTAGATTGAAAGATGGAGGAAAGAAATTCACAGAGACACATGGGCATGAGTAAAGAAGAAATAAAGAAAAAAATTATGTTCATTTGCATTTACAATGACTAAATTTGATGACATGGAGCTTATGTCTCCATGAAAGTATTAAGAAATATTTTAAACAGATGAAGATTCTGATAAAAGACTATAAAATAGTAAAAAAGTAATTCCTTTGAAGTTACAGGTTTTAAGTAATAAAATTCATCTCATATAAAATAAATACATGAAGATTGACTTCATAATATGCTAAAAATAATTTGCATTATATAATAGGCAGAAAGTCTGATGCTATTTTTGCCATCTGTAATAGCAACTTTTTTTTCTTTTTTTTTTTTAAGATTTATTTATTTATTCATACAGAGCTGGGGTACAGGTCAGAGATGCAGAGAGAGAGAGGATTCACCAGAGACAGAGCGGGGAACAGAACAGGCAGATCGAGGAAGTACACTGCTGAGGGGAGCAGCCGGCGGGTCAGGAGAGGTCTGCCACGCCCTGTGGAGCTCCTCCTGGGCAGGCGGGAATCGAACTCATGTGGAAGTGGCTTAAGCTTCTTAGTGCAGTGCTTTAACCCGCTGCGCCACCAGGAAGAGCCTGTAATAACAACTTTTATAAAGCCAGCCATTTTACATGACTGTACCCTTAGCTAGCTCTCCTAGGAACTCCACATTCAAACTGATGTTGTTGGCAAACCACTACTGGATCATGGAAATAGAAAAAAGACTTAAATGTTGCAACCTATAGTAAAATGGAAGAATTAACTTAAAAGTTGTGTTCACAGAAGATGGGCATGTTTGCATTTACTTTGAGGCCATGAAGAAAGAAACATAAGTCCTGTGAAATAACAGCTTTATGATATTAAGACCAAACAAGGTGTCTTTCTTGTCAATCCATTTAACCCGTATTGAGATGGAGCATAGATGAGGCAATAATTTACATTAGCCATAAAGCTACTCATGTAATATTTTCTTTGCCAAAACAGAGGCCCCTTTAACCACAATCTTTTACTTCCCATCATTTCTTTTCTCTTGCATACTGAGAAAAGAAGCTCTCATAAGCAACCATCATTTCATGTAATTCCTTACAGAAATGTTTTAGAACTGTGCTTAAAACAAATTGCATTTGGTTTTCAAAGAATTGAATAAACGGTTTATCTGCTTTAGGACTTTATGGTTTTATTTACTTTTTTTTTTTTTTTTAATCTCAGTTATAATCCCCTTTGACTTCCCAATCACCCAGGACTTAGTTTAAATGCTGACTTGATGCTTGGCTACATTCCTGCTCCTCCACCCCCTACCCCCACCCCCATCACCACCACCTTTGATTTGGCCACCTATGAAAGTAAATTTGACACATTTTGTTCCTATATCTTTGGATTCAATATCCTTAATAAAATACTGATGTCCAGCCCTCTCTGATGGCGCAACGGGTTAGGACGCGGCACTAAAAGTTGGCTGCAGCCGCTTCAGTGCAAGTTTGATTCCCAGCCCCGGAGGTGACCCACATGGCGTGGCAGACCTCTCCTGGCCCGCCCGCTGCACCCCTCAGCAGTATACTTAGTTGATCTGCTTGTTCTGCTCCCACTCTGTCTCTGGTGAAGCCTCTCACCGCTCTTGCACCTCTGGCCTGTACCCCTGAATAAATAAATAAATCTTTAAAATAAATAAATAAAATAAAATATTGATGTCCAAACTTTGAGGACAAAATAGGACTTTGCTTTCATGACCTTTGAGCTGTTCTCCTTCCATAGCCCTCACATAAATATCTGCTGGGAAGCAATGAGTTGGGTGTCAAGATTTAATTACAGATTTAATTTCCACAATGCTTTGAGTTTAGAATTTAATGCATATCCATTCCTTTTCAAGTCTTGCCAAGTGCATAGGGTCTCTGCCCCCATATTCTGAAAAAGAAAAAATGCATTTATTAAGGACATTAGTAATCTTTATATTTTTCTGACTGTTCTGTAACATTTAACAGAATAACTTTTATCCACAATATGGTCACTTCAAACTATGTCTAAAATTCTTTGCACCGTGTCGAGAGTTGAAAGCTAAGAATCATGCCTCACGGCTTTCTGGGACCTGAACTTACTAATGGAATTTGGGTTTGACCCAGTGATGTCTTCTGATGAGCATTGCAAGGCAACACTGAGCTGAGGGCACAGCTCACACTGTTGCTGCTAATGCCAAGCACACGTGATCTTCAGGAAGTGTCTGTTTCTTGAGGTTCTTGGTAGAGATTTCCATGACCAACATTCCTTTATAGGTTAAGGAGCGAGATATCCATTTCAAGTTTAGAAATGCAATGGACATTTCACTGCTTTCCCTGCCAGATGCCAAAGAGATCTAATTTAGAACCTGGCAGTGGTACTACAGTGCTTAAAAATGCCAGTGGCAAAGAAATTCTGTAGGTACTGTTGTCTGATCTTAGAAAAAACAGCCTTCTCTTGGTGGATTGGCTTTGTATTGTAGCTTGAAAGTTATTTCTGTCCATCTAGTCTAAATACTCTGCATAAAAAAAAAAAATTTAAACTTAAAAACCATTAGCCCTTCCTACTTCTCTCTCTGCAAGTGTGCATGTGTGAATTTAACCAGAATGTGTATATTGCGTTATATAACCACAATGTGTATATATTAGCCACAATATATGCACACACATAATAGAGACAGATATACCTCATGCATAATTATAATTAAATATCACATAAATATAATATTGTGGAGCTGTAGATATGTATGCATATACTTACATATATGTGTGCTTAAAATATGTGTGTATGTATATATAACTGGTAAATTGAAAGGACAAAGAAAAGAAGATTAAGTGCAGAGAATAAAATCTCCACTAGCTTGTATGAGTTGTTCTTTCCCTATATCAGCTTTATTGTCGCAACCAATACTTTTTTAGGTTATTCCATCTATATCAAATACCTTTCTTCCAGTAATTTCTACCTTATTCTTATTTCAAATCTCACCTGAAAATCTCAACTCATGTCTTCCTCAAAAAGACCTTCTCATATTACCTAAATATTCTAATATCCTATGTAATTCCTCATTACAAGAACAAATTCTGTAGAATTTATTATAGATTATTTATTATAGATTATCCATCTTCCCTCCTCATTTTTAAGCACTATAATAATTGAATCCATAAACTTGGCACTGAGTAAATGTTTTCTGAGTAAAAGTGAGTGAATTAATGAAATAATGAATTGAATTGGGAGTCTGTTTACCATGTCAGGGAATTAAAAACTGGTGTTATGTAGTTATTGTTTTTCTTTTATTTGCATGCACAAAGACACCTAAACATACACATATGTATCATATATATTATAGAAATTAGCCTTCCCTTCCCTTTCAGATCACTCTCCTAAGACAGACCTCAGAAAAAGGAATAAACCCTTCTTTACTTTTCAATCTCTATAGTATATGTGTACACACACACACACACACACACACACACCACATAACAACATATGGGACAGATTTTAAACAGAAACAGTCTTGTTTTTCTCACACTCCTATCTTGTCTTTGAATCTAACCCATATTGTTCTCTTCTTCACATATGCCTAGCTATTTCTTGAAGAGAAAAGAAAGAAAGAAAACAATACTTCTTCAAGCAGAGGACTTGGGAGGATTTTTTCCTGATAATGTGACTGTCACATATTGGTCTTAAGCTCAAGGCAGCTGTTACAACAACTCCTCAAGGAGCTTGGCAAATTGCTAGTGACATGTAAAAAGTATGAAGGGTAATACCATTTTCTTGAAGGTTTGATGGATTTTTTTCTCTTTACATAGCTAAAGAAAATACCTTTATCAAACGGGTTTCATAAAACTTTCCAGTGGAATGCCTATGGTTGTCTCGTTAAGACATTGTTCATCCATATGAACATTCACTGATTTATTCCCTGGCAAAAATCTGTAGATGTTTTAACTGTCATGTCTCTGGCAATGTACCACAATCTTTCATTTTAACTGAAAGTCATTTAGCATTCATGGAGATTAAAAGCTAGCTGATGATAGCAAAGCAGGTCCAGAATCTCAGCTCAGTGCTTAGAGAATTTTGTGTTCCTCATTTGTTACATGGCCTTCCAAATAAATGTGTGGGTAGAAGAGATGCAGAAGGCGTGTTAATGATATTCATATATTGCAAATTAGGAAAATTGAAACCACAGAGCCAAATTTATATACTTTGTGTCTGTGTGATTCAAAGATACAATAAAGATAAAAGAATTTGAAATCTTATTATACAGAAAAGTGAAATAGAAAATAAAAGTCAGTCTATTTAGGATGGAAAGAAAACAGAAAAAACTACATATATTATATAAAGAGGAATTATAAGAGCTATTGATCCAAGTGACCTAGAGCAATACATGTAGGTGATTCCGTAATAGAGCTGGTTATTATTTGCTCTAAATTATATCACTATAAAATTAAGTCCCATTTAGTTCTGCATATCTATGGTGAGATCATTCATTTTGCAGCACTTCACATTTTGAAGTCACATTTGCATGAATGTGTAAAGAAGTAGAAAGTTAGACGTTGTGAATGAGGACAGGTAAACGAATTACCCACCTAATTTGAATTAAAGACATCCACTTTTTATTCATTATAACTTATTTTTGGATACATTAAAAATGCTTTAAGACCTCTGCATTTTTCGTGTGTCATATCAAAAAATAATTACTCCAGAAAGATTTTACTGATAGCCCCATTATAACATTAGTGCTACTTCTCCATATATTCTCTTAATAACTAGAAATGAGCTAGCATTTTTCACTAATTGGAATTACCTCCTTACAGGTCTGTATCCCATACTGAAGCATAAATTCTCATGGCAAACACTTGATATATATTTGCTGATTCAATAAGCTTTTAGTTTTTAGTTGGGGAGAAATGGAAATATAAGAATTAACTACTATGTACTAGAAATATTTGGAAAACATGAAACTCTAGTAATTCATTTCTACATCTTTAAAATGGAAATGACAGTAACAATTTCACCCAGTATTGTTATAAAGCATCAGGGAAATGATTTATGGAACCAAAAAGGATAGTGCTTGACACTTGTAGTAGGTGCTCAATAAATGTTTATTAATGTTAGCAACATCTAGCTTGACAGTTATTTAGTCACCTAGTTAATATGTATCAGTTACTGGGCATTTAGATGTTTCTGATTGTTTTGCTCTACTAAAATACACTGAAAAACATCCTTCAATATATTTTCCCCCTTATCTAAGATTATTTTCAAGATATATTCTTAGAGGATAAATTATCATATCAAAATATTGACATTTCAAAATAACTGTGATGTTACTGGATTGCCTAAAATAAGTTGTTTCTCTACATGGTGCATTCTAAATTCCTGGAAATTTGGAAAGGAAAAATGGTTCAGGTTTAAATCATCCTTATCCACTACTCTGTGTTGAGCATCCATCCAGTAGAGAGTAAATAAGTTATCAAAAATGTATTTGATGATTTATTAGACAATGAATGAATGAAAGGTCAATGAAGTAGAGGAATAACACTTGCAAAGAATAAAAGACATTTGTTTTCCTTCACATTATGTGTCATAATCAGTTATTCCACAGAAGGGAAATATTTTTGTTAAACATGTAGATTAATACCCAGGTGACATAAAAAGGCTATTAAAATCTTTGCTAGAATGTAATATGTTTATAGATGATCGACTTGTTCAAGTTTATCAATGATTGCCCCAAAATTACTCTATCTTCAGTGTTTTGTCAATCAATAAGTGGTACTACTTTTCCTAGTTCTACAGACCCTAGATATGGAAGTGATTCTGCAAACCATTCTTACCCAGTACTATTTTCAATCAATCATCAAATCTTGGTAATTTTACCTAAATGATTCTCACCTCTGTTTAGTTTCTTCAACTTTACTGCCACCACCATAACCCAAAGTGCTAGTGTGGCTTCTCTGAATTACAGAAATAGTTTCCTAGTTAGTCAGCTTTATTCACATGCTAATTCTTTAAACTGGAACAATCTACACATTGTATTCAGAACAATCTTTTTAAAAGGGCAATATGGCTATGTCAATTTCTGCTTAAAACACTTTTATGCTGTCTTATTGTTCTTCAATTTAAGACCATCATCTTTGCATGCTTATAGAAAGCACTACAGAGCAGGGACATGCTCACTAGTTTATGCTCCATTATCTCTGTTAAATCCATATCCTGGGGTTCAAGACTTATTTAAGGCACCTACTCTGGATGTTTGTACATGCTGCTACATATATACATAGCTCACTTTCCATTAACTTCTACTCCTTTATTTATGCCTCTCCATCCTTCAGAGATCAGTTGAATTGTGCTTCAAGAACATATTTCTTAACTTCTGAATATATTAACTAGGTGACCCAATTACCAGCATCCTATGCTGCCTTTGTAACTCCTATCAAGTTATAATTTCATAACTATTTATGCAATTAATTGTTTTGTATATGTGCTTACCTTAAATATGAACTTCTGGAAGTCTGGGATTGAGTTTTTTTATTTTTATGTTTGTATTTCTAGCTCTTACTTATATAGTTGAAAGTCAATAAGCATATTTTTAATGAAAGGTTAAAGAAATGGGAAAATACATAGAATTCTGCATAATTCTGTTCACTTTAATATTTTAGACCTAGCAATGGACTTTGGTAAGAGAAAAGAGACATACTTTATTTTTTTATAGTTGTGATATTTTTATCAGTCGCCAATGAATATCTCTAATTAACAGACCTGTTAACAAAGAAACTTTTTTTTTCCAATTTTGAGCTACACATTTGCTGTTGATACTTTAAATTATTCTACTCTAACCCTAAGCTTTTGGATTTTAAATGATATCCACTCCAGACACCTGGAAATCTGACTGTAGCAATGCTGTACATCATCTTATAACCTTTGCTCAACCAGCAAATTGAAGTTTTCTTTCCCTAGAGTGAAGTTGGAATAAACTGGAAAATAGAGTTTTCTTCACTTTAGCTCTAACCTAGCTAATCTTCTTGCTTAAAGGATTCACCTTAGTTCAATTATCACATCCAGGAGAAGATATTCCTTACCTATTACTTCATCATTTAACCATTTCCAATGAGGTCATTGATACTCATCAGACAGTCACTGACAACTCAACCTTTAGCAGAATCCATAGGACCAGAAAATGATGTCAAGTGTAAACTGTGCTTTTTAATGTTCATAATTTAACTTTGATATACCTCTTAAACAATAGCTGTCATAGCAGTTGGTTGACAAGTAGATTGATACTTTTATCTTAAAAAATGTAATGTAATTACTTAGCTCATATTCACATTACACTTTTACATATTACATGTTCATACCTAACTCAAAGCAGGTGTGATAATAGATCTCTGAACCAATGAAGAGATTGAAAAATAAATCTTGGTTTGACAGATTTTTCAGTATAAAGAGAAATTGACTTTACTATTAGTCACCCAAAATAAAGGCAGTCAATTGGCTTAAAAGAAAGCTGAATTTAACCTGCAACCAGAACATAGGTACTGTTGTGATACTGCATGTCAGAACTCTTTCAAGTGTAATCATCATGCTTGTGGCTCAGCATTGTTTTTCCAACAGAGACTCTCATATAATCATCTTGAGCTATCACGTGGTCCACCTCTGCTCCAAAAGTCGTTGTATGAACAAGACTACTTGATAAAGGTATTGTGACAAATTCAGCCATCAGTGAGGAAGTAAATGGCAAAGGGACCAAGTGAGATAGAAAAACACTCTCCCCCAGCCCAGACTACAAGTTGCTTCCTAAACACAGAGCATGTTTCTCATACTCTAAATCAGCAGGGTATACAAGGAAACATCAAGCTTGGGAAACAAACATCTCCTACCTATTAAACCATAAAGGGAAATATCTCCCTGTAATCTAGTAAAGCTTACGGACATTAAGATACAAAGTCTTAGTTGCTTTGATGCATTTGTTCATTGCTTTTATTATACTAACTTTTTTCCTTGAATTATTTGCTCTTTCATTCAGCAAATATCTTCTTTGTGAAAAGGGACAAGACATTGCACTCTCCAATATCTTCCCAATGCTGGGTCAGACTAAATGCTCAGTAAATTTTGGAACAACTAGTTTATTCTAACCAAGTTGTGGTCTGAGATTATACAGTAACAAAATAAACTTTCTGATGCTGATTTATTGCTATAATCACTATTTAGAATCTGCATCTGTCTTCATTCATTTGCCAACATTCTGTTCATACCTCAAATTCAACACAATTTCTCCTACTCTGCACTAAATCTTTGAGGCTAGAAGGCAAAGATAGTATGTCAAACTATCCTGTACTCCTGTAACTCTTAATCATTTAGCATGCAGGAAAAAAATAAAGTATATTGGGAATTATTGTTCTTTCATCCAAGAATTTGTTTTTTAAGCTAATATTAGAAATAGCATTTTAAGAAAAGTCAAATGAAGCAACAGTGAAGATATGCATTGATTTCAATTTACATTAAGTTGTAGACATACTTTTCTCTAATTTTCTTGTTTTTATTTTGAAACACCAAATGTATCTTTATTCTAAATGTGAAATCCACTTTATAAGATCAATAGTCACACAACATTTGTTAATTAGCACAACAATGACATCGACAAATATCTTAATCAAAAACTTAGTTAAAAATCAGAAGAATAAAACTTGCGTGCCTATCATGTTAAAAAAAGAAATTCTGGAGCCCTCCTGATGACCCAAGGGGTTAAAGTGCAGCACCATGAAGTTATCTGCAGCCACTGTAGCACAAGTTCCATCCCTGGCCGGGTAGGTAATACAACATGGCACAGCAGGTCTCTCTTGTCTCACAGGCTGATTCCCTCAGCAGTGGATTTCAATAGATCTTCCTGTTCTGCTCCCACACTGTCTCTGATGAATCCTCTCACTCCCCACACCTCTAAACAGTACCGTAGTTTTTATATGTATAACTAAATAAATCACATTTTTTTCTGAAAGAAATTTAATGGAAGTAACTTTTCCATTAGCATTTTCTCACATATTTGATTTAGTTCAAAAATATCTTTCTTTATACTCATTGTAACCAATTTTCTAACATTGTACCTCAATAAATAAACAGCAAAATTACATTATAAATGCTTTTTTATGTCCCTACATTTTATGAACATGATAACATCTGGTTTGTGTGTGTATTTTCATGATTATTAGTTTCTTTTTTGAGGTTTTAATTTATGTTAATAATTCATCACTTTATAAGTAATTCTTGAAGTTCATGATTTTATGAAGGTCCTACGGTTATAAGCTATTATATCTTTTTGCTTTTATATTTGGCTCTGATGATATATTTTCTGGACTTCCACTGCCTTGTATTCACAAGCTTCACCTCCATGTTGAAATTTACTCAAATATTTTTTAATGCCAAAGGATTTCTAGCAGCTTATATTTGTATGTATAAAAGATAGGCCAAATCTCCCTGGGAGAGCACTCAAAATAGAAACAAATGTGCCCCTGCTTACTATATGCATTGAACATTTTTCTCCAAATATTTTGGAAATGAGAGTTTTTAAAAATTAATACCCTTAGTATTTTAAAATAATGTTCTTTAGTTGACTATGAATTTTTCATATTATGGCAATTCAATATCCTTGGCATTCTGGTGTCCTTATAATTTTTTTTAAATATATTTCTCCTATATAGTACCCTTTTTTCTATGAAATTCCATGAAATATTTTTCTCTGAATGCAAATTGATTTATACCTCATGACTTTCATTTAAACAAAAAGCCCAAAAATTTTAAGTTAATAATAATGCCAACAAATCATATTTGCCTTCATTAGTTAAATCTGAATTAACACAGATATGGGTGTTCAATTTTTTTCCGACAACTTAAGTTTCCTTAAAATAAGCCCATTTGAGGTTTGAGACTGCTAAAAACTGGAAAAATTACATATGTTATAGGGAAAGCTCAATAAAACATCTGGAATTACTCAATAGATTTGTTAAGGAATGTTGATTTTGTGCCTGGGTATGAGTTTTGACTTCTGTGAATCATTATGGTTAATGCTGGCTCCAGGTCCTTTGCTCGTACTTTATTGCATATTAATGGCACCATTCAAATAAACCATCTTAGCTTGAATGGTAGACCAGCATGCCCCCACCATTCATGGTTCTCTATCAATCTCCCAACCTGTTAAAATACTATTGAATCCATTTTCCTCAGGACAGGTTCTTCAGGTTAGGATTCAAGGACATAATGATCCAGAATTTCTCCCTTGCCATCTTTAAAACCAGTAACCTTAAAACAATGTTATTACTCCCTTCTGAATTTAGGACAAAAATCTATATTCCAGCTGGAGGAAAACTGCCACATAATGCAACACACACACACACACACTTCTAGCCTAAGTTTCTCTTACATGGGGACAAGATACTTTAACTGTGTGGCTTCTAGAATGGAGGATTGTGAAGCTCTGACAACTTATTTTCTTTTAAGAGATCAAAAACAGTAGAAGTATATTTTTTTGAACACTGAAATTTTTCTGCCATACTTCTTTATAAGCAATTCAGTCTTTAATTATATCGCATTTCAAAGTCAATATTATGGGGAGGAACATGAATTATTTTGGTTACAAAGAAAAAAATGTGTATTTAAGAGTCTTCAAAGAATCACAGATAAAATGATCCAAACTTACTGGGACCTCTGTATGCAAGAGTTTATATAAATAAGTGAGGAGACTGGGGTAAGACAGCCAAATTATCACATCTCCATCCTGCTTTGACAATGTACAGTTCTTGATCTTTTGTTACTTCATAGTACTTCTTCCCATCTGCAATAATATGAATGTATTTATAAACTTATTGTTTCACTCTATGCACCAAAATGAAAACCTTGTAAAAACAGGAACATTGCCCCTTCGTTCACTGCTCTATTTTGGTACAGGAATAACACCTTGCACATGATATATGTTCAGGAAATATTAACGCAATGAATGAGCAAGGACATAAAAGAGAAAAGAGTCAACATCAAAGGAAGCTGGCTGATTTCCTTTAATAGGGTTAGAATGATGGTATCACAAATATAATCTTTCCTTATAATATGGAAATGGTAAAAGATAAAACCTCCGAGGAAACATGGTAATTTTCAATAAAATAAAGCCTCTACTTGCTGCCAGAGAAGCAAAATAAGGTAGAACAAGAAGGATTTAGTACAATGCAGTAGTCACTGACACGCCTGAAATCAACTATGAAAATCAAAAGCAGAAGTACAAGTAGCAGCTCTTTTCTAAAAAGTGAGTTGATGATCTATGATTGCATTGGGTAGATAAAGCATCATATCCAGAGTACTAGCTCAGTTAATAAGTTCATACTTAATAAAGGTTAGCAATTGATATTATTGCTATGATCAATATCAATAGTTTCACGGCCACTAAAATTTTCAATATTAATTTCACAATGTTTAAGCATGCATAGACACACATACATATATTATTATGTAGAATGGCCAAGGGGATCATCTGGAGTTGGTTTCAAATTCTAGCTCTTACAGACAACGACTCGTGGCCATGAACTAGAGAGTTAACCTCTCTGCTCTAGTATCCTCATCTATTTCCCTGCATTGTACTTAGACCATCAACTAATGTATCAAGTTCCTTTATACTTGTGTGGCACATATAGTAATGCTGATTGTTTATAATGGGAATGTTGATTCCTACATACTTAATCTTATGAACAAACTAAAGTATTATCACACTAAGGAAAGGTTTCTTTCCAAGGAGAAATATAATGTATGAGAAAAGCCTTAAAAAGACCTAGATTTTTTTCAGCCCTCACTTTTATAACTCCAGCTATCACTGAGAATTATTGCAACCAAAAAACCAAAAAACAAAGAAAAGAACATAGATGCACTGTTTTATGAATAAAACACACAAATATCTAAAAGATTTTTATAGCTCAACATATTTTAACAATAACTCAAAGTCGGTATTTTTAAAAGGACCTTGACATTAAAAATACATAAAAATGTTCTGCCTGCAGGCCTCAAAATATATTTGGCTATTCCTTCATTTGGAGTTTCTTTTCAGACTCAAATATAGACTGATGACTTCACTAATGCTCCTTGTTCTGTCAGGCACTGTTTCCCCCCCCCCCACCCCATCACCCTTCACTGGGGAAGTTTTGCTGTTTATTTTCATACACCATAAATACACATATGCTTGTACATTGGTTTTATTTTTTCAATCAGGCAATATATTACTTTAAATGGTCACTGGTATATATCACAATTTCATCAGCTACACTTTCTAGTAATAACAATAAAATACACATAGTGGAGAATATGTTAGTAGTCTTGTCTATGAAGCAGCCTAACCAAAGGAAGAAGCATGCAGCGCTCAAAACATAAAATATAAGGAACAAAGCTGAATAACAAATTGGCAAAGACATTAGTTGTATATACACATTCCCAAGGATTAAGCGAGAACTCTCAATGCCTATCTGGAGAGATGACCAGAAAGTGAGGAACATTGTTTTGAAACAAGTACATTTTCCCTTTGCTGTTTTCACTTTGCAGTCTGAATCCTTCCTAATTCCTTGCCCCCCAAGCCCAAAGTATTCACCAGGCCTCTCAAAGTATTTACCAAGACTCTCAATGTGAGTCTTACATGGGCACTGCCTTCTCTGAAGAGTGCCCACCCTCCAGGGGTCTAACTAGACTACATCTATGCCCTTGTTCTTGCACCATGATTTCTGTCTTACTATAAATTATTTTAAACTAGCACTGCTGTTCATATCAGAGCTTGGCAGTCTGTGTCCAAATAGGGACTAAAATCTCTTTTATTCAAGGCAAGTACTGTTGGAACACAGCCACACCTATTCACATGCTCACTGTCTAGGTTTGTTTCTCAATACAATGTCAGAATTGAACAGATGGCCCCCAAAGTATGAAATATTGCCTATTTGGTCCTTTACAGAAAAAGATGGCTCAGTGCAGATCATGACTACCCATGAGTTGCTCAACAACATCCTCGAATTACAATTACAGTGTTTGCCTCCCAGGCTGCTAAGTTCAGCTTTGGGACTATGACCCCATCCTCTCCTGTCTTCCCAAGTGATTCCTCTACAAGCCGCGTGGCTCCTCTATTCTGTTGTAATGCATGCCTCTGAGACTACAAGTTCTACCCGCTTCAATGTCAATCACATCTGATCCAGTCTAGCTCTTACATCTTACCTGCGACTCACACAACTTGTATTCCTTTGGGTTTCCCTGCTCCATCAGATAAAGGGTTTCATGGATGTAATGAATGTTCATGTTAAGCTCTCTAACTTAACATATAAAATATGGGTAAAACACTGCCTTCATTGCCTGTTTGCCCCTCAATTTATTATGCTTTTCTTCTTTGTAACAGTGGTCAGGCTTTAAGCCTGAGTTACATTTCCAAAGAAGTAGAAAGAGCAAATTAAATTTCTTTAACTTACAGAATACCTCCAAAAAGCGTAAATTTAGAAGTACTCAGGGAATTTTTACTAGAAAGGAGCTGATTTTTTCCAAGTTCACCTGTGGCTCCCTCATTCATCATGGTGTTCAAACTGAAGCCATGGTTCTACAAATCGTTGTGTATTTATGTTAGAAAGAAACAGACTGAAGTCTGTAAGTGGGAAACTGCCATTTATAGTCTTTCATTTGAGTTAGGTTTGAATCTTCTTTTCAGCTAAAAAACAATTTGTTTTGGCTACACTTACCTTAATTTACTCTATGAATTATTGCCTGTACTTTAAAAGACAATGTGCTTAAATTTCACAAGTCCTCAGGGGTTATGAACTATCTTGCATTGCTTTGCAGGGCTTCAGACTCAATTTTTTTTTTTTCGTAGAAGAAATAAGTTTTAAATGTGAAAAAGCCCAGACACCTTACTTAGCTAATAAATGATTATCATGACCTACAAATAAAACCTTGATTAATGAATTTTCTAATAGCCATTCTAGTTCCCTCTCTTTAGAGATGACATTTACTCCTAGATAACAACTTACTTTAAAGTTTCATCAAAACTTAAGGGAACAAAAGACAGGACATAAAAGGACTTTCATTTTTGTATTTATCTTTTTTTTTTTTTTGAGAGATATCACCAGTTTGTACAATGGCCACTCTGTTTGCCCACAGAGTCCCTATTCTAACAGTATCTCATTCATTATTTATAAAGCACATTAGGATACTTTAAGTGTGGAAGATGCTACAGAAAACCAATTCTCCTCTTCTTATTGTGTTAATCCTGGATTAAAATTAATGAATTTTATAGCAGAAAGAAAATGAAATAATGCATAAAGCTAATATGGCAAATACAATGAAATTCAGAAAATTAATTTTTAATACATTTTACTTTATAACGTCTTGGTTGAATGTGATGTGATACCCACTTTTATTCTGATATTTCTATAAACTTGTGGTAAAAATCATTACAGTGTATGGTCTGTCTTCACTAACTTAGCAATGGTGAAGCTGTCCAGAAATGAAATATGGACTTAACCACAACAATGAATCAAACTGCCTCAAAGCATCATGTGTACCTTTTCTTCCCGTAATATCTGTGTTCTATACTTTCCCATCTGACAACTTCATCCTCAAGTTATTAGGACTGGAGTTTACTTTACAGCATTAGACCCACATTAAAGGAAATATAATCTAAGCCCACATAGTCTTGCTTAAATAAGCAAAATAAATATTACTAAATATAAACAGGGAGCAAATATAGGCAAAACCAAAATGGAGATTTCACCCACTATGATTTCCATTGTCATTTTGTACAAAATATTTAACACTTATGTAATTTTGGATAAAGTGATCTTACTACTTTAGGCATGATTTCTTATCATCTGCAATATGGGGGGTGGCTAAGAAGAGAATTGACATGAGTAAATAACAGCACTTTTGACACTGTTAGAGGTATCTCTCTTTGGATAGATGCACAAATCTAATAGAATAGCTTTGTTCAAATTAGAAGACAGTCATTATGTTGGGCAGACACATACCTCAATAAGACTAAAAAGACTTAGCCAACAGAATGAAGTATTATAAATAAATAATATAAGGTATTAGCCAACAGAATGAAAAATTGATTTTATCCTGCACTTAACCATTTAGTTGGACACTTATGCAATGACTTGCAGAAATGTGTATGATGGCCCTAAAAAGGAATCAGAGAAATGAGAAGAGTCTCATTATTTCATGTTTCCCACCACCCACTTTTTCTATGACTATAATATGCAAGTATGGAGTTCAGAAAAAGAGAACTAATGATTAAACCAGATATATAAAGCTGTGTACTTATCTGTATGCCAACAATTTATTTGGTAAGTTAGAATATGCATCTACACATAATAAAGGGACTGAAAACTTTACATGAAAAAGGAATGGCTACAGAAAAGTGAGAAAGGAACAACAAAACAAGAAAGTGAGGTTTTCTTTTTTCCTGGACACAAAAAATTAAGAAAGTTTTAATATAACATTAAAAAATAGATTCTTTTTAGTCAAATATGAACTAAGTGAGTTCCAGGAATTGCAAGCTGCAAATAACTAGCGGTGTTCAAAGGCTGGAAGTTCACTAATATGAATTATCTTAGAAGAATCCATCTATGTAAAAGGAGATAGATTTTTGTACAAATGCTATTTAATATTAGAACAAGCACAAGGGTTTTTAAGAGATAATAATCTACATTTTTTGATGACCTGTCATATTTCTAGGAATATACAGATAGATAAGAACTAATCTTCATTGCCAAGAGCAACATAACATCCGAATAAAATATACACAAACACATTATCAATATAAACGATGTTATTCTTGAGAATAAAGGCTCCTTGAAGTAGCTAGCATTTGCTTAAATACTATAAGAAGACTGGGCTAGAATTTCCCACATGTGAATAATAAGAAAGAAGATTAGTTGCAAAGTTAGGTTGCTTCCTAGGTAGACCTCTGTTACTTAACATTCACCTTGACAAGCTTACTATTAGTCAATGGCTAATGAACAACACTATTAGCTATCTTATTCAACTGATGCTTACAGAACATTGTCCTCAGTAACAGAGCATACATGCCTAGAAAAATTACCAAGTTAGACCATAATAGGGACCATAAAGGAGTTCTACCAAAATGCCACACTATCAAAGCTCACTCAGAAAAAACAAAGGCTTTCCCTAGTGGCTTAACGGGTTAAAGCATCACGTTATGAAGATCTCCCAAACCACAGCAGCATGTTCTATCTCCTGCCAGGGAGCCAACCCACATGGCCTGGTAGACCTCTCCTGACCCACCCGTTGCTCCCTTTAGCAGTGTATTTGCCTGTTTTGCTCCCCACTCTGTCTCTGGGGAATCTTCTCACCCACCACAACTCTGGCTTATACCCCATTCTGTAAGCATAAATAAATAAATCTTAAAAAAAAAAAAAAAAAGATAAGCTGACTAGCTCAGTATCTCTTAAAGAAATTGAATTACTAGCTAAACATCTTCCCATGTAATCTACAATTTAATATCTGCCTTGATAAGCTGACTGTTGTCCAGGGTTCTGCCCTTCAGGTTTGCAAATTGAAAAAAAGGAAGATCTTATCATTGCCCAAATGTTGAAAATGTCAACCTACATTAAACAGTTTCTTTTACTATGTGAGGTAGAATCTTGTGTCACCTTTCCAAGCATAAACTACAAAAGAAGCTAAATAGGCAGATTTCTCAGTGAATAAGAAACTAGGAAAGTCATTTTAGCATTCAAATGATGCCTTCTCCACAAGAGTGAAACAACTACAAGAAAAAATTCACTCCAGCCTGGGAGGCCAGCTGCTCCCTAGGAAGATAATTATCTGGCACTCAAAACACTTACCTTTGAGATCTTCTTTTTTATATACTCCAAAGTTTTTAAATAGCTCCTCTGGTAACTATTTTATATCTTTAGTTATGCTTGTATTTTATCAGGTTAGAGCAAAGTTTCTCAGTCTTGGAATAATAGACATTTTGGCTTAGATATTTATTTGCTATGGGGGCTGCTAAGTGAATTGTAGGATGTTTACCACCCTCTCTGGTCTCTGCCTTTTTGCTACCAATAATTATTCCCCAAGTTGTAAGAAACAAAAATGTCTCTAGATATTGCCAAGAGCCCCTGTGGAATTAAATTGCTACCACTTGAGAATCATTAGTTAGGGTCAAGTATTGATGACCTTAGAACAGGTCTCCACCTTTAGTATAATCTTGAATACCTTTCTCTATTGTCATGCATTATGTTGATTACAGAGCTCAAATCTCTAAAAACAATATGATTTTTCTTGTTTAACATCCTATTGTCTATATTTCAACAAGTAAGAATTTTTTTCTGGCCCTCCCTGGTGGCACAGCTGGTTAAAGCACAGCACTGAGAAGCTTAAGCCACTTCCACATGATCTCCTGCCTCACCCACTGTTCCCCTCACCAGTGTACTTCATCCATCTGCCTGTTCTGCCCCCGACTCTGTCTCTGGTGAATCCTCTCACCCTCCGCATCTCTGGCCTGTACCCCAGTTCTATGTGAATAAATCTTTAAAAAAATAATAATAATAATTTTTTTCTGCGGGTTGGGTATTTGGGGAGTAGTAATTAGTTCAAAAGAATATTTCAGAGAAATCAAAGGGAGCAAAATATGGAAAATAATGTATAGCTGAAAAAAAATCCAAGGCCAAAAGAAATTAGAGTCTTAAAATCTCCCTCGCTGAAATAATAACCTCTCACAGTATTTACTGGTACATGGTGATAATTAACATTGGAGTTAGGGCATGTTAAGATGAATACCAAGAGTGACAGTTCATTTTGCCATACAACACCTAATACATGACATTATCATTCCCATTATGTACATAGAAAGCTTAAATAATTTAATCAAACACATGTAAGAAGTAGGAAAAGTGTTTTACAAACTCATCTTGTCTGCTCTAGAGTCTGAACTCTAGACATTGTTCTCTATGGATAAATATGGTTATCCAAACATGGATAAACGAAAACAGATAAGAAAATCTTTCAGGAAGCTCATGGTCTAGGAAATTCTCAATAACCCAGTTTCACCTTTATATGCAGTTGTGGCCTTTTGGAATGCATAGCTATTAAATTTTGACATTTATAATAAACATTAATTACAAAATTAGTTACTTCCTAAGCTTTGACTACAACTTATTTATCTTCCAAATACTGATGTCTTTGGAAATCATTCTTTCATTCTCTTTTTAAAAAATTAATATATGGGCCCTCCCTGGTGGCTCAGGGGGTTAAAGTGAAGCACTGCAAAGCTGGCCACAGCCACTTCAGCACAAGTTCGATGTTGGGGGCGGGGAATGGGGCATGACCCAGTTGGTACAGACTGTCTCTCCTGCTGCCCCCCTCAGTAGTGTACCTTGTCACTCTGCCTGTTCTACTCCCCACTCTGTCTCTGGTGAATCCTCTCACTGCCTCTGTACCTCTGGCCTGTACCACAATTCTATATGCATAAATAAATAAACCTTTAAAAAATGAGAAATTTAGAAAGGAATATATTTAGACATACATATGTGTATATATATCTATACATATGTTTCAAATTTAGGCAGCATTATTTTCACTACTACAAATGATTTAAAAATATAGAGTTACACCCATTCAGATGTGTCACATCACCATATCCACTGCCAAAGCGCATACCTGGTTTCTGAAATCAGTTATAGCTCACTGTGTCTTATGAGAAGTAAACAACAATGGGGAGTGAAGTGATGGTGACTATAGTGAAGAGGCAAATTACAATAAAGTACTTCCAGTGCAAATGTATTGGCCAAGATAATTTCAGAACTTAGTCTTAAAGGAATGTTTTATTAGAGTAGAAGGCAATGGCAAAAAAAAAAAGAAGAAAGAATGTGTAATTTTGTATGAAGATGGTTTCCTAGTATTTTACTGTTGTTGCTAAAAAACAAAGCTGTTTTGTATTTTCCTCTGTATTATTGGATAGAACAGGTAGACTGAAATATAAAATCTTTTTTTTTTAACTGAATGTAGACCTGAATGTATTTTCATCAACCAAAATGTCTGTTGTTACAACTGAATTTGAGGAGACAACCAAGGAAAGAGTTTCAGCTGAGACAAGTATAGCTTGAATGAGAGAAAGACTACCTGCTCAATATTCTAGAGATTTTTGATTAGCAGCCCCCCTCTCAAACACTTTGGATTTGCATCCTAAGTTATATACAGGTTTCACCAAGTTAGGTGTAGCCTCTGATATTTCATCATCCACAAAATGTGGCACTTGGTGATGGTCTTGGTATGTAGGAAGTAATGATTTAATGGAAAAGACCATTCATTTACAAAAGGAAAAATTTTCTTAGTACTTTGCATGGTGCTGGGTCTACAAATATTCTGGCAGACTCTTTTTTTTTTTTCTTCAGAAAAAGGCTTGGAAGAGTATGATTAATACCAGAATACATGTGTATATGTGTGCAAGTGTGTAATTTTATTCCTATTCTCCAAAAAATGCTACAAGGATGCTTTTGAGAAGACAGAATGTCTTTACTTCATTGATGCCTCACTTTTAATTTCCATTTCTTTAGCATTTTAAAGTTTCCCCACCTCAAAATAATATTGGCAAAAGTTAAAATAGAGTCTGAGACCCATTCTCAAAAAAATGTGTTCAGTTTGCAAAATCTGGATTATTTACTTAAAATATAAGCTCTTGAGTTGCATTTCAGATGATTCTAGTAAGTCTAGGGTTAGGTCCAGGAGCCAGCATTTTATGAGACATTTTATAAGGTTAAATTGTTCTCAGCCACAAATTTGGGAGATATTTGAGAGGAAAGTCCAGCAATGCAGTAATATATGTATAATCTTGTAGTCATTTAGGAAATAATCATTCTCTTAAGTAATAATGAATAAAGAAAATGTCCAAAGAAAAACTGCACATTAAAGAGGATATATTATGAAAGGCTGTAAGTCCAAATATCCCTGCCTACAGTGGATGTCACACCTACAATCTCTTCTGTAGCAACATTCAAGAAAAAAATCAGCCACCAGATGGGGAACTCAACCAACAGATCAAAGGTTAGTGTCATGAAATCACATAACATCCAGTAGCAATTTACTATACTTTTCTAAATATCACTGAAAGAGTAGTCAAAAACAGTTATAACTCAACCTTAATTTTAATATACTCCTCTGGAATTCTTGTTTCCCACACATCCCTTCAATAACAACAATTAAGAACTTAGAAATTATTTGAATGAAGATTCTACAATACACATTTACTTTCTACTTTCTTTTCAATGACAACTATTTTTGAGTCAATCATCTTGCCTCTTGTCTTGCTGGTTTTGATACTTGTCTAAAATGATCTGGGGAAAATAAGTCATATTGAACTGCTGGTATAAGTGGAGTTCAGATATATACATATATACTTACATACCTATGTACATATGCATACACACACGTATATGGAAGTTATTTGTGACAAGAGCTTTCTTTCAGTACTTGATTTCAGGATATTTCCTTAATAGACAAAGATGAAATTCTAGTTCAATCAGCCATTTAAAAGTACATAGCTAGGCCCTCCCTGGTGGCGCAGCGGGTTAAAGCACAGTACTGAGAATCTGAAGCCACTTCTGCATGAGTTCGATTCCCGCCTGCAGCCTGCCCCGGAGGAGACCACATGGCGAGCCAGACCTCTCCTGACCCGCCCGCTGCTCCCCTCAGCAGTGTACTTCGTAGATCTGCCTGTTCTGCTCCCCACTCTGTCTCTGGTGAAGCCTCTCACCGCCCCTGAGCCTCTGGCCTGTACCCCAGTTCTGTATGCACAAATAAATAAATAAATCTTTAAAAAAAAAAAAAGTACATAGCTGATGTATCATCCTGTAACTGGTATTGTAGAAACCCTCCTAGGACAACTTACAATAGCCTAGAAGAAAATATGCCTAAAGGAAGTCCTGAAAATTGGAAAGGTAGCACAGCACAGTGGCTAAAGACATGGATTCTACGGCTGAGCTTCATGGATGGAATTTTTGCCACTAATTTGTGATCTTGTGGATCACAAATTACTTAAACCCCCAAGTGGAGAATAACAGTGGTATCTATTGACTGCATAGTTAGGAAGAGAATATGACTTAGCACACACTAAGGACTCAAACCATCACAAGCACTATTTTATTTCTCTAATAACATTTATATCATGCTATATATGCAATGGATTGGGAAAAATGTCAGAGTGTGGCTGATGGAACATTTACAATATGTTAAATAGAACTAACATATTAATCATTTTTATCTACTGAACACAGTGATTATATCGCAGCAAATTCCAAGTGATAAAAGAGAAATATTTCAGTATTTTGAGCTTCTAATTCCAAATGACTAGGATTTTGGCTGAAATAAAATGCATGAATAATAGCAGAACAAATTCAAAATTTAAATACTTAATCAGACATTTAAGAAACTGAGAGAAAGGACCTAATAGGGTTTAAGCAATGACAAAAGAAGTAATCTTAGGTGCCCTGCTAGCAGAGCAGAGCAGCTGTCTCTATCACATGCTCTGTGCCATGCCTGCTGTTCTCTGTAAAACCTGCCAGTCGCAACTGAGTAAATCTCAGAGCCTATCAAATGGCATATAGCAGGTCCAATGTCAACTGGTACATGGCACCTTCTCCTGAGGCAACACACTGACAAGCTCCATGTCAGTTTAATACAGTTTACCTGAGTAGTGAGAAAGAGGATACTTATCAAGGAATACTCAGATTCGGTAAGTTCAAGAGTCAGGTTAAAAGTAAATGGGGAGACCCTCCCTGGTGGCGCAGCAGGTGAAAGCGCAGCACTGAGAAGCTAAAGCCACTTCCTCATGAGTTAGATTCCCTCCTGCCCCCACCTGACCACATGGCGTGGCAGACCTCTCCTGACCTGCCCGCTGCTCCCCTCAGCAGTGTACTTCCGTAGATCTCTCTGTTCTGCTCCCTACTCTGTCTCTGGTGAAGCCTCTCGCCGCCCCTGAGCCTCTGGCCTGTACCCCAGCTCTGTATGCACAAATAAATAAAGATCGAAAAAAAAAAAAAAGAGTAAATGAGGAAAGAGACAAATGTCATTTCCCACCATCAATAGAATATATTTAAATGGTTTTGCTTATTAAAAAGGATAAACTCAGCCCTCCCTGATGGTGTAGCGGGTTGGAGCACTGCACTGCAAAGCTAAGCCCAGCCAAGCCATGGCGGTTTCAATGAGAGTTCGATCCCCTACCCGGAGATGACCCACATGGCACAGGAGACCTCTCCTGTCTCACCTGCAGCTCCCCTCATCATTGTCAATCTGCTTTTCTACTCCCCTCTCTGTCTCTGGTGAACACTCTCACCACCCCTACACCTCTGGTCTGTACCCCAGTTCTGTATGCATAAATAAATACAATCTTTAATGAAAAAAAAAAAGGATAAATTCATGTCCTTGTAGCAACATGTATGGAGCTGGAAGCGATTATGCTCAGCAAAATAAGCCAGAAAGAAAAAGGAAAATATCGAATGGTCTCATTTATCAGGGGAATTAGAGAAAATAAAAAATGAATCAAGAAAAAAACAGAAACTATAATAAAGTAAAAATCAAAGTCATGAGGCAACTATAGATCAGAGATATTCTGTGGTGGAGGAGGAGGGAGAAGGATCAGGACAGGTATGGGAAAAGCAAAAGGGATATGGAGATTGTCCACAGGTGAAATGGTGGTGGGAATTTCATGGGGAAATCATACATTGTACAAAAATGAAGGATGATGTAACGAATTTTAAAATTTTGAAATAAATAAATAAATGGCTTTGCTTATGGTATTGCTATTTGACCTATTGGAGTAAGTTAAATTAAGGCTTGATTCTTTCCCTGTACTTGATATAACAGCACAGATGGTTCATTTGTAAGAGGTGGGGAAAAAACCCAAAGCACACAATTTTATCAAGTACAGTTGACTTCACTCCTGAATCTGCAAAATTTGGTCTGAAACCTTGTGAGACCCAAGTTTCTTGTGAGATTTCTGTGCTTTCAGACTCCATTCAAGTGGAAAATGAACAGGCTCTCTCTCAGCAGCAAACTACTTCTGCTCAGGGTAAATCGGGGCCATCTGGGGTTGAGGGTCCATGAGCTCACAAAGCCCAGCATACTCTCTTCAGTTTTATATACTGTAAATTCTGAGGAAAATCTGTCTTTCCAATAATGAAATTCTTTCTCCCTTTATTTCTAGAAATGTCTTCATGTCCCTTGTTCTACATTGGCATCCATCATTAATTCCTTGCCTTCTTGAAGAAACCTGTGCTGACGAGAGGCAGAGAAAGAGGGCAGTTCTTACAGAAGAACCAAAACTAGAAAGCACAGAGATAATATAATGAGCAACATTTCTCTCTGATGGGATTGAGAACAAATGATATTGGATGTTATAAAAGGACTATTCTGAATCAATATTCATTAGGAAACACATAAAAGAAAAGAAATACTTCTCTTTAAACAGTGATTGTAATATTCACCTTCCATTTCCTTTCCCGTCAATATCTATATCTTCAAAGATTACTGCTATAAAATTGCACTACATTTTTTCACACATTCTTCTTTTACCTTTGGGGTTTCAAAAGATAGTTTAGCCACAAAGCTAAATGTGCAAATTAAATATACATTGGAACAAAGTCTCCTTTGTCAGGAGGGATACTACAAATACTACTAATAGTACATATCTTTAAGCTAGTGACAATTAATTGTATTCATTATTCACACAAAATGCCTGTAACTGTGCAGCAAATCAGATGGGCATGACAAGAGGGGAAAAGAAAGGGAAAAGGAAAATCAGGAGTGGGAAAGAATGTGGCAATGGTACTGACCTGCAGGTAAGCTTCCCACGTGAACTTCATGAATCTTCCTCAACTTTTCCTTCTGAAAGCCCTCTCCCTTTATAATTGGGGCCCAAGTTAAAAATATAATGTCTTAAATAAAGTCACACTTTCTTTACTAGATAAACTAATTTGGAGTAAAATCAGCGTCTTATCTTTAATGTTTAATAAAATAGTTCAATTCATGCTGGGTATCTTTTCAGTATGTAATTGAATAATGTTTGTAAAGTAGTATTTGTGAAATGAATCTCTTTTTCTAAGATTAAGCAATTTAAGTACGAAACAGAGTTAACTAGATTGGTGTTTGATCAGACTTTAGGAAAATAAGGTTTGCTAAGATTTAGACTTACATGCTATTTCCAAGTGTTTTTTTTTTTTTAATATGTAAAATTCATTTTGAAGAGTGTTTACTCGGGAGAATATATTCGCAATATTTCATTTTTACAAATCTTTAGTCTAATTTTTTTTTAATTATGTATGAAAACTTACCTCCAGAAACTGTGGTTAAGGGAGGTTTCTGAACAAGTTTTAATGCACAAATAGACAGCATGTTAAAAATACTTACAAAAAGTAAGCTCTTAGACTACAGGAACAAAGTAGCAGTTACCAGAAGGGTATGAGGATGGATAACCTGGGTGAAAAAGAGAGAAACCAGACTTCTGGTGAAAAGCGTAATGTGGTACTTACAGAAGTTCATATATAAATCCGTGCACCTGAAAGCAATGTAATGTTATAAACCAATATTATTTCAATTTTTTTAATTACAAAGTTTATTTTTACATCATTTTGCACATTTTTTTTTGCCATCTTGATTGTAATCCCCGCAGGTTTCCCATCACCAAATGGGTGTGTTGATCAATAAAAAGTTCACTTTGTAGTAAATGATTACAGCAAGCATGAAATGAAGGTGCAGTGAAGAGCTGGTCTTTAAGACATTCTAAACAAAGTTCAGTGATAAGAAGGGAGCAGCTTCAGGGGCTTCAGGCTAGTACCTGGATAAAGAGTGTGGTCCTGGCAGGGACCAAGGACCAGCACCTCCTTTATTTTTCTATCCTAGCCACCTCATTCCCCTCATCCAAGTCCTGGTCTTATTTAAGTAGTTAGTTAGTTGGGTTAATTAGCTAGTTGTTAGTTGGATTGTAGAGAACAGACTCCTGTCTTAAAAACTAAGGCAAGCAAATGAAAAGATGAAGATTTTTGAAAGGTGATAAATTTCATAGTAACACCTCTGGGGACCAACAAGATCAATTAGAAACAAGGGTAAAGTTCCTCCCAGTAGCCCGGGAGTTAAGTCCCAGCACTATCACCACTAAGGCCAGAGTTCAATCCCTGGCCAGGGAGCTAACCCACATCTGGCACAGCACACCTCTCTTGTTTTGCCTGCTGCTCTCAGTGTACTGCAGCAGGCAGTACACTGCACCTCTGGCCTACTCCCCAATTCTTCTACTCAAATAAATAAAAGAAAGAAGGGTCAGGTCAGGGGACATGCTGATTCTGGAAATAAAAGTTTTTACACATTTCAATCAGATTGAAGAGATTATCTATCAATCTATCTATCTATCTACATCTATAGATATAGATATATCTTAGCAGTGGGGGGGGATATGGATTACCTTTATTTATTTATTTTTACATTTTGTGCATTTTTCATCTCAGTTATAATCCCCATGGGCTTCCCACCACCAATTCACCTGTGTGCCATCACCATAGTACAGAGTACTCTTCCCATCTCAGTTTGAAGAAATATTTTTAAAGTGCATTTTGACAAAGACGACATCTTGGAATTCATAGAACAATAAACTATTGATTCTATTTTTTTTTAATTAATGACAGTATGGGAGGAGAACAAGACTTTTTAATTGTAGAAGTCACAAATTGATTAAAGATTGTGGGTGAAATAACTAAGGATCTGTGAAAGATTTTGTTTTGTTTGTGGCTTAACAGTAATTAAATTTATATTTTTAACCAATGTATTATAAAGCTTTGACAGAGTAGATGATCTAGAAGTCAAAATATATTTTGAATTTTTAAAACATTTTTAATATTGCATGAATAATGGATTTTCTGAAAAAAACTGAATGTTTCTCAGCACATATGACATGGCTCTTAAGAGAATATAAAAATGTTTAATTAGAGTTACTTGACACATTCTTGTATTTTAAAAGGGGTGTTGCAAAAATTATGCTCTGATACTTTTATGGTGATAAATCCGAAGAAAGTTATTTTGAACCAAATTCAACAAACAACACATTGGAGAGGTGTGTTTTTTTTTGATAAAGGCAGGAATTGCACACTGCAAAGGCCAATTTCTTTTTTTTTCCCAAAGGTCAGCTAGTACGTTATTTATATTGCTCCTTTAAAAGTGTGATTAAATATTTTTATTTGTACTGTCTCTAGCTGTTAATCAACATCTGGGGAAAATGTCAGAATCACTTTTCATCTTTCTTAAGTGCTTTTGTTACTAACTCAGCAGCTGGGGTAAGAGTCACAGGACAGAAACCTTTGTGTTCCTGCCTTCCAGTGCGGCCCTGGGAGGAGGGGAGGGCACACAAAGAGCAGGGTCTTTGTTCTAAAAGCTCAGTGACTCTTCTGACCTAATCCCTGTCAATCGCACAGCTTGCTCTCAACACTGTTTTAGAAGCTGTCACATTTAAAATTTAAGATAAAGCCAAAATACATTTCATATTCAAAATTAGAAACTGGTGATAGCAAGGACCGAGACATTAATTATGACTCAGCAGCATGTTAGTTGACCATTTTCTTTTTCAAGTCAGGAAACAAAACGGGGATATGAGAGAGCAGTTTAGAGACCACAATCACCGACACAGAACAAAACTGTAGTCAAGAGCCCAGTTTCCGCTCTCGGCTCTCACTCGGCTCTCACTCGTTGATGACCAGTAGACAATTGCCTTGGTTCTTTGCTTAATGCCTCCTACGTGAAAATAATAGCCCTGGCATAAGAAACAATCTCTCTCAAGCGAGTTATGAGTGTTCTTTAATTAATGCTCCAAGGGTAGCTTAATATATTTAGAGACCAGCCTTTGTAAAAGCGCAAGGTAATATGATAATGGGTTTTAATTGGCCAGACTGAATTACAGAATTCTAATTTAATTTTAGCAGTTTTCCTCACTGCCTTTTTGCTAACAGTAACTGGTAAATCTATGAGATGTCCTCTTATACGTGGGCTGATCCTACAGGGGACTGAAATGACTCCCTTAGCCAGTGTGAGGTAATTTCTTACTTCTCTTGTCCCTCCCAGTACCGTTCATAGTTCCCAAAAGAAATAACTCTTCTAAAATTGTCCTTTTGTGGCCTCAGAATGAAATCTTCAAGTATGTCCAGTGGAACTTTTTAAAAAGATTTATTTATTTATGCATACAAGAACTGAGGTGAGAGGATTCACCAGAGACAGAGTGGGGGATAGAACAGAGGGATCTACTGAAACAGCAGGCAAGACAGGAGAGGTCTGCTGTGTCATGTGGGTCACCTCCCTGGCTGGCAATAGCTTCATAGTGATGATTTTAAACCCTTGACACACCAGGAAGGCCCTCATATACAGTAGAACTTCTACTGTATATGTAGAAGTTCTAACTTATGGTCAATAGTGGCACATCTAAATTTCTAAAGTTAAAATTTGATGTTGAAATTGTAATCAAATCAAAGTTGACCCTGAAGAAACATTTACATACTTAAGAACACCTTAAAATTTCACTGCAGTTTTCTACCTGGAATAGGTGATAATTCAAGTCTCAGAATGTAAGGAAATACTTTCCCTCTAAGAAGCTTTTTATGAAAGTAGTAAGTGAGGCCATTTTTCTGTTATTTGTTCTTTTCCACCTGAATTCATCATGATATATTTTCTTTCAATGATGTTAAGTTTTAGCCAAAATTAGATAAATTATTTCTTGAGGTGGTCCCAAAGTAGAAGCGAATGTCATGAGTTGTTTGCAAAATGTTTCTTACTCTCTTCTATTACAAAAAGTAAGGAACATTAATAGTCTCAAGAATTGTTGTCTACATAAGCACACTAATACTGTTTAGGTCTTAAGTAATTTCTCTGTTTGTGGTTGGACCTGTGTTAAACAATTTATGTAGCTATAATTCCATTTATAACAGTATTATAAGTGGATATCCCAGAACATAGATCTCTAAATCAACGATAGTAGTTACTTAGTACCAAATGTCCAGCAGTCTCTATTAAGTCACCATGCCCATATAGAGCTATAAGAAACTCAACCCTGCCGTATTTTTGTCATAAATTAAAATACTTAAAGATATTTCTAACTAGCATACATTATCCTACATCACAGCAGCCTTGCAGGAACTGATACTGTATCTTTGAAGCAGAAAGAGTTGAAGAAACATTGTTGGAGAAACAGGTCTTTTGTAACTAGATTGGCAAATCAAAAGACATCTAGAACCCTATGTTATCCTATCTAATTAGGAAAAAAGTTCTCTCAACTATAGCAGTTGAAAAGCTAGTTGATAGGAAGAACAGTTTTGGGTTTTTTTTTCTTGTTTTTTTTTTTGGTTTTGTTTGTTTGTTTGTTTAGTTTGTTTTAGTAACTGGCTCAGCAATGACTTGTTGTTTACAGACAGGTCTAGGACAACTTGCCTCAATCTTATAAGACTAGTTTAACTTTCTCTCATTCAAGAGAAATAATACACTAATACAACAAAGCACTTTCCTTCATTTTTTTTTTCCTTTCAGTGGCACTGATTAGATTTTTTTCTGGAGATTGTTTTGAAATAACCCCACAATTGTGTTTTAATCTTTTTTTTTTTATTCATGGCAATACAATTTAGAAGAGCAATAGATTGTTTCTAATCTAGTAGACAAGAGATTTTTTCTTTGACCATTTTCATTTTTTACAGAGGAGCATCATAAATCTTATACTATTAACTACAAGAAAAACTTCAATGAAAATCTAGTCAAACTTAAAGAATGCTGCTACTCATAATTATTCTCAAAACCAAAATGCTTGAAAGAAGAAAATGTTACAAATAAATATTAGGTATTATTTGTTATGTTGCTATTTGATATTGTCACACAGTGAGATTATAGAGTTATCCTCTTTATATAGTATACAGTAGAATTGTGTGTACTCAGCTGCCCCTATAAGGCATCAATTAATTCCTTTTCTGGAACTTCTCTTTTTACTTCCCTCCCTCCCTCCCTCCCTTTTCCCCACCCCCCCCTCTCTTTCTTTCTTTCTTTCCAGAAATTGTTTTCTCCTCCTAGCTCATGATATCAAAAGGAGATATACTAAGACAATTCAATTGAAGTGAAGCAAAGACTTTTGGTAAATATACCTAAAACCAATCTCTTTTATATTGGACAGGTTGTACTGAAAAAGAGGACATGCAAGGATATTTTGACATGACAAATGAAGGAAGAGTCTGGGAAAGCTCTGATAAAAGAAAAGTGCTAGAATAAGTGGGGACTAATAATATTGCTGGACGCCTAGACCAAGCTTCATCTGAAAAAGACTTGTGCTACACTTGAGAATTACAATAATCAATAATTTTCCTTTTCATAAGGTCATTTGAATTTTTTGTCATTCTGCAATTGTTATTTTTGAACATCCTCCTGGCAGCCATATGGTATAGATTATTATTTTCATTTCTAGAATGAAAGAAATTTAATCACAGTGAGGTTAAGCAAGTTGTTCAAGATTATCATTTGTTAAATAGTACAGTTGGGCTTTGAAATTATGTCTGTCTGACGATAAATCATAAACTCTTCAGCTGCACAAAATAAAGTGTCCCCTCCTAAAAAGGGAAAAAATTAATGTGATCTTAAAACAAAAACCTCTTCCAGTTGAACCATCACCTGCTTTTACTTGTTTCAAGTACATGGACAAAGAATTTTGTATATGGTTTCAATAAAAAGTCATAAAACTTAGAAATAGTTTCAGTCTTGTGTAAAGATATGTCATTGATTCGATGCACAACTCATTTGTGCATTGCATAATTTATACTTGTTATAATTGTATAGGCTTCCTCCCAGCAGTAGAATGAATCCTAATCTGACACTTCCCTCCCCACCCCTGGCTCATTCTGGACTGGATATGACTCATTCTGTTGATCTTAGCTTCCCCATAAGTCTTCCTAAGGAAAACTTGTTTTGATTAATATTTAAAGTACCATTGGGATTGTTTCCTGTTTTTCTTAAGCTGTCTACCCCTTGCCATTATCTCACAAATGATTTGTTAGCTATGCAGGTTTGTATTGTTTCTGATGCTACAAGAAAAATAAATAGAGCAGTTTTTCAAACTGTTATATTCAGGAAGCTGTGAGAGGAGAGAACATTATACACTGAGTTTCTAAGTATAATTTTGTTTTTCTAAGTGCTTTGCTTCTTTTTAAATCATTTGAAATTCTTACTTAAAGATTCCTTCAAAGTTGAATCATTTTTATGTAAGTTGTGATTTGATTCCCTTTGTTCCTAAGTTATTAACATAATAAGAAGACTTGAAAACTAAGCACTACACCATGATTGAATCTATACCTTGCCATGTAGCCTTGAGTAAACAGCTTAGTTTATCTGATTCCTAATTTTTTATCTGTAAATTGAAGATAACAACAGAGCACAGTATGGTGAATTCTACAACATGGATGTGATGATGATGCTAAGCAAGAATATTTAATCCTCATTCTAGAAGGAGAATTATTTCTGAGTTAATATGATTGCTAATATGAGTTTTATGGTCAAATATTTTATCAGAATAGAGAATTAGGGAAAAAATAAAACTTCCATGTAAAGAACCAAATGCAAATAAACAATATATATTTTTTTAAAATCTTGTACAAGATAGAAGTGCACAACTAAGCCCATGGTACATTATTAAATTGCTGGTAATTGAGTGTAGAAAAACTGGACAATACCTTTCAGAATAGAAAAAGTGAATGATAACCTAGGACCTGCAGGAGACTAAAAATTTTTGTAGCAGATTAAAGATCTTCATCCTCAAGGGAAGAAAGAAGTGTTGAAATATTATACATAATTTAAAAAATATTTAAGTTTGTATTGCTAAAATAATAGCAGGTAGCAAAGTGAAAATGAATTGGATGGGCATAGGCTTCTCAGCTCTTGGGTCTTAATGAGAAGGTAAAACTGGTTTGCAAACAGAATGGAGGCTCCTACCTTCATCTGCGATTATCTATCCTTCTGATCCACTGGCCACAAATGAGACATGCCTGTGATTCCCCTCTACTTGCTCAGAAATTCCTCCTGCCCAGAGGAGACCCACAAGGTGCAGCAGACCTCTCCTGACCTGCCCATTGCTCCCTTCAGCAGTGTACTTTGTCGATCTGCCTGTTCTGCTCCCCACTCTGTCTCTGGTGAATTCTCTCACTGCCTCTGCACCTGTGGCTTATACCCCATTTCTGTATACATAAATAATAAAAATCCTTCTTGAAAAAAAAAAAAGATATCAATTCAGAGGCAGCCACCTACAAGCGATGCATAAGGGTAATTATGTGTGGAAAAGGGCACGGAAATTCCATGCCTTCTCCAAGCACACCATTCTCTCCAAATCTCCATGACAAAATCAACACAGAAGCTCTCCCAACTCTCTTCTTTTGGGTCTTTTGTTTGTTTGTTTTTAAAGATTTATTTATTCATACATACAGAACTGGGGTACAAGCCAGAGGTGTGGGGGTGGTGAGAGGATTTACCAGAGACAAAGTGGGGAGCAGAACATTCTGACTGACGAAGTACACTGCTGAGGGGAGCAGCGGGCAGGTCAGGAGAGGTCTGCCATACCATGTGGATCACCTCTGGGATGGGTGGGTTTCAAACTCATGCAGAAGTGGCTTTAGCTTCTTAGTGCTGTGCTTTAACCTGCTGTGCCACCAGGGAGGGCCCTCTTTTGGGTTTTAATGGAAGTTTCATTACATAGGCATGACTGATTAAACCACTGACTGCCTTCTCTTTCTCAAGGTTGGGAGTTGGGAGGGAAGCACTGGAACTTCCCAGCTGTGATTGGTTCTCTTGGCAAAGAACCCCATTCTTAGGGTCAAAAGTCAGTATTAACATTACAAAATAAACTTTTATTGTGCTCATCACTTAAGGAATTTCAAGGGTTCCAAGAGCCCCATGTCAAAGTGGGGTGAAAGGTTACATATGTGAGTGTGTACCTATAAACCCCATTACCATAGCAGCAAAAATAGTAAATCAAAAATTTTAAATTAACTAAGTTAAGGGGTTTCAATTAGAAAGATCATGCAGATATGTACTCACATTAAGTTTGGCAATTTTTATGTGAAGAATTCCTTCACTCACTTCTATTTTCTTCACCTCCAAACATTTACAGTGCTGGCTCACTTTTAAAGGGTTGGTATTTGTTAACTCTGCAACAATTTATGAGAGGGTTTTGAAACAGAGATATCTAAAAGTGAGGACAGGACCTAAATAGAGAAGTTAGATGATTTTTTATGAATTACTTATCCTCATAATGTGTCATCTTTTGGAAACTATCAGCATAATCAGATACAATTGGATTTTTCTTTTTTTCTTATTTTGACTACAGTAAACTCTTTATTTTTCAATTCTGTATCAAATGCAACTTTTTGACTTTCCCAGTCAAAGCTGCCCAATTATTCCACAACATTTTAGTAATATTTTCCCATTACACTTATGACATCAGAAATCATCACAGATGATTTTCATTTAATATCAGCAACACTAAATAGTAATCCCTGTAAGAATAAAACTTCATCTATCTCAATGTTGTTGTATCTCCAATGACTCCAATAGTGCCTAACACATCATACACACACTGGTTAAATATACTGATAAATTAGATGATATAAGCAGATGTCTAATATAAGGGAAATAGTTAAGGATTTTTTTTAATGTTCTAGTTTACATGTGAGGGAGCATTAGTGATGATTTGTTGTTAAATTACCTATTTTGTTGGTAAATGCCCTTTAGGTTCCCAACCATAACTCCAAAATAACCATGGATCAACATTTTCCTGCCCCTGAACTGCCATCATTTTATGTTCTCCTTTGCCATCCTGTTCAGTTCACCAGTTAACAAGTGTTCCACCCTTCATGCACGAGTCTTGCTTGTTTGGGTCACCAGTTCATTCACAGGAAATTGCCTCCAAGGCAGTTGTTTCTTTTTCTAACTTTTTCTTCCAGAATTTCTGTGCCTACCCACATCACTCCTTCTCACATACAATCTGCTATTACCTTACATTCACTCTGCCAGATGTTTTCCCACAATTCATGATATTTTTTCAAAAGACCCATCATTTCTTCCAACAGCCTCATTTCTTATAGCAACCTCCACGCCCTCATGTAGTTCTTCCTTATCAAGTCTGAAGTTATGGGCATAATTCATCTTCTCTTTCACAAAATTCCAAAGATCCATATAAAACAGAGAGTATGGCTAGATATTTGTTTCAATAAAAACTGTCTGATAGATAAAAGGATTCTCATGTCATTCTGTAGTAATTAGTATGGCAGACCAAGAACTAGGATAGTGCCGCTTACCCCCTCATCATTCTGGCCTAAAACTCTTAGCTCTGACCCCAAAATAGTATCATAGTAGAACCCTAACATTATCTTAACAATCAGTCAATCAGATGCACACTCTATTATTTTTATTTTAAAATAGAAACTTATGAATTTCTTGACCATTTGTTTGAATTGGCCAATCAACTAAGAAATAACAGACTATCAGATGACCTGAACTGTACATTTATACAAAATGCTATAATTTTCATATCACTGTTACATACATTATTTCATTTAATTTATAGCTGTGATAAAATTATAACTACCCAGAGCTATTATCACTAGATATATCCTAAGTGTCATCTACTACAATTTCTTTATCGCCATACTAATGATAGTGATAATGACACCACATTATTGATTTTCATGATCTTCTGCTTTGAAGGAAAATTAATATATTTTTCAAATTAGCTTCAAAATTGACTTTGACAAGCTAGGATTCTTCTGTCTCAGTAATAGTGCAATCCACATTAGTCATTTTAGGTACATGATATTCTATTCTATTTGGGGGTGGGTTTTTAAAAGATATTCTCAGAATATTATTTAAATTAAATATGGGAGAGAAATGTAAATTAGAAATTTTAAAATACGAAGATGCAGCAACATATTGGCACTTGTATGATCCATGTATTATCTTCTATTTGAAGATATGACAGATGCACAAAACTTGCATATGTCCTGCAAACTCTGACAGAAAGCTTGACATATGCTAAAATGTCAACTTGACCAGTATCGATCACTAGTACCTTCACTGAACATATAAGAAAGTCCTTTTTATATCACTTTTCTATTCAGATTCTATTTTTGAAGCTTCATAAGGTATTCATGACCAAGAGAATTCTATTAATTTTTTTCCTAATTAGTTTCTTGCACGGCTTTATGGAATCTGTTCAGAAGAATACAAATAGATACAAAATTATATGAATTTTGTTATTTTTTTTATTCTACCAACTGCCTATGCATAAAAGAGGAAACTTTAGCTTCTGTTGGCAACCAGTACCAGGATAACCAAAGAGATCTCCAGTAATAATAAAATGTGAAAGTAAATTATCATTAACAGCCTGTCACATCTCTACTGTGATTGTTTATGACAAATAGATTATCCTTGGGGAAATCTCAAAGGAAAAATAAGGTTAAAATCTATGTGCTTGATTTTTTCCCCCCTGATTGTTTAAAGGAAGTAGATGTTTGTTAGACTATGTTTCACATTTTAGGGAACTTCCAGAAAATGACAATTTTGTTGAGTCATAAATGTGAAGATTACAAGAAGAAGAAAGAAAACAACTCCTCTCCTTGGTTGTTTTCACCCAGATAATAAATGCTAATGCTACTTTATGAATAAAGTGAACCTATGAGAGCTCAAGTGCTTTGAGAAAAAAAAAAAAACAGAGTTAATTCAACTAGAGGCAATACTTGTTAAAGCTCTTAATAAAACAGTCACAGTTATCTATTTAGCTATTATTTATTGGTCCCCCTCAAAGCATTCTAAGCACCAAAAAAAAAGCACATAAATAGATCTCACATGTGCTCATCCTTTTGAATCATTGGTCCCTAATATCCTGCACAGCACATAGTAGAAGTTCAATCAGTATCATTGAAATAAAAGTAATAAGCAGTTTCAGTAGTTAGCAGGGAATACCCATGTGGGCATAAAAGGCATTTTTAGTATTTTATTTAGAATTTAAGAATAATACATCCTACTTGCATTTAGTGGAATTATAAATCAGAAAATTGTTTAAAGTAGGAGTGGACCACACTATCACAAAAAAAAAAAACACAGAATAGCTGTTTTTCAAATTGTAAAACGGGGCATAAAAGTTTAAGTAAAAAATTAGTATCAGACATACTTGATTTGGGGCCCAAATGAGGTTTAATTCTTTGGGGTTGTTGGTACTCTTTATGAATTAGAACCTAACAAAACATTTTATGACCTCTTCAGGAAATGTTATATTTCCCTTTCTTTCACTAGAGGAGTTTCTTTCTGAGCCAGAGTACTCAATATAATTCACATTGAAAATTAACTTCAAAAGTATCCTGCTTTCCTCCCATCAACATTATTAAAGGCCTCCAGGTGCCTGGTCCTCAACCTCTTTCAGTCAGGAAATTGTTCTGGTCTTTTTGACAGATTTAGAAACACAGAACCAATAAATCCATCTATAACCTCCTAAACCTATCTGTCAGTTACAGACTGACAGGTCTTTGTTATATTTTGTTTTGTTTTGCTCTCCTTTATCCTGAGGGCACTAATGGCTGTTAATAATTGGGACATGAAGATAATCAAAGACGAGATACAAACAGCATTATATATTAGAGAATACCATCAGATTGCCCTAAGCATCTTTTTTTTTTCACCTCCCACTGACATGCATGGGTTTACATAATATGTTTCTTTCAGATACAACTGTCAGAAAATATAAGACCAAATTGATATTATTTGGTATTCAGGTGGTCATTCACTTTGCTGAAGAAGAATGGAAGCAATATATTAAAATAATAATTTTCTTGTAGAGACTCCCTATTCTTTTAACATACACTTATTTACCAGAACTCTGTTATTATATGAAATATCTCTTGGATTTTGAATAATCATTTATCAAATCAACTTTGTGGTGATTTTGTCTTTCAGTGAACTGGAAAGTCATTCACATATACAAACTCATTATTCTGTCAGGTATAATCACACTAAAAAATAGGAAAAGATGAGAAAAAGAAAGAGGAAAAGAAAGAGATAGAGATGTCACTTTCTGAAACATTTCATCCTGAAGCATAAAATGAGCTTCCTGTATTACCTAGTCTCATCTTTAAAAACTCTCAGCTTCACCTAGAGCTGACACCCTGAAACTTTCAGAGAATACGCTTGAGTAGCTTTAAGATTTGAAAAAAAAATACATAAAGTTTGCAGAAATATCTGTAAAATTGATGAAAATAGCCCAGCAATTTAGCTTTCTACTTGAAAATTCTAAGCAAAAATATTGAAAATAATAATAGAGGCTTAATATTTGACTCTACATCAGTTGGCAGCTTTGTTCCTCTTTCAATAAATGTAGACATGCAAGCATCCTAGCTGGTCTCATCACTACCACAGATTTTCTGTGTTACAGATTTTAGCACAATAACTATTCTGAAGGTGCATTCTTACTATCAAGACAAAACCAACTTCAAACACATTTTTTCTTTTTCCATTAAAGACTATATTAATGGTCTTAATGAATCATGGTCTTTTTTTTTTTCTTTTTTAATTTTCTTTGTGATTTCTTATGTAGGCTACCCTATAGCAAATTAACTAAACAAGAAGTTAATCTTAGGATTTCTTGGGAATCCAGATGAACCATCTTTGAAGCATCTTTCCTGCACAAGCCATAATATCTCAAAATCTGCTAGTCCCAGAGCCCAACTCTGTGCAAAATGGCTGTGTAACTGTCTTTTTTGTAAGATGCTAGGAATTGCAATGAGACTCTGTGTATCTGGCTATATCTCACTATTCAGGGGTTAAATTCTGGTGTTAAATAATTAATAAATACAAAAGTTCTGCCAATGGAAAGATCTAAACCACACAGTGAAGAGTAAATGCTCTATATCTTCTCAGGGCACTTGATTATCAGACATACAGAGAGATAAACACAAGTGAGTTACTCAGAAGCCAGTGAGAATTATCTCTTTGGTGCTTGCTGACTACAGCTGATCAAACACTCTGTCTCAAACTGGATTGAATCATAAGAAAATAAAATTTTCTCACATGCAAAACTAGACTTCCTAAAAAGGTGTGGGGCAGTTGGGAAGGAGTTAGCCTGTTATATAAATTGAGGTGGAATGAAGGAGGGGATGAAAACATGTGGAGAAGAGGTGTGTATAGACACTTAGAAAAGATTCTTGGAAGAGACATGGATGAGAGTCACTTGGGGAGACGCTGCCCCTGGCCGTTGGCAGAGATGATGGAATTTTGAGTCTTCCAGCTCTTGGTGGGCTACCTAACCCCTTCACTGTGCTTCCTTACCAGGAGGTACATTAGACCTGTGGCAAAATTTTGGGCTGGGCTTGTTGGCTGGGCATTTGCCCAATAAAACTTTTGAAGTTGTAATGGGAAACTATTATTTGAAATCTTTTTCTCTCTGTATGTGTACACCAATTATACTTAAAAGGCTACACCCTTTTTTAAAATGTGTACCCCTTAATAGTTTGGGGTCTCTGGGTATCCCTTCATCATGTACTAATAAGTTACTGAAAAAAAAAATTTAAGAGGTTAATAATACTTTTACCATTGTGTTCAGGAAAAGAAAACTAGGGACACGTATGTATTAGCAAAGCTTCATCATACACATGTGAAAATTAACAGATAAAGAATTTTTTTTAAAGATTTATTTATTTATGAATACAGAACTGGGGTACAGGCCAGAGGTGGAAGGGTGGTGAAAGGATTCACCAGAGACAGAGTGGGGGGCAGAACAGGCCGACTAAGTACACTGCTGAGGGGAGCAGTGGGCAGGTCAGGAACATAGGTCTGCCACACCATGTGGGTCACCTCCAGGACAGGGATCAAACTCATGCTGAAGTGGCTTTAGCTTCCAAGTGCTGTGCTTTAACGCGCTGAGCCACCAGGGAGGGACCAAGAAAGCTGTATTTTTTTAATTATAAAATAAAACCCCCAAAGATTGAAAGACAGAAGTGGATATAAAAATATTGTTCTGAAGAACAATATTATAGTGAAAAAAAAAAGCGACAACACACCATATTCATATTATTAATAGTTTGCTTTTCATAGATTGATTGTTACCATTTAACTTTTTCTTCATGCAAGTAAAATCATTATATGATTTTAAAAGGCATTATTTCCAACCAATCATTAGTGCTTCCAAACCTTGTACATGCCTTTTCTAGCTTTCTTTTTAAGAGTAAACTCTGTGCATTCACCCACATCCCTTTGCGTCTTGTTTTTATTAAGGAATGTTAATCCTGGCTGTCCAGGGAGCTGATCAATGGTCCCCAAGTAACCTTCATCATTTTTTCCCAAGAGAGCTTATAAGGTATTTTTATGCAAATAAGATTCCTGTAGGCTTTTCTCTGTGACCTTGTGCTTACACATAAGAGATATATCCCTTTCCTCTACTAAGTTATAAAATTAGAGCTCCATTCAATATAGTAAACCATGGAAAATCCCAGGTGCCAGCAGCAAAAAAACTAACGGAGCTATTGTAGGTCTGAGGCAAAAGCAACAGTTTATGCTATACACGCAAGACTATAATTGGATCAGAGGGATTTGATTTAGCCAATTATGTAATCATATAGGATGTTACCATTGGAAAGAAACACACTGGACCCAATTGGATAAAAGTGTGTTCTCATGGTTCAAAACATATTTTACTTACTTTTCAGTTGTTCAACATCAGCAAGTATTAGACATTTGCTTTTATGCCCCAATGTATGTTCTTGTCATATTTTCACATTATCAGAAGTGAATGTCTTTAATTCATGTTTGAAATTCATAATTATTTTTCTTCACATTTTTGATACATATGCACCTAAAGACATTTCCACAAGCTCTAGTATCACCTATTTTACTAAAATGTGAAGGGTGATTCTGTCTAGAGCTAAATTAAATGGGAGCTGGGGAGAAAACTTAGGGGTTTTAAGCTATATATCATTAACTTTAACTCAATCTTCATAACTTATCTCTCTCTGTCTCTCTCTGTCTCTGTATCTGTCTGTCTGTCTGTCTGTCTCTCTCTCTCTCTATATATATATATATAAAGATAAATTCAGTTTGGAACAAATAATAATTTATGCATAGGTGTTAATATACAGGTATACTTCAATTTTAACTAAATAATTAGTTTGTACAGGAAAAACTAGATAAAGAGATATCATTGTTCTTGATCTCCAAGACCTAGCCAAGCATTTGGAACAAACACCTGATGAATAATAAAATCAAGCACACTTAGTTCTTTTCATTGCAAGTTTGTCTAAATATTCTCCAACAAAAAGTTCACTACTATTTACATAAGTGTTTATAAAACTTAGAGCACATCAAGTAAAGACAACATTTTTTTAAACAGTTCTTCCTGCCTGGAAAAGTCAGCAGAGCATAAATTTCCATCTTCAAAACACAAAGATATTAAATTAATTGACTAATATTTACAAAAATACCTTTTCAACCTTCCTGTGAAAGAAAACCAGTAATAATATTTAAAAGAAAAAATACTATTAAATTGTTGTATTCTATAATTTTTCTCCACTCCTAAATGTTCAGAAACCTTGAATGCAAGTAAATGACTATTTTACTTTGCATTTGCAAAACGACAGACTTTATATAAATAGACACTGAAAGAGATTTATATGGCCGGAGTTAAAAAGGGGGAAATTGTCAAATCTTAAGTTTATAAATTGCTAATCCTTTCTATGTATGAGTCAGCACAATTTTTATCAGACATTTTAAAAGAATTAAATCATATGAGGCAAGGTTTTCATTATCTTCTTTTCAATATTCAAAATGAATAAATGATTTATAAATTTTATTGCAGAAATGTTAACCATATTAAATAAAAATCTTTAAAAGGTGAATGTTGACTGATAAGAATTTGAGCTTCTCCATAAGGAATATATTTTAAATTAGGGCTTAGATTTATCAGGAGCATAACTTTTATATAGAAATGCAAATTTGTAAATTTCTTAAATCTTGTTGAGTTAAAATGGCTATGAGAATACTACTCTCTCTATATATTTAAATATGTCAATTTAATGTAATTGTCTACCTTGTTTTCATTTTCAATAATAAGATGGAGAAATAAAGTATTTAAGAAGTCAATAAACCTCCAAAATAATCATTAATTGGGAAGAAATATGATTTATTAATAAAGTAAGATGTTCACATACTTTATAAAATGTGATTAAATGTCACTTATATTTTTGTAGATACAGAATTTTTAAATAGGAGGTTGATATGTTTATAAAACTACTAACTGTACAATATCATCGAGTCAAACATATTCCGATCCATTTGTAATGGGATGTTCCCCAGGTTCTGTACCCTACCCAGAAGGAGCGTGGAGCTGAGCAGAGAAAAGAGAAGAGAAGGAATCTGAAGAAGAAACAAAGCAGGATGGAGAGCCAGAAGCTGATCTGAGGGAGCTACATGGAACAGACAGACATGTGAAGAAACTGAGTTTTCTTCTTGGTCCTGCACTGGTTGAAACAGATGTGGGTGAGAGACCCGTGCAGAGGTTAACTATGGCAGCTTTGGTCTTAATTTTAATTTTTCGTTTCCTTTAAGACTTGTTTGGCCATGTGTGACCCTTTTCTATGGGTCCCGGCCAGACGGTGTTTTAGGCATGTGGCGGGCTTTCAGTTCTTGCTTTGGGCCAATCCCTTTTGTGTGGACTTTGGCCCATGAGGGGATGGGTAACTTCATGTGTTTGATTTAGAAATTATATTCTTTGTCTTCTGTGTTTTATACTCACTGTATTAAAATTCTTTTCCATTAAAGCTCTTACGTCTTGTCTTGATGCAGCAGATGGCAGAACCTATTTTGAGCAGGAAGGTTTGGGGTCTCAGGGATGCCTCTCTCTCCATGTCCTGTAACACATTCTATAAAGACCTTATTATTTTTCTTTTTTTAAGATTTATTTATTTATGCATACAAAACTGGGATAAGGCCAGAGGTGCAGAGAGGATTCACCAGAGACAGAGTGGGGAGCAGAACAGGCAGATCTACGAAGTACACTGCTGAGGGGAGCACCGGATAGGTCAGGAGAGGTCTGCCAAGCCATGTGGTCACCTCCAGGGCAGGTGAGAATCGAACTCATGTGGAAGTGGCTTTAGTTTCTCAGTGCAGTGCTTTAACCCGCTGTGCCACCAGGGAGGGCCAACCTTATGGTTTTTAATCCTACATGGAAAATGAAAACTATGACAGAATTCAAGAGTGAAAATGTAATTAAATTTGAAAGCATTTCTAGCTTCAAATGCTAGAAGCTTATATAAGATGGCCATTGATTGAAATACTGAAGATTTATAACCAAACACTTCTCTGCACATTTGTTTTATCTTCACTTTTTTTTTTTAGGAATGGTTGTATGTTAAGTACATTCTTTCACTGGGTATCTTGCCTAAAGTAATGTCTTGTTTTTCAATTTCTCTTTCAACTCTGTGAGTTATAAAATTTCTTTTCAATAAATGACTTTTTTTGTTTAAGTTATCTTAAATTTGATTTCAGTTTGTCTGAGCACATTTGTGGGCTCTCCCTGGTGGCACAACACCATGAAGCTATCAGGAGCCACTGAAACATGAGTTTAATCCCTTGCCAAGGAGATAACTCACATGGCACAGCAGACCTCTCCTGACTTGCCCACTGCCCCCCTCCTTAAAAAGTGTATTTCAGTCAATCTGCCTGTTCTGCTCCCCACTCTGTCTCTGGTAAATCCTCTCAACCCCTGTACCTCTGGCCTGTACCACAGTTGTGTGCACTAATCAATAAATCTTTTTAAATTAAGAAAAGAAAAATGAGCAGCAAAAGTAGGATATAGACACTGTAGTCTCAGAAATGTGGAAGACTTGAAATTGGTGATTTAACTGAGATTGTTACAGGGCAGGAAGAAAGGGCCACCCTTGAACTCCAAAATCTGCCTGCTCTAAATAGGTTCTGCCATCCACTGCATCAAGATAAAGACATAAGAGCTTTAATGCAAAGGAACTTTAACATAATTAGTGTGTAATATAGAAGAGACAAAGAATATAGTTTCTAAATCAAACACCCGAAGTTACCTATCCCCTCGTGGGTAAAATCCACTCAAAAGGAAATGGCTCAAGGCAAGGCCTGAAAGCCTTCCATAAGCCTAATAATGTACCTTTTGGCTGTGACCCATAGAAATAGACAGACAAGTCGGGGAGGAAAAGAGCAAAATCAAAATCAAGATAAACGCTGCCACAGTGAAACTCCCCATGGGTCTCTCACCCACATCTGTTTCAACCAGTCCAGGACCAAGAAGAAAACTCAGTTTTCTTCACATGCCTGTCTGTTCCATGTGGCTTCCTCAGGTCACCTTCTGGCTCTCCATCCTGCTTCCTTCTTCCTCAGACTCCTCCTCCAGGTTCCTCTGTTGTCTACTCAGCTCCACCTACCTTATGGGTAGGACAGGGAAACTGGAACCTCCCCTTTTCCTGGGTCCACCCTGTTACAAGATGAACCAAAAGCATGAAATTTTGGCTCCTAGTCTATTGTTTCTTTGCTCACCTGAATCTTTATGCCTACTAAATGCAAATTTCTGATATCAATATTTGTATCAAAATTCTTTATTTACTCTTATTAGAAATACATGATTTTTAATTGTAAATATTATTTGGAACCCAAATAACTCATAGAATTATTTGGTGTTTGGGAACTAACCCAGAAAAGGGACAGGAAATACCATGAGATCATCACCAAGTAGTCTTTATTTTACTTTCTTTTTTTAATCATTTACACCCTTGTCTTGGTACTACATATTTTTTATACTGAGTTTTTATTAATAAGATGTAGGAAAGAAAAGTTTCTTTGTCTCTACGTGTCCCTGACAGGTAATTTAAAAAGACAGAGGAACAGGAGAAAAACATACAAATTTCATACACTATTCTCATAATGGGAACATTCACAAGAGACTAAAGATAAAAAGAAATGACCACAGCAAGATATTTTATAACTTTAACAGAAAGAAATAATAGTTTTTTGAAGACTTGACAAGCAAAGGGGTTGGATAATAGTTAGTAATAAATAAGTTAGACGATACAAGACTTGCTTGTACAAATTCCTTGACCTCAATGTTTGTTGTCCTGTGTGTGCATGGTATGTGTATTAGAGTGTTCTATGGTATGTGTATTTAATTAAAATTATACAGATTATAACTTCTTCAATGAAAAGGCACAAGCAACACAAGTAGCTTCTTCTCTATGAGAGTTCCTAATTGAAGAAAGTGAAAACCTAGGAAAGTGTTGAATGAAAATGCTGTTTCTTTCCTCTCACACAAAGGAGTTTTAAGGATTTAAAAATATGGACTTCTGATCAAACTCTTAAATTAACCATCCCTTAGTGGGCAAACATTCAGCCTCACAGGCAGGGTCCAAAGTGGAGCAGCCAAGGCCCAAGAGCAATTTTAAACCTCTTATACGTCAAAAAGTTCAGAATAGCTAGCATTGGGTTGATTAATTGAAAGAGGCACACTTTGTCTTCACTGGAGCAGTCCCTTAATGTCACTTAAATTACTGTGAATTTAGATTTGTTTGTGCACTGAATTGACAATTGTACTGTTAAAAAAAAATCTTGTGTATCCAACACCCCAGAATATGACCTTGTGTCAGGTTGTATGTGACTAGTAATTAAAAATAATACTTATTACTGGCACTAATGCCAGTAATACTGTTTTACACCAATATTGCTTTATAGAAGAGGAAATTTGAAACAGAAACTGTTAGAGATAGTTTCTCCATAAATGAAGGAGGTACTGTTCCAGCTGTCCCCCACTTACATTTAAACCTTGAACTAGCTACTGGGAACTAAGGGCAGATGAGCAGCCAGGTGAAGCTACAGAAGGGAAGTGGACTCTGGTAAAAAAATAATAATAATAATGGGATGTCTGTTACTCCCACAGCCCTATTTATATGCTGGCACAGCTGGGAAAGAGAAATGGAAAAACATGTGGAGGAGAAACATGTAAAGACACTGGAACAGACACATGACTGGAACAATGGGGAACTTAGCTGGCTTATTTGCCTCCTACTTGTGGTTCCCCCAAAGAAGTTGGTTAGCTTTGGGGCCTTGGACCCAGGACTGACCCTGTTCGGCTGGACACTTGTCCTTTAGGGAGTGGGTAACTTTGGGTGATTTCTTGGGAAAAATATCTTCTCTTCTCTTCCCTATAAACTAAAGAAATACAGTTCTCTCATACTGAGTCTGCTTTACCTTAGTGTGGGAAATTGCAGGATCCCATTTTAGAGCATACAAGTTTGGGGGCCCCTAGATATACCTTGGCTGCATGCTAGCAAAATTATGATTTTGTAATTTATAATAAGAAATATATATTTTGGTCTTCATCCACTGCTTCTGGCACCTAGCTCCTAAAATCCTTGCAATTTCCTCTTTAAGGCCCTTAGAGGCATCTTTTGTTATAATACTTAAATTTTGTTCCCCAGTTCCTGAAATATTTCCAGAACAATAAAGGTGAACTGGGTGTCTTTTGTTATTCACATAAAAGCCATTTCCACCCACATTGGCATTTATGCTAATGAGATGACTTTTGCAAAGTCCCAAAGGAGTGGGGCTGGTTGCCAGGGGACTCAACTGCTGATTGAGGGTTGGAACTTTCAATCCAACCACAGGATATAGGGAATGGAACTAGAGGCTGACTTAATCATCAAAGACTCATGATGTAATCACATATGCTTAAGTGCCTAAGCCTCCATAAAATTCCCAAATGTACTTCACTCAAAGAGTTTCAGGGTTGGTGAAAATGTGGAGGTGCTGGGAATAGTGTGTATACTGATGGTATAGAAGTTCTGCTCCTCTTCCCACATACCTCGTCTGATGCATCTCCTCCATCTGACTGTTTCTGTGTCACATAGTTTTATGATAAACTGGTAATGCAGTAAGTTAACTTTTCCTATGTGCTGAAAAGAATAGTGGCCGTATTATAGGTAAGCACAAAGAGGAGGGATAGAAAAGAAAGTCCAGGCCCTCCCTGGTGGCACAGCGGGTTAAAACAGCACTGAGAAGCTAAAGCCACTTCCCCATGAGTTTGATTCCTGCCTGCCCTGGAGGTGACCACGTGGTGGGGCAGACCTCTCCTGACCTGCCCGCTGCTCCCCTCAGCAGTGTACTTCGTCGATCTGCCTGTTCTGCTCCCTACTCTGTCTCTGGTGAAGCCTCTCACCACCCCTGAGCCACTGGCCTGTACCCCAGTTCTGTATGAATAAATAAAAAAATAAATGAAAAGAAAAGAAAAGAAAAGAAAAGAAAAGAAAAGAAAAGAAAAGAAAAGAAAAGAAAAGAAAAGAAAAGAAAAGAAAAGGAAGTCCAGGCACTAAGATCCCAAGCAACAGAGACCTTATTGGAGCTCCCTGGACAGGTTTATCCCAGGGTTGGAGAAGCTGCACCCAGGCCAGAGTTTGATAATGCAGTAAGTTAACTGTTTTCCTATGTGCTATGAGCATGTCCAGAAAATTAATTGAACAGAAGAGGAGTGGTTAAAAGCCTCCATTTATAGCCAGTCTTGTCAACAGCACAGGTTAACAATATGGTCTTGGACTGTGAAGTGGGAGAGGTCTAGCAATCTTTGAGTCTGAGTCCTTCACCTGTGAGACCTGATGCTCTCTTTAGGTTGATCGTCTGAACTCAGTGAAACTGCACAACATCTAGATGGTATCCAGAGAATATGAGAATTGTTTAGTTTGGGACCAGCCCAACATACATTCAAAGATACACACACACATACACACCTACACATACAGTAACCAGTAGTGCTGTGATTGTAAAAGTAGAGGAAATAGGATTATTTTTCTTTTGTAGAAGTCCACATCACACAGTAGGAAAAGGGAGGCTGAGAATAAATGATATGTCTACAAACAAAAATAAGAATTGCTGACAACACCAGAAGCTATGAGAAAGGCACGAAATAGAGTCTTCGCTAAAAACTTCACAGAGCACATAACCCTGCCAACACCTTGCTTTCAGATTTCTAACCTCAGAACTGTGAGAGAATAAATTTTTGCTGTTTCAAGCTACCAATTTGTGGTACTTTGCTTCTTCAGTACAAGGAAATGAAGCAGGTTTCTTTACACATCAGATTTGTGTTACAATGTCCATTACAAAGTCCATCTAAGGTTCAACTGAATTATAACAAAATTTCTCTAAACAAAGAATATATTGCTACTTCCTAGAGAAAGGGGAACAAACCTTATTTGGTTCCCAGAGAATTGATTCTAGTACCTGAGTTGTCTCTTACAGAAAAATGCATTTTCATTTTTGATGGCTTAGTGTGAAGTGATTAAAAAGAATTCACCAAGGCATGATTTTCTTTTTTCTCCTGTGAAAATGGTAGAGATATCTATAAAAAAGAGGGGTTTCCAAAGTTTATAATTTGCTTTCCAGAAATAATTTAATTAATTAGGATTTTCAACGACATTGACTTTTCTGACAAGAGCAAAGTACCCTGTCCTTAACTATATTCATCAAAATTAATGAAGTTGTGACACAGGATGAAGACTTAGCAAGACAAATAAGAGATTAAAAAAGGCCCACATGTAAAACTACTAGAACGTATATTTTAGAAAAATAAAAGCTTCACAGAACTTCCAAGAACAAATAACAGTCAAAGCAGAATAGAGGCTGTATTTTATACAACATAATAAAGGCATTTAATAAGTGTAAATATGTTTTCATTATTATTTTTCCTTTACTAACATTAATTTATTAATTTATGAATCACTGCAAACTTAGAAAATAGATGGTAATTGTAACGCTTAATTAAACTACGCAAAGTGCTACCAGAGAAAATAAATAAGCAAAACTTCCGAGTTCATTTTATGAAAACCTCAGCAGTTTTATGTTATTAAAATCTAGAGAAGTTTTTAAAGATAAATTTAAAAATGTTTTCATTTATCTAATGTGGTATTAAGTCTCATAATTTATATAAACATATGTTATGTAACCAAAAAGCATGCTTTTGGTGCACTGTTATATATTTGCCCTGGGTTCCACAGAAATTGAAGGATATCAGGGGTTATTTGATTAAAATACTGTAGAAGGAAAAATAAAGAATTGGAATTTAAACAATATTCAAAGTTTTCCACATTTTATTACTGAACTGTGACTTTTAGAACATTCAGTTCAAGGAAAACTACGGATTTATTCACAATGTAAAATTTCATCCCCACCAAAGATACAATATGTTTTAGCATATTAATTACTATAAGATATTTAATATCTAAGAAGTAGTTCTTATATGTAGGGCAACATTCTAAATTCTTGTTTATAGATAGATAGATAGATAGATAGATGTGATCTCACTAATACTATTAATTAAGTGAAAAAAATAACTGATGCTAACCTCACTATCCCAGAGGAATCTGTGTCACAGGAGGTTAAAATAACCTCTCCAAGTTCAAAGGAAATCAAAATAGTGTTTTGTAATATTAACTGGTTAATACAATATAGAAAATAATATTTACTGCACAAATTATTATCTAATGTGGCATTTCTCCAGTTATATTTTACCTTTCTCTATTAGAAAATGCAAGTTATAATAGAAAAAAACTCTACAGAGACTTAATTTCATTTAAACAAGTATGTGTGTGTACTTCAATTTGTATTGTGACTCATCAAAAGATGGATGTAAACAGCTTTTTAATCAAAATATGTTTTGAATTTGCCCTATATTCTAGGTACTAGGTTAGGAATTAAGAGTGAAGAATTGCAGCAGAGACGTACAAAACACAGATTTCTAAAGACATTAAGAATGTGGGGGTCATGAAGGAGTACAAAGTACAATTTAAAAATATAAAAAGAAACCTTAGGGCTTTTGGGGAATAAAACTATTAGAATTATGATCTATTTAACTGAAAAGAAGGAAAGGGACCATATACAAAGACACTGAGTCAATAGAAAGAATGGTAGATTCAGGTGATTACACAAAGTCTAGTACAGCTAAATTAGGAAGTCTGTAAAGATAGTCTAGAAGATGAAGTCAGTGAACTTGAGAGACTTAAAGACAGTGAGATCTGTCAAGGATTTTTGGTTTTATTCTGACTGCGATCAGGCAATAAAAGTGTTCAGCAATCATATGCTATCTGTAATCCATTACATAAAGAGTAGCTTCCACTTACCCATGCTCTGCTTTAATAACACAAATAGTCACTCTGCCTCCATCATGCATTTTGACTCTATTTGCTCCTAGTTTATTGCTACAACCCTAACCAAATAGCATCTATCTTCCTTAACTAACTCCACACCCCAAAATCACTTTAACACATAAATCATGTTATATTCTTCACTTGCTTAAATTCCTAGAGTTCTGTTCATTGCTAATAATTACAAATGCTTCAGCATGGCCCACAAGAACCTTCAGGCTTTTGTTTCTGTCTAGACCTCTGATCTTATCACTCCTATCTGGAGCCTTTGTACCTTCTATCCCCCATGTTTTTCTCTTCAGATAATCTGTACAGCTATTACAAGAATATCCAGGCAGAGGAAGGCAATTAGGATTCATTTTCCATCAAATAATATAAAATTCGTAAAATTGATGATTGATGTAGTTATAGCATCTCTTAAATTTCCAGAATTCTGCAAGAACTAACTAGAGAAGTGAAAATTCTGTTTCAGAAGATTTGAATTAAAAAAAAAATGCTAAAGGTCTGCCCTGGTGGTGCAGTGGGTTGGAGCTCTGCATTGCGAAGCTTGGCCAGGCCATGGCTGCTTCAGTGTGTGTTAGATACCTGCCCAGGAGGTGACCCACATGGTGCAGCAGACCTCTCCTGTCTCACCTGCTGCTCCCCTCAGCAGTGTACTGGTCAATCTGCCTGTTCTGCTC
>NW_004567109.1:47391806-47464936 GCF_000260355.1 Condylura cristata | reverse complement strand
TAATGTTAAGAATAACACTTGATTATTTCCTAGAAAGTGAAACAAAATTTAGATTTGAAAGCTACCTAATGTAGGTAATGTGTGAAGAGAAACTTGGATGTTTAAGAGAAATTAAGAACCTTAATTATTCTCTCTTGTATGAGACATTAATACCGAAACATACTTTCCACTACTTAGTTAAATTGCTAATATCTTGGAATGTGTCTCCTTATGGGGGTGCTATGGGCAGGGTGTGGCTCCTGAGTTGATTACTAAGTCTAAGTAAGCACTACATTCTGTAAAAAAGCAAGTTAACATTGCACAGGCTGTTTTTATTTTTTGTCGCTGTTCATAGGCTACAGGAAATGAACTCTGTTCTAATTTCCTACATGATTCAATAGGGCAGAAGCCAAGGGAATACAAGTTAATGTGACCTTTAAATACATCCCTGTGATATTAAACTTCAGATAAAAAGTTTTGGGGAGAAATAGACTGCCTTTTCCCATCAGGAAAATGAATCTTTGCTGGTGTTAGTAAATAAAGCTTAGCTATTCTTGGGTTGTTAATTTTAGCAACAGGAATCACTTCAAATATCCAGAATGTTTATGTAAGTCTAGTAGTTTAAAACTTAAGATTATTCAGAAATAAATGCAGACAAATCATCTGTCTCAGTATCCAAATTGAATATATTGTGCTTGTAGTATGACTCTTAAAAAAAATTTTTTTTAAGATTTATTTATTTATACATACAGAACTGGGGTATAGGCCAGAGGTGCTGGGGCAGTGAGAGGCTTCACTCACTACAGAGTGGGGAGTATAACAGGCAGATCTACAAAGTACACTGCCGAGGGGAGCAGTGGTCCGGTCAAGAGAGGTCGGCCGCACCATGTGGATCACCTCCCGGGTGGGGATCAAACTCACACTGAAGTGGTTTTAGCTTTAAAGCGCAGTGAACTGTGCTTTAACCCACTGCACCACCAGGGAGGGCCCTAAAAAATTATTTTGAATTATTCTAAATCTTTAGTTTAATATTCTCAATAGTTGTTTTAGAAGTTCTCATATTATTAGATATTACTATTACTTTCTAAATCTGTAAATTTGATCACTGCATACATTGGTTGCAAAGATTGTTTAATAGGCCTGTAAAAATGCTTAAACTGGAGGATACATTTTCTTTTTTTTGTTGTTTAGTTTATTTTTACATATTTTATGCATTTTTCCATTTCAGTTGCAATCCCCTTGGGTTTCCCATCACCAAATCACCCATGTGCCATCACCATAGGGAGGATACATTTTATAAGTGAAAACTTATAAAATTGATGGATCAGTGTCAATAGCAATGATGTTGTCCTTTATTGAAAAAAATTAATAAAATTTGCCCCAAAATGCCAAATGATAGCTGCAGACCTCTCAAGGACAACTTGAACTTCAAAGCTGGAAACAACAGAATGTCACTTTCACTTCTCGCTAAGAATATCTGAAAAACAGATTTCAGAACAAACCACATACTTAAGTAAATTTAGGCCATTCTTCCATACAGAAAAGATAACATTCATCCCAACTCTAAAATGAATACAAAACAACAACCACATATTTTATTTTTTAAATGTGACTCCAGCAAATTGTTTAATTCAGCAAATTTTTAAATAATATCATCAAAATGCTATTATAGCATTGGCAATCCAATTGCCCTTTCTGGTGATGGCAAAAATAATATCTAAGAAATGCTAATTCAGGAATATGAATATTAGTGAATGAAAGAGAGAACTGAATTGTCTCTTTTTCATTCAAAACATTATGAAAATAATATACAGTGTATCAACTGGGGGTTCAGATATAATAAATTGTCTCTAAATTCTAATAAACAGATTGCATCTAGCTTTTAACCATAATGGTGGCCATTTACCACTCATGTTTATATGTAGTCTATGCTCCCTGACTTTGGCTGATTGGAACAGTGCTCATTTCTCAATCCAAGTTAAAATCATTAAGTTCTCTCCATATCAAATTTGGGAAGCCAGTTTGTAAGCATGCTCTATATAGTTAAAGTATACACTTTGTAAAATCTTGAACTCCAGATTGCCCACATTGACAGCCAGTCAACAGAGCGAGAATACTGAAGTAGATGAAAACAGAAAAACCAAGTAATGGAGAGAGAACCTCTCCTTGGCTTCTACTAGATTTTCAGTTCCTTGTTCCTGTTTTTACTCACAGCTGGCTGCATTCCAGCCCCTAGATTCCATTAAATATTTCTAATTCCTTATATTAGAATCCTTAACAAAACTTGTATTGTTTTCTGTTAATTGTAATCAAAGGACTCAACTAGTACAAGGACATATTTATTCTAATATAAGGCCATAAAATTAAATCATAAAATTACAATACGGGTGCTTAGAAATAAAGAAAGCACAGAAAGGTGATTATACTCCACACTAAACTAGAAATAATAAGAGATCTTAGGGCAGATTAGAAGGTAAAGAAAAATGCTCCTGAAGTATAGGCTAGCATGGACTTGACACTCAGTCCATTTGCTGAGAAATACAGTGAAAATATATATATAAGCAGACACAAATATATATATATATGCAAGGCCTGACATACATATCAGTTGAAATATATCAGACTTTTGACTCTGTGCCTTATAATGTATGTTTGAAGAAGAATTCTATGAAGTCAGAGGGGTCAGTTTTAGAAAGTGGAAAATAAATGAGAGCTTACAGAAAACCACAACACACCACACACACACACACACACACACACACACACACACGTGCATCTGCAGACACATGTTCCTGTTCATCAGGGCATCAAATTCAATAACAAAAGGCAGCTATTAATTCAGTATTTACTTCTTGGCGATGCTGCAGATACACAAAATGATTAGGTCAGCATATGTGTTATCAATGGAAAGTAAAATGCCTACCAACTTCATTAAGATAAATTTTGCCATTGATACCAAAGTAAAATGCCTACCAACTTCATTAAGATAAACTTTGCCATTGATACCAAAGTAAAATGCCTACCAACTTCATTAAGATAAACTTTGTCATTGATACCAAAGAAGTAAAATTTCTTTTAAAATACTGTTAGTTAACCACTTAAGGAGCGTGATTTCTATAACCATTCTAAATTAAGAAATCACCAATTCTATTGGTTTGAATATTCTTTGCCTTTGGGTTTTCTAATTAGTTGGTCATTGTGATCCAATATCTTACTACTATTTCCCTCCAGAGCTCATATGGAGAATTCAAGTTAAGTGCCATCAGGTCTGCTATTATTAAAAGGTATTTGTTTAAGTGTCTGGATGTTATAGCCTCAAAATATACAAATACTTGACATTTTTACTCACAAAAGTAATATGCTTTTGAAACATCAAAAAAACAAAGTTGGCTTTTACAATTTCATCAACTTTTGCTATGTTTTGCTAGAAGTTTCATTCTAAAAAATACAGACATTTAAACAATCTAGTAAACAAAATTTAAAAAACACGGACAGAAAGAAAAGGGACTAAGCCTACTAAAAAAACTGGGATTTCACATCTTCTCCATCGTCAAAAAAAACTATCAAATTCTTTATCTAGAGAGTAATTAGCATAACTTAAAATTAATGTCTTTCTGTTTATAGAACTTTGTAGAACTCCTCTATCACATGATGTTTCGCTATCTGATTAACTTATTACACATTTGCTCTGATATTGTTCCTTCAGAAGTCTTCAGTAGTCAACTCCAAAATAAAAGCCGACAACTTTTTAAAAAGATTTATTTACTTATGCACACAGAACTGGGGTACAGGCTAGAGGTGCAGGGGCAATGAAAGGATTCACCAGAGACAGAGTGGGGAGCAGAATAGGATGACTGATGAAGCACAACACTGAGGGGAGCAGCAGGCAGTAGACCTCAGGAGAGGTCTACTGCACCAACAACTTTTTAAGGTTAAAATTTGATTGCTCTTGGCCTTCCCTGGTGGCACAACAACAGGTTAAGACCCAGCACTGCAAGCTAGTGCAGCTGCTTCAGTAGGATTTCAATCCCTGTCCGGGAGGTAACCCACATGGCACAGTAGAGCTCTCCTGACCTTCCCGCTGTTCCCCACTCTGTCTCTGGGGAATCTTCTCACCACCTTTTATCTCTGGCCTATACCCCAGATCTGTATGCATAAATAAATCTTTAAAAAAAAATTTTAATTGCTCTCTGTGTCATTCATTTGCACTGTATCTAGTGTCACTGACCAGATTTTCCAACTTAATCCATCTCCAAATATGCAACATTCTTCAGAACCAATTTACTGAATACTTCCTTCAAATCTCTTAAAGACCTGTTGAAATCTATCCTTTCTGTTCTTCCCTGTGTATATTGAATATATTCTATGAAGACAATTCACAAAAATCCTTTGTTTTGTTAGCTCTTTTTACTATTCAGCATACAAATGTTACATTAATTGAACAAAGAGAATATGAGATGGAGATGACTCTAGTGTCCAGAAGACCTATCAATTCAAAGTAAAAACGAACCCAGAAAATGCATAAAAATTATAAAATCAAGATAAGAAAGGCAACTCATCACAAACAGCAACTAAACTTTAGGTGATAGCCAATCAAATTATTTCTTTTCTTCGTTACCTCACTTTCTCTTCTTGTTTTTCCCTGCTTCCTAACTACTTCTAATTTGGAGGTGCCTGAGTTGAATGAAAAACTGATCAGATGAACTCTTAAAATTTTTAACAAGACTCAATTTATCTTTTTTAAAAAATTTATTTATTTATTCATATAGAACTGGGGTACAGGTCAGAGATGCAGGGGCTGTGAGAGAATTCACCAGAGACAGAGTGGGGAGCAGAACAGGTAGGTGGACAAAGTACACTGCTGAGGGGATGGGTGAGTGGGTGGGTCAGGAGAGGCCTGCTACTCCATGCAGGGGATCGAACTTGCACTGAAGGCTGTGGCTAGCTTACAGTTCTGTGTCCTAACCAGTTGCATCACCAGAAGGGCCTTCAATTGACCTTTTAGCCCATTTTTCACAGCATTATTCACATCACTGAATTATAGATAGCCCTAGCCTTTGATGCCCCCCACCAAGAATTAATGGTATTCCTGTAGTACAACTGTACTACAGTAAAAAGTACTACTTTAGTCATAAATATTTGAAACTACTGGTAAAACTGTGTAACTTGTAAAACAGTTTTTTTTCTATGTCAAGTAAAATGAAGTCTTTAATTAGCACCTTTAATCTAACTCTAGCCAATGAAAAAATAAGTTATTGTGATGTCTTGTGTTTTGCTTTTGTTGTTAATGACATTTGGTTATGCGTGTTTATTCTGTGTGTGTGTGTGCTTATCAATTATGGGTAGTTGGTCTATCTGAGAAAGAAATGGCTGTATATGTTTCAGTCACTGAAAGTCTAAATTATCTGACAACTATGCCAGGCAAAACTTTCTGAACTACTTCCAGGAAATTTGGTAATTTCTGAGTTGACAGTTGTTCTTGCCTTAAAATGAGTTTAAAGTTAATGGAGAACACCAATCCCACTGCAATCCTCATCATCACAAATGTGTGTGCATAGTTTTGTACATTTGTAATCACATCGCAATTAGATGGCAAGACTTAAAGGCATCAAAGAGCTTTCTCTTTAGTCTTGCCTTAGGATTTCATGGAGATCTGGATATAATCCTCCTAGGACTATAATGCTATAGGTCCACTTTGGGTTTTTAATTTTCTTCTTCAATAATTTAGTGTTTTCGGGCCCTCCCCGGTGGCGCAGCGGGTTAAAGCACAGCACTGAGAAGCTAAAGCCACCTCTGCATGAATTCGACTCCTGCCTGTCCCGGAGGTGACCACATGGCTGGCAGACCTCTCCTGACCTGCCCGCTGCTCCCCTCAGCAGTGTACTTCGTAGATCTGCCTGTTCTGCTCCCCACTCTGTCTCTGGTGAATCCTCTCACCCTCCACATCTCTGGCCTGTACCCCAGTTCCATATGAATAAATAAATAAATGTTTAAAAAAAACCAATAATTTAGTGTTTTCAAAATCATTTTCTGCTGCTAGAAAAGATTGCAAAGTGCCCTTCTCCTTCCCCTTACATGGATTATCTTTAAACTTTTATATTAGTAAATGAACTCCTAACTGAAAAATTTTGAAATTTTATATAGTTTGGTCTCACTGAATTGCAGACAGTTCCATTTTTCCTTCAGCGTTTAGATTTTATTAGTTTTCAACAAATATTAAATTAACATGCTGAATAATAAAAGAGTCAATGTTTTCCACAGCTTAGCATATAAATATAAGGAAAAAATTGTTGAGGAGCTGACAGATTGAAGACAATAATAGTTAATAGACATACAATGCAGGATAAATTTCATCCTTTATGGAAATTCATAGTAAATAAATCTTTGAAGACCATTTCCTGTTATTGGGGTAAGTCAGGAGAAAGGATAATGAAACAAAAGGAACTTCTGTGTTACTTTTAAATCAAGGACCCAAATAGGATTTTTTTCAAGTAATTCAAATTTCCATGAATAAAAACATACTTTGTTAATCGGTAGTTTGAAAGAATCATATGTACTTCACTTGCCCTTGAATTTCAGCAACTCATTTTTAACTGTACATAGTTTACATTTTACTTACAGAGATTAATCTTCTCTTTTGCTAAGTGCATTGGAAGTCATAAGCACTAACTATGTAAATGATACTAGGAAATGTATCCCCCAAGTATGAAATAAATCTCTAACTAGATAATGCTAATAAATATTAATACGCGAAGATAGCAAAAGAATATTAAATGATTAAACTACCAAAAATAAGAACAAGAATATGCCTAAAGTTCTCAAGGCAGGCATGTCAGACCTCAACATATATTAACAAAAGCAAAGCATGCAGAGAATTTTCTAAAACATTATGATTTGAGACACCATAGAAATAAATGGGCAGTGGCTACAATTAAACAGGTAAAAGACCAACTCGAGGTACACCCTGATGGCGCAGCAGGTTAAATACAGCACTGCAAGGGAGCAGCAGCTGCTTCAGTTGCTAGTTTGATCCCCGCCCCCTGGTGATCCACATGACAGGGCAGACCTCTCCTGACCTGCCAGCTGTTCCCCTCAGCAGTGTACTTCATTATGCCTGATCTGCTCCCCAATCTGTCTCTGGGGAATCCTCTCACTGCTCCTGCACCGCTGACCTGTACCCCAGTTCTATATGCAGAAAGAAAGAAAATATAAGAAAAGTTAAAAAAAAATTGACTCAGTTGGTTAGATCTGATAGATATAATTATGATAGATATTGCGGGGGGCCTTGAACCTGCAAGGCCGGGAAGTCAGGGCCCCAGGTCCAGCGAACAAAAAGAAGCAGTCACACGCGTGTATCAGAACAAAGAGAGAGCGAGAGAGAGAGAGAGAGAGAGAGAGTTTATTTTGTTTTTATCTGGTTTATATAAAATACAAGAGGTGGGGGATGCAGAAGTCGGGCAGGGAGAAAGCCAATGGACACTAGACATGTAGCAGTGCTTGATAAAATGGTTCTCGCGAAGGCCAAAAATGGGCGAGAATGGTGCAGTGTTTTGATAATAGGTGCGTGAGAAAAGAAAGAGGAGAAGGAAAAGGTGGGGGCAGGGAGTTCTTCCCACATGCCTTTTACAACACGGATGTTTTTCTCTATCCGGACTCCATTTCACCTTTTTATGACTGCTGACAGACGCCAGATGCCGGCCTCGGTCCCCAACAAGATATAATCTGCTTTTTCACCTAGCAGCAATCTGATTATTTTCCATAAAAATTACCCCACACTAGTATTCTTTTCTTTAAAAAAAAAAAATTAAAGTCTTTTAAGATTGGAAAATTGGCCCTCCCTGGGGGCACAACGGGTTAGGATGCAGCATTGGAAGGGAGCTGCTTCAGTGTGGGTTCGATCCCTGGCCTGGAGATGATCCACATAGTGCAGAAGACCTCTTCTGTCTCGCCCACTGCTCCTCTCAGTAGTGTATTTCATTGATCTGCCTGTTCTGCTCCTGGCTCAGTCTGATGAATCCTCTCACCATCCCTGCACTTTTGGCCTGTATCCCAGTACTGTATACATAAATAAATAAATCTTTTTAAAAAAAGACTGGAGAACTGACTTCTACTCTAATTATATTACTCGGTATTTTTGCCTTAATTTAATTGGATCATGAGCACTGGTGTAACAGGAGTGAAATGGTGTTAAGCAGAATGTGGAAGACTTTGTTACCCAGGAACATAAAGAAGGTCCACCAGGAAGCACCCACAAGTGCCCTATAGTTTTGAGGGTTCAGAGTGAAGGATGAAATAAGTGGCAAGTTCTTTAATTCCCTCGTGCAGGAGAGCAATGGAGAACTAGCCTTACATTTATTTTTTATTGGTTCCAGTATTTGAAGAATATCATGCCCACACCATAACAAATAGCATCAATTCAAGAGGGTATTCTCTCCACTGCCCTGCATCGGGGTTATTTCTAATACACACGAATATTGCTGTAAAGCGACCCAACCGATGATCAGGTCAGTGGGAGTTTCTAGGAAAGAATTTGTACCAGGTCACAAATGTTTTCTTTCAATATCAACGAAGGCGAAGAGCATAGATGATGGTAACCTTGCTTAGACACCAGATCAATGTTCACGTTCCTTTTGACAATCCCCTCCCCACCTTATCTCTGTTCTGTGGGGGAAAAAAACACAAAATCATACATAATGTTTGTAGTAATAGAGTAACAACAAGCTCTGAACATCATTGTAAGGTTATTTCACATCTCAAGATTTGGGAGTGATACCTGTCCACCTATCACATTAGCAGTTATACAGAGATCAATATTCTAATTAAGGAAACTGAGTGGGAGATATTAAAAGTAAGTACTCTTCGTCACAGAACTACTGTTGTAGTTTTAATTGCACTTCTTGCTTATGTGGATTATGTAAAACCAATAATAAGAGAATGACCTGGAAACAATTGGGTGCTTTAGCATGATTTGTTACACAGCTTGCAAAGATCAGAGGAACACACACACACACACACACACACACATACAAAGGAAAGGGGAGTTACCAGAAGCAGCAGTACAAAGCAAACAGCACAAAGCTAAGAGTCTGTAGATGTGATTTCAAGTAATTCACTGAGTTTCTATACAGCACATAGCTTTCAGCCTCAATAAAAAGCCAATTATTAATCCTGCAATTACTGAGTCTTATCACCACTACCCACACATGCTGACTATGGCTAGAGTTCTAGATGATATTCTTTTCATTAGTGTGACCAAGGGGAAATTTAATTAGAGATACATCTCTTGAATGGACAAGAGAAAATATAAGGATTAACAAATTAATCCTAGCACTTAATTACATTAAAATGTTTTCCATTCTGAATAGAAAATATTGACACTCTAGGTAACCTCTTTATGTGTTCGCTTATATAAAAATGTTTTCACTATTTGTTGAAGAGGAAAAAAGGTGGGATTTCCTTCCTTCTAGCTTGTGTACTGAACAGGAAGAAATAATCAACCTAGTTTATTCTGGACCCTATCAGTTCCTGACCATATTCCGTAAATGCAGCCATTTGAAAGAAAACAAACTAATACACAGGTAGCAGAAACTAAAATATGTACTGATGGCTAGACAGACAGGAAACTGTGACTAAAAGAATTCAGGTAAGTCTAAAATAGACTAATGGAAAGAAACCTTGGTGAAATACTTAAAGAGATAGTCATAATTGCATCGCAAACCTCTATTATCCCAGCCAACGACTAAATTCCTATTCCATAAATTGTAATCTCTGCCTAACTCTTTCAAAGTTTCTTTTTCTTACCTTCTCCCTGAACTGCATGTGTGGAGAGGTAAGATAATTTATGTGCTTTCTCGGTGAATTTCTCAGCTAAAAATAAGGTCTAACTCTATGGTTTAAGAACACCCACACAAACCTTTGCATGTGTGCTATAACTTTACTATTATTGTTTTGACATTTAGGAAACAGATGCATGATTTTCACTTTGGAAGGCAGACATCTGTTTTTCAGAATTCTCTCTAGAAGCTGGAGCTTTCTAGCAGGAGCATATTTAATTAAAGAAACTACCATCTTGCCCCCGTCTTGTGTCCCTTAATCCAAAATATTTCAAGAAACAGAAAGGAAAACTTATGAATATGGTTACAAGCATGAAGACTCTTCTGACATTGATTAAATAAGTCCACACAATGTTCACTCCAAAGTAATCTATGCTAATGTAATTTACTAGGAAGAAGGAAGTTCAGCTCTGAGCTGTGATATATGGAGAGTTGCCTGAGGAGCGAGGTCGTCCAGACTTCAGAAAAATTGCATAATTCCCATGAAAAATAAATTATGTCTGTTTTTATTAAGAAAAATCTAATCTAAAATGCATATAATCATTTGTGTCTGGTTTATGCATGTTGAATGTCATGGCTAAGGGGGGGGCTTCTGAAATATGCACAGGAGGAATTATTTTTGTGTGTTTGGTTTGGTTTTATTTTGAGAGGGGGTTCTGTTTTGATTTTACTCTGAAAAGGAGACACTTCCAGTTCCATCAAAGAGTAGTTTGCAAAATATGAAATTGTAAAGCCCTCAGAATATATCTAGTTCATCTGGAATTTGTAAATATATTAACTCGCTATTCTCGATGGGGGGGGGAGAATGGTATGTTTTAGTTGAATTTTGGATGTAAATTCTAAACAGGTGGACAGAGCAGCAGGAGAGTGATATCAGGCTTCCTGCAGGAGGCCCACACCATATAGTTAAAGCAAATGAATCACAGGGATTGGTGGTAAAGGAAATCAGATTTGCCAAGTTGAATATTTATATATGAAAGGAGCATGAATGCTTAGTAATTTATTGATAGGGGACTCAAAGTCATGTATCCACAACCACAATCTTGCAGACTCACTACAAGCTACCAACTGTCCTTGACAAAAATGAAACACATATTTTGAATTTAGCTTTCCACATCTTATGCTTTAGCTTAAGTGTTCACATGGTGAAAAACAGTGCATAATGCATATGTTCCTGGAAAAGTTACTTTTTAATTATAAATATTGGTAAACTTCCTGCTGATGACACCATTTCTGACACTGCAGAGAAGAGTTCAAATGGCAAGGAGGTGAACATTATAGTGCTCCTATTTAAATAATACTGAAGTCAGCAAGGAGTCCTGGTGTCATTTAATAGCAAGGTACAAATTGTCCTGAAAATAAGTAATGGATTTTATTTTTGGTGGCCTATTCCCAGTGGGAGAATAGGTATTTTTGTGGCATTTCCATTTATTCCTGGCATTCCAAGAAATGGTGGGGAATTTTTTTCCTACTTGGCAATTGGCTGCAAACTTGAACGTTTTAATTTAAGAAAGCATTTTAACACTTTCCAAAACATGGTTAATGTGGTGTTTAAATGCCCTCAGCTTACAAGGTTATTTTAAGTATGATGAGTTCATCTACGTCTCCTGGACATCAATGGGAAGGATTCTCAACGAGGTTGATGAGGATTGCTTTCAGCTGTGCTGATTTGTCCCAAACGCTTTGCTCTGCATGACAAGGAATATAATGATAATGATGTAATTAAGATTTACTGAGCATTTACTACTTACAAGACAGTGGATTAAATGTTTTAGCACCATTATCTTACTTAATCCTCATTCTGACTCTGGGAGTTAGGTAGCAGTATTATCCCCTTTACAAAATGGATGATGAAGCAATAGTTTGAAGAGGTTAATTATTTCTCTAAGATTACTCCTTTTAATCATCGGTAGAGCCAGTATCAACATTAGACTTTTCTGACACTAAAGTTATGTAAGACCTTTCAATTCAATGGTTATTGAACTCTTCTCCATTTTAATTTTCACTAATTGCAAATGTGGAATCTTAGTCTTCAAAAGTTACCTCTGAAAAAGGAGTTAAGTCCTTGAAGCTTGCCTTCATTTGAATTTGCTTTCATAGTCTCTGAGAAAGGTCTCTTTCTGATGATCTTTACTCAAGTAGTCCCCTGGTCCCAGGTAAATGATCACTTGAGCATATGAGGCTCATTTCTCAGTCTCTAGGTATTTAACTTCTTCTTACCGGAAACTGTCTTCTGGGTTGCACACTGAGATAGCACCTACGATAACATATTTTATTTCTGATGCGCTTCATCTAGTTGACAACCACTCATTCAAACTTGCCTTACCTGGGCCCTCCCTCGTGGCACAAGGGATTGAAATACAGCACTAGGAAGCTTAACCACAAGTTCATTCGAGGGTCCGGGGTTGGGGGTGAACACAATGGTGCAGCAGACCTCTCCTGACCCATTGCTGTTCCCTCAGCAGTGTACTTCATTGATCTGCCTGTTTTGCTCCCCACTCTGTCCATGGTGAATCCTCTCACCACCCCTGCACCTTGCCTGTACCCAGTTCTGTACACATAAATAAATAAATCTTTTAAAAAAAAAAAAAAAACAAACCAAAAACTTGCTCTATGGAAATCCAGACTTCCCAAGAGAACACAGTATGTGATTAGATCAACAGAAAGACAGCACTTCAGGCTCCCTTTATCCTAGAAGTTAGGTGGAATTAGACCTCAGCACCTTGTGAGTGTCAGGTAAGGGCTCCATGAGCCTCCCTAGATTTGATGGAAGAGGGGAAGAAATTCTCTTACCACTGGGATGAAGGAGACAAACACAGGTTTTACATATGTAATATAAGGAATTATCCCACATTCATACCTTTGAAGTCTCAAAGTGACTGGGGAAAATAAAACTTCTTAGACAGGTTCTATAGAATTTTCTTTGTAAACATGCATAAAGTGACTTAGTAGACAAGTTAGCATTTTATCAGTGACTAGTAGAAATTTCAATTTCTTATATTTTGTTATGTTTATAGCTATAGCACTATCTATTTAAAGCTGTTTTTCGCATACCTTTGTACCATTTCCTCAGCTTATTCATTAGCTTTGAAATATTATTTTTTAATTTTGCTCAATATTCAGTTTGCTTATACACTGCAATTTAATATATCCTCTACTATTATTCACAGTTTACATTTTAAAAAATGACATGAAAAAATATCGACTTATAAATAATTAACCATTTACTATTTAAAAACTATCTTGTAATGATTGAATTTATATGATGAGCTTTTAAATTTTATAGTTTAAATCTTATAGTTTTAATTATATATTGTCTAATTTGCCTTCTGGCGAGAGATGGTACCTATTTTTTTATTCTTTTCATGTCTAATACAAACAGAAACAAATATATTTTAAAATGTATTTGGATTTTACCAGATTAAATAAAAAGTAGAGGAACTACAATTTTTATATTTAAGAACTTTGCCTTCCTTTTTTGCATTGTAAGATTTTCAGAATTCAAGTTCAGTATATAAACATCTCCAAAAGAAAAAAAAATCATGTTTAATCCCATTCAAAGTCATAATTGATTATTATTCAAACGTTGAATTATTTTTGAAAACAGTGTAAATGACAATAATTAAGATAAAACAATCTAGAATTATTTATTTCTTGACATAACAATATAGAAAGTGAGAATCTATGCAAAACACAAAAAACTTTTTAAAATAAGCCTTTTTTCTTCTTTCACTGCCCTTTCAATTTTTCCTGTATTTTTTTTTTTTAAGCATGCAGAACTCACTCTGCTAGACTTACTAATGTGCCAGTATTTCTATCCTTTCTGAGAGGTTTATAAATCAGCCATAAAAAATTTTACGCTGGTGTAAACTTGATATCTATTCTTAGTCCAAAAGCATTATCCTTTTCCCATTTTTTAAATGAAATAGTTTGGTTGCTATGAACCTATAAAGGGACAAAATCTAAATGTTTTCTCACTCTGTAGGTATACTGTCCTTTCTTGATAAAAGCATCTTTTCAACAAAAAGAAAAGAAAAATTCAGAGATACTTCGAGACAGCAGTTTCAGGGAAGTCAATACAAGTTTGCCCTGTCAAATACTCTTGTGTTAATATCTCGATGTATGTATGCAACCATATCTTTAAACTTGTCTGACTCCAGGTAGAGATCTAAAAGTAGGAAATTGTCAAAAGGGAGCAGGCAACATATACACAGAAGTATTTATTTAAACATTGTAACTATTGATTTTTTTTGTTTGACCATCCTAAAATGCAAAGATGTTACTTTAGTAAATAAAAGGATGAATTTTCATATCTCTAATTTTCCCTTAATTACCTCATTTATAAAGATTTCATTGAAATATTAACCACAATATTATTGAAAAGGAATTGAAAAATATGTTTCCCATTGCCTGTTTTTCTACTTATAAGACAAATTTTGTTAGCAATAGCTAACAAAAAATTTATCACATAGCTGATAATCAAAAATTAGAAAAAATAAAGTAAATCTGGAGTATTTATTTGAAGAAATTCAGGTTTGTGTCTGTCTTAAAATTCAAAGAGGAAACTAGAGTAAGTATAATTAGCAAGTATGCCCTAAGGGAGTTTACTTTTTCAATGAAATATTTAGTGTCTTACAAGAACATCACCAAAGGGTTTCTTGAAACAGTTCATTGACCTTACAGAGATTATATTTCATTTCTAAAAAAATGCCAGTTTAGTCTACCAAATGTATGCTCCAAGGAATATCTCATTTTATATACCTCCCCCAGAAAAGCTTTTACTATTAATAGTCTAGGAGATAAAAAGGAAATCTTGATAAAGGTAATATCACCTAAATCAGAAGGAAACACATTTCCTAGTATAGTAAATATTTCTCAGTTGTTCATATTTCAAAGAACAGATAAGAAATATCACATCCTAATCCAGAGTATTTTTGACTTGTTCTATTTCATAACAAAACAGCAATTTACAAATCACAAGCTACTATAACCTGGCCAAGTTATATCAACACCAACTACTACAGTCAGCCCTATGACATATAACGCACTTTGCATAAATTATTTTTGAGGGTCATATGAAAATAATTATGATGTTACGTTTAACTCATTGCTGTTATACATACCTGGCTATAAAAGAACTTCAAAGTATACTCTTCCTAAGAGATTTTCCTTTTGATTTTTTTAATTACAGAAGTACTGAGGTCTGTAGTAAAAATATACATATCTTCATTCAAATCCTTGTAATATCTAATTTCAAAGAGAGAGAAGGTAATATAAAAAGAAGTGAGGATCACTGGTCTTTGGGGACTACCTTTTCACATAGTTAACTTCTACTGCCTGGACTTTCTCAAGCCAAATCATGTAAATAGCACTGGCAATTAGTGAGGAGTGCTACTCTACACACCAGCTGTATGTGCAGTTCAGATATTCAAACTAAAACTGCATCTTAGTTATATGAAATGGCATTTGATAATGGTCTCAAATTCAGTGGTTGGGGGAGAGAGGAAGAACTATGCTAGTGCTTGTATGTGTGTGTAGGTATGTTTTCGTTGGGACAAAGGTAGTCTTTTAAAAGACAAAGAAAAGTGTGTAAAAGTTGCAAGCGTTATAAAAATTGTAAATAGGTAATATGGAGGAAAAGAAAAGACTATAAAGGGCATTTATGCAAATAAAGCCTTGAAATATTTGAGCATAAACATGGGAATATAATTGATATAAAAAGTAGTATTGTATGACAATGCAGAAGTCAGTTTTGTGTACCTGATGGCACTAAAAAAGATTATTACAAAATTCTCTGACACTCTTCAAATGAAGTCTTTTGAATCCTAGAAAAAAATGTAGTAGATAAAAGTTGGGACCCTGATGCAATCAAACAGCCAAGATTACTGTGTGAGACTTATCTATTTCAGAACATCAATTTTAGAACTAGAAAAGAGATGCTACATATGAGAAATATTTAATATATAAAACTTCAAAAAACATAATACAACTCAGTGGTGACAGACTTGTAGACAAGAACCTGTAATGAAAAGCAAACTGCAGTAGAGTCAGAATTCATTAATGAAGCGTATATACCTTGAAGTACAATGTTCCTTCTTATCTTTCCAGAACTGAAAACTGACCAGTTTCCTGAAGCAAAATGGAAATACCAAGCATTAATAGTACTAAGAACAGCCCGTGGCCAATGACACATGAGATTTCTATGACAACGATTTCAGCATCTTCATGCCTTGAATGTTAGAATGCTGAGGTATTTTTCTATTTCATCTTCTAAAAGTCCTTAGAAGCTGAGTCCCCAATAGTTACAGTGGTAACCAAATCATTAACATATACCTCTATTTCTTTGATCAGCATTTGTGAGTGATTCCTGGCATCACCATCCAATAAACTATTTCAACTCAGGCTCTTAACAAATTTAGTAGATGTTTAAGAAATTCCTTTTATAAAAACATCAAAGTCATAAAATAACTTTGAATTAAATTGAACAAAGTATAAAAAGGTATCTCTGCTTTTTCTCTAAGCACACAATGCTTACAGAGATGTAATTATATGAGCTGGAAAACACAATGTAATGAAGGTGTTAATTCTCCCAATTTATAATCCATATTTTAATATTTACTTCTTTATGGAAATTGACTAGCTCTTTCTGAAATTCATATAGATGTTTATGTGACCAATAATGTCAAAATGTATTTTAAAAAGAAAACATAGTTAGGCCCTCCCTGGTGGCGCAGCGGGTTAAAGCGCAGCACTGAGAATCTAAAGCCGCTTCCCCATGAGTTCGACCCCCGCCTGCCCCGGAGGTGACCACATGGCTTGGCAGACCTCTCCTGACCCGCCCGCTGCTCCCCTCAGCAGTGTACTTCGTAGATCTGCCTGTTCTGCTCCCCACTCTGTCTCTGGTGAAGCCTCTCGCTGCCCCTGAACCTCTGGCCTGTACCCCAGTTCTGTATGCACAAATAAATAAATCTTAAAAAAAAAAAATTAAAAGAAAAAGAAAAAAGAAAACATAGTTGGAAGACTTACAGTGCCTGGTTTCAAGATTTAATCTATGGTATAACATAACACTATTGATAAGGTTGAAGAATAGGCAAATAGATCAAAAGAACAGTATGTAGAACCTAGGAACAGAGCGACACAATTGATTTTTTTTTGTACAGCTGACAAAGCAAATTATTAAAGAAAAAAAAATATTTTCAACAAATATTCCTGGATCAAGTAGATAAGTAGGAAAAATATTCCAAGACAATCATTCACAAATAAAACTCAATTTGAGATGAATCTTAAAGAAGGTAAACAAACTATAAAGCTTCTTTTAGAAGAAAATGTAGGAAATATCAATATAATGAGTGGATGGCCAAAATTACTAAGCAGAACACCAAAAGTAGTGATCATGAAAGAAAATGATAACCTCATCAAAAATTTAAAAATATCAGGCCTCAAAACCAGTAAGAAAAAAAAAATGAACAAACAAGCTATTGTGTATACTGGAACTCACAACACAGATATCTGGAAAGGATTTATATAGAGATTATTTAAGCACTCTTATAAGTCAATAATAAAAAAATATAATTTTGAAGAATAACATTTCAATAGAATATACAGGTAAAAAATTTGAGCAGATATTTTAGAGAAAGATATAAACAATGATGAATAAGCACATAAAAAAGTTGTCAACATTAGAAAAGGAAAATTAGAATCACAAAGTATTACTTTACACTTAGAGAATAGCTAAAATTTAGATTCTCAACAATAAATGTCAACAAGATTATTGTGAAATTTGAACTTTCCTATTTTGTTGGCAGGAATGTAAAATGGTGTAACTATTTTAGAGAATTAGAAAATCCTTACCAATTTTAATATATGCCTCTCTTGTATTCGAGCATTCCAGTTCTTAAAAAAAAAAAAAAATTGAAATATACAAGCCTGTAAAAAAAGACATGAACTATCAATAGAATGTTTGGAGCAGATTTAATAATAATATTCAAAACCTACAAACAACTACAAGTAGCAAGAATCTGGATAGAGTAATTGTGATATGTTTGTGCAAACAAATACTAGTCCTTGATAAAATAAAATGCATTATTATTAATACAGTAATTGTTGTATGTTTTATTTCAGTGATATGATAAAGTATGAACAACTATATGTTGATAAGCAACTCTATCTAGTCACTAATCTACCCACCTACTGCTATCTCCTATGTTCTCTAGTTCTATTATAGTTGTAACAACAATTATAAAAACATATTCCCCTCCATAGATTCTTATTTGAGGAGCTAAAATTCAATAAACACCAAAGATATTACACTGGATATTAAATTATAACATTATAGTCATAGTTACTCATTTTTGAAGGGTTGTATCTGCCAACACTCCCTTCATCCCTTGCCTTATTAATGTCAATATCTATTGAATTATTTCTCTTATCTATATTTATATATTATCTATTATCAAATAAATGTTCTTTAGAGCATACATTTTAAGATATTCCAATTTAAGAAAATGTATACTTCTGTGTTCCCTTTCATTCTATCTTATACCCCTCTAAAATAAAACTTCTGGGCCCTCCCTGGTGGTACAAGGGGTTAAGACCCAGCACTGTGAATTTCTCCATAGCCACTGTGGTACCAGTTGACCCCTGGCTAAAGAGATCACCCACATGGTGCAGGAGAAGTTTCCTGTCTCACCTCCTGCTCCCCTCAAAAGTGTATTTCATCAGATCCACCTGTTCTGCTCCCCATTCTGTCTCTGATTGAACCCTCACCTCCTGAGTCTGGCCTGCACCCCAGTTTCTATGCATAAATAAATCAATCTTTTAAAATAAATAAAACAAAACTCCTAGAATATAATATCTTTATTTACTATCATAATTTTCCCATTTTTATACTTTTTCACTCTATAATACTGTGAGATGTCTGTTATCAAGGCTACCTGTTGCCAAGATTAACTGCAATTTCTTAATTCTGACATCACCTGGGCTTTGAATTTTAAATAATTGATCACTTTTTTTTTTTTTTTTGATACTCTCTTCACTGGACTTCTTAATCTCATTTTCTGGCTAAGCTCTAAATGTGCTATGACCAATGTAGTCTTAGTTTACTTCCATTTACTAGGTGAACTTATGCAGTTCCATGTGCTAATGTTATCTGTATAATGATGATCTCTAAGCCTATGTAACTGGGTGCTTATTTTTGATAAGTACATTAGGATAAGAACTGATAATAACAATAAACAGTAAAAGAGTGTTTTTTTTTATGAGCCAGAAACTATTTTAAGAACAGTTAGAACACAAATGCACACACATCAGCTTTCTTAACAACTCATTTTACAAATAATGAGTTTAAAACATAGAGTGCCTAATTCATAAAGTGCTTAGTCTGACTATTACGTTATTTACCAAACCTTAAATCTAAATAGTCTCACCCTACTTGCTTATGCTTTTTCTGACTATACTGAAAGTTATTTAACTCCAATTTTTTAAAAATGGTAATCAATAAAATATGTATGTATGTATATATGTATATATGTATATATATGTGCTTCATACATGAAGATTTTATGTATGTACTCAATACAAAAATGAGGTAATAGTTGATTTCCAAGTCAGTGAGCAAATTTATACTCTCTTAAAATATTATTTTGCCTCATTTTTGCTTTCCTTAAGCTGAAAATGTGAACCCCATCATCATCAATGCTAAAGAATTGGAAGGAAGAAAGTGTAAACTCTGTGATAGCAGTAGTAGGAATATATATAAATGTGGAGGCAAAAGTCTATTATACCATCTATATAAATGACTTGATGGTCTAACATAGATGAGCTATTTCCATCTGCTATTGCTCAGGGAAACCAAAGACAACAAAGATAAGTTAGAAACATTTCCACAGAATAAATGAACATGTTCCTTGCTTCACGTGACATTTGCTATTGATTTCATATAATGTGGAATGATATCATAACTGAAATTGTAATAGACTATATCAATAACTGAAAGCAGCACAAATTGAGTACAAACAACATGAAAAGAGAGAGTCACCAGTTCACTTAGTCAATAAAGATCACAGCTTTCCAGATCATGCTTGAATTGCTGTTATTAATCAAACTACCCATTTACAGCACATAATATTGTGCAATTGATGATTGATAATCATCTTGGGCATCCTGTCAGGTCTTTCCTGAACCAAGAAGACTTGGACTACTCACTGGAAATCTCACAGATGGTCGAATGTGCAATTCAATACCTGCTCTAATCAGTTACTTATTACTATGATTATGAATATTACAATTAACATCATTATTATTATTGAATGTACTGAGAGAAAACAACCAAAGAACAATCCTTTAGATTCTAAAGTCATTTTTGAAATTCAGGTGAATTTATGACACATTGATCATGAACGTAAAAGCTATTGGAAGCAATTGTTCTATAATAAAAATTGAGTGCACATAATGTGTTTATACCACAAACATCTGCCACTCATGCAGACATCATTCTGTAAACTCATCTAACTAACTCTATTTTCCTTTCTGATTTTATCAGAGTAGCTTGCGGTATGACAGTGATTTGAGTGACAGACATCCACCCTGGCATAGGGCAATGCATACTTATGTTTTGTTTATGGGAATCATCCCTTCTTGAAAAATGTAAATTTTCAAATTGGTTTTTATTGAAAAGAGGTATATAAGGAAGCAATGTTGTTGTCTTCGCTCCTTAAAAAGTCAAAGTTATTATAGTATCCAGCTTTCATAAAATTTTTACTAACTTTTTAAATTGACTTTTTGGTTTTGTAATGAAAAAGAGCATGAATTATTTAAAAGCTCCAGACAAGTTTCTGTATTATATATATATATATATATATTTGAATCATACAGTACAATTTTAAAAAGAGTGCTTAAAAAAAGCATAGCACTTACTATATTTAAAAGAGGTTAACATCCTCATATCTACCTCCACAGAAACAGCAAAATTCATTTATAAATTTTGAAGTTATGTTGGCATCAGTTTTATTACATATCATATACAACTGCAGTAAACATGCTGTGGAATTATTACTAAGAATGTTATCACATTGGATTTGGAAAGTACTTTTGAAGACAACTGGTGTGATCCTGGAAGCAATTTAGAAATTTCCTCAATGGCACGTCTGTCAGAAGTTCATCCAGCATTTGCTCAAACATTTGCCTTGATAGAAAATTTATAACTTTATAATTTTCTGCATTAGGAAATCTGCTGTTGAAAGGTTTCCTCATATTAAGCCAATATCTATCTTTCCTCTACTGTCACAGAAAATACTTTTGCTCTAAAGATATTTTCACTTTAAAGCTAACACAGCACAACAAAATACCTTACAACAGAGCTCCTTAATATTTGTATAATTATGTGAAATTTTATTTTGATGTTAAAGTGTAAATAATTACTGTAATAGTTTATATTAATACCATAGTGAAATTCTGTTAACAAATGTGAATCTTAAAAGTATTTTAATAAAACAATCACAATGTCTTTATATACTGAGTTGCCTTTTATCAGAAGAAATCAATTCTCAATTTTGACAAGACCGTGTTAAAAAAAATCAAATAAAGATGTGTGAGGATTTGTGTTCCTGCACTTTCCTTTGGTGATGTTTGACCATATCTTTATTCCCTCACAACATAGCAGATGTAATGGGTCATATATCAAATACTGTAAACAGCTTTTCACCACCAGAGCTCCCATGTAGGTGAATATGGTCCCTTGCCAATAATCATATTCTCTCTTCAATTATACCAGTCTGTAAGTTGGCTTTATACACTATGTGTTGATTTGTCAAACAGCAAATTGATTTGTGAGGAGCAGAGAGAACTGAAAAGGAGAAGACTGCTCATACAGACTTCATAGGCTTGTATTGCTGCATCACTGTATTGTGCTTAAGAAGAAACAAAGGTCTCTTTTGCTTTCATGTTTTTTAAATTCAATAATCTCAAGGACAACTTGCCTTCGTGACTATAGTTATATCTTTGAGTAAGTGGCACTCTCTATGTGCAGTTATTAATCAGGAAAATTTTCCAATGAATCACTTAATAGAAAAGATAGGAGTTTACAGTTGAGGCTAACCTTGTCTTTTACTATTGAGATATTAAATATTTAATAATAAAAAAGCATAAGTAAACCTTCCTTCTTCTGAGCCAGAATTCTGTTGTTTGAACAATGTAAGGAATACAAAGGGGTGGGGGTGGATAGCTGGATACCATTTAAAATCTTGCTGAATCATGTATTTTGTGCTTTTCATAGACAAATCAACATTACCTTATGGGGGGAAAAAAACCAAACCCTGACACAATTCTCATACAAAAAAAAAAAAAAAACTCTCAATTTTGACTTAGGAAGAGGAGGATAGAAAGGGGTAGGAAAAAGGGATCATGTTCAAACTCCTTATTCATCTGTCAAGCTTGAATAATGAAAAAGTAGATTATGCTACATCATTTTAAAAGAGCTTATCTGGCTAGCCAAAAGAACCTAATTCTCTCAAGCACTGTTATTTCCACTCACATTCCTACAAGGAAACAACTTATTGTGGTGGAGTTGAAGGAAAAAAAAATAATAATGGAACAAAGACAAGTGAAGAATTTAAGGTAGGAGCTGTCAAGGGCAATGAGGTATACACAGAGGAGGCTGGGAACTAAATGAGCAAATTGCCACTGGCGTTGTTATGGGCAAGAAGGATGGGGAGTTCCTAATTTTTTCTTTTATTTTTCACTATGTTGTTGACTTTCTTATAAATAATGATGTAATCTATTCCATATCTACCTTCACTTTGTTTTGTTGTACCTCCTGTATACTGTATGATACCGAGATATTTAAATCACACATACTGAATAAAAATTGAATTATATTGTTCTGGCCTTTATCAGAATGAAAAAGAGGCAAAAGAGATACCATTCATTTGTTGCTTGTCAAAGTTGTTTAGTTTCTAACGACCCCATTATCAAAAATGGAAGAAAGCCATTGCATTCCTATTGTTACTTTGAAATCATTCTAGTTATTAAAAATGAGTTCTGCTTCTCTCTACTAGTCTGTGTGCTTTCAAATTATTCAGAATAATCTGACATACTGTAAGGTGAATTAATCATAGTTAGTAGGTGACTAATTTAGAGGTTTGCCAGGGACTGTAAGACTTCCTGGGACACAAAATTCAGAATGTCAAAATTGAGAAAATTCTGAAGAGTTCGAGACACCTGATTAACCCAGTGGATCCACGATTACCAGGAAATCTCTGAAAATGGCACATGTATTTCAGTGGCAGGAAAAAATATATAAGGAAACTGTTCCATTACCTAAAAATCCAGATTTCAATGACCCCTTTCTGTCTATGTTATACGGAAAAAGAGAACTGGCCTTATGGGAACTACCTCAGAGCAAGTGTCATTTTGTTTTGTCTTTTAGTAAATGCTATTCCTGGGAGTATTCAACTTAAAAAAATTATTATGCTTCATAGTGATGGATTTTTTTGAAGGAAAATAAACACTGCTTCCCTTTATGCAGAGAATTAAGTGAATTCTAGAACCAAACTACCCATTATGATGCTGTTTGTTAGTTCAGAAAACAGAAGCAAAACAAAATAAAGCATAAAAAAGGGAAAAATAAAAATGCAAAGGTAGAATTCAGTGAGAGAAGGCAGCTACATATAGAAACACTGTGTGTTTTCAGAACATTAAGAATATTTGCCAACTAAGAGAAGTCTTTTAATAGCAACAGTGATGGACAGGAGGTAAAAAATAAACAAGAAAGGGTATGAACCATTATAATATTCGAGAGATCGATCAGATAAGCCAGAGTGCAGGAAGAAAAGCTGTAAATAAATTATTTCAGAGAAGGAAGCAAAGAATTTGTAGCCTGGGCCTCCCTGACGGCCCAGCATTAAGTCTCAGCATTAAGAAGCTAACTGCAGCTGCTGCAGCAAGAGTTCGATCCCCAGCCAGGGCACTGATGCAAGTGGCACAACAGAACTCTCCTGTACTGCTGCACTCTCTGCAATGTATTTCAGTGGATTCACCTGTTTACTGCCCCACTGTGTCACTGATGAATCCCTCCCACCACTCCTCTGGCCTACACCTCAGCTCTTGTATGCATAAATAAATAAATAAAGCAAATTTAAAAAACAAAGAATTTGTTTCCTGTGCCATCTACCTCATATTCATGAAAATCAAAGTCTGATTGCTCCGTTGTTTTTTGTTTGTTTGTTTGTTTGTTTGTTTGTTTGTTTGTTTGTTTGTTTGCATGGAAGAACTGGAATATAGATCAGAAGTGAGGATTCACCAGAAAGAATGGGGAGCAGAACAGGCAAATTTACCGAAATACTGAAATACACTGCTGAGGAGACCAGTGGGTGACAGGAGAGGTCTGCTGCACCATATGTGGTCCATTTCTAAGGCTGGGTTTCAAACTCAGGGGACTGAAAACTCAGAGCACAGAACTCAGGCCATTGCAGTGATAGCACTAAAACTTCACCCCGAGGCCACCAGGGAGGCCTGAACGTTTGATTTCAAGTTTGTGAGTATGGTAGACATAAAGATAAAGCCAGCTTCAGTGTTCAACATGACATGCTGGATTCTAGAATCCCTGAATCCTATGTATTTTTTTACTCTTTTGTTAGTTTACCAAAGGATTTGAAGGGAATGATCTCCCTTATTCTGTGCAGCACATATTGTCAAGAATGAAAGCTTTTACTCCCTTCCTGACTGCACCAGAAACTCCACCACCTGAGAGAGAATGGGCAGTATTACATGACCAGACCCTCAAAGTAAGTAATTACACAGTTACCAACTAAAGTCATACATACAACACACACTATATACAATATAATTTAAATTGACTAACCTTTTAAATTTTTAAGCAATAGACAATTTTGCCATAATCCTATAAATCTCTTAGTCCCGTGCTTAGTGTTATTTTCTTACTTTTTATTTTTGTTGTTAGACTACAAATTTTTTTTTAAAGATTTATTTATTTATGCACACAGAACTGGGATAGAGGCCAGAGGCTCACAGGCAGTGAGAGGCTTCACCAGAGACAGAGTGGGGAGCAGAATAGGCAGATGGATGAAGTACACTACTGAGGGGAGCAGCGGGCGGGTCAAGAGAGGTCTGCCAAGCCATGTGGTCACCTCCGGGGCAGGCGGGGGTCGAACTCATGGGGAAGCGGCTTTAGATTCTCAGTGCTGTATTTTAACCCACTGCGCCACCAGGGAGGGCCCTAGACTACAAATTTTTAAGCACAGTGAATTTTTCAAGTTCTACTCATTGTTTTCTCACTAGTGCCTAGCATTGTGACCAGCAGATACTAGCTTCAACAGGTCTCTCCAACATTTTGAACAGTCAAACGTAACAGTTTTAAAGATTCAGTACAAATGAGTGGGAAGTGAACATATTAAAATTTCTCTACAATACACCAAATATTTAGAGCTAACATTTAAACATTAAAGACTGAGATTTTCCAAATACATCCAATTTGATACAAAAGAAAGGTGAAGTTTCAAATAGTCACCTTCTGCACAGTATACAGTTAAATCAATGTCTGCATCTCTCAGTTCTCAAAAGGAAGACTAACCTAAGACCAGTAAATTTCTAGCTCTGACTGTGATTAAGAATTTCATCATTAACCTCTAATCCTAACAATGGATATGTTTTGATTATATAGCTCTTTCACCAAAAGGAACAAATTCATACTTTTCCTACTTGATGACTTCCAACTGAGTAAAAAAAGAAAGGAAAAAGGTGACATTAGCCATATTACACATTCTAGAGTATTTCAATATTGCTAGTATTATATTTCTCCTGAATAAAAGGACCCAAAGAGCATGACTTTGTATTTCTTCAAAGCAGCTTTTCCTTTGAACTTCAATTGACATGACAGAAAAGTTATATTATAACTCCTCATAAGTGGATATGAATTCTCACCTGAACCAGATATAAATTATATTTACCCAGAATGTATCTTACATTTGAAATACTATATGTTTCATTGTGAAAGTCTATTGATGAGTACTGAAATAGTTGTCAGGTTAAATGTATAAATACAAATATATATATATAAATAATATAATTTTTCTACCTTATTTGCATTTTTATAGCTAAAGCACTAATACTGGTAAGTGAAAAAGAATTCTTTCAGGCTCTCAAGAACCTAGGAATCATTTGCTCTAATATATGACTATGAAGTCACAATTGTTCCTGCAAACAGAACTGCAGAATTAAGGTGTGTGGTTGAATGCTGTTTGTCCTTTCTGAGAAAAGGAAATAACAGTAAAAACACACAATCTTTAAGATATAACATAAAATGGACATAACTAGAAACTCAAGGAATCTCTTAGTTAAATATTTTGAACAGACTGTATGTGTCAGGGAAATATGCTAAGCCATCTCTCTTCGAGGGAAAACCAGTTGTAAGAAGTATTGCTAGTTGACTGTCCCAACATGCCACATCTCTGGATTTCAACCGGGTGTTTAGATTGAGACATATTCTAATTGGGCCACTTCCAGAAACTTAGTGACCAAAGTAGGGGTGCTACAGCTGAGGCCCTTTTGCCCAATGCAGCCAAACTATAATGGGAAACCAGGGCTCTAGGACTCCCCAAGGTAGTAGCCAAGACTTTCTGACACTATTGTAGTCATTATGGGGTTTCTCCTCCTTTCTCCCATCCTTTCTTCCCTCACTTCTTCACAACTGACAAGACCTATTTTATAGTCTAGAGTCTCTTTCTGGCTGCTCTTAAATCATCATCTCTGTATCTTATAGTCATAATCCTATCCCCTCCCCAATATATTTCCCTTCTAATTCCATCTAGTCTGCTTCCTAATCCAAATTGGAATGGATGTACTTGATAAGTAAATTTAAAAGCTGTGTCTTAGAGTTGAGACTCATATAAATTGAAGGAAAGATATCCCAAACACAATTAGATATCAGTATCCTGGTTATTTTAAATCAATACTATGTTAAGATATCACCTCCCATGTTACCTTTCTTTCTATGTACGGAAATTCAGTTAGAACAAATTTTCTTTTTACAATACATAATCATATATGTACAGAGTATTTTTACTGCAAATGTATTCACCTGCATACAAAAATCAAGATATTCTGTTACCAATAAAAATCTAAATTTAGAGTTATCTAAAAAGAGCAAAATACAGAGAAAGGAAAATTATATTTAGCTCACTGCTATGGAAGAGACATGATTGCTAAATATAAATATTATATTTCTAAGTGTCAAAATCTATTATTAGGTAAAACCACCTATATACTTTCATCATCAGAAGTTATTGACATGCTAAATTAATAAATGGCCCTCCCTGGTGGCACAGTGTGTTAAAGCACAGCACTAAGAAGCTAAAGCCACTGCAGCATGAGTTTGATTCCGCCTGCCCCCAAGGTGATTGATCCACATGGTGTGGCAGCAGACCTCTCCTGACCCGCCCACTGCTCCCCTCAGCAGTGTACTTTCTTGATCTGCCTTTTCTGCTTCCCCACTCTGTCTCTGGTGAAGCCTCTCACCACCCTGCACCCCTCTGGCCTGTACCCCAGTTCTGTATTTATAAATAAATAAATCTTTTAAAAAATTAATAAATTCTGGGCCCCCCCTTGATGGTACAGCAGATTAAAGCACAGCACTAAGAATCTAAAGCCACTTCAGCATGAGTTCCATCTCCCACCCAGAGGTGATACACATGGTGTGGCAGACCCTTCCTGACCAGCCCACTGCTCCCCTCAGCTGTGTATTTTGTCTATCTGCCTGTTCTGTTCTCCACTCTGTCTCTGGTGAATCCTCTTACCATCCCCGCAGCTCTGGCCTATACCCCAGCTCTGTATGCATAAATAAATAAATCTTTTAAAAAATTAATAGATTCTGTCAAATAATTTTTTCTACAGAATTCATTCTTAATTTCATAACAGAAATTTAGCACATTACTATGACAAATGTATTCAATCAATAAAATTATTTAATCATTTAATTGCTGATTTCATGAAGGTAAGTTTTATGTCTAGATAAGGTGAATCTAAGGGAAAAACTATCCCTATTCAGAAAATAGGAACCCCACATGGCAACCAACAATTTCCAGATAGCATTTTTTGAAATTACACTTTTACAGAGGGTTTCCCAAATGGCTTCTTTTTTTTTTTTTTTTTTTAAGCAGGTTGCTTCAAAGGGAAAACTATTTCTCTGGGGTTCACTTAAGTATCTGTAAGCATGAACTTGATGGGTTCTATATTAGATGTCTACTGATTATTTGGTTAGCTTCCCCAGGACACCGTAGTTAAGGGGTTACAGTGACTTTCCATTCAAAGGCAGAGCAAACAGAGAATGCAGAGCAGAGTTACCTTTGAATCTGCAGTCACTGTTAGCCTTTTTAGCATGAAATGTCATGTACTGTGGACTTTGAAGCTATAGCTGAATCCACATGTGTTCAGCTTTCAGACAAAATAAAAATGTAGAACTGTACAACATTATATTGCTCTTACATGGGAGTGAAGCTCAGAAGGCATTAAAAAGAAATAATAATTAACTCAAACTATTTAACTAGGCTCAGCAGTATTCTAGGTACACAGCAACACTCTGATGGCAGAGACCTAAATTTAACCTCATATATATTCCAGAAGTTGTTTTTCATAATCCAGTCTTGATTATTGAAATTATATTAAGCATTGTTTTGATACTTATTTAAATATTTCATGTCTCAATTTATTATTTATTCACTTTTGGACATTCTATTAGAGAAAAACATCATTCTAAGTAACTATCAGGAGTTTCTATGATAACATCACAGAGTGGTTATATAAATGACATATTCACATTCTCAGTGACAAAAGAACAGCCCTCAGTGCTCCTTTTTAGACTGGATACATACATAAGTGGGCTTTATTTTGCAATTTGTTTAACAATAGGAGAATTTTTCCCCTTAAAGGGGGGGGGGATTTATGAATGTAGAATAGCTATTCTATTTAAAGTGAGTACATCAAAAAAGAGATAGTTGACTAGTCAGACTTTGTTTAGTGATGTAAGACAGTAAATGAATAAGCCTGTGGGAACTACTTGCAAATAAACATTTATTATGTGCTCTCTTTTTTGTAAAGGTAGTCAATAACCAGTTCTAGAAATGAACTGATAAGGAAATCCTCCTTATCTCCATTCATAACCTATTCTACAGCTTCCCTCCAAGTAATTTAGAATTTTAAGATTCCTTATTTATTATTTTCTCATTATTTTTTCTTGATTACTCTAAAGCAATTTCTAGTTTTTCAGTTTATTTCCCTAGCTTTCTATATGCCCAATCCTAGCACTCAGGTCTACATTTAAGTTAATAAGATACTTTCCTAACTTTAAAGACATTTTAATATTAGGAAGAGAAAAAATGTGTTCACAATATGTCTCATGCAATAATATACTCTTTTGTTGCAAGCTTTGGCACATACATTCTTGAAACATATTTTAGGAAGAACACAGAATTTAATATCTGCAGATATGTATAGTAAGTGCTATACATGATGGAGATTTGAGATATTGGGAGCATAGAGGAGGGAGCAACTAATTCCTTCCAGGGAACTATAAGTAATGCCATCCAGAAAACAGGCAATATTCCTCTTTTTCTTATCAATGTAGGATTTTGTCACCTGTAAAATTCAGGAGCTAGAGAATAAAGAATCCAAAGAGTTAAAAATCATTTAAAGGGGCTCTCCCTGGTGGTGCAGCGGGTTAAAACACTGCACTGAGAAGCTAAAGTCACTTCCGCAAGAGTTCCATCCCCGCCTGCCCCGGAGGTGACCACATGGCATGGCAGATCTCTCCTGACCCGCCCGCTGCTCCCCTCAGCAGTGTACTTCATAGATCTGCCTGTTCTGCTCCCCATTCTGTCTCTGGTGAAGCCTCTCACCGCCCCTGAGCCTCTGGCCTGTACCCCAGTTCTGTATGTACAAATAAAAAAATAATAATAATAATCAGGTTCACTTTAAAAAAAATCATTTAAAGGTTGATTTTAATTTCAGAGCAGCATGAACAGTTTAATTGTAAAGGACTTTGAGTTGGATATTTTTGCTCGTGGTTATACTGTACATGAAGATTTAATATAATGTAATGTGAATTAGAGTCCAGAATGTGCTAATTTTATAATTCAGAGGTCCTGTGGAGAGTTGTTCCTTAGGGAATTAAGTTCAGTTCATTTATGTGAAGAAAACTTGTAAAGTTGAAAGCTTCAGGTCAAAAAGTCTACAAAATATAATGCAACAGATATAGTTTTCAAAATAGGAGAAACTTCACTGACTAGGACATGACTGTCCCTTTCTTCTTTCCATGATACAAACATGTCCACAGGATCTGTTGAAGAATTTTATAATTTGAGTTGATTTTTTTCTTATTTTATCTTCAAACATATATAGTATTCTGATTTGAGTTTGCTCTTTTGCATAATTTGCATTGCTACTTATCTAAAATCAATTAGATTTTATATTATGTATTTATTGCTTATCTAAAAATCATCACAAAATTTAGAGGCTTATAAAAATAGCCAACTTTATTATATTTTTGATAGTTTGGGAATTTGGAAAAGGATCCATTACCTGGTTCTTCTGTTTCATGTTTTGTCAATTAAGGTAACTTGATGGTATTTAGCTGCCATATGGGCTGATCTTGAGGTCCAAGATAGCTTTATTCACATGTTTGGTGTCTGTCAGAATGGCTGGAATGCTGGGCTTAGCTTGGACTGCCAACCAAAGTGTTTCTGTATGGCTTCAACTGTACAGTGTTGGGGTGATTAAACTTCCTAGATGACTCTGTACTTCCAAAGAAACAATTCCATGAAAGATGGGCAGAAGTTAATGTCCTCCTATAACATAGTCATTAAAAATGTAAGCTGCTACTCCTGCCATCCTCTGTTGGGGAATTAGATTCTACCTTTTGATGGGAAGAATAGTAAATAATTTGCAGCTATTCTTAGTATACCACAGTCTGATATCTGGTTACCTATTTACATTTCTCTACTTGAAAAATGCACTCAATGCCTTTCCCAAGGCCCACAACAGTGTTCACATTACAACCCTGTGTTTTAAGGTCAGATTCTAGGATTTTGACATTGAAGTACATTTAGAAAATTACCTAGCGCCTTCCCTGTGGCACAACAGGTTAAAGCACAGCACTACAAAGCTAGGCACAGCCACTGCAGCACAAGTTTTGATCCCCAGCCAGGGAAGTGTCCCACACAGCACAACAGGCCTCTCCCCACCCACTCGTTGTTTCCTCAGCAGTGCACTTCATCAATCTGCTTGTTCTGCTCCCCACTCTGTCTCTGGTGAATCCTCTCACCACCCCTGTGCCTCTGGCTGGTACTCTAGTGCTGTATGTATAAACAAATAAATCTTTTTAAAAAATAATTAGTAAAAGAAAATATACTGAAATTCTATTATTATTTTGTATTTCTGCATAAAATCTATGCCATAAAATAATGATTTAAAAATGTATTTTCTCATGTTTCTGTAAATTTCACCAGGGCCAGTTGTGCCTATTCAATATCTCTCACAGTGTTATACTCAGGTTGGACTTGGGTCTGGAATTATCTAAAGACTGCTTTTTTTAAAAAAAGATTATTTATGCTTACAGAACTGGGGTACAGGCCAGAGGTGTGGTGGGTTAGAGGATCACCAAGACAGAGTGAGGAGCAGAATAGACAGATTGACAAACTACACTGCTGAGAGGAGCAGTGGGCAGGTCAGAAGAGGTCTGACACACCATGTGGGTTAGGTCCCTGGCCAGGGATCAAACTTGTGCTTCAGTGGCTTTGGAGAACTTCATAATGTGGTGCTTTAACCCATTGTGCCAGCAAGGAGGATCCATCTAAAGACTTCTTTACCCTCTTTCTGGTGCATAAAGTGGGAGGCTGGGATATGGTCACTAGTAAACCCCCATGGTCACTAGCTTCTTTAAAGGATTCCTCAAGGCAGGACATGGCACTTCTTACACAACGGGAGCAACATCTCCCAGTACAAGTGTCAAGGAAAAATGAACAGAAGATGCCAGTTCTTTAAACCTTGGAACTGAAAGCTTGGGTGATATTGCTTCTACCATAATCTGTTGTTTAGAAACTTTGCATATTCAATGAGAGGCAACATCTATCCCACATTCATGAGTGAAATTAATGCCTAATTTGTGACATCTCTATTTCCGATCACACATTCTTATATTAACAGGATTTTATAGTCTATTGATACTGTTCATATTATTTCTATTATATTTATAAGAAAACTGAAGTGTCGGGCCCTCCCTGGTGGCGCAGCGGGTTAAAGCACAGCACTGAGAATCTAAAGCCTCTTCCGCATGAGTTCGATTCCCGTCTGCCCCGGAAGGGACCACATGGCGTGGCAGACCTCTCCTGACCCGCCCGCTGCTCCCCTCAGCAGTGTACTTCGTCGATCTGCCTGTTCTGTTCCCCACTCTGTCTCTGGTGAAGCCTCTCGCCGCTCCTGAACCTCTGGCCTATACCCCAGTTCTGTATGCACAAATAAATAAATCTTTAAAAAAAAAAAAAAACTGAAGTGTCTTCTGACCACTTTACAATGTCTTATCAAATTACACTATCTTGCTTGCTTCACAGTTTAAAACCTTACTAAGTAAATGAACTTAAAGTGTGGAGAAAACTCCCTGGGTATATTGTTACCCTAATGTATCTTTCCCAGTAGATTTCCAATCAATCCTAAGCTTTTGAACTAATGAAAGACACTATCTGACCCTTCTATAGACACACACACACACACACACACACACAGAGAGCAAACACTGATGAAATAAACATAGGGCAGCCCCCCCTTTTTTTTTTTAAAGATTTATTTATTCATGCAGAACTGGGGTACAAGCCAGAGATGCAGAGGGTGAGAGGATTCACCAGGGATAGAATGGAGAGCAGAACTGGCAGATCGACGAAGTACACTGCTGAGGGGAGCAGCGGGCGGGTCAGGAGAGGTCTGCCACGCCATGTGGTCTCCTCCAGGGCAGGCGGGATCGAACTCATGCGGAAGTGGCCCAAGCCTCTTAGTGTAGTGTTTTAACCCGCTGCACCACCAGGGAGGGCCAGGGCGGCCCTTTTTTGTGTGTGGACTACAACAGGAACCACATAGCAGTCACTACAAAACATAGAAGTTTTGAAACAAAGGTGGACACCAGTTGACAATTTACTCAGTGGGGGGCATTTTCCAACCCTTGAAACTGATGCCTTTGCTCTGTTCTTTGGCTTTGTTTTGCCCTTGAACTCAGCTTCCTTTTCTACAAGAAATATCCAGTATTTGACACCATGTAACCCTTTCATCTTACTTCCTGTTTATAGAAGTTTGGGGTCACTTTTTGAAGTTAAAGTCACTTTTCTTCCTATAGTATCCCTGATCTTTTAGTCTAAGTTTTAGGTACAATTATCTTAAAAAAAAAAAAACAAAACAACAACAACAAAAAAAAAAACAACTTTTTGGATTTTCGAATAGCCTTATATAAATTCACTTATACAAAAACACACCCACAAATTCCCTTAGGATAAGCCTTTCTCCATCATGAGTCTCTTGGGGAACTGCTGTGAAATAACATCTGTAATTGTATTAGAAATCTTTTTGTCTAGAGGAAAAGGTCCACATTTAATCTGTTGTGGAATTATAAAGCCTTTCATCCACACTTGTCATTTATTTTTCACCCAGAGACATTTTATTGTCCTACAGTTGGTATTTTCTTTGAGCCCAATTTTATTTTGAGAATATTTTGATAGGAGAAATAGTGAATAAGAGAGATTTAATTTCAGTACTTGCTTGTCCCAGGTCTTTTATGGGCCCCTCTAAATTCTGCTGAAAGACTGAAATGGTTTTATCCTCAGGTTATCTTATTTCATATTTTATCTTAAGAACCTAGAAGTCAGTTGACACTTTTTATATTCTGCCTGGAAATCTCCCCAGTAAATTGATGAGTTCATTGGATAATTTTGCTATTTACCATATTACCTCAGATAACAGATCTGCCAAAAATTTCCCACTCTATAAATAAAGTGCTTTTTGTTCTAACATCTAATTGTTTTAATGGCTGTCCTTCAATCTCTGAGTTATAAAGACTCTTCTAGCTTTCAAAAACTGTCCTTGATTTTTTTTGCCCACCATCAGACACATATGTTCAAAGTCAGATTCACTTATTTTAGATTTGGGTAAAGTCAATTTCCTACTTTCTCCTGCCAAACTTTGTTATGGTTATAATATTACTGCAAAAACAGACATTACAAAATTAAGAGATTAAAACTGTAATAATTTTCTTGTATCTGATGATTTTATGTTTACAAGTTAGGTCAGGATTCAGCCAATTCTATTAAATTGCTTGTGGATGCTTGATGGTATGCAGCTGGCAGGGGGTGACAGAGACAGTTAAATTGCCATCACTTTTATACAGATGCCTGGAAGGCCTACCTTCTCTGGGACTTTCACTAGAATGCCTACACATGGCTGACCTAGCTTGTCAATCTTAAGATATAAGGACTTCATACATACTGTCTCAGAGCTCCAGTCTGATATAAAATTTAGGTGAAAATGAAAATCCTAGCCTTGAAAAACTCATTGGCATTTCCATTACTTTCAATCTGTGCAGTTAGTCATTACAGCCTAGACTGAAAGTGAGGATAATTATATTGTACCATTTAATGAGAGGAATAGCAAACAGTTTGCATCCATTTTTTCTGTACCCCAAATTTCTACTACACAGAATCAGTTTGATGGGAACATATGTCTTGATATGAACTTTTATGAATCTTCTGTGTGAATGCTGTTTTGAAACTAGCTATTGATTCTCCATTATCTAATTTTGTTGAATTTAAGATTCATGTAATAATCAGTTTTCACAAAGAAATAATCTTTGAATTGTAACTTATTTGCAAATTCATGTTCAAAATCATAACTGTTTCAAGTGTGGGCAGTTATGATTCTATTATAAAGTGTAGATATTACTTTAGATAAAAAGATTGTTATGAAGGAATAAGAGTAATGAGCTTTGTTTAAAAATAAACTCAGGGACCCAAAAGTAGATGATGGGATTAAAAAATGTGATACATATACACAATGAAATATTACTTGGCAATAAAAAAGATAAACACATGTCTTTTGCAGCAACATGGATGGAGCTGGAAGGGATCATGCTTAGTGAAATAAGTCAGAAAGAAAAGGAAAAATGCCAGATGGTTTCACTCATAGCAGGGGTATAAAAGACTAGGGGAGAAAGTAATAATAATAATGAACAACTATATACCAGAGACATTTTAAGGGGGGGTTGAGGGGGTTGAGTGGGGAATGGGATCAAAAAAGGGGGACTGGGCACTGAACTATGGTGATGGCACACGGTGAACTGGTGGTGGGAAGCTCACAGGGATTACAACTGAGATGGGAAAAGGCATAAAATGATATAAAAATAAACTATTATATCTAAAAAATAAAATAAATTTGGGGAAGTGTTTCCCATTACAAAAGTAATCCAGGCCCTCCCTGGTGGCGCAGCGGGTTAAAGCACTGCACTAGGAAGCTTAAGCCACTTCCGCATGAGTTCGCTCCCGCCTGCCCCGGAGGTGACCACATTGCGCAGCAGACCTCTCCTGACCCACCCGCTGTTCCCCTCAGCAGTTTGCTTCGTCGATCTGTCTGTTCTGCTCCCCACTCTGTCCCTGGTGAATCCTCTCACCCTCCACATTTCTGGCCTGTACCCCACTTCTGTATGAATAAATAAATAAATGTTAAAAAAAAAAAAAAGTAATCCATATAAACACTGTATTTGGCTCTGCAGTGGTAAAGGTAGAAGTCTGTTTTGGGCCCTCCCTGGTGGCACAGCGCCTTGAAGTGCCGTACTGCAAGATAGCCACAGCTGCTTAGGTACGGGTTCAACCCTGGCCCCAGAGGTGATCCATGTGGTGTGGCAGACTCTCCTGTCTCACCCACTGCTCCCCTCAGCAGTGTACTTTGTTAATCTGCCTGTTCTGCTCCCTACTACTCTGTCTCTGGTGAATCCTCTCACTGCCCCTGCACCTCTGGCCCATACCCCAGTTCTGTATGCATAAATAAATAAATCTTTTTTTTTTTAAGTCTGTTTAAATTAAACAATGTTACCTGTGGTAAAATAGAATCACCCACATTTTTACCTTTTCAAATCCACGGCCTTATGAAGCGGCTTTACAATAATGTTATAACTCCCTCCATCTACTCTGATCTTGACTCTAGTTTCTAAACACTTGCATTTTTGTCACTTTTATAAAGACATACTCAAATTAGCTTAAACTTCAGCCAAATTCTGATGACATGGCACGAATATAAGAGAGTATATGAAAGATAGCTGAATTAAGTCAGCCTATATCTGACAAGCCCATTTCCATATACTTGAGTGAGCCCTGTCAAGACCTGAGAAGTGCCTAGATCAGTCACATTAAAATGATCTGCACTTGTCCTTTTAAGACATACATTTTTTTCAAGATTGTGGATTTAGCATTGTTATTTATTGTTTAATGACAATGTGTATTTGACATGTTATGTTAAACACTGTTACAAAATGTTACATGCACAAAAAAAAAAAAAAACCTGGTAATCCAAAATTAAGTGTTGTATACCTAAATAAGAAATAGCATTTCAAATATATCCCAAAACCTTTGTGTATAACTTACCACTAAATATCCCTCTTTCCTATACTCCAAAGATAGTGGCTATCTTAATTCTTTATTACCACTAAGATGTTTCATGATTCTGCTATGTAGGTATTTTTCTGTTAGAAAAGTAGCATTGGTTTTTCATTTATTTTAATTTTATATGTTTGTAATGTTCTCTACAATGCACAATGGCTTTTTATATTCCACATTATATATATTTTAGTTTTTACCATTTTAAAATACATTGCTTGGGTTTAATAATTTTTCACCATTATATTACATTGTTTTATATGGGTATGCCACAATTTATTAAAGCTTTTCCTCTATGTGGACATTATGTTATCATTTTAAGCTATTGAACAACATTTTGTTTACTGGCTAGATATAAGAATTTGGTTTAAAATTTTATATCCTACTGTTCTGAGTTAATAAAGCAATGAAAAGTCCTTACAGCAGCATATATTTTATTCACATTTCAGGATTTGTCTCATGTATTCAGCTAACAAACACCAAATCTAGTACTATTTATGTTGACATATTCCATACTTCACAGTTCTGCAAAACCAGTAAAGTTCATATAAACATAGATTGACTTCAAGCACAAGGAACATTAAGAAAAATTTTAAACTAATATATATCTATTTTGTATAGACTTACTCAAAGTACCACCAATCCTGAAAACAATTTGTATCACTTGCTCAGGGTTTAGAAGATTCAAACAGACTCCTTAAAAATTCATTTTTCAATTTGGGCCTGTGATCATTGCTCTAGATGTAAATTTAAATAAAGATATTTTATGTGAGATTGGTTAACTTCTGGCAGAAAGAGTCAATACTGACATTTTTACGTATGCAACAAAGAATTCTCAAATGGATAGTTAAGAGGAACACACATGAAATTAAATCACACATTTATTTTTATTATCCAGAATATCTCAATGATTCTATATAAGACTTACTTCTATGTATGCAAATATGTGTGAGTTTTTGTTTTTGTTTTTTACAAATCAATATGTGTGTACTGTATGAGGGAAGCCATTAATTATTTCAGTAAGCTCAGAGACATTAAGGGAAATGTTTTCAGATGAAATACATCTGCTCCCCATGATATCTGTGTTGCAAAATATTGACTTATCTTAATATCAAAGCTTATTCTTATTCACCATTTTATTCACTATTAAATAGAGTTTGATGGTCATACATGAGAAAACATAAGAGATCCATATTAAAGAGTCATATAGATTATCTCTTAAGTCTCAAGAGAGTACTAGTCAAAGCACTGAGACTTGTAATTATTTTTTAACAAACAAAAGATTGATCTAATTCAGCTGTCCTTGTTTTAATAGCAGTTCCTACTTCTACCACCATTTTCTTTTTTTGGTTTTCATTGATAGGATATGAGTGTTGGTAAGAACTGAGGTAATAGGGCCTCCCTGGTGGCCTAAGGGTTAAGTTTCAGTGCTAGCACTGCTGAGGCCTGAGTTTGACCCCTGCCAGAGAGATGTCCCATATAGTGTGTCAGACCTCTCCTGTCTGGCCCTCTGCTCCCCTCAGCAGTGTATTTCAGTGGAGCTTCCTGCTCTCCTCCCCACTCTGTCTCTGGTGAATCCTCCTGTACCCCTTTACCTCTGGCCTACACCCCAGTTCTTTATGCATAAGTAAATGAATAAATTTTTTTTAAAAATGAACTGAAGAAATAGCTACATTAGTTATAATTTCCTTAGGAAACATTTTAAAATAATAAAGATTTATTCTCTTTTTGATGAATGTGGCTTATAAACATTTAGATTTTGTACTGCTTGAATAATCCATACATGTGTCAACTTGCTACATCTTGACTTTAGAGTTGTCCATGTCCATCTATTTTAATTTTTCCTGTTCTTTTTAAATTATCACAGTTTTAGTGTGATCCCATTTAGTTTCATTTATCTAGCTACTAAGTAATGTTTCATAAATATTTTACTTTTGTCTTGATTTCCTACTGCTATAACCTGTATAATAAAAAATTCTATATAAACACCATTAGAAATATACATCACCTGGAATTTTCAGCTTAACAATTTATCTGAATGGCATTGCAAATAATTGAGGCCATAAAACGTGGCATATTTTAGGTAACATTATCCATTTAAATATTTATGTAGTCCAGTTAAAATGGATGTATGGGGCCCTTTGTTCAAAACTTCAATGTTGAAAGATGATGATAGCAGAAAATTCAAACAATTAGAAGCCCAACTGAGTATGGTCATAGGACTGCATAAGCTGCATGCCCAATAAAGAAAAGGCAAAAGTGAAATCTACAAAGTTATTTGGAACCCTGACCTTAAGTTGCATACCTTCAACCTGCCAGATTGGTGTGTTAACATGAATCCCAAGAGAAGTGCATATTTAATGTTGTAGAACAGGATGGGAAGAATCTGGGTCCATGTCTTGCAATCTATCACATGTAATGCTATTATTCTGCCCATTCTTACTTCATCTAGCATTTTCTTTATTCAAAGATAATCAATCTTTGAAAACTTTAACTATTTGTGATAGCACCTCACAACCATGAGAATGACCCATACCAAAAAGATCAGAAACACAAATGTTGTCAAAACTTGGTATAACAGCAGTGGAAATGTAGAGTAATCTAACATGTATGGAATACAGTGTTGAGGTTTCTCAACATATTAAAGAGATCTATCATATGATTCAGAAATTCTGGTTATAGCTATTTACCAAAAAAAAAATAATTCAAAGATATATATATTCACTCTTTGTTCATTTTAGCACTATTTACAAGTCAAGATATGGAAACATCCTATGTGTCCAATGAGAGATGAGTGGATAAAGAAGACATGATCACACACACACATAGACACACATACACACTTTGGAATACTACTCAGCCATTACCAAAAAGAAAGAAAATGAGATCTTACTTTTTGTGTCAACATAGATGGTACCAAAAGGGATTATGCTATTCAAGTAAGTCAGAAGGAGAAAGACAACACCAGATGATTGTAGTCAATGTGACATACAAAAATAAACAAAGGGACAGAGGAAACTAAAGCAAACCCTTTCAATCTAAATTCAGAACGGAGCCAATCAGGAGGGGAGGTGGAGCAAAAGCAAAAGAACGCCAGTGCTCTGTGGGGAAGGATTATAGATGCTTTGGTGGTGGACTTGGTGTGGCAATACAACATTGTTGTAAATCATTGTTAAGTCAAAAAAAATAATTAAAAAAAACGGACATTGCAAAGTATAAAGATGAATATAATATTACATTAATCACTTGAAACTTTAATTCTTTACATAGAAAATTAATAAATGATGTTACAGGCAGGAAAAAAACTGCATGTGATACAATCAAATGCACTTTGCTATTTCTAACCTTTAGAATCATATTAAATATGGGAAAAAATTTCCTCTAAAATGAACAGATAAAATTATAAAATGCACCCATAGATTAAAAAGGAAAATGTATTTGGAAATAAAAGTAAAGATTAAACGATCACTAAATTTTTTAATATACTATTAAGAGATACCTGCCAAATAATTTATTATGAGCAATTCTGTCTATTCGAGTGTGTGTGCAGATATTCCATGTCAACAAAGCAGAACCATGCAATGCCCCGATTCAGTATAAACCACTATAAAGCATCAGAGTAGGAAATAGCTCAAATGAGAATTATCCTCCAAATAAACAAAATAGATCAAGAGGGGAACCCAGGTTCTGACCTAGACTCAAAAAGGACAGGTTTGCTTTAAAGAAGACAGATGAGAAAGAGAACGATTTTGTAAATCAAAATCTTTAAGTCTAAGAAAGAAAAGGAAAAATCTAGGATGTCACTTCTGCTGCAGGTCATCTGTGCCCTTAGCACAGCAGTACTAAGGTCACTCTGCTATGATAGCCATAGAAGGTTATTATACAATCTAAAGAGAGCCATTCACTTTTTCTACCAGTGCTTGGATATTTTCTGTATCTTCTAATTTTATTAAAATATGTTTAAATGCAACTTGACTTCTATAGAAAATGGGTCCTGATTTATTTAGTAACATTCTTTCATAGTTTCTCCCTATTCTTATTCTAAATTTGTATTTAGAATAGAATTTGCATTCTTCCTTTCCTGATTTGAAAAACATGTAGGAGGATCAGTTTGGGTCCTTATAATTACTGGCTTTATCTCATTGGTATAAGAAAAATAATCTATTTAACATAAATTCACTATATTTCATTGTAATTGTGATAATTATAGAGACTCCGTCTGCCTTATGCTACCAGAAAGTAACTTCTCATTCTGGTAACTGAGAGCAGCAGAACTGGGAACTGGTGTCTTCTAATAAGAACATGGGATTTTTGTTGTTATTGCAGTTTTTCCACTTGAGAAAGACACAATGAGAGAGTAAAGGAGGGTAGTGATATCTGTTTCCAACTTCAGGGTAATTGAGGGGTTGAATCAATCTGCTGAGAGAGCACCAAAAAGAAGACAACCCATTACCCGATGGGGGTGCAAAACCCAGGGAGCGAGGTCAGATTGCCAGGAGTGTGGCTCTCACAGCACTGGAAGCAGGCATGAGCCGGAGCACCCTGCAGGTCAGACAAGACCCCTTTCCTGCCCTTTCACTGATCATGAGTGAGACAGAGGACATTTAACAAGCTGGGTTTAGTGGGAATTATAGCTTTCCATATGCTATTTACTACTGCCAGTCTGCATTATGTTAATTAAACCCTTCCTTCAACATGATGATTGCAAAGAAGGCTGCCAATGTCCAGCATGGAGCAAAATTCCACAAGGAGAGGACACAGGCTTTGCCAAGAGCTGAGGAGAAAGAAGCCCAAACACAAGTACCCAGGATATTTGGGTAAAGGACACAAAGTAAGAACTAATTTCTGTACTTTCAATGCAACAGTAAAATCAGTCCCTGAAAAAAATCCTGTAAATAGTAGATGCCTTAGAGTCAAATGTACTGACTACAACAGTCTCAAATGTCATCTGCTTATGGCACCTGTGAAAATAAGTCAATAAGTGCTCTCTTCGCAGCTCTCCTGGGCCTCCCCTCTCTTCTTAATATTATTTGAAATGGGAAGTTTCTTATTAACATTTCTTATTAACAAGATACTAAAATGTTTGTGGGAAAATATCCCAACTTTAAAAAAATAATGGCTAAAATAAATTTATGTAAAATAAGTTATCTGTATGACTGTGGATAGAAAACAGATGATGGATAGATGGATGGATGGAGAAGTAGATAGATAGATAGATAGATAGATAGATAGATAGATAGATAGATAGATAGATAGATAGATAGATAGACAGAAAACTGGTAGATAATTTTTGTAAACTATAACTCTGGGAGAAAACAGACTTGCAAACATGAAGTGAGCAAGAGGCAATATGCAAAAGGGAAAAAGGAGATGAAGCAAAATAAAAAAACAAGACAAAAAAGAAACTTCTTTACCAAAAATACAACCATGTTTATCATGCAGTTTAAATGCCATATTTATATAAGACTATGCATACATATATAAAATAAAAATATATAAAAGAATGTTTCCGTAGCCTGAAACAATGTAGTCTGAAATAGTTCCTTCTATACTCTTTTTTAATAAGTAATGAATTCTTATTATTTAACATCCTTGTTGATATTTTGACAGTATCAGATTTCTGCCCTCAGGTGTGGTTACAGTGGATCTTCTACCACCAGAACATCCGCAGTCCTCCTCCATGTCAACTTCTGAGCTAACATATGTAATAGCCATTAATAGTAACCAAATGTACAATTGAAATTGGAAGTCCTGACAACCAGCCTCCTTTGTGAGTCCTCTCAACACACAGGCTCAATAACAGAGTGAGACCATCACTGACCATGAACTTTCACAGTGGTTTTCCAAAATAATGGCCAATAGAAGTGGAGCCAATATAAAAGGGGAGATATTTTTGCTAAGAATGAAAACAGGGATGTTCTAATATACAAGTACAAAGGTGAAAAATAAAAAAGCCAAAATCACTGCCTTGAAAAAACAGTCTCTATGAACCTATTTTTTGTTAATATAAAAATTGTGAACTTGAGTTCCACAACTTTGCATTTGCTTCGCACATTTACTTTTGACAAATGTAAAGTAGGATCGATGCTTTATATTTCAAATTGCATAGAAACTCATTCTTCTCCAACATGTACCCATCTTGCTTTTGTTTCTGTTTCCAATTTCTAGTATACAGCTTGAGGTGTAATTTGAGTGTTCACTATCCCGGAAAAAATAATCTTGACATTAGGAGCCCTATACTAATATCCTTTCAAAACCAGATCCCCGAGACACAAGCAGCAGGCAAGCCAGGCTCCTTCTCCCCAGCTAAAAGCCAAGACTTGTGGCTTTGTTGATGTAGATGCATCACCCACACTCCTCCTCCAGCACAGCTGGAGGGCTTTGACTGGCAAGAGCCACCAGCAAAGCAGGGGTATTTTCCCACCCTGTTGCTGCAGCGTCGCACATTGCTGTACTAAAAGCAATAGCTGTGGGGGCAGGAGCTTGCCTTTGGGCAGCTGCTCTTCTGTACAAGTCAGGTTTTAGTGCCAAAGACCCCACCGCCATCTCCAGCTCCACCAGCTAGCCCCAGAAGTCAGCTGTTTGCTGACTGCAAAAGCCACAGCGGGTGGTGAGCATCTTATTGCCAGTCACCATCACCCTGCTGGGGCTCAGGCTGCCAGCAGAGGTAAGCAGTGATGGCGGTTGGCAGTGGTTTCTCTACCGTCAGGCAGAGGGCCACAGAATAAACAGCGGATCTGAGACTGAGCACTTGCTATAAGACGGACAGGTGTTTTATAAATACTGTCTCGTTTAATCCTTACCATCAGCCTACGAGGTCACTATTACTTTTATCCCCACTATACAAAATAGAGAAACGAGCTCAGAAGGATTAACTAGCTCAAGGCAACACAACCTGAAAACAGAACAAGCAGCATGCAGATCTACCTTTCGCCTCTCCTGAGGGCATGCAGCACCACCAGGGCTGCAGTGGTAATGTTTGCCTTATGCTTGAGCAAGAGCTGGCATAGGAGGAAACAGCAAGCCCCATGGTCCCTGGTGCAGGGTTGCCGGGAGAAGCATGGGGCATCACTGGTCTAGCTTGAGCTGTGCAGCTCCCTGGAGCTGGAGGCAGGAAAGAGACCTGTTGAGTCCAGGCCAGCATGGTGGGCTCTGCTGTGGCTTCTCTGAGGCCACCGGCCCAATGAGATGCCCTCAGTGAGGATAGTCAATGACTGTCTAGGCACCAAGCTTCCTCTTTTATATTTAGTGCCTGGATCATAGAGTGGGCCACTCAGGTTAGAGCTAAATGAACCAGGTTCCAGCCCAACTCATTACTTAATTATTCTAATCAGAAAATGAGAATGAGTTGATTGGTCATAAATCATCCAATTAGTCCAACAGTTCAATCCAGTTGCTTAGGATTGAAAAGGATCCAGTCAAGGTTGTAGGATGGAGGATCCTGAAAGACAGTACAAGCTAGGGCAGGAGCCAGCTAGAAAACTCTGTTCCTCCAAAGAAAAAAGCAAAGCAGCATCCAGTAGTTGATCTCTGAAAAAAGAACTGAAGCTTGAGAGGGTCACAGAGATCTACCTGCTACATCTGTCTCTACCTTTGCTCCATCACCCGAAAGGAGACACATAGGCCTCAGCCTGGGGCCTCATGGAGCTTGTTTGTGCACTTGAGTGGACGTGCAATTGTGCACATGTGAGGACGATCCACAGTTATCTGTTCTCCCTTGGTGCTGGCCTTTGAGCCTCTGTAGCAGCCTATAAGCTCTATTTCACTTTCCCTAGCAAGACTCCCAATGAGATCAATCAGCTTTTCTTCCAACCTAAATGACAGGGTAGGTGTGTTGCGGTATAAGAGAAAATGTGGGCAAACACAACAGCTGTTTGGTCACCATTGATTGCTCAGGTAGGAGCATTTCAACCCTTATAACTCATGCTGGGACAGTGACTTTAAATGCAGACAACTGAGACAACCAAGCATCAGAAGAGAGGTCTGCTTTGGAAAAAGCATCCTTTCTACCTCAGTTTTCTAAGACCATTTTTGATTCTTAGATATTCTGTCAATCTTATAATGAGAATTAAAATCAGATATTTGGCTGAATACCTGAGTGTAAGGATGGGCAATACTATAGTTAGTGGAGGAGCCTAGTGAATATCTGATCAGAAATTACATGGGGAGATGGAAAATAAGTTGCCTATGTATATTTTCTATAGGACCCATAATTTCTACAACCCATACTGAAGAGAACCTATAAAACCAAAATCTAGTAGATTGTGTATATATTCCCCAAAATATTTTTTTTTAAGATTTACATATTTATGCATATAAGAACTGAGCTACAGGCCAGAGGTACAGATGTGGTGAGAGGATTCACCAGAGACAGAGTGGAGACAGAACAGGCAGATAGACGAAGTACACTGCTGAGGGGAGCAGTAAGTGAGACAGAAGAGGTCTGTTGTGCCATGTCGGTCAACTCCCTGGTCGGGATCAAACTCATGCTGCAACTAACTTTAAAGTGCTGTACTTCAACACACTGTGCCACCAGGGAGGGCCCATCCCCAAAATAGTTAAGTACTTTAAATATTTTTCAAGTGAGTAAAGCCCATATAATTTGGATCCCTATAGATGAAATACATAGCTACCTCACTATATAGATAGGTAAAAATAGTTTATTCATGGTATATTATTTATTGAAAGGATTTTCTATTTATAGTCTCCCCCACAAATTATATTTTATCACAAAATAAAAGGGTGCTGAATTTATATTTTGTGATGATTTTCCATAAATGTGTAAGTGATTGATGGCAATTTTGTGTTAGAGGAAATTTTAATATGCACATGAGATCAACATCTTAACATGTTTTTGAATATGTGGCACAGGTTTGTTACCTACTGCACAATGGAAAGCAGAGCTTTAGAACTTATTCCTCTTGCATAACTGAAATTTTATGCACATTGATTATCAATGCCCCTTTCCCCAGGCCCAGAAAACCACCTTTAATCCTTTGTTTGATCAGTTCAACTACTTTTTGATAGCTCATATAAGTGGAATTATGCAATCCATATCCATCTGTGACTGTCTTCTCCTAATAAACATAATGTCCTCAAGATTCATCTGTTATTACATATGGAAAGATTTCCTTCTGTTTTAAGGTTTAATTCTTTATAGAAGTTTGAGTTATGATAGGGAAAAGAGTAAAGATAACTACTGATGTAAAAGATGATCAGCAAAACCCAAAAGACACAAGAACACTGATTCAAAAAGATACCTGCACCCCCATGTTTATTGCTGCTTTAGTCACAATTGGAAAGATGTGGAAACAGCTTAAATGCCCAAAAATGGATGACTGAATTAAAAAGATGTGGTACATATACACAATGGAATATTACTCAGCAACCAAAACAAAACAAAACAAAACAAAACAAAACACATGTCTTTTGCAGCAACATGGATGGACCTGGAAATGATCACGCTTAGTGAAATAAGCCAGAAAGAAAAAAAAAATAGGGATGGTTTCTCTTGTAGCAGGAATATAATGGAACAGGTGAGGAAATAATGATAATGATGAACAGCTATATACCAGAGATATTTTGTGGGGGTGGAGTGGGGAATGGGATCAAAACCGGTGGGGGGAGGGAAATGCACTGGACTATGGTGATGGCACATGAGTGATTTGGTGATGGGAAGCCCAAGGGGATTGCAACTGAGATGGAAAAATGCACAAAATTATGTAAAAGTGAACTATTATAAAAAAAAAAAGGTGCAGCAGTAAAAAAAAAAGATGCTGCTTAGCAACAATGCAAAAAATTAACAGAAGGATGAGAAAAATATTCTGGGGACAACTTTGAAAATGTCAAAATAGAGAACTCCCTTTTGATTTTGGTACTGGCTTTTTAATCAATTTGGACCTCTGCTAGATTTTCTGGTGTGTAGAGCCCCAATGATTTTGAAGTCTGTTGCTCTTGGATATGATGCAGCCTATGGTGAAAATAAACAAAAATGAGATTTATAATCCAAACATTAAATTCTAGAATTATTTTGTGCTCAACACTATCAGCCTATCAGTTCTCCTGGACATGCACCATGCAGACAACAATAGAATCATAATTTCATATTACATTTGCAATCAGAAGACCTCAACTTGACACCTGTTTTGTTTCCTAACTTTCTAAGGGATCTCAGGGACTTAAGATTGGAAAGGAAGTGTTTAAAACCATTCTTCTGCTGAAGCACAAAAGCATAGAGGTGAATCTCAAAGCCATATATTAAGCAAAAGATACCAGACACAAAGTTCACATACAATATCAATTTATAGAAAGTTCAAGAATTGGCATAGTACTCTGTAGCTCTATAAATCAGAAGGGTATTTCAAGAGATTGTTTAAGGTGGGTGAGGGCAAAGGTGAGGTTTAACTGGGAAACTATCCTGATCTAGAATTGTGCACCTGGGTGTATATATATTAAAAACTGCCTGCAGTACTTAAATTTGTGCATTTTATTCCTCTTTCTTATATCTCAGTAAAATACTGTAAAAAAAATCTATGAAAAAGCAAAGAATTACATGAAAATCTAGAAAAACTGAGAAACTTGAAGTTCAAAATCCACAATATGAAAATAGAGAAATGCATTTTTAGTTTCCTGCATCCTTCAGGCTGTGAGAAATGGAGAACTACAAACTACCCCACATTTTTATAGAAAAGCCAGAATATTCTCTTTGAATAGGATGCCTTTCTTGACAACCTTGGATCAGTCTGTACTTATTGTTTAAACAACTCCTTTAACATAAAAAATTGCTTTACAAGTCATGCTAGAAATTCATCAAACAAACAAAACCTGTTTCTTTTTGAAATTTCTATCTGAATATATAAAAGTACAACTTACAAAAAAATTCAAAGTAAACTTGTTTTGAGTTCTATTCCAAGACCTTAAAAAATACTGGCATGTTCTACCCACTCTGACCTAAAGTGTACTGTCTGGTGTCCTCCAGTTGTCTCTCCCCTTCCCAAACACACACATGTACACACGTGTACTCTCACACACACACACCCATACACTCTCCCAGATACCCATTCACAAACTCTCAAGCCCACTCACACACATACATCACTGGGATACTTTACTAGAGAAAGAATATATTACATGCAAAAACTTGGAAATATATGGTTTTGAAATGGAATAGAGTTATTAATTAATAATCACAGAAAATAAATCTGAGGTATCCAGTTCATCTACCATTTCAAGATTTTTTCTCCATTAAAATACTCATCTAGTAATATAAGCAAGTAATATACATTTTATTAGTTCACATTTTAATATGACATTTATATTCCATTTTCTATTTCACTAGTTGTCATGTATATTCCTATTGTTTTCATATTCTTCTTTTTGCCCATAGTGTTTCTTAATAAGATTTTTCTTATAAAGTCAATTTGAAGATGTTTTGATGTTTTTCTATATAATCAATTTTCCATAGTTCTATGATTGCTTCATAACATTCTATGGCTGGTTTTATTGCTTTTTTTTTCATTTATAAAACTATTATAAGAATTGAATATATAAATGCAAGTGTAGAGTTTTTCCATATCACTACAAAGATTCAAATTCAGAATTTTTTGCAGAGCAGTTTGTAAAAACATGACAATATAGTCGCAGAGTAAAAGAATGACAATTTTTTGATGAAGTATAGTTTTTCATGTATGAAAGCTTAAAAATGGATATTGAATGATCCTGATGATAATATTCCTGATTAATAAATAGGTTTTTACTCTCTCAGCATCATCAGGCCACTGGAACTAGTGTGTCTAATGGTATTCTTAAATTATCTAGAAGATTTAGGACATGCCAATGACCAAATTACTTTGTATTTCATGTTGTTTTTAGTTTATTTGTTGTAAAAGACAACAAATACAAGATAAATAGCTTATTCAGTAAGTTAATTTATTGAACTATTTCACTGCCTCTCTGATTTTCCATCATCGGAAACATGCACATGTATACACATGCACATAAAAGAATTAGTGACAGAAATCTGCTATCGGGAAAAAACACTTAAGTAGAAATAGTCTTAGAAACTTTTAGTATTCAGAACAACCCCCTTGAGAATAAGACTGTGGGTCATTGGTTACAAATCCATAGACAACACCTCCTGGGACCTCCTTTATGGTCTAGGGGTTAAGTCTCAGCACGATCACCTCGAAGGTCACTGCTATGGCCTGAATTCGATCCCCAACCAGGGAGCTGACCTACATGGCGGAGCTGACCCACATAGCACAACGGACCTCTCCTGTCTCATTTGCTGCTCCCCTCAACAGTTTATTGCAATAGATCTACCTGCTCTGTATTCCACTCTGTCCCTGGTAAATTCTCTCACCCCCACACACCCTAGTTCGTCTACACAAAAATAAATACAATCTTTAAAAATTTTATGTAACAAATGTTTTACAATGCCACTTTCATTATCCCATGAATGTGAATTTCACAAGTAATGGAATCTATCAATAAATACACTTGAAAGATAAATAACCCACTGCATTATGAAGTAGAAAAACAAATAAATTAGTTAATAACAAAATAATATACAGTGCATAAATCTTAGCCATGACTGTGTTAGTAACCCCAATGACAGGGCTTTCTGGCATAGGTAGCAGCATTGCTAAAGCTACAATGCAAATGCAAATTGACCCATTCTGTTGTATTGTTACCTCAAAACGCAGAGAAATACACTGTCATTGATGACATGATTTTAGGAAATGGTGACTCACTCTTGGTAAAGTTCTTAACAAAACAAAGTATAATCTTTCCTCAATTTACATGTAGTTGAGTTTATATATTAAAACTCTTCACAAAAAGTATACTAGGCTCAATAATTTGTAAACAAGTTTTTCAGTCACATGGGTCCTCAATGGTTCATTAAGAAGCCATAAGAGGGCCCTCCCTGGTGACACAACAGGTTAGGATGCAGCACAGCAAACTGGCCTCACCCACATCAGTATGAGTTCGTTCCCCAGGCCTGGAGGTGATACACATGGTGCAGCAGACCTCTCCTGACCCGCCTGCTGCTCCCCTCAGCAGTGTACTTCAACCATCTGCCTGTGCTGCTCCCCAGTTCTGTATGCATAAATAAATAAATCTTTAAAAAAAAATAAAAGAAGGCCCTCCCTGGTGGTGCAAGGGCTAAAGCACTGCACTGAGAAGCTAAAGCCACTTCCACATGAGTTCGATTCCCACTTGTCCCGGAGGTAACCACATGGCGTGGCAGACCTCTCCTGACCTGCCCACTGCTCCCCTCAGCAGTGTACTTCATCGATCTGCCTGTTCTGCTCCCCACTCTGTCTCTGGTGAAGCCTCTCACAGCCCCTGAGCCTCTGGCCTGTACCCCAGTTCTGTATGTACAAATAAATAAATCTTAAAAAAAAAAAAAAGAAGAGGAAGAAGCCATAAAAGCCATCTTGACAGTCTTCGTGCAATACATATACATTCAGGTCAGTTAGCATGTGCAGCCCTTGTCCACTAAAAGGCAGCACTGTGCTCCATTCATCATAAAAACCAATTTACCTTTCCTTTGCAAAGCAAATGTAGGGAGTGTCTGTCCAGGAAAGAACTACTGCTCTCAATAAATCACTCTATATTTATTTGTTAATATGGTCAAATCATTGCTCTAAACAGCTACAACAAGGTTAAGTCATTGCAATGTGGAACCTCTGTGCCTTCTGTTTCTCTCTTGCTTCTCCACTTATATTCTTTCTTTCACTATCCAGAGGTGAGTGCTTGCTGTCGTTGGACCCAAACAACTTGCCTTGGACAATCACAGCAGATAGCCATATAAGGTGTTTGTGTACAAGCATAAAACATGAGTCCAGAGATACAAGCATGCCATTTACTGTGATTTCAATAACAAAAATTAAACTTAAAGGGGTTTCTGGCTACTGTTCCAAGCACAACTCTGAATAGTGTTGTACATATTAATTAATTTCACTTGATTCCTATAATCCTATAAGGGTGGTATTATAAGTCCCATTTTACAAGTGAGAAAACAGGCACAGACTAAAGTCACATAGCTGGAAGGTGGTAGAACAAGAGTAAAATCCTGGCAGACTGGTAACTTGGCATCGTGTTTAGTACGCTAGACTCTTAAACACTTACGTTAGCCTTTTTATGATGCACATAGGCAAAAATTGAAAACGATAGTTATAAGCTGGTGGTTTTATTGTTACCATCTTAAAAGAAAAAGAAACTACAGGACATAAAGTATTTATTTCTGTCTATCAGCTGCCTCCTCAAATTATTGCTGTGGTGTTAAGTCTGAAGCTCTTAATGCACAGGCCCATGGAAGCTACATTCAAATGACTGGTCTTGAGGATGGCCCTGATCTTAGGGAAACTTAGAGTTTTCCAGAACATTCATTGGCATATTGTGTTTTCACTCATAAATCTTAGTCTTCCACTTTTCTAGCTTTAATTAAATTGTCCAGTGAACATTTTTAGCTCTTTCATATACTCTAGTAGATAGAATTTATGGCTTTCTTAAAAGTCTAGAAATATCACTGGTCAGAAATAAAGCAGCCTAAGTTATAAATTCTATATAGGCAAATAAATTGTGTTTGTTTTCACTTTACCTCTGTCTTTTAGCACAGTGTTTAAATATTCTGTGGTCTATAGCAGATGTTCAATTATGATTATAAAATAAATGAATAAAAGGATTTTATATAAGATTTGATAAAAATACTTGGTTTGAATTAACTCAATCTGACCCTACAACTATAACCACACTCTCTAGGTGAAATTCTTTCACCTTCTATTATTATTGTTGTTCAAGTAAGTTAAATTTCTATAGACCTCTGTCAGACAGGATCAAGCTTATCAATGCCCATAGCAACTTGATTAAAATATAGAATCAAATTTCTATGGAAATTACTCCTTTAAAAAAAATCTCCAAAATCATTTTTTTCATTATTTTGAATCACCATTTGCTATACATGTTTCATGAAAATGAAACTCTAGAATAATAACATTGCATTTTAAGTATATTTTACCACTACACTGAAGTTTTGCTCTGAAGTTATTTCCCAAGCACTGGGGAAAAAAATTGAGAGAAAGGGAAAAGGTGACTTTTATGTACATAAAGGTCAAAATTGTAAACCGAGCACTCAAAAACTATTTCCTTCATTTATGTAATTTTCATATGAAAACCTAGACAGAAAACATTTAAGAGTCTATAAAACATTCATTGCATCATTAAACTGGCACATGTTTTAATGGTTTGCCTTTCATTGCAGCAAGGTGTCAGCTTGGAAGGATGTGGAATGCAGCTGCAATTGAGATTGTGTTCCATGATGTACATTTCATTAGAACATGAAATATCTGAAGTACTATATATGCACAAGTTGAAGTATACCTTTCAGTGAAACTCCAAGACAATTTTCTTCAGTTATGATTATTAATATGTTTTATCTTTTAAAGGGAAAAATAGCCTTTACTAGAAAAAGAAAGAGCTCAAAACAAGTATAAATATAGCAAAAGTCCCACATAGAACAGACTCTATATTAATTCTCTGAAAATAGAAGCAAAGATAAAACACAATTTCTAAAATAAAAGTGCTTAAAAATATTCCATTCAAAGGAAATAAAGTAAAACAAATTTTGATTCTGTTAAAAGGAGCCTCTAAATGACACATGAAATAGAATATCAGAATATCTAAAATATTTGTGAGAAACTTGCAAATAAAAATTTTAAGTGAATGATTTGTATGATATGCCTGAGCTTTATATATTTGCAAGAATTTTAAAAGTAACTAAATAATGAAAAAATAGACCTATCATTTAGCACTGTTAAATCATAGCTATTAACTCTGTCAAACTCAAAATTAAAACAAAGAGTATATACTTAGATCTGTACTGTATCCTGGTAGGTAAAATTTGGAAAGAATGTTAGCCTTTTAGTGACATGGTTTAAATTTTTCCCTTACCTGCTTTGTCATATTGCAAGTTGTTTTCTCTTTATTAGTATTCAGTGAAAATATTTGTATCTGGTCTTCTTCCAATTTGTTTTCCAGCCTTATTCATCTCTAAAAGTGTACCCGAAGCTAAAACTGTTCATAACCCTCTCCGATGCTCAAATATACTAGACAGACACTGCTATTCCATGGAAATGTTTCTAGTCTGTTATCACATCCCTCAAGAACTGCAGCTATATTTTCTATTATTTCACAGTCTATTTTCTTATAACACTCTGGGTTAATTGATTCTTACCCATTGAATAAATTATGACATGTATATTGAGAATGAACTGAATATGCTAAATAGGAAGATAGTACTCTGTCTACAGATGCCTTAGTGTTCTAATATTTGATACAATTCTTCTTTAAAATTTATGTGTCATTTCAGAAGCATTTAAATCTTTGGCCAACAATATGAAAAATGCATCTAACCAGAAAGGCATACCCCTTCTTCTTTTTTTTTTTTTTTAAGATTTATTTATTTATGCATACAGACTGGAGTACAGGCCAGAGTTGCAGGGGCGGTGAGAAGATTCATCAGAGACAGAGTGGGGAACAGAACAGGCAGATGGTCAAAGTACACTGCTGAGGGGAGCTGTGGGCAGATCAGGAGAGGTCTGCCACACCATGTGGATCACCTCAGGGGCAGGGATTGAACTCATGCTGAAGTGGCTTTAGCTTCTTAGTGCTGTGCTTTAACCCGCTGTGCCACCAGGGAGGGCCTAATTACACACCTTTTTTTAATTCTCTCCCAAATAACAGCTGTCCAGTTTTTTAACATTTGCAAAATGCAGTGGAAAAAAAAAAAAGGAAGGCATTTTCTTCACACCGTATTTATCTAGAAATTAGAAATGTGCTCTACTTATCTCTTTTGTTTTTAACTTTAAAATCATATAACTTTTGAGAATAAGGTACAAAGTCAAAGGGTGATTAAAGATATGCAACAGTATTATCTACACTAGCTCAATGATCTTAAACTAGGTCCTTAAATTCTCTGTGTTTCAGGTGAGTCATCATTTCTAAGATGACTAACCTTAGTTTCCATTTCCTAGGCTCGAGGAAAGAATTTAATGAATTACTGTATGTAAAGTAATCGGCAAAATCATTGTCTGACATATAGTAAAGTCTATGTAAATAATTGTTATGAAGATTCTGATGATTCTCCAACGCAGAAATAAATGATGCAACTTCAGAAACTATTCTAAGAAGACAAATGTGAATAGATCTGTATTTATGAATCTATTTCTAGTGAAGCTCTTTAAAACATTTCCTGTTAATATACAGAACATGAAGAACATATGTGTACCTTTTCTCAATATAACAAATATCTATTTTCTTCTTTTGCTTGCCAGACTGGACAATCTGAGGACATATCTCTTCAACTTTATCAAATAGAGGTCACCATCGGGAGAGTCTTGATAAACTATATCTGTAAAGATGGCCCTTTCTAGCTGAGGGCAGAGTTCCAATGTCTGGAACTGATTTCCCAAGGGAGGTCTTACTAGATATGAGGTTTCACTGAAATTCACACCCAATAGAACAGTACATGGAAGGTCACCATTAACCACAATATTCTCAGTTCTTCAGGTGAGCTCTTTATAGAGATAGCTATATTTAACCTAAATACTCCTGTACCCACTAGGGATTTATATTAGTTGAAAATAGAAACCAGGGATCTTTTGGTTGTAATCTAATAACGAGAGAAACTTCATATTTCTTTGTGTTGTTTGCTTATATAGATACTGGTGGCTAAGACTGCTCATGTATTCAAGTCACAATTCCTGTTATTAAGCTACATTTAAAGCTACATTCTACTCTCTTCCCCTCCCATTACATATATGGGAGGGGAAGAGAGTAGAATAAATGCCATGTTGATGTTTAGTTCAATCTTGAACAGAATTTGAAATGAGGAAGAAAGACTTTTCTTCATTTAATTATTTGGTTGAAATTGTAAAGTCTACAATGCTAAACAGAAAAAGTATTTGTAAATTTTTTTCTTTAAAATTTGCTTATATATGTACATATAGATTTTCATTTAATAGGGGTGAGGATTACATTTGGCCATCAAGTGCACATAGTATAATACATTATATCTTATTTAAAACTTATCAGAAGTAGATATGATTACATTTTCTAACTTTATAGGAGACTCACAGACTGAACAACAGACTGAAAATCTGTAACTTCAGTTGGACAAAGCAAGAATTTAAACTTGAGTCTGTCCTGCTCCAAATTCTATGCTAATTTTCTTACACGGCACAGCTGTCCTATTTAATTGACCACTTTTGGAAAATTATATTTTATTCAACTGTTTATTTTGAAATGAAGTTAAATAAGCATAGGTTTGGATGTGTGTTTATGTTTTCAGGTTCTTTTTAAGTAGTGCAGCAATTACCTTTAAAAAAAAAAAAAGTCTTCTTCCAGTCTGCTGAAATATCAATTATCTGTCCCATTGTTTGGATTAGGGGATATTATCGTTAAGGAAAAAATAGTGATTTAATCATGAGTACAACAGATGCATATAAGCAGATCTCTGGCAGCCAAGAGACAGTTATAATGTCTTATACTTTCCATGGTGCTTCTGGACCATTCTTTGGGTGCTTTTGGTATTATTGGACTATTTCATTGTACCATATTTCAAGAAATCTAAGTTTTTAATAGGATTTTTAGCAAAATAACAAGAAGGCCATTAAAAGTCACTTTAATGACAGTTTTATGATAGTTCCAATACTTGAAGAGCTATCTCTTGTCAAAGGAGAGGAACCTCCACAAAATTGTGGCTAAATGTTCTACTTTCAAAACTCAATGTGAATCAAGAGCTCTCTTCCATGTGTAGAGCCTGAGATATTATCCAAATAAAAGGAAAAGAAATGATCCATTTTGTTTATTGTAAAATTGCGTTTTTGAGAAGATTTTTGAATGTTGCAAAGCAATGTTATGGGATTTCAAAATCCTCATGAGGTATAAAACTAATGAAAAACGAGTCGAGATTTCCAAAAATCTAAGACTCTCTAGATATATTTGTGAATTCTGGAGCTAAGGGCCAATACAAAATCTACAGAGCCACGAAGCTCACTCAAAGAAGGAGAGTTTTCATATTTCTGGATAAATGAAAAATATAATTACCTTGGAAATAGGAAGGAGACGATTTCAGAGTATTAGAATTAATCTTTTTTATTAATTAATTAAATTTAATCTGTCTCTGAGTCTGTGAGGACAGGGACCTCATCACATTAATCATTCTACTCCTAGTACCTATGGTACTAGGACATTGTGGGTGCTTAAAATATTCTGAAAAATGGAATTAGTGAAATAACAAATGGATAACTTGACAGTAGCCACAGGCATAAAACACTAAATGATTACAACATAGTATAATAAACTGTTAATAACCGAGAATGAATTAGTCTACAAAATAAATAGGTATTTTAGGTATTTTTCCCAATTTTCCTGCTACTGTCTCTGATGCTATACAAGTTCATATAAGGTGTTTAGAAAAACTTCAGTTTTTTTTTTTTTTTACTTTTTACTATAAATTTATTGTGAGGTATTTTTTAAAGATTTATTTATTTATGCATACAGAAGTGAGGTACAGGCCAGAGGTGCAGGGGTGGTGAGAGGACTCACCAGAGACAGAGTAGGGAGCAGAACAGGCAAATCCATGAAATACACTGCTGAGTGGAGCAGCGGGTGGGTCAGGAGAGGTCTGAGCCATGTGGATCACCTCTGGGGAGGGCAGGGATTGACCTCATGCTGAAGTGGCTTGAACTTTTTAGTGCTGAGCTTTAACCCCTGCACCACGAGGGAGGGCCTGTTGTGAAGTATTTTTAATATAGAGAAAAATACATTGCACAAATATTTATTGTGTACCTACTGTGTGCATGTATTTTCTAAGCATAAGTAGATACAAATAGGCTCATTATAAAACTATTCTTATAGAACTATCTTTATAGAGGGCTAGATACTAAGATTTCCTTGTGTCTTCCAGAAAAACTTTAGTTCATATGCCTAGTTTGCGAACTCAGAAAAGTTGTTACTCTACCAGACAGTGGCTTCTATCTTCTGTTGTCGCCCTGTTGGTCACTCTGTCATTCTTCCTCATGTCCCAATGAGTGGCAGAGTTCCTCTGCCCTAACAATCTTTAATTAACTTTTAAGGAGGAAAACCTTAACATCCTAAAGGTTATACCAAGGCAAAGAACATCAGTCATCTTAGGATCTCGCCTCTAAATATGCACTTAAGTTCTTTAATCAATAAATTCAAGTCACCAGATGTCATTAAGTAGTCTTATTCAAGGGGGGGAAAGGATGTAAAATTGATGGGCTAAGTAATTCATCAACTCCTCCCCATGAATGTCCTACAACCCTACCTCAATAAGTCATTGTGTCAATTTATTGCACATTCTCAGATAAATGGCATTCACCCACAATAGCTTAATAAAACCAAGTGGATTTTTTTCATAGAGTTTATGCAGCTAAAACTAATGAAAACTGAAAGATATCCACCTACATATTGCCAATACAATTAATGACAAATGATTACCCTGGGATATTCCTTCCCTCAATAAACCTACAGAGAAATAGTAACTTTAAAATAAGGAAGAGAAACAGCTTCAACAAAAACTAGAAATGTGATTAGTATGTTATATAGCATTAACAATTCTAACATTTCTAGAGTAATATTTGTAATGCAAGTCCAAGTGACTTTACAATATAGCCCCTGCAATGAATTAGTTTTTATTTTGAGGATTCAAAAATTGGCAAGAAATAGTTGCATGACCTCAAGAGCTTACAAATTTACAAAGCAGAAAATGTATTTCAGAAAGTATTAAATATGATGTGAGAAAAAGAAAAAAAAGTGTGTATGTAGTTGGAAAACTTATTAGATGCTAACCATTTTAGAATGATGATCAGAATTTGCACAGACAAGCAGAGATATAAGATACAGGAGTATAATTCCATCTCAGTGTACAAACTTAATGCGAACTTATGATATAGTAAATAAATGCTGCTATATACAGTATTTTCTACAGCGCTATTTATGTCAAGGACAATATTGAAACCTGAAAATATATTATAAAATGAATCCATGCAATAGTAATATGAGTTTAATGTGTCAAGATACTGTATTTACCCAATGATAGAGCAGGGTTGGAACTGGGCAGCCTTATGCCATAAGCCTTGTTCTTAATCAGTGCACCACACATTTCTTTACAAAAAAAAAAGCAAAGTGAGAGAGAATGCAGAGTAGAGTATTGAAAGCGTTTTTTTTTAGAGGAGAAGGCGTCATCAGATTGAATAGACTGAATGAGCCCAGAGTCTATTGTTTCCTAGAGTGAGCAATGCCCTGAGGACAGGACTTGTGTACAGTCAGCACTAAGTGAACTGTATTCAGGCCTCTTCTGACCAGCACTTACTATAGGGGCTTGTACCTGGCCTGTGAGAGACTTGCAAAAATCTTTCCAATAAAATTGGAAGGGCTAACATTTTCTGCACGTGTACAATAGAGGCCATGATTCTTCATTATTACATCACTGACTACTCTTAGTTTCATTCTCCTGCTTAGAAGTAAAGAATTTCACACGTCAACTAAATGGGGGCACCAGGAGTCAAATTAGCCTAGTTTCAAAATGGTTTCAGCTTTTCAGCCTGTGTATCAGAGACAGTCTGCCTTCTGTTGAATTGCTTTTAAAGTAGTTTAGTTTACTTTGTTTCTGCCTACCCTCTCCCGAATGTAGTTTAATTTTTATTATTGTGGTGGTAATTGCAGGTATAAAAGGAAGGAAAAAGCTTTATTTAACAGTAACTAATGTGCTGTTGTTCTTATAGTCATACTCATCTATCATGAGAAAATAAAAAAGCATGGTGACAAGAATTTGTCTTTAGTTTTTATTCATTTTAAAATGAACTAAATAGTTAGCAATAGATAGTTTTAATACAACTACAGTTAACTGTCCAGAGCAAACATCATCTACCTATTAAAAATAAAAAGGGAGGGGGGGAATGATTTGAGATTAACACACACATACATAATTAAACAAAAGTTTGCTGTTTCTTAATATTTGGGTTTTTATTTGTGCAAAAGGAATTTCCTTTCTTGTCACTTAGGATGTTAGAGATAATTCTATATAAAAATCTCCTGATTTGCACCCTGGTAAAGTGGATTTAAATCTCCATTTAAGGGTTATCAGCAAGGTCATAAAGTACATTAATTTAGGTGTAAAAAACACTGTGGTCAAATAGAGGAACTCTCTGTTTTGCCCTGGCCTCTCCAAATCCCAGTGAAAAGGAGCCTGCATCTTAAAGGGGAGAGGGAAGATGTTTCTTCATTTGTAAGAGGAAAAAGGAAGCCCATCCATTTAGGGATTTGGGTTTGATCTTGATGCTTCTGATCTAGAGGTGTCATTTGTTTGCCCTATAGCAAAAAAAAAAAAAAGAGTTGTGCACTGACCCAAGGAAAGCATAGCATCTGAATTGCAACCTTGCTGCCCCCACCTGCAGCCACATAAAAGAACCTTCTGCATTACTAACTATTGAAGTTGACAAGGAAAATTTGAAGGGGAATATGGCATAAGGGCATGATGCACACTCCGCAAGGAAGAGGCAAAATAATAAAAGGATGGTACTTGATTCTCTATTAAAAGTTCTTTTATAGGAAAGACAAAACTTGCAAACTGACCATAGATCTGAGGCATATAGCAGGGTGAGGAAGGGGTGAAAACAGAGGCGGGAAGAGCACAAGGGGGCAGGGAGAGCTGTGGCCATAGGTCATGGGTGCTGTCGTGGTGGGAGAACTACTGGGGAGCAATAAAATATTATGCAAAAATGAACAAAATTGTGAGAAAATAAAGTAAAAAAGTTTTTTTCATAGAACCTGAGAAAAGAACAATGGTAAAAGCAGTATTAAAATTGCACTCAATTCTGAATTTTATTCTATCTATGAACTCTTCTGCATCATACCTCCTCTCTAAAAGTCTTCTGTAGGCTGCCTAATAAATCTGTTACCTTTTACAAAGCCAGTATAAAAAGGAGAGATAAACTAAAATTGAAATTTACTCTTTCCTAACAGTTATGTTAGTATTCAAACCTTATAAAAGAAATTGTTGTATTCCTGCACAAGTATGAATGAATTGATTTAGACATTTTATTCTTATATCTTCAACACCACTGATCCATTATACTGACAGATAATGTTGATATTATATTATTGGACAACTTGAAGGATAGTACATGATTTATTTCTTAAATAAAAATGTCATTTTCTGTAGTGTGACCTCTGTATCTCAGAAAATAACCCATCTATTCATGCAACATAGTGAAAATCAATAGAATATGAAAGTACCAGTAATGATATATAATATGTTTGTAATAGGTGTGACATTCTATGTGACTGAGTACATTAAGTTTTGCTGCTTTATTCCAGCTTGGCCAACACAGCAGATTCAATGCTTAAAGAACAATTCTTTTTTAAATGACCCAGTTTTCCAACTTCATTGTTTTAATATTCATCATGTAATTTTACATTTCAATTTTAAAACACATTATTACTTTGTTAAAAATTTAAGACTTTAAAACAAAAATGGAATAACTATTGTTATAAGATCAGGAGGAAGTATTATTCATCTCCTCTTGCTTAGATATGTTGCTTTTTTAATATAAGACATTAAAATAACTGAAAATTTTGTCTTTTTTCCTAAACATAATTTATACTTTTAAAAATTACATATACTGTAATTTACATCATATAAGATATGTAAATACTACCGTACTGGAGCTTATGAAGCCATCAGCTAAGTGATTAAGTCTAAAGCACAAATTAGATAGTCAATAAGTATTTGTTAGATGAATTAAAATTTCTAATTCTTTTTTCTACTAATTAGAAATTTTAAGCTTGCAAATTAATAGAAAATAACCAAGTAGATTCAAGCCCAAAAAAAGGAGTAGAATTTATTGACTTCATAAAACTCTGAAGTGTAGAAGTTTACTTTCAAATATAATTATAGCTCGGGAATTAAGTCATCAGTATTCCTTTCTCTATTGCAACTTTACCCCTTCCCCCACAGCCCTGCTTTTCTCCATTTTAGTCTATTTTTAGTGAGTTTACTTCATTCCCAGTGGTGCTGACACTTCCCAATTTATCCTACTACCTAAGTAAATAGGATAGAAAAGTCTCTTATTTTTCAAACAATTCTCAAAAACATGTATAGATTTTATTGGCCAGGCATGATTACTATGACTTCTGAATCTCAGATGTCAGGTCATTCTACATAAAGATGTGGATTAGGAGTGAAGGTGGGGATTAGGATTAAATATGCAATATGTATCTATGAAATTACTTGATATAAATCCAGCTGGCTAGTAGATGTTAGAACAAAATTTCCTCAGCTTTGCAATTCTAAAAGGAAAGTCTAAATTACATTTAATGGTCACCTATTGTTTTGAAGGTTAGTATTTTAGTGTTTAACACTAATTTTTATGTGATATTCAGAAGTAGATTAAGTGAAGAACAACTAGCATTGAACTTAATTGTTACCATAGTTTTCCAAGAAATAGGGCACACAAAGCTATTACTTTAAGGAAAAGTCTTACAACATGATTTAAAAAATTTTTGTTATCAAAATAATAGTTCTATCTGATAAAACATACTGTCCTTTTCTAAAAAAAATCTAATCAGGTTTACTAAAAAATTGAAATCGATACTAGCTCAGGAGTAAGGATTTTTGTTATTGTTGTTAATATATACATAGTAATTTGTCCACTATTTCACAAGTGGCTCTAGCTACAGGATGCCTGAGTGGTCAGCATTAGAAGTAAAATCTGTGATCATTGTATAGAAAAAAAAAAAAAAAGCTTAATTGACCCACACAAAGATGAGATCTCTTACCTAATTCTCATTCTGTAGATCTGAGACAACTGTGCTTACTAGGCCTTCACACACAGGAATTTCATGTAAGGACCCCATACTTCCTAATGTCTGCTCCTTTCCACCACCCCAAAACAGCTTACTGATACATGTGATGAGTCATCCAGAAACAGCCACACACATCTCAGCTTCCTGAGGAAGTAACAGAACCACAGGACACACAATGCTTGGAAGCTGATAAGGTTTAAATCAGTACCTTCTTCATCAACATATCCTAGCACCCTCCAGGGATTCTGTTTTCTTAGCAAACTTATCTATAAAAGTTACAACACTTCTCAGGAAATGGAATCTCAAGGCCAATGGTCCTGTAGAATTTTCATCACTATTATTATTCCATTATTAGAAATCTGAGTTATTCTTTTTAAAAAAGTTTCTCTTAGAGAAAGATTCATTCAAATAGATAACCTCCAGTTTCATTTATACTAGGATCTGAGTCATATCTCCTAGATTGTAAGTTTATTTACATCAATTTGGACACATACTCAAGGTTTCACCATTTCATACTCTATAAAATAGTTTGTAAAAATATGTTAAGTTCTCTCTTTCAATATCTAATGTACATGTCCCATCCACTTGATTATCACAGTGGTTTCTCCCTGTACTAGACACTTTCTCTCCCTTGACTTAAATGATTAAGAAGCCATTTCATATTTCATACATATTTTATAACATATTCTACAATTTCATAATTCAGAGACTGACTTAAAATATACCTATTTTTCCTACTTATATGTAATTAAAATATTTTAAAAGTCTTTTTTCAGAGCTTTTCCAACACATGTTGCCTATCATTAACATCAGATCATCACTTATTAAATGCCTTTTAAAATTATCAGGATTCATTTTATATTACATTAGGATTTCATGCTAAACTTCTGTCTTCTACCTAGTACTCTATGATAATAATGGGTTTTTAATTTTCTGAAGATTGAATAGAGATGCTGACACTGAATGCCTGATCTGACTTGCAGGTCTGCAGATAAATAACCTTAGAGAAATAAGGTCAATTTTATTGGCTGTTATTTTAAATTAAGAAAGAAGGAGGAATGAAGTCTCTAAGGGAAGAAGGAAAGGAGAAAAAGAGGGAAAGAGAAACCAACAAGAAACTGAATATTTATTTTCCATACATTTTAATAGTATTATTATCTATGCTACCTGAATCTACCTCTAAAAATAAGTTACAAAAATTAGACATTTCTGATTTAAAACAACTTCTGCAAAAGAAAATATGAAATATAGTTTTATATACAAAGTAAATTGAATATTTTGTTGAGAAAATGGCTAACACATTTCTAAAAGAGATTTCCCTTCTCTCTTTCAAGTCAAAATACACTAGAAAGAAGGTGCCAGTCCTTAGAGGAGATATAACAGTAGGATCATTTAATTTAAAACTATTTGGCAACTCAGTTTCCTTATAGTGTTGGGGAGGACTCTTATGTGAGCTCAGAAAGCTGTGAAAATGGTGTATATTTTACAACTGAAAACATTACAGACATCCTGGAAAATAGCAAAAAATGAAGTACAATGCTATTTCAAGCTCAAAAATTTAAACATAAGGATTTGCAATAATATAACTTATATGGATAGTTATAAACATATAATTATAGACACATATAAGAACAAGTATAAAGTACTGTAATTAAAACATCCATTAAAACACATATGGACTTAAGAGTCTTGCTGAAATTCCACTATTAACTTTTAAAATGTCTTAAAGCTGCCAGGTCAGCTGTTTAAATAATAGGAAGACTTGTAATAGGAACATATTAGGTCATTGTATTAGAGAAGTGTACACTTTATACCTCTTTAATGTTAGTCTTTCTGGGATATTTTACATATTTTACTAATAGCAGAACTCTAGCCTGGGTGTTATTTCAATAACAGAAATAACATCGGTCTTTCTAAAACCCAATGTATTTGCTTAGGGAAGCATTTTAAATATCTTAAGTCTGGTTGGCAGGAAGTGTGTTTATGACAGCAATGTTACCTCTCAATCAGATTTGAAAAAATGGTCACTATCCCATAATGTCAGTGTTCAAAAATTTCCAGAAAGATAAAATAAGGTGGTAATGAATTTAAAGAATCATACTCAAGACTGTTGAAAAGTGGTCTTCTAGAATTTTTCTTTAGATCAGTAAAAATTAGTTCCATTGGAGGCCCTCCCTGGTGGCGCAGCAGGTTAAAGCACAGCACAAAGAAGCTTAAGCCACTTCCGCATGAGTTCGATCCCCGCCTGACCCGGAGGTGACCACATGGCGTGGCAGACCTCTCCTGCCCGCCCGCTGCTCCCCTCAGCAGTGTACTTCATCCATCTGTCTGTTCTGCTCCCCATTCTGTCTCTGGTGAATCCTCTCACCCTCCGTCTCTGGCCTGTACCCCAGTTCTGTGTAAATAAATAAATAAATAAAAACCTGAAAATCAATGACTTTAAAAAAAAAAAAGTTAGTTCCATTGGAAGGTCACTTCTCAAATTTTTCACAAAATTAACACTTCAAAATGAAAACTAGAACCATTTGAAACTTGTACTGATAAGAAAGTCAAAATCATTTTTTCATGTGGAAGAAACAAAACTGAGGTAAACATAGAAGAATTGATGCTATACAGCATTTAGGGTTGTCAATATCCTGAAGTTTATTCCCTGCAGTTTTTAAAAGTCATTCAGAATCAAGATCGTATTTCATGCCAAGGATGAAGTTCATAACATGAGATGTCTCAAAGAGAAAATTACAAATTTCTTCTTGAATGAAGTGTTAAAATCACATGGGCATGGCTTCAATATTCTTGCAAACAAAAAGAAAAAGAAAAGGAGAAAAATAAATATGGTTGAAAAAACAACGGTTGACTTGCCATGTTGGTAAAGGTCTGGGGCACTGGAAAATAAAGGAAAGGTTAAAAAGTAAGACTGAAAAAGAAGAAAAAGGAATCGAATTAGGTTTTTAATCAAAGCAAAATGGTGAAATGATTAAAGAAGTTCTAAAAATGGTCTAACTCGAGCATGCTAATTGCAATACCTGCAAAAGTTTGAACATTAGTAAAATTCTCACCCCCACTTTCCCTGACATTCATAGTCTCATGGTAATTTTTTTTGTGTGTGAGTTAAAAATCAAGACAGATTTGCATATATGATAATATAGGGTAGGAGACCAGACAGGAGTGGATCAGAAGAAATCAGAATTGGAAGAAGATGGTACATATATGTGCATCACTAAAAGATCTTAGAAAGTAGATTCCAGTCTACTATCTTGTTATTAGAAGCAGCATAATCTGGAGAAGTTTCTTTCATTTCTGAGACACTGATTCACCGGAAGTTGTTGAAAATAAGACTAAAAATGTATCTTCCATTTGACCTAGCAATTTCATTCTAAGGTATCCGTGAACAAAAGCACTAATTTGAAAGAAAATTTATGCTCCTATATATATTGCAGTACTATTTACACAGTCAAGATATAGAAACAACCTAAATGGCCTAAAGCAAATGAGTGGATCAAAAAGACATAGTATATATACACAATGGAATATTACACAGCAATCACAAAAGGTACACACATGCTGTTTAACAAAATATGGATGGAGCTGGGAAGGATTATGTTAAGTGAAATAAGCCACAAGGATAAAGAAAAATACTGCACTGCACGATGTCACTTATATGTGGAATACAGAGAAACCAAACAAAGGATCAAAGAAAACTTTAATACCAACCCTTGAAAGCTGATCATAGCGATGAGGCACCACGAGGGTGGGGGAGGAAAAGGCTGAGATCAGGTAGAGGAAGAGGGGAGAGCATAATGGGATATGGAGAAAGGATGTGGGTAGTTTGGTGGTGGGAGAGTTATGGTGATCACACCTGAGGGCAAAAACCTCTATTATCAAAGTGTTAACAAAGATGCAAACCAGTGATGCATCATTAAATTCAGTTAATTAAATACATCTTTAAAAGTAGTTGACGATGATGATAATTGGCATTTTGAGAGATTGCTACCTATGAACAGATCGATTTATATACATATATATGTATTTATGTACACACAAATCCCATAGTGGGTTATGGATATATTCAATGTACTTCAGTTTCTTTAAGCCTTTTTGTTCAAAGTGAGTTAAATAACACTCTACTCCTTCCTCTTTGACTATGTTCAGTAATAATGAGGTTATTTCCATATGTCAAAGTTAAGGACCCTGCTATAAAGAACCCTGTGGTAACCTTGGCTCAGTGCTATATTCACGATCTCCACATGGAAACACTGTGTGGTGTGTCTGGTATGAACTTCACTGCTACAGTGAGTTAAAAGCTCTAGATCCTGTTACAGCACTAGAAGCAATGGCCAAACATGTTCTATTTTAATAATATCAAAGATTCTCCTTCCCTTCTTTTTTTTAAGATTTATAATTATTTTTTTATGCATATAAGAATTGGGGTCTAGGCCAGAGATGTGAGAGGTGAAAGGATTCATCAAAGACAGATTGGGGAGCAGAACAGTAGACCTACAGAAATACTCTGCTAAGGGGAGTAGCGCAATGGTCAGGAGAGGTCTGCTGCACCATGTTGGTCACCTCTCTGGCCTGGAGGAAAAACATGCCACAGTGGCTGATAGCTTGACAGCATTGAGACTTTAATTCTGTACTACTAGGAGGGCCCTCTCCTTCCCTTCTAAATTCAAGTCAAAATTGTCTGATAAACTAGTTTACATTTAAATGTAATACTAATATTAAATGATAGTCTAATATATAAACTCCCTAAGATATATAATATATATGTATATATAAAATAATAAATATGATTTGCGAGCACTTCCTGTGCAACTATCACTACTCTACCCTTTTTATGCATCATTACCTTGAACTTAACAGCAAGCCTTTGGAAAAACTACTTTTAAGTATATTCCATTTTGAAAATAAAAATAACTACTAAACTTAAGAGGCTAAAAAATTTAACTTATCAGTAAATAGTAGAACCAAGTTTCAAACATAACTTTCAATATTTAATAAATATTGGTTATTAATATTAATATCTACTATTATTAATATTTATGTTATGTGTATTAATAATTAATTTTTATTATTACTATTCCCTTGGTGGATTTGATCATCTCATAACATCACATCTCAAGGCATAAGATAATGATCATAGGACTTCCTGACATAAAACATCTTCATTATGGAAATCATTTTTAATCATCTAATTCTATCCATAAAATCATATGTTAATTATTTTTCTGAGCTACAGACTTCTGTGGAAAAAATATTCAGTTTTTCATAACTTATAGCATGTTTTGAGAAGGCCAGGTACGTTAGTCTTCATACTTACATGTCAAAGTTTGTCCTATTTCTGCCTGTCTTCCACTGCATGCAATGGCCCTATCTCCTTGCCAAATGCCAGCATGACCAGGATCAAAGAAAACAGAACAGTCTTTCCTTACTCAGAACTGTAAAAATTTTTGAGACTCATTTTGAATTAGTTTTGTATATATAAATATCTAATTTCTTCTTTTTTTTTTTTTTTGCATGTGGCTATCCAAAATGACAGATAACTGGATCAAGAAATACTACTCAGCTATTTAAAAAGATGGAAAATAGATGGCTCTTGAGTTGATTATACTAAGGAGAGTAAATCAAAAGTAAGGCAGTTACAAAATAGTTTTACTCATTAATGGAATTAAACAACTAAAGAAAAGAAAATGGCAAAGCAGAGCAAACATACTTCTCAGATTCTATGAAAAAAAAAAATGCCGATTACCAACAGGAATGGGCAGGGAAGGGGAGGGCAGATGAGAAGGAAGGGGAGAGGACATCGGCACTGGAGTTTGGTGGAAGGCAAGTGGAATGAGTGCGCACATGGAGATGTGACTTACACTCCCAAATCACTGCATTTTGTAAGTAACTGGTAAGTTAAAAATTAGAAAAGGAGGGGCCTTCTTGGTGGTGCAGGGGTTAAAGTTTAAAGTTTCTGCCCTGTCAAGTTATCCACAGCCAGTGAAGCATGAGTTTGATCCCTTCCCTGGAGGTGGCCCACATGGCACAGCAGACCTCTCCTGCTCGCCCACTGCTCCCCTCAGCAGTGTATTTTGTCAATCTGCCTGTTCTGCTGCCCACTCTGTCTCTGGTGAATGCACCTTTGGCCTACACCCCTGTTCTTGCATGCATAAATAAATAGAATAAATATTTTAAAAAATAGAAAAGGAGTCCTGAGCCCCTCTCTCCCAGGCGAGGTTAAATCCACCTATGAGAACCTCTTATTACATGCCCTCCAGTGCAAACAGTGCACCACAAACTTGGCACTAGTTAATACTAATTAAAACAATTTTTATAATTATCTTTTTCTCGTATATAGGAACTCCATGAGACCAGCAGTAAATCTGTTTTATTTTCTTTACAATTTTATCCAGTTTCCTGTAACACCATAAGCTATATCTCTTGTTAGACATTTTCTTTTATTCACATAGGAACATCTACAAAATGTCCTAGATCTCCCCCCTAACCTTGAGGTCTCCATCTAAACAACAGTCATCTTTCTTTTATACTCAGTCATCTACAGCTTCAGTCTACACTGCCTCCTTCTCTCCCTCTGCTCACCCAGTCATTCTGCTTCTTAAACTACTTTCCTCCTCTCCTGTTGCAATACTTAACACTAAGTATGTCTTGAAATGCTTTCACACAACTGATTCCTTTCTCCAATCTGCCCTTCAAGAAGATTTTTTCCCAAAACACACAGCTGTCAAACTGTTACCCACTGAAAGACTTTCAATGAATGATCTGCTTTCCAACTATTTTTCTATGTTTTTTTTTATTATTTTCCTCTTGTCCTCACCCCTCCCCACATTCACCATCTCCACCAACCTTTCTACACACCTCCAATTTCCTAAAAATATCTTGCATTTCATTTGTCATTTTTTTTCTTTCTTGATACTTTATCTCTTGTGGGAATAGTCAATTTATTTTTCTTTGCAAATTGCTCTAAAATTTCCCTAAGAAGTTTTCTCCTCTTCATTTTTACCCCTTATTCGATCCTCTAGTTTGATATTTGTATAGTGTCCTATAACACAAAAGCCTCATTTGGGATGTCTGTTGTCTATTAATACTGAGATAGAAAAGATCAAGTTGTATTGGAATAATTCAAAGCTTCAATTAGTTTAAATGAGTAAAATTTTTCCATTGCTCGCACTTTTGTTTGATATTCCTATTCTAATTTCAGTTTGAGAGCAAATCCAGACACCCAACAACCCACTGAGGATTATGGTTTTGTTTTGGTTTCATAATGAAACATTTATAATAAAATCTTTCTAATGGTATCACAAAGCCTCCAGGAGCTGTAAAAACACTCAGCTCCCCTGGGCTATGTTGGTTTCTTTTCTTTCTTTCTGTGTTTTTTTTTTTCTTTTAGCTTTAAATTGTTGGTTTTGAGATAAAAGCTTTAAAAGCTTCAAAAATGATTTGGTGTACTTCATGCATTTTCAGAACTACAAAGGCAATATTGCAACCAGAATAGTGTTTTCTTGCATTAAGGGAGCCTCAAAGGGATCTCCACAGGAGTGAGCTGTGATTTGTGAGAAACACTAACCCCCCCCCCCAACCAGTGACTAAAATGCTCTTTCACAAAAATCACTGATGATTTCAAGGAGTTGAGGGATTAGCTTCTACTTTCCTCTTCTGTCCTACTACTTGTGGGAGTTGGTGGAAGTGAGGTGGGGTGCTAAGGGGAGAGACAGAACAAGAACTTTTTGATGATTTCTTGCATCTGTTTGTCTCTTCCTATCCATATTTTCATGACTTACAAAATTAAAAGTTTGAGATGTGAAGAGGCCTCTGATTTTTTTTATCTCAAACTGTGGTTTTTCAATGTTTTTATGAGCAGTGTAGTCAATACTATTAAAAGTATTATTTTACATCTATTTATGAATTCAGTAAATAAGATGAAATGTATATTAAATATGGTTTAATTAAGAAAACTGATATTTCAAACAAAAATGGGTTGAATTCAACTATGGAATTTATACATAATCTTTGAAATATCTACTACATTCAGCAGTCACAAAAATTATCATCAAAATAAAATTCTATTGACAGGAAAAGTTCTGAAAAGAGGTTTTATCTGTTTTTTAGTCTTGTGCTCTTGTGCTCAGATTTTTGCAGTTAATAGTATCTATTAGATTTTGGATGGATCAAATAAAATAATATGCATATTACTCTTTACACAAAGTAAATATAAGTATTCTTTCTTCGGATTTTTGAAATCTTAATGAATCTAAATGTTAATAATTGTTTTATGTTTTAGATCATGGTAAGTTACAAGAGGACAATCATGTTAAACTAAAATAATGTTCCTATTTAGGAACATTAGAAATGTTATATAATTTCTTCTTGTAGAATTCAGTAATTTAGTTCATAATCTGTACAATGAAGAGTGAACATACTCTGTTCACCTTTCCTTCTGTTATTTTTTCCCCCACTCATAAGTAACCAAAGCAAGTTTACAGGGAATTTTTGCTTTTTTCTAGCCATTTTTCTTGAATTAAATTTGAAATAAACTAAATGTAATTTAAATAATAATTTACTAAGTTTTATCACATGCAATTACATGTGTATGTATAATATAGATATGCATTGACACTTTGAGTGAAGATACTGATGAATACATGTACTATCTTGATTGCAATGATGGATTATTAGGGAATATAGGTGTGTATGTATATATAGTGCTTCCTCTAAGTATTATAATATGCATACATCATTATTAACAGAAGACAGGTATCAAATTTTACAACTTTGGATAAAATATAGAAATCAAACTTCTATTTAGGTCATTTTACACTGCCTACTTTGGAAAAATAATTGTCTTGTTTCCTTTATATAAACTGGGTACCACACTTGATGGTGTCATCATTTTTCAACCATCAATTACACCTTAAGAAATCTGTAAAAACCAGAATTCTATTATTTACCCTATTTTATACATCCTATGTTCCTTTCTTTCAGAAATTCCAAGCTATTTTCTATTAGTATTTACTATCACTTTAGAAAACTTGTATTAGCTGTTGTTTAAGGACTGAATTGTTAGCAACAAATTCTTAAAATTAAGAATTCTTTCTCTAAGAATACATTTATCTCCTTTTCATTTCTGATGAATATTTTTGCCAGATAGAATTTTTGATTAACAAGTTATTTCTTTCCATGCTACTTCTGCCCAATGTGAGAAGAATTTCACATACTTTTTCAAATACTTCATATGCTCTTTTTCTGGGACTACAATGAGATAGATGTTGGTCCTGTTGTTTTTATCCTCCAGGTGATGTATTCCTTATATATATTTTTTCTTTTCTTCAAATTGGATAAACATTATTGATCTGTCCTCAGGTTGACTGATTTTATCCACCATATCATCATTCTAGTGTTGGATCCTACTTTTTTCAGTTACTGGATTTTTCAGTTATATAATTTCTATTTGATTCTATTTTGTAGCTTCTACTTTTTGCTGATGTTTTTCAACTTTTCTCTATTTCTTCAAAATAATTTATAATTGCTTGTTGAAACATTTTTGATGATTGTTTTAAAAATTCTGTCACATAAGATCAACATATGATTCACCTTACTGTTGGTTATCTTTTGATATTTTCTCATGTTGTGACTTTCCTAGCTTTCAGTAGAATTTTACTGTAATCTCAATATGCTTGACTTCATACTATGAGATGCTTGATCTGATTTCCTTTTCTAATAGGCAGTTGAGGATGTAGAGGTACAATGCTAACCCAGTTGGCTATGTGTGTTTACTTTGCCACTTGTGCCACAGCAATTTTGCCCAGATAAGACCCTGACTCACACTAAGGCATTGCCAAAAGCTGGGAATGGAAGTTCAGCTTCTCATTCACTCTGCAAACACATTACAACTAAAAGTAGACACTTATTCACACCATTCATTACCTCTGAATGGAGCAATAAGATTAGCTTCCTACTGATCTTTATTTCCACCAAAAAGAAGAAAAGTGAATGGGTGAAATCCATGCTGCTTTGTCACTACAGGTTGAAGGCAGACGCTCAACTCGATGCTGTGTTCCCCTATACCAAATTAACCCCACCTCTATCAACTCCTTGTATCTCCTGGGGAAGATGCTTAGTAACCCACTGAATCTGTAACCCATGTTGGGATGGGGGAACTTTGTGAAGGAACGAAAATGTGGTGAACCTTGTTTCAAAACTCTTGACTTAGACTCACAGATGCCTGTTGAATATGGAAGTTCAGCTACACAGAGACCCTCAGTACACAAGGATAAGGAGAAAGTAAAATACTTAGTAGCAACTAACTATACCACTTTGTTGTATATTATTGATTACAGGTGAAATGAAGTCTCATTTCCCCACTAATCTGGAGAAATGGAATTCTAATGCTGACAAATGATACTTGTATCTTCTTCCGAGTCCTTTGCTTTTGGGTACAGCATGGAGACTCAAATGGCCATTAGACATCACTGGTACTCTCTTGATGGGGAAAAGGGAATAGCATGTCAAGCAGACAATGGAAACCAACTCCCTGCTCCACCTGCTAATACGGGTACTGGTTTTTGTGGGCAGGAAGTTGGTATTGAAATTTGATGCCTCTTCCCCTGCAACATAGTGTGCTGAAAACCAATGCTCCATGTATTTTGTACATTTTTTGTTGTTGTTATTTAAGGCAGAAAAGTAAACCAGGTCACTATTACTACATCTTCACTGGGAGCAGTGAATTTTTTAAATCTACCAACATAGTTTGAAAAGATGAATTGAATGTAATTAATTTGTCAGCTAGCCAACACGGCTGATAAGCAATGGCATAAATAAATTGTATGTATCAGGTTACAAGAAAACAAACATCACAGTACCCTCTGCATAATGACACCTGATTTTAAAAATGGAGTGTTCTCACAGGTGACTTGGTGATGGGAAACCCATGGGGATTACAATTGAGATGGGAAAAAAAAATGTACAAAATGATGTAAAAATAAAATTTTGTAAAATAAAAAATAATAATAAATGGAGTGTTCTTCAGTAAGTTCCAATCAATAGCCAACTGATGCCTTACACCTAAAATCTGTTAAGTATAACTTGTTGAAATTTTAAAATTCAAACAAAAATAGTAAAATAGGAAGTGGAGTGATAATTATTTAAATAATTAAATGAAATTTATTATTATGTGTGTTTGTGAATAGTAATTTTGTAGTTCAGTTCATAGTATTGTAACTAAGTTGTAATTTCCTAATTTTGGAATTGTACTAAGATGCTAATTTGGGCAAGTTCTGTGAAAGAAGCATAGAAACTGCTATTTTTGCAAATCTTATGCAAGGTTAAATTCACCTTAAACAGCTAAATATTTAGTTATTCCTTACATTCTTATTGTCATCGCCAATGACTTGTAATGTCAGTCATTTGATCCTTAATTCCACTCCCTCATCCAATCAATCACCAAAGCTTGCCATTTTTATGTCTGAACTATCTTTTGTTTTACACAGCACACCCTTTACTCAAGATTTCATTAGTTCCAGCTTGGATAATTACAGTGTTCCCCAATTAGTCTTCCCATTTCTATGCTTACGAAGGAACAATTAAATTAAGCAGATCCCTCTGTGAGTTGGCGGGAACTAACTCTCTCACTTGGCATTCACTTAACTCTTCTGAACCACAATATTCTCAACTGTAAAATGGGGATAATTAGATACATACAGTGAGACACTGTGTGTGTGTGTGTGTGTGTGTGTGTGTG